>NC_060209.1:166820000-167535000 GCF_021130785.1 Homalodisca vitripennis
CCAAAGAACCCCGTGGGAGTGGAACTGCTGTACAGAATCAACGATGTTCTGTTGTACTTACCACACAACGGCTATTGTTCAACTTTAACCATTAGAACTCGGCGTCACCGCCGCTCCGCCACGCTACTCTCTCAGTTTCTGACTATTCAATCACGTGCATCGATTCTGCAAGGGCATAGGATTAAACTTATAATGAGCCGTTGTTGGTATATACATACAGACAACTCGTTTCTAATTATACACTGTATTGTTTTATTTATTTTAATTTATATTTTTCATGGCAACAGTTTTGTTTCAGCATCATAAGTTTCATATCGACGATAAGTCGAACTTAATTCTCTGTTCCATATTAACTGAACAAGAAAAGGTTTTACCTTTGCCTTTGTTGGTCATCGTAGGAAGCTTTCACATTCCTTGCCTTAAAAAATTGAATTATATCATTACGTTAATTGCAATATAATTTTGTAAAAGGAAAAAACATAAGTTATATTTTTAGATAAAACTATGGTGTAGAGATTTTGAAATTTATAAGCAAATGTTTATTTTGAAATTGTACAATCTCATGATTATACTAAGGTTTTTTTAATACGTCGTCTCGGTCTGTGTACAGACAGTATCGTACCCAATGTTTGATAGGGTGAGTTAATATCTTGTTTGGAGATGTGTCGGTAATAATTGCAAGAGCTTAAGTCGTATGATTAATTGGTTGAATAATGAAAGTAATTGCAAACAAAATAAAGCAACCGTGTATAGAAAATTATTCCAAATGTGGCAAGAAAAAACGATATTCAAGGAACACCAATACTAAAGATAAAGCCCCATACTAGTCATGTAAAAGTATTATAGTTCAACTGAAGAGTCATAAAGCAAGCACAAAATAGTTATCTTAAAATATATTTATTAGGTAGAAAAGCTGACAAAGTAAAAAAACATTTTATTATACTATGGCCAATAAAAAAATCTAAAGTACTATAATATCAATAATGTAAGTGTTACATAATAAGCAAACAAAGTAAAATAATTATCATACAGATTGGTCTCTACTATTTGCAAACTAAAAAAATTTGCATATGCTTTAAAACCTATAATTTAAACCACTAACCTAAATTACCATGTAGACCAATGCTCTATGAATAAACATTTCAACACATACTTTTTCTGCAAAACCAACTTCTAGTAATGGATACCCCAACATGCCATCAAGTAAATATTTTCAAGGGATATCGTCAAGGTAAGAAGACTGCCAGAATGTTTGAAATGGAAAACAGGATTGAAACTTAGAAAGGCTATAACTGCGGGAGATACAGGAAACAACGATAACAGTTACAAAAGAGTATTTGTTTCCAAAGAGCGTTATTTAGTTATGTCAGTCATCAGACTGTAACGATACATTTAATATATGTAATTCTTCTTTTGCAATAGCATACTTAATTTCATCAGTATGTCTAAAAAAACTCTCATTACCTATTATAAATTACATTTAACTTATATTATACCTTCATGTACTCTCCACAAACTACTGAATATTTATTTATGAAATTATATCAAGTAAACGTACTAAATCACATAAGTATTATTTTTACTGAAAAGATTTCTATTTAATGTTTTTCTGAGGATTAAGATTTCTTCACACTTGCCTAAAATATCTCAATTTCTATTAAAATCTTTGGAGCTATTGCAATAAAATATCGTTAAATATTGGAGCGCTATTCAATAAATGTCAGGTATAATATATGTATTCGTTATATATACCCATGATATATAACGATTAATTATATCAGGATTGTTGTTGAGAATGCCATCGAAGAAGAAATATTCTCACGGTAACTTTGTTCTTCTTATATTTTTTATGAAATTGCATGCTAAGTCGCAGGTAAACTTCTAGTATTCTAACATTCTTAGTAGTCAAGTGAAATTTGATTAATTTGTTTGGAAAATCTCGCGTATAAAAAGGACTTGAAAACAACTTTTACAACCAAGTCAAAGAATCGTCGTGCTTTCTAATCGTAAAATAGGCTACGGGCCAAAACATAGCCCTAAACTTTTGAATGTATGGATGACATCGGAATTTATTTACTATTCATATAAAACTTTATTTAAACCTTATTTCATTAAATCTGAAAAATATGTAGTAACACACAAACCATAAACAATCTCAAATATATTGTCAGTCAAAACATTCATTATCAGGCTATTGTTATCACTTTTAACAAAGTGAAAGGAATACCTAACAGTAATCTCTGGAAGTAATTATTCATGCAAGGTCACAAATAAATCAAGAAAAATTTAATATTCTTTTTCAAATAATTAACTGATAATACTGTCATAATAAACTGTACGTAGTAATTCCTGTCTGCTGAGCCTAGTATAGTACTCTTTCTTTTTTCCACCTTGTTGCTGGTTATGACACAAACAATAAAAGAGGTATCAATAAAGATGAGTTCATTAACGTAACCTAATCGTCATAGTTGTTAATTAACGATACATGAAATTAACCTTCTTAAGCATAAGGTTCTCATGAGTAATATAAATTTGTTGAATAATTAAATATAGACTTACTTTATGAGAATTTCCTTTTCTTTGATTGTTAAAAACCACCATTCCTGTTTTTTAACAAACCACCATCTGACGTAAAGTACACTACTTACTATTGTCCACTGGTCAGTTGTCAGTGGTTGGTTTGTTTTAGGAAGTGCGTGTCTTAAGGATAGAGTGGATTGAGTTAACACACATCATAATCACTTCCATCCCTAAGATATTACGAGTGATACGTTTTTGTATCATATTGTCCGGTCTATATCCGTTAGTTCACTACCAACGTTACTTAATTATCTTATAATTCATCTTAATTAAGTAATTAATTAATCTTATTCATCTTTCGTATCTTTATGCGCAGTTATGTATGAATTGCAATATGTCATGATTTATATTTCACTATAAACAATTATGTAATAACAAATTAAAACATGTTTTCACTTACGACAAACAGTTATTGATTGCCTAAAATCTGAACTTGAGTCATAAGCTAAGAAACTGTTAAACCTGAGGAGGTTAATATTGTTGCCGCTTCCACAATAGTACCGAATAGTGCAAATCATCGCTTTACTGTGATAAGATAAGGCAGGTCCCGCACATCTTATCAATTACCGTATAGGCAAGACACTATATAATATATATATATATATATATATATATATATATATATATATATAATAAGTTTTTGTTATACATGGAAATTAAGAATAAAAGTATGTTACAGTAAACAATCTTATTAACATCTATTGCTTTGATTACTTTGACAATTTATTTGGTGTACTATATTGTTACGTTTACTTTAATTTGAGTCATACTCTTTGTTAGAAAGTCATATTCTTACCCCTAGACTTTGGTGAAGTTCACATTTTGTAACGGAATGCATTTTAAATGGAGAACAACCCTCGATTACTCAAACATTCAACAGTCTTCCAGGCCGGGTAAAGAACTTCACTTTTAACCACAATTATAAAATTGGCTTGTATATAATACATCTTTTTATCCAGTTTTGGAATGCTTAGTAAATTATATTTTATGATTTTCGTAAAAAAAAATTATCAATCAATCCTTCTCTTAACAGATATTATATTATGTAAGATAGTACTTGGTAATATTAAACCTATACGTAAGCCAAAGAATTGTTTTTACGCGTAATACTGGCACTCAAACGATATTTACGACTAACAAATTATTATTTCTCACTTTTTTAACCATCACCAAGTTTTGGTAATATGTTTTTTGGCAAACTTATATACCTAATTTGGTTGAGACTATAAATGATTTTTAGGATCTTAGACAACGCAAGTAAACATTACAATACAACGTATTTATATTTTATAATATGTGTAATATTATATTAATATATGTATAATATAACATTATAGTAAAACATTGCAAACATTATCAATCCTTCTGCATGACCTTCATACACAGGAATATTTTTACTCCAAACGTTAAATGGAAATGTTAAAATGAACGTGCGATGTGTGACAGCGCGAGTGAAGTGGTTGTGGCGTAAATTTACTTTGAACAATCAGAGTTGTTTGTTTAAAGCAGCAACAACAACTTGCTGAAACTCTTGTAAAAAACATGTTTTCATTATAAAACGGTATTTTCAATTTCCACCTACTAACGCGTGTGTCTGAGTTGCCATGATTGCATTTTCAATTACTAAATTTATATGATCTAAAATTATAGAAGAACTTAAAAGAATCGAGGACAAACGCTGGATACTACGATTATTTTCGATAAATTATGGTTAAGGTAATATCGGATTTTACGTCTGGAACTACATAAAAATGTTATTGTTATACAGGCAGTAAATTTAAGCAATTGGATATAAAGATATCTTAAGGCTAATTAAAATGTATTATCTTTGTGTGAAGTTTATTTAAAATATATATTATACTTGATTCTTAATGTAAATACATTTTAAACAATATATCACTAAAATACCTAACCGGTATTTAAAGTATAATTTGTCTGATCAAAATATATGACATGTGGTTTTAAGGTATAATGTTATATTTCTTTGTTTACTATCTGTGTGTCTATTTTTTGTCTTAACTATATCATTAAACTGAAGGTATAAATTTTAAACTTTGCAAACTCTTGCCTTAAGACCCGATAAACTCATATTAGGTTAACAGTATCAACTGAAATATTCTTTGGAATATTTTGCTAAAATTACCTCCTTTACGTTTCTTTCAGCCATTTGCAGAACATTCATCGTGCAGATTGTTTATTTTAGCAGCCTGTTTAGATAGGGGAATTGAGCATAAATAATTAAGGAATGTTCAAGGTTATTCTCTTTTCAATTTAGCGATTGTACATATATTTTTCCTCTTCATATGAACATTACTCCTTTTCATAAGTAGGCTCTTTTGTTTTTAGATTCAATGAAAGTACAACATTTAGCACCTGCTTCAAAGGTAGCAGAGCCACTTTTTCGCCAATTTATGTCGAAATATTATATTAATTTAAATTTCTCTACATAAAGAGGTGATATTGATTTTCTTCTAATGATATCAATGAGGTCTTTATATTTCAAAAATGTGTTTGAGAAACATAATGTCAACGGTCCCGACCTCATTTACAGTCGCCCTAACATACATATGAATCAAACTGTAAATGCTTAGTTTAGAATTTTAGCAGAGCCAAAGAACCCCGTGGGAGTGGAACTGCTGTACAGAATCAACGATGTTCTGTTGTACTTACCACACAACGGCTATTGTTCAACTTTAACCATTAGAACTCGGCGTCACCGCCGCTCCGCCACGCTACTCTCTCAGTTCTGACTATTCAATCACGTGCATCGATTCTGCAAGGGCATAGGATTAAACTTATAATGAGCCGTTGTTGGTATATACATACAGACAACTCGTTTCTAATTATACACTGTATTGTTTTATTTATTTTAATTTATATTTTTCATGGCAACAGTTTTGTTTCAGCATCATAAGTTTCATATCGACGATAAGTCGAACTTAATTCTCTGTTCCATATTAACTGAACAAGAAAAGGTTTTACCTTTGCCTTTGTTGGTCATCGTAGGAAGCTTTCACATTCCTTGCCTTAAAAAATTGAATTATATCATTACGTTAATTGCAATATAATTTTGTAAAAGGAAAAAACATAAGTTATATTTTTAGATAAAACTATGGTGTAGAGATTTTGAATTTATAAGCAAATGTTTATTTTGAAATTGTACAATCTCATGATTATACTAAGGTTTTTTTAATACGTCGTCTCGGTCTGTGTACAGACAGTATCGTACCCAATGTTTGATAGGGTGAGTTAATATCTTGTTTGGAGATGTGTCGGTAATAATTGCAAGAGCTTAAGTCGTATGATTAATTGGTTGAATAATGAAAGTAATTGCAAACAAAATAAAGCAACCGTGTATAGAAAATTATTCCAAATGTGGCAAGAAAAAAACGATATTCAAGGAACACCAATACTAAAGATAAAGCCCCATACTAGTCATGTAAAAGTATTATAGTTCAACTGAAGAGTCATAAAGCAAGCACAAAATAGTTATCTTAAAATATATTTATTAGGTAGAAAAGCTGACAAAGTAAAAAAACATTTTATTATACTATGGCCAATAAAAAAATCTAAAGTACTATAATATCAATAATGTAAGTGTTACATAATAAGCAAACAAAGTAAAATAATTATCATACAGATTGGTCTCTACTATTTGCAAACTAAAAAAATTTGCATATGCTTTTAAAAACCTATAATTTAAACCACTAACCTAAATTACCATGTAGACCAATGCTCTATGAATAAACATTTCAACACATACTTTTTCTGCAAAACCAACTTCTAGTAATGGATACCCCAACATGCCATCAAGTAAATATTTTCAAGGGATATCGTCAAGGTAAGAAGACTGCCAGAATGTTTGAAATGGAAAACAGGATTGAAACTTAGAAAGGCTATAACTGCGGGAGATACAGGAAAACAACGATAACAGTTACAAAAGAGTATTTGTTTCCAAAGAGCGTTATTTAGTTATGTCAGTCATCAGACTGTAACGATACATTTAATATATGTAATTCTTCTTTTGCAATAGCATACTTAATTTCATCAGTATGTCTAAAAAAACTCTCATTACCTATTATAAATTACATTTAACTTATATTATACCTTCATGTACTCTCCACAAACTACTGAATATTTATTTATGAAATTATATCAAGTAAACGTACTAAATCACATAAGTATTTTACTGAAAGATTTCTATTTAATGTTTTCTGAGGATTAAGATTTCTTCACACTTGCCTAAAATATCTCAATTTTTATTAAAATCTTTGGAGCTATGCAATAAAATATCGTTAAATATTGGAGCGCTATTCAATAAATGTCAGGTATAATATATGTATTCGTTATATATACCCATGATATATAACGATTAATTATATCAGGATTGTTGTTGAGAATGCCATCGAAGAAGAATATTCTCACGGTAACTTTGTTCTTCTTATATTTTTTATGAAATTGCATGCTAAGTCGCAGGTAACTTCTAGTATTCTAACATTCTTAGTAGTCAAGTGAAATTTGATTAATTTGTTTGGAAAATCTCGCGTATAAAAAGACTTGAAAACAACTTTACAACCAAGTCAAAGAATCGTCGTGCTTTCTAATCGTAAAATAGGCTACGGGCCAAAACATAGCCCTAAACTTTTGAATGTATGGATGACATCGGAATTTATTTACTATTCATATAAAACTTTATTTAACCTTATTTCATTAAATCTGAAAAATATGTAGTAACACACAAACCATAACAATCTCAAATATATTGTCAGTCAAAACATTCATTATCAGGCTATTGTTATCACTTTTAACAAAGTGAAAGGAATACCTAACAGTAATCTCTGGAAGTAATTATTCATGCAAGGTCACAAATAAATCAAGAAAAATTTAATATTCTTTTTTCAAATAATTAACTGATAATACTGTCATAATAAACTGTACGTAGTAATTCCTGTCTGCTGAGCCTAGTATAGTACTCTTTCTTTTTTCCACCTTGTTGCTGGTTATGACACAAACAATAAAAGAGGTATCAATAAAGATGAGTTCATTAACGTAACCTAATCGTCCATAGTTGTTAATTAACGATACATGAAATTAACCTTCTTAAGCATAAGGTTCTCATGAGTAATATAAATTTGTTGAATAATTAAATATAGACTTACTTTATGAGAATTTCCTTTTCTTTGATTGTTAAAAACCACCATTTCTGTTTTTTAACAAACCACCATCTGACGTAAAGTACACTACTTACTATTGTCCACTGGTCAGTTGTCAGTGGTTGGTTTGTTTTAGGAAGTGCGTGTCTTAAGGATAGAGTGGATTGAGTTAACACACATCATAATCACTTCCATCCCTAAGATATTACGAGTGATACGTTTTTGTATCATATTGTCCGGTCTATATCCGTTAGTTCACTACCAACGTTACTTAATTATCTTATAATTCATCTTAATTAAGTAATTAATTAATCTTATTCATCTTTCGTATCTTTATGCGCAGTTATGTATGAATTGCAATATGTCATGATTTATATTTCACTATAAACAATTATGTAATAACAAATTAAAACATGTTTTCACTTACGACAAACAGTTATTGATTGCCTAAAATCTGAACTTGAGTCATAAGCTAAGAAACTGTTAAACCTGAGGAGGTTAATATTGTTGCCGCTTCCACAATAGTACCGAATAGTGCAAATCATCGCTTTACTGTGATAAGATAAGGCAGGTCCCGCACATCTTATCAATTACCGTATAGGCAAGACACTATATAATATATATATATATATATATATATATATATATATATATATATATATATATAGTATAATAAGTTTTTGTTATACATGGAATTAAGAATAAAAGTATGTTACAGTAAACAATCTTATTAACATCTATTGCTTTGATTACTTTGACAATTTATTTGGTGTACTATATTGTTACGTTTACTTTAATTTGAGTCATTACTCTTTGTTAGAAAGTCATATTCTTACCCCTAGACTTTGGTGAAGTTCACATTTTGTAACGGAATGCATTTTAAATGGAGAACAACCCTCGATTACTCAAACATTCAACAGTCTTCCAGGCCGGGTAAAGAACTTCACTTTTACCACAATTATAAAATTGGCTTGTATATAATACATCTTTTTATCCAGTTTTGGAATGCTTAGGTAAATTATATTTTATGATTTTCGTAAAAAATTATCAATCAATCCTTCTCTTAACAGATATTATATTATGTAAGATAGTACTTGGTAATATTAAACCTATACGTAAGCCAAAGAATTGTTTTTACGCGTAATACTGGCACTCAAACGATATTTACGACTAACAAATTATTATTTCTCACTTTTTTAACCATCACCAAGTTTTGGTAATATGTTTTTTGGCAAACTTATATACCTAATTTGGTTGAGACTATAAATGATTTTTAGGATCTTAGACAACGCAAGTAAACATTACAATACAACGTATTTATATTTTATAATATGTGTAATATTATATTAATATATGTATAATATAACATTATAGTAAAACATTGCAAACATTATCAATCCTTCTGCATGACCTTCATACACAGGAATATTTTTACTCCAAACGTTAAATGGAAATGTTAAAATGAACGTGCGATGCGTGACAGCGCGAGTGAAGTGGTTGTGGCGTAAATTTACTTTGAACAATCAGAGTTGTTTGTTAAAGCAGCAACAACAACTTGCTGAAACTCTTGTAAAAAACATGTTTTCATTATAAAACGGTATTTTCAATTTCCACCTACTAACGCGTGTGTGTCTGAGTTGCCATGATTGCATTTTCAATTACTAAATTTATATGATCTAAAATTATAGAAGAACTTAAAAGAATCGAGGACAAACGCTGGATACTACGATTATTTTCGATAAATTATGGTTAAGGTAATATCGGATTTTACGTCTGGAACTACATAAAAATGTTATTGTTATACAGGCAGTAAATTTAAGCAATTGGATATAAAGATATCTTAAGGCTAATTAAAATGTATTATCTTTGTGTGAAGTTTATTTAAAATATATATTATACTTGATTCTTAATGTAAATACATTTTAAACAATATATCACTAAAATACCTAACCGGTATTTAAAGTATAATTTGTCTGATCAAAATATATGACATGTGGTTTTAAGGTATAATGTTATATTTCTTTGTTTACTATCTGTGTGTCTATTTTTTGTCTTAACTATATCATTAAACTGAAGGTATAAATTTTAAACTTTGCAAACTCTTGCCTTAAGACCCGATAAACTCATATTAGGTTAACAGTATCAACTGAAATATTCTTTGGAATATTTTGCTAAAATTACCTCCTTTACGTTTCTTTCAGCCATTGCAGAACATTCATCGTGCAGATTGTTTATTTTAGCAGCCTGTTTAGATAGGGGAATTGAGCATAAATAATTAAGGAATGTTCAAGGTTATTCTCTTTTCAATTTAGCGATTGTACATATATTTTTTCCTCTTCATATGAACATTACTCCTTTTCATAAGTAGGCTCTTTTGTTTTTAGATTCAATGAAAGTACAACATTTAGCACCTGCTTCAAAGGTAGCAGAGCCACTTTTTCGCCAATTTATGTCGAAATATTATATTAATTTAAATTTCTCTACATAAAGAGGTGATATTGATTTTCTTCTAATGATATCAATGAGGTCTTTATATTTCAAAAATGTGTTTGAGAAACATAATGTCAACGGTCCCGACCTCATTTACAGTCGCCCTAACATACATATGAATCAAACTGTAAATGCTTAGTTTAGAATTTTAGCAGAGCCAAAGAACCCCGTGGGAGTGGAACTGCTGTACAGAATCAACGATGTTCTGTTGTACTTACCACACAACGGCTATTGTTCAACTTTAACCATTAGAACTCGGCGTCACCGCCGCTCCGCCACGCTACTCTCTCAGTTCTGACTATTCAATCACGTGCATCGATTCTGCAAGGGCATAGGATTAAACTTATAATGAGCCGTTGTTGGTATATACATACAGACAACTCGTTTCTAATTATACACTGTATTGTTTTATTTATTTTAATTTATATTTTTCATGGCAACAGTTTTGTTTCAGCATCATAAGTTTCATATCGACGATAAGTCGAACTTAATTCTCTGTTCCATATTAACTGAACAAGAAAAGGTTTTACCTTTGCCTTTGTTGGTCATCGTAGGAAGCTTTCACATTCCTTGCCTTAAAAAATTGAATTATATCATTACGTTAATTGCAATATAATTTTGTAAAAGGAAAAAACATAAGTTATATTTTTAGATAAAACTATGGTGTAGAGATTTTGAATTTATAAGCAAATGTTTATTTTGAAATTGTACAATCTCATGATTATACTAAGGTTTTTTTAATACGTCGTCTCGGTCTGTGTACAGACAGTATCGTACCCAATGTTTGATAGGGTGAGTTAATATCTTGTTTGGAGATGTGTCGGTAATAATTGCAAGAGCTTAAGTCGTATGATTAATTGGTTGAATAATGAAAGTAATTGCAAACAAAATAAAGCAACCGTGTATAGAAAATTATTCCAAATGTGGCAAGAAAAAACGATATTCAAGGAACACCAATACTAAAGATAAAGCCCCATACTAGTCATGTAAAAGTATTATAGTTCAACTGAAGAGTCATAAAGCAAGCACAAAATAGTTATCTTAAAATATATTTATTAGGTAGAAAAGCTGACAAAGTAAAAAAAACATTTTATTATACTATGGCCAATAAAAAAATCTAAAGTACTATAATATCAATAATGTAAGTGTTACATAATAAGCAAACAAAGTAAAAATAATTATCATACAGATTGGTCTCTACTATTTGCAAACTAAAAAAATTTGCATATGCTTTAAAACCTATAATTTAAACCACTAACCTAAATTACCATGTAGACCAATGCTCTATGAATAAACATTTCAACACATACTTTTTCTGCAAAACCAACTTCTAGTAATGGATACCCCAACATGCCATCAAGTAAATATTTTCAAGGGATATCGTCAAGGTAAGAAGACTGCCAGAATGTTTGAAATGGAAAACAGGATTGAAACTTAGAAAGGCTATAACTGCGGGAGATACAGGAAACAACGATAACAGTTACAAAAGAGTATTTGTTTCCAAAGAGCGTTATTTAGTTATGTCAGTCATCAGACTGTAACGATACATTTAATATATGTAATTCTTCTTTTGCAATAGCATACTTAATTTCATCAGTATGTCTAAAAAAACTCTCATTACCTATTATAAATTACATTTAACTTATATTATACCTTCATGTACTCTCCACAAACTACTGAATATTTATTTATGAAATTATATCAAGTAAACGTACTAAATCACATAAGTATTTTTACTGAAAGATTTCTATTTAATGTTTTCTGAGGATTAAGATTTCTTCACACTTGCCTAAAATATCTCAATTTTTATTAAAATCTTTGGAGCTATGCAATAAAATATCGTTAAATATTGGAGCGCTATTCAATAAATGTCAGGTATAATATATGTATTCGTTATATATACCCATGATATATAACGATTAATTATATCAGGATTGTTGTTGAGAATGCCATCGAAGAAGAATATTCTCACGGTAACTTTGTTCTTCTTATATTTTTTATGAAATTGCATGCTAAGTCGCAGGTAACTTCTAGTATTCTAACATTCTTAGTAGTCAAGTGAAATTTGATTAATTTGTTTGGAAAATCTCGCGTATAAAAAGACTTGAAAACAACTTTACAACCAAGTCAAAGAATCGTCGTGCTTTCTAATCGTAAAATAGGCTACGGGCCAAAACATAGCCCTAAACTTTTGAATGTATGGATGACATCGGAATTTATTTACTATTCATATAAAACTTTATTTAACCTTATTTCATTAAATCTGAAAAATATGTAGTAACACACAAACCATAACAATCTCAAATATATTGTCAGTCAAAACATTCATTATCAGGCTATTGTTATCACTTTTAACAAAGTGAAAGGAATACCTAACAGTAATCTCTGGAAGTAATTATTCATGCAAGGTCACAAATAAATCAAGAAAAAATTTAATATTCTTTTTTCAAATAATTAACTGATAATACTGTCATAATAAACTGTACGTAGTAATTCCTGTCTGCTGAGCCTAGTATAGTACTCTTTCTTTTTTCCACCTTGTTGCTGGTTATGACACAAACAATAAAAGAGGTATCAATAAAGATGAGTTCATTAACGTAACCTAATCGTCATAGTTGTTAATTAACGATACATGAAATTAACCTTCTTAAGCATAAGGTTCTCATGAGTAATATAAATTTGTTGATGAATAATTAAATATAGACTTACTTTATGAGAATTTCCTTTTCTTTGATTGTTAAAAACCACCATTTCTGTTTTTTAACAAACCACCATCTGACGTAAAGTACACTACTTACTATTGTCCACTGGTCAGTTGTCAGTGGTTGGTTTGTTTTAGGAAGTGCGTGTCTTAAGGATAGAGTGGATTGAGTTAACACACATCATAATCACTTCCATCCCTAAGATATTACGAGTGATACGTTTTTGTATCATATTGTCCGGTCTATATCCGTTAGTTCACTACCAACGTTACTTAATTATCTTATAATTCATCTTAATTAAGTAATTAATTAATCTTATTCATCTTTCGTATCTTTATGCGCAGTTATGTATGAATTGCAATATGTCATGATTTATATTTCACTATAAACAATTATGTAATAACAAATTAAAACATGTTTTCACTTACGACAAACAGTTATTGATTGCCTAAAATCTGAACTTGAGTCATAAGCTAAGAAACTGTTAAACCTGAGGAGGTTAATATTGTTGCCGCTTCCACAATAGTACCGAATAGTGCAAATCATCGCTTTACTGTGATAAGATAAGGCAGGTCCCGCACATCTTATCAATTACCGTATAGGCAAGACACTATATAATATATATATATATATATATATATATAGTATAATAAGTTTTTGTTATACATGGAATTAAGAATAAAAGTATGTTACAGTAAACAATCTTATTAACATCTATTGCTTTGATTACTTTGACAATTTATTTGGTGTACTATATTGTTACGTTTACTTTAATTTGAGTCATACTCTTTGTTAGAAAGTCATATTCTTACCCCTAGACTTTGGTGAAGTTCACATTTTGTAACGGAATGCATTTTAAATGGAGAACAACCCTCGATTACTCAAACATTCAACAGTCTTCCAGGCCGGGTAAAGAACTTCACTTTTACCACAATTATAAAATTGGCTTGTATATAATACATCTTTTTATCCAGTTTTGGAATGCTTAGTAAATTATATTTTATGATTTTCGTAAAAAATTATCAATCAATCCTTCTCTTAACAGATATTATATTATGTAAGATTAAAACATTACCAAGATTAAACTTGGGTAATATTAAACCTATACGTAAGCCAAAGAATTGTTTTTTTTTTACGCGTAATACTGGCACTCAAACGATATTTACGACTAACAAATTATTATTTCTCACTTTTTTAACCATCACCAAGTTTTGGTAATATGTTTTTTGGCAAACTTATATACCTAATTTGGTTGAGACTATAAATGATTTTTAGGATCTTAGACAACGCAAGTAAACATTACAATACAACGTATTTATATTTTATAATATGTGTAATATTATATTAATATATGTATAATATAACATTATAGTAAAACATTGCAATCATTGGGGGATGATATTATCAATCCTTCTGCATGACCTTCATACACAGGAATATTTTTACTCCAAACGTTAAATGGAAATGTTAAAATGAACGTGCGATGCGTGACAGCGCGAGTGAAGTGGTTGTGGCGTAAATTTACTTTGAACAATCAGAGTTGTTTGTTAAAGCAGCAACAACAACTTGCTGAAACTCTTGTAAAAAAACATGTTTTCATTATAAAACGGTATTTTCAATTTCCACCTACTAACGCGTGTGTCTGAGTTGCCATGATTGCATTTTCAATTACTAAATTTATATGATCTAAAATTATAGAAGAAGAACTTAAAAGAATCGAGGACAAACGCTGGATACTACGATTATTTTCGATAAATTATGGTTAAGGTAATATCGGATTTTACGTCTGGAACTACATAAAAAATGACAATGTTATTGTTATACAGGCAGTAAATTTAAGCAATTGGATATAAAGATATCTTAAGGCTAATTAAAATGTATTATCTTTGTGTGAAGTTTATTTAAAATATATATTATACTTGATTCTTAATGTAAATACATTTTAAACAATATATCACTAAAATACCTAACCGGTATTTAAAGTATAATTTGTCTGATCAAAATATATGACATGTGGTTTTAAGGTATAATGTTATATTTCTTTGTTTACTATCTGTGTGTCTATTTTTTGTCTAAACTATATCATTAAACTGAAGGTATAAATTTTAAACTTTGCAAACTCTTGCCTTAAGACCCGATAAACTCATATTAGGTTAACAGTATCAACTGAAATATTCTTTGGAATATTTTGCTAAAATTACCTCCTTTACGATTCTTTCAGCCATTGCACGTTTTTGATTCATTTTATTTCAGAACATTCATCGTGCAGATTGTTTATTTTAGCAGCCTGTTTAGATAGGGGAATTGAGCATAAATAATTAAGGAATGTTCAAGGTTATTCTCTTTTCAATTTAGCGATTGTACATATATTTTTCCTCTGCATATGAACATTACTCCTTTTCATAAGTAGGCTCTTTTGTTTTTAGATTCAATGAAAGTACAACATTTAGCACCTGCTTCAAAGGTAGCAGAGCCACTTTTTCGCCAATTTATGTCGAAATATTATATTAATTTAAATTTCTCTACATAAAGAGGTGATATTGATTTTCTTCTAATGATATCAATGAGGTCTTTATATTTCAAAAATGTGTTTGAGAAACATAATGTCAACGGTCCCGACCTCATTTACAGTCGCCCTAACATACATATGAATCAAACTGTAAATGCTTAGTTTAGAATTTTAGCAGAGCCAAAGAACCCCGTGGGAGTGGAACTGCTGTACAGAATCAACGATGTTCTGTTGTACTTACCACACAACGGCTATTGTTCAACTTTAACCATTAGAACTCAGCGTCACCGCCGCTCCGCCACGCTACTCTCTCAGTTCTGACTATTCAATCACGTGCATCGATTCTGCAAGGGCATAGGATTAAACTTATAATTAGCCGTTGTTGGTATACACATACAGACAACTCGTTTCTAATTATACACTGTATTGTTTTATTTATTTTAATTTATATTTTTCATGGCAACAGTTTTGTTTCAGCATCATAAGTTTCATATCGACGATAAGTCGAACTTAATTTCTCTGTTCCATATTAACTGAACAAGAAAAGGTTTTACCTTTGCCTTTGTTGGTCATCGTAGGAAGCTTTCACATTCATACTCCCGTATCGCCCTTATACTGTTTAATAAGATCCTCCATTGATACGGTCAGTCGGAATAATGCTTAAAAGAAGTTGCCCTTTCCCTTAAACAATAACAATAAATAAAAACATTCCAACAAACCTCAATAACCAAAGTATACATATCCACATAATTTATGCATCCAACTAGAGTTTTATTTCACTGGTAGAATAAATTAGTTTAATTCATACAATGCTATTTAGGTTTGATTAAATTTTAATACAAAAAATCAGAGAATTATTTTTGCGCTTTAAAATTTAAAATTTTTGAGCACTTAATTACATACGATTTCATATTATCTACACGATAATAGGACCTTTAAATTTTAATCTATCTGATCTGATATCTATAAAATAGATGCAACTCAAAGATCTGTAATGGAACAAAACTGTAATTAGTAGATTCTATACATAGCTAAATGTTAATAAATTTCATAAATACAAATAGTTTCAAATAATAAAAAAGTTTCCTTATGTTATTTACGGTGTAAGGGAAAATATAGTAGATAACTAGTCTAGGCGGGTTAGAATTTCCAGGGTTCAAGAATGAATTTAACTATTTAGTTTATGGCTGGGTTTTCTAATCAAATAACCACGGCGGACGAAACGGGTGCCTTAAAAAAATTGAATTACATCACTACGTTAATTGCAATATAATTTTGTAAAAGGAAAAAACATAAGTTATATTTTTAGATAAAACTATGCTGTAGAGATTTTGAATTTATAAACAAATGTTTATTTTGAAATTGTACAATCTCATGATTATACTAAGTGTTTTTTTAATACGTCGTCTCGGTCTGTGTACAGACAGTATCATACCCAATGTTTGATAGGGTGAGTTAATATCTTGTTTGGAGATGTATCGGTAATAATTGCAAGAGCTTAAATCGTATGATTAATTGGTTGAATAATGAAAGTAATTGCAAACAAAATAAAGCAACCGTGTAAAGAAAATTATTCCAAATCTGGCAAGAAAAAACGACATTCAAGTAATACCAATACTAAAGATAAAGCCCCATAAATTCAATACTAGTCATGTAAAAGTATTGTAGTTCAACTGCAGAGTCATAAAGCAAGCACAAAATAGTTATCTTAAAATATATTTATTAGGTAGAAAAGCTGACAAAGTAAAAAAACATTTTATTATACTATGGCCAATGAAATACTCTAAAATCCTATAATATCAATAATGTAAGTGTTACATAATAAGCAAAACAAAGTAAATTATTTACCATATAATAAAAAGATTGGTCTCTACTATTTGCAAACTAAAAAAATTTGCATATGCTTTAAAACCTATAATTTAAACCACTAACCTAAATTACCATGTAGACCAATGCTCTATGAATAAACATTTCAACACATACTTTTTCTGCAAAACCAACTTCTAGTAATGGATACCCCAACATGCCATCAAGTAAATATTTTCAAGGGATATCGTCAAGGTAAGAAGAGTGCCAGAATGTTTGAAATGGAAAACAGGATTGAAATTTATAAAGGCTATAACTGCGGGAGATACAGGAAACAACGATAACAGTTACAAAAGAGTATTTGTTTCCGAAGAGTGTTATTTATTTATGTCAGTCATCAGACTGTAACGATAGATTTAATATATGTAATTCTTCTTTTGCAATAGCATACTTAATTTCATCAGTATTTCTGAAAAAACTCTCATTACCTATTATAAATTACATTTAACTTATATTATACCTTCATGTACTCTCCACAAACTACTGAATATTTATTTATGAAATGATATCAAGTAAACGTAATAAATCACATAAGTATTTTACTGAAAGATTTCGATTTAATGTTTTCTTAGGATTAAGATTTCTTCACACTTGCCTAAAATATCTCAATTTTTTATTAAAATCTTTGGAGCTATGCAATAAAAATATCGTTAAATATTGGAGCGCTATTCAATAAATGTCAGGTATAATATATGTATTCGTTATATATATCCATGATATATAACGATTAATTATATCAGGATTGTTGTTGAGAATGCCATTGAAGAAGAATATTCTCATGGTAACCTTGTTCTTCTTATAATTTATGAAATTGCATGCTAAGTCGCAGGTGACTTCTAGTATTATAAAATTCTCAGTAGTCAAGTGAAATTTGATTAATTTGTTTGGAAAATCTCGCATGTATAAAAAGACTTGAAAACAACTTTACAACCAAGTCTTACTGCTTTCTAATCGTAAAATTGGCTACAGGCCAAAACATAGCCCTAAACTTTTGAATATATGGATGACATCGGAATTTATTTACTATTCATACAAAACTTTATTTAACCTTATTTCATTAAATCTGAAAAAATATGTATTAACACACAATCCATAACAATGTCAAATATATATTCAGTCGAACATTCATTATCAGGCTATTGTTATCACTTTTAACAAAGTGAAAGGAATACCTAACAGTAATCTCTGGAAGTAATTATTCATGCAAGGTCACAAATAAATCAAGAAAAATTTAATATTATTTTTTCAAATAATTAACTGATAATACTGTCATAATAAACTGTACGTAGTAATTCCTGTCTGCTGAGCCTAGTATAGTACTCTTTCTTTTTTCCACCTTGTTGCTGGTTATGACACAAACAATAAAAGAGGTATCAACACAGGTGAGTTCATTAACGTAAAATAATCATCATAGTTGTTCATTTACGATACATGAAATTCACCTTCTTAAGCATAAGGTTCTCATGAGTAATATATATTTGTAGAATAATTAAATATAGACTTACTTTATGAGAATTTCCTTTTCTTTGATAATTAAAAACTACCACTCCTGTTTTTGAACAAATCGCCATCTGACGTAACGTACACTATTACTATTGTCCACTGATCAGTTGTCAGTGGTTAGGTATTAGTCATTAGTGTTTTTTTTTAATGAAGTGCGTGTCTTAAGGATAGAGTGGATTGAGTTAACACACATCATAATCGCTGTCATCCCTGAGATATTACGAGTCATAACGTTGTTGTATCATATGCTCCGGTCTATATCCGTTAGTTCACTACCAACGTTACTTAATTATCTTATAATCAATCTTAATTAAGTAATTAATTAATCTTATTCAACTTTAATATCTTTATGCGCAGTTATGTATGAATTGCAATAGAACATGATTTATATTTCACTATAAATAATCATGTACTAACAAAATAAAACATGTTTTCACTGATTACAAACAGTTATTGACTGCCTAAAATCTGAACTTGAGTCATAAGCTAAGAAACTAATAACCTGAGGAGATTAATATTGTTTTTGCCGCCTTCCACAATAGTACCGAATAGTGCAAATCATCGCTTTACTGTGGTAAGATAAGGCAGGTCCTGCACATCTTATCAATTACCATATAGACAAGAAACTATATAATATATATATATATATATATATATATATATATATATATATATATATATATATATATATATAGAATAATAAGTTTTTGTTAATTATGGAATTGAGAAAAAAAGTATGTTACAGTAAACAATCTTATTAACATCTATTGCTTTGATTACTTTAGCAATTTCTTTAGTGTAATATATTGTAAAGTGTTGTCAAGAAAGAATCAACATGCCCCTTCTGGGCTACATTATAGTAAGCGGAAACAAACACAATCGTATGATTATTATCGATTTAAAATGTCGATAATATCGAATACGACATTTGACATATAGATGGTCATAATTAATTATCATTCTAAGCTTTATTTAGGTATGAGACGTCATTATCAGCTGTTGCTAGTGACGTCTTTATCAGCTGATACTATTAACATCATTACCAGTAGTGTTGTTATTTCGTTTATATTGAAGAAGGCTAGTGACAAAGACAAGATGACTATGAATATGCAAGTGCTTGCTTAAAATGTTTTCATTAATACTGAACAGTGTTTACGTGGATGCAAGAACAGGAGCTAGCTCCTTTATATCTACGGTGTCCAGTTTGTAATGACGAGATGAAAACCAGGATTAAAGGTGAGAATCAGATAGTGTTTCAATGCAAGAAAAGCCAGAACAAAAAAATTATGGTTGCCTGTAAAGTCGGTTTTACGGGCGAAGATTTTACGTGACAACGTCTTTTTCTCGGTAGAATATTTATTGATATGAATATTATTATATTGCACAATAGGAACAAGGAATTGAATAAAAATAAGAATTGCACAAATTTTAACTATAGAAATATATTTTGTTTACTAAAACATTGTACATAATTTGAAATTAATTAAAATTTGTTATTGTAAATGGTAAAGTTGAATAAAACATTTACTAAAATTGGAATTTGAAATTCTTGCTAAACACAGTTAAATTCTAACTCCGCGCGTGGTGATTGGTCGGTTTAGTTCGTTTGTTTGGTCGCACTGTTATGACAGGTTAGAGGTTATAATTTGTTATTTTTAAATGTTTGACTAGCAATACAAACATTTAAAATAGAACAAATAGAAACATTTAGTTTCTTCTCAATCGACTGAATTACGATTGATTGCAGAGTGATTTAAACTAATAATTTACTTAACACTATCAACATTTGTCAATAGTATGACATAACCTATAAACTCAGTTTTCTCAACTTTTGTGTCAATCTAACAATTAATCAATCAATCATAGTTTACGATAATGAAATATCAGTGTACAATTATTTACCTTTATTGTTGTAGTTGTAAATGACGAATCTAAGCACTCCACATTTTCACGAATAAACATAGTTATCTGCTTTATCACGTGCGGCGGACCCACAGTTATCTGCTTTATCCCGTGCGGATCCCGTGCGGCGGACCCACTGGACGGGCATCGTAACGTTACCGGGCGTTACACTTTTTCATGAGTGACTCCGAGCCGCAACATAATTTAAGACATTGTCACGTCAA
This sequence comes from Homalodisca vitripennis, assembly GCF_021130785.1. NCBI lineage: Eukaryota > Metazoa > Arthropoda > Insecta > Hemiptera > Cicadellidae > Homalodisca > Homalodisca vitripennis. The sequence continues at coordinate 166,840,930 of NC_060209.1, forward strand.
AATGACGTGGCTAAAATCGCACTAAAGAAGACTTTTTTTGAACATGAAAAGTTTGGTATTATTAGCATAATAAGTCATGTACTATTTTAGTTGGAAACAAACAACTTATGACTTTTTGGTAAATGAGTAGTTTAAACAGGATAAGTACATGCAGAAATAAAATTTCAGATAGGCTCTTTTATTGTAGGGAGGAATTTTTTGTTTTTTCTGGACAGCAAATATGAAAAAGAAGAATTATTGGGTGTTAAAGGAATGGTAGTTGAAATTGACGAAACAAACATTGGAAAAGAAAATATAATCGTGGAAGACGGGTAGAAGGTTCATGGGTAATAGGGATGACAGAAATAAACACTGACGTAGACATTTCTAAAAGGGAGAGATGAGAAAATAAACGCGATGCCAAATCACTAATCCCATTAATCGTGAGTTTCGCAAAAACCTTTTGCGATTTAACAAACATCTCCAATACTATATTGATCAAAATTTTATTCTATCCGATCACCATAGCTTGATATTCTAATTTCTTTCCGCACTACAATTAATCAGTTAGAGAGTTTCCTAATCTATTTTGCTCTTCTAAGAACCTGATCACTTATGTTTCACATCAATACCGCACTTATAATAAACTATTTATAAATATATCACCGGTTTTTAGTCTCCTTATTATATTAAAACATGATTTATTTACATTACTTCCGATAGTGAACCTAATGTTTAAATAATCGTAAAAGAAGGTATATCAATAGGAAAATAATCATAATATCATACATCATATCACATAAGAATTAACCGCAACATAACATGATTAACCTATTTAAAATTGTATAACTGTTAGTACTGTGTGTGAAAATAATTAAAACTAAAATTTAGAGTGCATTGGAAGTCATTTAGCTGGACAAAGCAATTGTATAATGTCCTCTCAGAACAGTAAATGTTATCACTACTCAGACTCTACCAAGTTTCCCAATTACCACAACCAACTGTAACTACCTACTTACTGTCTGCGGTCACAGAGACTCTCCACGTGTACGTTTGCTCTAATTTGTATTCCATGCACTGTTAATCTAATGATAATAAAAATATTCCTTATTACGTGAAACAGTTATAATATTACAATGGCAGGAAATATAATGTACAGAGTTCTTATTATTTCCTGGATTCTCCCCATAACCACACGTTTGAAAAGTTTACTGTTATTTCACTGATGTTAAGGTGCTGGTCATGATATTTTTCCAACTCTAATTTTCTAAACTTTTTGAGCTTTTTAGTAAGTTTCCATAACTTAAATGACAATAGTGGTATCCATACAGAAACATTTATAGTAACTTAATTATTTTAGATACGACGGACTATTTCACTATGGCTATATTCAATGAATATTCCAGGAGGTATTTATTACTATTAGTGATGGATATTTTCAAGAACCCCATATTAAAATTTTTAACTAATTTACGTTTGTAGTAGTTAGAGGCAGTAATATTACCTATAAAGTTCTTGGGTCTCGGTTTTTATACTTATACTATTTAAACTTACTAAATTGAGATATGTAATAGCTGTAAAACAAAAATAAGTAGATTTAATTTGAGATAATGTTAAATGTTAATAAATTACATTAAAAGGAAAGTAATTTGTACCTCAGTAAATAAAAACTATTTTTTGGTATTTGAACAAACTACCTGATAAATGTTTATCCTTAGCACTATAAAGAATGAGGTGAAGCTCGAGAGAGAGGGAACAGCGTCAAAGCTTTGCGATAAGCCTTATCTGGCAAGATGGATGCTTTGTTGGCTTATTGAATATAGCACAGCTAAATAATTTTACAATATCAACCAATTTCTTGTCTAATATAAAATTTAAATTTAAATTAACACTTCTAGTTTTGCATTTATACTATTAAAATAGCAGGTTTTCATATTATATTTGCCATAACTAGTTTTTAACTAGTATAATTAAATTGTTTATTTTTAATGTAATCTATAAAGAACGAAACGAATACGTTTTAGTTTGATTGTATTTTTATATATCTATATTTTTTAAGAAAGTTTGGAAATAATTTTTAAATATTGACTTCTTACTTGAATGTAGCTTGTATATATGAAGAATATACAAGCAATAATCACGGTTACAATAAAAAGTTTGCAATAAATCTTAAGTTACAACATGCTTGAATATTTATCTTTTTTTGGTTTCTATACCATCATTATGATTTTAATATATTTTCACAATAGGAGATAAGAAAATTTTAGTTCTAAACAAGAATTCGTGGTTTATCTACATAAAATACTCTTGGTTTAGACTGTACTGTAGAAAAACCTATAGTCTTGAACAATGTATAAATAAACACTTGCAGTACATACTTTAATGCATTCTTAACACATTTTTTCAATTTTTTTTATTTATAACTATTAAGAGTAAATTAGTTTTTAATTTCAGCCGTGGACTTTGTAAAAGAAATGGGCCAGTTGATTTCATGTCAACTAGGTCAGCAGTATTTATTCAAAGTTTATCTTTTATTCAGTTTCTCAGATATGTTAACTTTAGGCATGGTTGACTAAATGTCAACAGATTATATTTCGAAACGAAAATATAATATAATTTTTTTATACAGAAAATTGTTATGATTAAGCGACAGTATAGGCCTTGGAAATTGTTAAGGTCAGTTGTGGTCTTGATAAATTTACATACCAAAATATCACGTTCTTGTGACCTCTGTGTATAGGTGTGTTAATAACAATGTTTATCTCTTACACCATGTTCAACACATTTATATATATATATATATATATATATATATATATATATATATATATATATATATATATATATATATATATATATATATATATATACATATATATATATATATATATATATATATATATATATATATATATATATATATATATATATATATATAAAACAGCTATTGGACTTCTTAGTATAAATTTCCTTTAATATTTCGGCTTTGCCGTTTTCAAAAAGGTATAAAACAAAAATAACACAGCAAACTAAATTTACACAAGTAAATATAATTTTATTTACTTGTAAATTTTATATATATATATATATATATATATATATATATATATATATATATATACACACACACAAGTCTATTATTTAGACTATGAACATTATCATAAGCAAATTAAAACTAGAAATGATTAGGAAAATAAACTTAATTGATGAGGAATTAAATTGTGTGCAGAGGATGTGACAGTTACACATTGTAATATACTCACAAAACATATCCAACAAAATATTCTGAATTCTATGTATGTGCATAACCAAAATTATTGTATTATTAAACAAAGAAAAAACATGAGTTGAACGCTCATTTACAATGTTGAAGTTTATAGATTAATTGAATTTTTGTGCATTAATATTGATATATGAGAGCAAGCACTAAGAATATATGTACACAATATATTGTTTGATCATTACAACTGTATACAAGCGGGGAATATTAACCTCATTCCGGTACTTCAAACTTGTAATAGTGATACTCTATGGAGGCTCTTCATCAAACGGGCAATAAATAAGAGTAATATTCGTTAGTATAGCTAATATCGTAATTTGAATTATGTGTGTTTTGTTAGAATAAATTGAGAATTTTCAGAAATTATGCATCTTTTACTATAGTATACGTTCGAATATTTTTCAATTGAATTCGTAGTATATCTGTAAGTATATGACTACTTTTTTGTAATTAGCTAATTCCCGAGGCATACAGAGTCAGGTGTTAGATATTAGTGGCCTTTAGGATAACAGAAGAAGTGGTGACTCCAAAAATGTATTTTTAATATGAGATTCTTGACCGGAAATCTTCCGCCCAGCCTGTCTATAATGCGCTCTGGAGGAGAGATCTTGGGAGTTAAGGATTGATCGCACAATTGTGCAGGTCTACAGATTAAAGTAATTTATATTGACATGTATTATTTATATAAATTATAAATGGGCGCTGTGAGGTTGACATGTCACGACATGTTTGACAGAAGCCATTCTCCGCTTATCCAATAACGCTCACTCAGTCAGAATATTATTGGCTTATATAGTGCCACGGTATATTCCGGAACGTCATTTCTACCCCACTTACTTCACCGCAAAAAGCATCTACAGTCTTTTTGTATTCTTTATATTTTTTAATCAATGAAATGATTCGTATCCATGGATGTATGTTTTGTTCATCTCACTCCAACATACTTTAATACAGCACAAAGAACTAAACTGTGTCACATACAAATTTATATTATCGTATCTAAGTTCTTTGTAGCTATAGTATCTATATGATCTTAATTCCTCTTTTTGATAAACCTGAATTTGTTACTCTAAGACAGATAAATTAAATTTAGTTAGATGTAATAACATTATCCATTATAATATATTAAAGGTAAGGGGCCTGCACGAAATCAGATAGTTCGTCAACTACGTCATGGATTATAATGATCCCATGTAGAATTACACAGAATTTATTACTTGGCATTTTAGCGCCCATTATTTCCTAAGTTTATTTTATCTATTTTACTTATCATAGTGACCACTTGTGTTGCTTGTAATCTAAAAATATTAACTCTAATAAAGTTGAGCATCTTATAACTTAACTCCTGTTCAAATTCACACATCAGTCAATCTTATCCATGGTAAATTGAATTGTTTCTCAAGTAGAACATTTGATCAACTCATAGCGGAAAGATATAACTCCCTCATCAATACAATTCCTTATTTAAACCATCTTCCTAATGAACCTTAATTTCATAGTATCAATGGTGTAAGCTTACATTTTGCACATGGCAAAGAATATTTTTCCTATTGTTCTACACTAAGTAATAGAGAAGAATTTGAAATGTTTTATGGTGTCTAAAATGTTCTGAATCAAACTTTAATGTGATAGAAATTAAAGATTTAGATCGTGTTACGATACTCACACGTATGCATTAAAATAAGATTAATAGTTGCACACAGTTACTAAATGTTTTCTTTAGTTGTACAGGATATACATTTTTCGGACATACAGAAAAAGCAGGTCTAATGAGATAGTGACTATATGAAATGGAATAAAAATACTATTTAAATAGTATATAACATATACGAAATGTACAAAATCGTCGATGGGACATTGCGTTTATTTTTACCTGTGGAGGGATACGATACTGATTACAAATATTAATGCATAAATAATTTATATACTTAACGAAAGAAATACAATAATTTAGCAAACCTGGACCAGAAAGCAATTCTAAGTCTCTAGAGTAATGTCCAGAGACTTGTAGAAACAACACTTGTTCCCTCCAGTTGCTATCAGCTTAATCCCTTAGCTAATATACAAGGAGTCAGAAATAGGGCACAACATTTAATTGTATTATGATATTATTATGATTTGTATAAAGCTGTGTATTCTTATTCATTATAAGAACTGCATTGTCATTTATATAATGATTTATTGTTTATATCTTAAAACATTTCATTAGGCTATTATATATTTTCAAATAAAGAGAACGATATTTTATAACAGCTCATTCTATCCAGTCCAGCATAGCCGTGGTCTGAACATTCAGGAAACAACCAAAGCCAGTATATGTTTACTACTACGAGCTAGGGTGACCGCGACAGGCGCTTGGAAACCTCGACTCTGGTTTATGACTTAAGAGTACGTGCCTGGAATAACGATCTATGTTTCAGCATAAGGTATTACATTGGCAAATACGATAGTTTAATATTATTTGATACGTAGAAATGAATCTCAACATGTATTGATAAATGATAATCTATAGAACAGCTGAAGCAAGTCGCCCAATTTTTTTGGTTAAATATTCCTTGAAAGCCGAGGAGGGTTTATATAGTCAAAAAGATCAGAAAAGTTATAAGGAATATATTAGAATATAGAAAAAGTTTAGTATTTATGTTTCATAATCGAAAATTAACTGATACTAAAGAGCGGTTGACACTTTCAGACAAAAGACGACAAATTAGATCTTTAAATTTACATTTAAGATATTAAAGATGCAGTGCTTGGACAGTAGTATCATGCAGGTAAAAAATAAATTGTAAATACGAAATTTTACTCTAGATTGCGGTACTAATTTAAAATTCCTAATGCCTTGTAAACACTTTTATAAAACCAACCTCAATGAACAAAACTGTGAATGAATGTTTTAACATATTACCAGTGAGCTTCTACGAGGATGAATGCAAGCTTTGTGGCATTTTTTTCTGAGTACTTATTGAGGTTGCATTAGTCCTTATTTAAAATTTACAGGTCAGTAAGATGCACCCCAGAGTTCGTCATTTGTCATGTATTAAAATCAAAATGGACAACTACACAGTATTTGTTGCATTACTTGTTGTTAAACCTACTGAAAGCTTTTTTAATTGAAAGGACAGTTGTTCATAATAAATTACGATTTCGTCAAAATGGAACATATGTTTCGAAAATAGAACACTGCGTTTTGAGGATTAGAAGTTATCTATCACTGCACGTGTCAAAACACAAACATTAATTTGGTTTAGTATAATCAAAACTTAATCTGTCACTTGATGTGCGCGAGTGCATTGTACGTATAGTGCGCCTGTAATGTGCAGTTTTTGATGGATGATGCTTACTCTAACCATTTTGGGTCCTCAGATATTCCAGCTTTTTTACTTACTTTTTCTGTTAGCTTTGGCTTGGTGAAGTAGAGTAGTAAGCTTTAATTTCAATGTATGCTTCAAGGATTTTTTTTACTTACTTTTTCTGTTAGCTTTGGCTTGGTGAAGTAGTGTAGTAAGCTTTTAAATTCAATTTATCCTTTAAGGATTTTTGATAACCAAACAAGAGGATGGATTGCAATCCTTAAAACACAGTGTTATATATCTATAACAGGGCCAAATGGCCAAAAACCTGCTTTAAGATGGAAGAATTTTTAAAATTATTAATTAAAAAACTATAAATCTTAAATTTAGCAATGTAAATTTTATAATAATGAAATCCAAACTAAATAAAATAATTTGTATTGTTTCGCCTCATTTAGAATATTTGTTATGTAATCAGCTATATGTCAATCTTATATAATGGCAAGTTTCTGAAACATATTATATTCCAACATAGACTCTATTTTGATATTTATCAAAAATTTTTTAAGCTGAATATTTTATTACATTGTGATTGTCGGTTGGTTTATTAGAAATGAGGTTTAAGAACCATGGAAGGAAAGAGAATACTCGAATTAAACGCATTTTCAATGAGTTAAGAATATTGACACTCGATATCCTTTTATTTATGTGAGTTATATGTCTATGTTAAATATTTCTGTGGCAAATTGAAGCTTTCCTAATGTTTATTTAGATCCTAAAGAATACTAGGATATTGTGCAACTATGTTTAAGGTAATCCATTCCCGCCTATAATACAGTTAGATCTTCATGGCTTCGATATAAAAGAATTTCTCAATTTGAATATTATTATACTATTTTTAACCACTACTCTGTGTATATTTTTATTGTTGACGGTGTAAAAATGTATATTTGGTATCCTTTTGCATCCGAACAAACATTGGAGCTCTTTGATAAGCTTATTATGAATGTCGGATCCAAATATGGACAGATGCTAGAGAGAAAATATTTTGTTTCTTTCATATATACTATGTAAATAACATTAAAGACTGTATTTTGAGAGAGTAAACACAGTTATGCAAACTTTTATATTTTTATCTTACAGATGTTTAAACATATTTGCATCAATGTTTATGATTACATTAAATAAATGTTTGTTTTCCAACTAGAAGATTAAAAAGATATATCTTAGCAGAATATATTTATGTGCGGAATTGTTGTACATTAGAACGTTATACTTAACATAGTACATTGATTATGAAGCTGAGACAAATTTTGCATGCTACAGACGTGCAAAAATTGCAATATCTTTCCTGTCAAATAATGTGTACAATAACATTTAATTTATTTTTACACTAATACTTGTTAATATAATATTAGTTTTCAATTAATGTTCTGAAAGGAGTAATAATAATAGCTAATTAAATACGTACAAACTAACTTGGACAGTCAAAACAATACTAATAACTTGATAAATACAACCAAGTTACTATAACAAACATTAATATGGTTTCATCAATTTTATCTCGATCTTCCCAGAAGGAAAATAGACTTGAAAAAACTTTTATATAATTAATTTATTGTCATTTGCATTGAACGAGTTGACGCTTCTGGCAGGAGTTACAAACAACAAACAATTAATTCGTCTCTCTAAATGAATAAAGGCTGTGGAAGATAAATCTGCATCTGTATGCGGGACCGATTGTGGGAATCGTTAATCACTTCCGCACACCCAACTTCAATAAAATCGTTGTGTCTCCTCGTGTAGTTCCTGATTTCAGAGCTTCAGGAACTACAAAAATTACTGTTAAATTGTAAAGAAGAAGGATGGCGAGAATAGAAATACTAAATTTTTATAATTAGGAAAATGATAAATTTATTCTATCTAAATATTAGGATAGGTAATTATAAAATATATAATTTTGTATGAGGTGTGATGAATAATAATTATTGAATATATATTGGCTTAAGCTGTCTTTTAGACATTTCCATCAACTCATGAAAGTTCATCTCGAATTCAATGTATTATTAGTAATATATTTAACTAAACAGTTTGCTTTTATAGTTATATAGCTATTAATTTCTCAAAAAACCTTGGACAAATTCCTTAATAATAAATAAATACAAGTATAATAAGTGGGGTATAACTAAACTATAACGGGTGGGGTATAATTTAGTTAACTTCTCCAGGCCGGTGAGCAATCAACAAGGTTTGTTTCTGATATAATCTAAGGAGAAGTCTAAATTTAGTTTTGCTCAAGATAACTTCAACTATAGAATTAATCGCTTTATCATGTGTACTAATATCTGGAACAAAGCTAAGATGCGTTTTAGGTGACTGACTTTAACAACACTGTTTATACAACACTGCCTTTGACTACTAGCGGTGCAATACCTGAATAATTAACACAATCATTACCCCGACCGCTCAGAAGTGGTGAGATTATTGGATCGAATTTGAAGCGTTTAAAGCCATATTAGCTCTTCAATACTGATGGACTGTGAGCAGCTATTCTACACCTAGTGCAATCAAAGCTTTAGCTCTACTACAGCTGTCACTGTTCGAGTTCGAGTGACGAGTTTTACCAAAGAGTGCCCACAAGTACTCTGATTAATCTGATGAAATTCAAATTTTATTTTCAGAAAAAATTGCGTAAGCTTAATAACATTGCAAAATTATAAACATTAGACTTTTTTAAATACAAGACGTACAAACAATCAGTTATGGGGGCTGTTACCAGCCCTTTTCTCCATGAGAGCTGAAATAAAAACAATTAACGTATAAAATTAAACATTATAAAATAATATTGACACAACAAATTCTTTGATACCAAAAAACACTTACGTCAAAAGTACAATATTATGCTTCAGCACCAACACTCAAATCAAAAGAATGATAAACAAATCCCACATCACAGTCATAGACCACAAATGGTGCAGAAACATACACCAAGTAAGTTAAACATTTTCCTCATCAGCAGGTAAGCAGGGGAGAAGAGTTTTATCACACTTGACATTTCCAAATATCACAAATTTTCTTGAGGCCGGTAGCGCTCAGGGTGTTTGCAAAAGCCAGGTGGATCTCCTCATTGCATGAAACGCATATAGAGGCAATACTTACTGTATTTTGTCGGGGTATCCCAGAGGCTAAACGTCTCTAGACGGTGAATTATTGATATAGGATACGTCACGAACACACACAAACAGCCTGCTTCCAATGCCTGAAATAAATCGGGGAACCTACAGATCTGAGGTATTCCAGAGGCAGGTATCTTCTAAATGGCAATAGCATCCAGAGGTTGGCTGTTGAAATAAAAAAAAATTGGAAGATACTACAGCTTAATAACAGCAGACAGATAGATATTTTGGGGAGTATAACAGTTTTACAATTTTAAAACAGCCGGTTTTGTAAACCCCGTTAAGTTTGCATATGACAGAAGTCAGAATATAGAGCGATAAAGTCAAGAATTTCAATATTTTTTCAAACTCTGATCTCACTATTCTTGACTAGGAAGTAACATCAGGAATTTACAATGAAAATAAATAATAAATGAGGAAGTATAAATGTTGGCTATGTTCTACTAAACGTATTTTTACCCAAAAAATACGTATGTGATACCAATACCATTGTGAAAAGGAATTTTTGAGTTTAGGTTCCATAAGAATTGGTAGATTGTAGTATAATAAGTATGATTTTAAGATTAGAGTAGTTCAGTGCTTGTAAGTTTCAAAATCTCAGGATGTATACACTACGAAGGAAATCTTTGAATAATTTATAAACTGGATCTTTGGTCAGTGAGATACTTAACGTTTGCTGTAAAATTCAACGTTATCTAAGGTTACGAAAAAGATAGAATGTTTGTTAAAGCGCCAAAGTATGAATATTTTCAGTATAGGGGAAAGGAAAAGAGCAATTGCTGAAAATTTCATACAGCAAATTATAAGAATACTTTTAATATTTTGAAATTGTTAAAAAATATAACAATACTTACAAAGAAAAAAAAGCTTTTAATACGACGACTCCCAAACTGATCTGCTGCTTAAAAAATATTTCAATATTCCTTAATGAATACCAATCCTCAATAACCAAGCAATACTAGTTAACATAAAATGTATTGTAGGATATAACATTGGGTTAGTAAACATATAGTATTTTAGCGCCTACTTAAATTATAAGCTCACATTTCGATAAAATAGAACATTAATAAATTCATACAATAGGTCAGGAATTAAATAGGCATGATATTTAATATTTGAGATGATAGAAGTATTGCAGTACCCTTGCATTTTAAATAAATAATAGATAAATAATGGAATAATCTGATGATGTTAACTATACTTAACGATGACGTTCATAATTAATAAAAGCTGCCTTAGAAGCATTTTTCGAAGATACAAAAATGGTAAAACAAGTAAAAAACATTAAAAACTCTAAGTAACATCGAATTTATTCAGTTTTATTTTGTTTAACCTAAGTCTATTTCGGTTAAGTCAAATGAGAATAAAATAGAGATGATATAGTTTTATAGTCAAGCTAGGAGAAATTTTCGTGAAGTATTTCGTTTAATCAATGCTGCCCATCCGGATGGACCAGTAAAACCGGCATATATTAGGCCTTAGTTAACAAATTCTCCCCAAATTTCAGTGTCAAAGATGCTCCTCGATCAAGGCACCCTGCAATTACGACATAATAGGTTCACATTCAGTGTTAGCAAATTACGTCACAAAGCCATGAGTCATTGCGTCTCAATGCAATTAATGTTGAAATTTTAAAAGATACTATACATAAAGTGTTAAAGCGTAACTAACTCAACCCATATAAAGTACAACTAAATTAAAAATTAAGTGAAGACGATCATAACCAAAGTTTAGTGTGGAAACTTTTCAGAAGATTGAAGAAATAACAATTCAATACTGCGGATAAGTTTATTTGATGAAGCATCATTCTCTTTGCATTAAACAGTCAATCGGCATAACTGTCGGTATTGGGCAAACGTTAACTCCCACTGGATGTTTGAAGTCCAAACGCAACAGTCAAAAAACTTAAACGTATGGGCAGACACATGGGAAAATTCAGTTGAAGGCAAATTAGCATATGTTAAGTGCTAACAGTACTTCACATGTTACGAAATGATCTATAGATCATACGATATGTTTCCAAATATGCTTAGTTTATATATATATATATATATATATATATATATATATATATATATATATTTAAATCACGAGTTGTATAAAAGACTAATAAACGTTAACGTTTTGCTCTAAAATTCTTTCATAGGATTCCTCTTTTCATGCATGTATTATGTATTACATATATAATTCATAATTGTGTGTATTATACTACAAATTTTATTAATGCTTGATGACGAAACCCCAACCAATCGTAACTCCAGCATACTACCAATGTTTCTCTTGATGTGCTGTATTCTGTTCAGATAACATCGTCCAATTTACGAAAACATCTTTAAAGGGCACAGAAGAGAAATTCACAACGTTTCTAAGGTAAACTAACTGTGGGGCTATACATTAGACCATATTTGTAAACGTATGCGTAGGAAAATATTTATACATACATTTATCTTGTGTATGTGTTAAATAATATGTTCTAACAGTGTGGTAATCAGTTTATTATAAATAAAATAATTTTGTGTATTATAAAACAAATTTTATTAATGCTTGATACGTAACTCCAGCATACTACCAATGTTTCTCTTGATGTGCTGTATTCTGTTCAGATAACATCGTCAATTTACGAAAACATCTTTGTCACAACGTTTCTAAGGTAAACTAACAGTGCTATACATTAGACCATATTTGTAAACGTATGCGTAGGAAAATATTTATGCATACATTTATCTTGTGTTTTAATATGTGTTAAATAATATGTTCTAACAGTGTGGTAATCAGTTGATTATAAATAAACTCTATAACATAAAACGAGTTTGTATTGTTACATAATAATAAATATCTCGTGTTACCAGGTATTACGATAAATCGTTAACTGTTACTCGAAAGATTGAAAACTCGGCATAAAGAATGATATTCTCTTGAATACTTAAACACTTCTCCCTAAGTGGACAGGAATTGGAGAACCGGAAATTGCGTTTCCTGAGTATTGTATCTTCCATTTGCATACATTACATGTACGATTAAAAAATACCAGGAAACAAAAGTGATGGAACCCTACATTTGTAGGTTGTACTATTACTATAAATTAGTAATAGAATATTTTACTCTGATAGTTTTATATAAACCAACTAATTATTATCTTCTGCATTAGAATTTTGAGTTCATCTACTTAAATATCTGTTCATTTCAACTCCACTTACGGGTTAAAAGTAATATTTGTTGCGTATTTTCTTCATGAAATTAAATGTCTTTAAACTGTTACTCTTAATCTACCTCTAGTTATCTTGATACGTTTCATTTGATATTATTTATATTTTTTATATATATATATATGTGTGTGTGTGTGTGTGTGTGTGTGTGTGTGTGTGTGTGTGTGTGTGTGTGTGTGTGTGTGTGTGTGTGTTTTATAAAAGATCAATTTTTTTTCTTTTTCACAGTTAAATGCATATTTTTCCTTTTTGAACGTTTATTTGAAAGTAGACGTTTACTATACTTTACTGAAATTATGTAGGGAATAGTGACCATGTAAATTTATTCATTGGGTACATTGTAATGTCTATTTTCTCCTTTGTTAAATTTTAATAATATAAAATGTACTGTTTGTACACAAAATTCAAATGAGTTAGAGAAAGTAGCCTCTGATTTAGTAGTGATCCCCGGTGTGGCGCGGTAACTTTCACGCTTAACACATTATACAAAGTGCCGGGTTATAAGCGCCTTAGCACGCAGTGCGCTTCAACTCTATAATGTTTGGCTTTAACGCGGTTTATGACACCACGTCTACCTTTTACTGCACGAGCGCCAGGTGTTGCAACACTTTATTATTCTGTAATACCATACCCTCTTGTATTCTGACTTTAATAATGTGACAGAATAATTAAGTTCTTGTTTTGACATACGCTTAACACTTTCTTCCAATGGTACATAGTAACTTCTATTGGTAAAGGTGTAGTAATCAGACAAATGGAGTGATAACGTATAATACAGATGTATAATGTTTATAGGATATGTACTATAGGATAATGTATATAGTAGGTTGTGCTATTTGCTTATTTACTTTTATACAGAAAATATTTTGAGATGTATGGTTTTATTTGCAAAATTACACAACACTCTGTGTTATGGAAGTTTTATATACAGTTCAGTTATTGATTATAGATCGAAGGAAGGGAGAAATAGGATTCCGTAAATTTGCCTTCGTTATAAATTACAGAGATCCATTTTTGCTGGTGCATGTGTGACTTGTTGTTTGTGCTCTTTACTTCTGTGCAGGGACATCGCTTGGGTTAGTTCTCCCCAACCTGGTGTTGCTGTAAAGTCAGGTATTATGAAAACCTTTTTCCGTGGCATTTCACTGCAGTTATATTTATTTCTTAGTCTTATGCTTATGGTTTAGTTGTTTGGACACGTGAAGAACTACCCTTTTATTTTCAACCTTCAAAACATTTAATGCTTTTATAACTTTTTTAACATTTAATGGTGGCAAGTGTCCGAAACCATTTTATACTTATATCGATTTACTAAGAAAATACATTTAATTTATCAACACGGTTCTCTTTGGTGTCAGTCAACTGTGATTTAAGTCTTTTACGTACTGAAACGTAACAAACGAAAATTATATTTGCAGAACAATGGAAGAGAAGTACAAGGAAGGGCATATAAAATAATTCATATTTAGAGCCTCTAACGCTCACATCTTTTTATTATTGTCTTAAAAAAGTAAAATCAATTGGCGCAATACTGTACTGGGAGAGCCGCTAAGTATGATAAAAGGTGTGAGACTTTGGATCTGAGTAAGATATAACGAAAGTTCAAATCTGCCAGTGAATTATTCTGTAAAGTACCTAACTTTCCCCTGTTTGATAAGATCGTCATTCGGTCCAATGAGGAATACTGAATAAGGGTAACAATACAATAGGCTTCTCATTTAAAACAGTCAGAAAAAAGTAACCACACCTTCTGGTGCTCTCGGTATCGTTTTAACCCCTTCAACTGTAATTATGATAGCTGCGTCAGATAATGCTAGGCGTTATTTCACCAAGAATTAGACATATCACCCTCAAACTAACCTAGATATGAGACGTTCAGCTATTAGTGCGATACATAAGACGATGTTATGATCACTATGTAATAGGTAAAGCGTCTTAATAAGTGAGTACTTTTGTTATTGCTCACTTTAGCAGCATGTTTAATACTTCTAAGGTAGGTAATCTAATTCTTGAGGCTAAAACAAAAGTGGAGCCATTTTTACGTTTTACACCGGTTTTTACGGTGCTGTTTTCCTTATTAATTTTTAACAAATTGTCCTGCGTCACTATATAATGAAAGCCCGCGTTACAACAACAAACATTATTTAAAGAGACGCTCACCATTTGAGTGCTCATGCCTCTAACTTTTGGAAGAACACAATTTACTCACTAACTAAAAAACATAATTTGTATAAAAGTTAAATTTAGATACCTCATAGGCTAGGTGATCCAAAAGATTGATCTAACTCATATTTGATTACGATACTATAGTTTCAAATTTTAATAAGTCATCTTCTGATGTTGGTGTCAATAAATATTAAAAGCGAGAATTATCCATATTGAGTCGTCATAGTTTAAAACTCACGAATACATTTCTTATTTTAAAACAAAAACTCACTTTTCAAACATTAATTACCAGGGCATAAGACGTTTTCTTCCTGTCTTGGGATACTTTATCTTATAAACTTGTGTCTAACTATTTTATACTTGTATAAATAATATTAAACCTATAGTTACGGATGATTATTAAACTTTTTTACAAACCTTACATCCCCCCCTCGTTTTAACAAGTTAGAATACTTTAATGACATCTGATTTTGGCTTCATTTTTAAACGTTAGCAATTACCATTCATAATTACAATTCCCCATAAAGGCATATCCAAGTACAGGTGGTTAATGCATAGCTGGTGTAGAAGTATTATAATGAATTATAAACGTATTCGTGATGTAACTTCTGCCTATGTTAATTTTGTAAAACTTCAATAACCAATAAATTCACAGAGTCCCGTATTTTTTATCCTGCAAGGCTATTTAAAATCAGATTTTAACACTAGATTTTATATATTCGCCTCCAAAATGGTATCATGGAAACTTTTGTATATCAAGTGATTTACAGGTTTTTTATTGTCCTCATTAGTACCTAGATATAATATTGCGTTATATTTCATCTTTCTGGGGAATTTTTTAAATATCACACAATGTGTCTCCCATTCTTTTTAAAAGTCAGGAATTCTCTATGTAATGTGTGTTTACATCGATCAGTAAAAAGCAACGATGTTATTTATTGAAGGAATCACTTATTAAATCTTCAACCGGTCTAATATAACGTACATGAAACTGACTGGAAACTAGAACATACTGGGAACAACTACCGCTTCCTATAATACAATGTATATCTTCACACCAACTGTGCTCACCACGAGCAGTAATCCTAAAGTCTTTATTCATCTTCCGACTGAATTTAACTGCACAAGCAGACCTAATAGCCTCGTTCACCAATAGGATTTCCCAAGTAAGGGAATTTAAATGATAATTGTTTCATTTTTTAATTAATTGTGATAGTAAATATTTACAGGATAATACAGTTAGAATGCTACTGCATAAATAATTTAAACCAATTATTTTTTAGGAATCCTGATTGGAATAAAGCTAAGTAACATCTGTTTTATATGAAATATGGTCGTCGTTAGCTATTTAGATGAGAAATACCTATCCAAAGTTTACAACCTGGCCTGGAATACTAAAAGTAAGTAAACTTGGCATTGTTTAGGGTTAAATATTAGGAATTATTTAAACGCTGTCTGCGTTGTTATACAATAGAGGAATAACTTGATTTTACATGTATTAAACAGTAGTTTTCCTGTAGATTTAGGATCCTGTACTTACTCAATAAAGCATTAGGTCGGTTTTTTGTACTAGGATTCCCGTAAGCGAGAAGACATTAGCCTAAATCTCGTTCATTGAAAGCTGCTTACTTCATTCTTCTCTTGTTTAGCGTGGACGGGAAGCCAACAGATTTCCTGTATAGCAAACATTACAAGAGAACTTAATGGATTTTTATATGATTTATTCACGTTAAAGCTAGAACATGCTACATCGCGTCCTTTGTAAATAAAATACAAAAAGCATAGCTAGGCTTTTACTTTTAAATTATTGCTTTTATTACTATAAAGATTTTCTTACAATATTTTAGTTTTTATGACTATATTTCGGGAAATTTTCATCCGAGGAATTTTAAGCTTACAGGTTGTAGATTCCGTGTTCGGAATAACCAGGTATTTCAGGCCTGATCATCCAAGCAAGGATGTCCCAATGATGTCCTTGTTGGCTACAAATGTTTAGAGCTGATACATCGAGATGTGATGAACTGTGGGAATGAAGATTCTTTCCAATTACCATAGATACACATTATCATGTCCTCTAAAGTTCATCATCCAGGTAAGAATATCAGATGATGTTTCATTTTTTGACTACAATATTTCTGTTTACATCTTCACAGAATTCCTCCTTCTAGAGCTTAAGTATCAGGGTATGTCTCTTTGAGCAGACATGAAAATTGGGATGTTTTATGTACTTTCGTCGAATTCATTGCCGTGTCCAATTAAAATTGAGCAAAAAGAATTGGAAAGTTCAGTTAAATGGTGTTACGTCTCTTTTACGTTCTATTTCAGAGAAATAGCTAGCAATCATAAACACCAATCCCTAATATTTTTCATAAAGCATTAAAAACAACATCTACACCTTTTAAGAACTATGAAAAATTAACTTAAGTTTTATTAATAGTAAGTGTAGGAGTAGGCTTAGCTAATTGAACATTTCATAAAATTCGTCGATAAATAATGAAGATAATAGGTATAGGTTTACCGAGCTGAGAGTTTACTGTGGAGCAGCAACATCGAGTGCACTATGTTGTGTGATCTTATCACACAGCATTCATTGTTCAACTTTTCCCATTAGAACTGCTAACAACCAGCGTCACAGTTCTCACAGGTTTATTGTGTATATTTAGAACATTGGCTCTGCTAGTCTTTGGAATCGAGGCTTCATTTACTTATGTTCATGAAGCGCGCGTAAAAGGAGAAATAAATACTGAAACCAAAAGGTTTTGTACTTTCGTATTAATTAACTCTATTTATACTTACTGCTATGTGACATGAATACAGATGTCTTTCATCGATCGAAACCACACAAATTATTCTTATACCAATTCCAGAACTATTTACTGACAAGACACACAAAGCAAATTAATTCATTGAATTCATTTTAGAATTAATATATGAACAATGTTTTCGTCTCAGTAGAAACAATCATTTTATATCACTTCGTCACAGATATCAATTGATACTTGTTAGAATATTCTAGAACTTCAAAAACATACAAATGTATATTTTTAAGATTATAACGTTAACAAACATACATTACAAACCGTATATATTTCTAATTTATTTTTACTGACAACGGCTACCTGTAAGAAAATATTAATTTGTTTTATAGATATATATATATAATATATATTAATTATATATATATATTTAAATCATATATATATATATACACACACACATATATATATATATATATATATATATATATATATATAATTATAGTTCTCATCCAATCAAATAGGAAACTCATACATTTCTTAGCTTCAATTTATTAAAAATAATTGGTGCATTATCCATGCAATAGTATGTAAAAGACTTACGAATAATATTTTTTAATGTTTATTTTGTTGATTTATGCTACTTTGTTTTATTTGATTTTTTAATCTTAAATTTTTTGGGTACTCCAAAAATTACGACCTTTTTATCAAATAATTAAAAAATAATTAACAAAGTATTTATTAAATCAAACGTAAATAAAATTAAAAACTTACCTTGTGCGTCGTTATAAACTCGCGATTACACAAAATACACAATTACAGGAAGTTTTATTAAAATATAATTTAAGTAGTAACAAATTAAAATAAACCTTTTTGTGGAAATAACTTGAATGTATGTTTATTTATTCCATCTAACTTAAAAGTTAGGCTTCATATACTGGATCAAACATTACAGGCTACAAAGCAAAGATCGTGATGAGACGTTACGTCACATGAAAACAAAGTTTTTCCCTCAACATACATCCATACCTCATCAAAAGAATTAGTCACTGCAATAATATTAGTTTGAAGTGTAAAATGTAAATCGTATGTGACAGTTAAAATTAACAATTAAATTATTAGTGTATTGTAGTAATAATTTAAAATTGGTATTGGTGACATATTGACTTTGTTCTTTATGTATCGCAAAGAAAGATCCACATACTTTCTTTGGGGAAAAATATGGTCATTTAAGAAGGACTAAGTAAACTTTTCTGTAACGTCCAATCCAGCGGTGGGATATTCTATCATTTGAGAAGCGTTTAAACTTTGCTGTGCAAACGGGTTTCTAAGTAAGTATAAATTGAAGTACTATATATACTCATCTTCATTAAGCAGAGGAAACAACCATAAACTCAAATATCCTAGATAATTAATTAGTCTCTGTAAAGTTCTTTCCGCAAAGAAAGAAGGGCCATATAGTTTTGTTTATACACATTGGACAAAATATAACTGTGTCGAGTCGCTGCTATTTACCACAACAGCGAGCGGATTATCTGATGCCCAAGTTCGTGCAATACACATTTTAACACTAATATTCTAATGAAATTTTGCCCCATTACGTAATACCAATGTATTGCATAAATTTCAGTTACTGATATCGAAAAGTGTACTAGTGCGACGAGATAAGATCGTACATTAGCTGGGGTTATCACATAAATTAATATTAAAAATTTCACATAAGCTTATGGTAAGTAAACCTACCATTCAATATGCAAGCCTCAGAACATGAATCTTGATTGTATTCAATTTCAGTGGTTATCTCAACTGTTTTTTTTCAGGCTTCATTTCCATGATCTAAAATTATAGGCTACAAAGCAACAAACCTAATTTAAGCGTATGAGTTTTCGATTTAAGCGTAACTCATTTGATTTCTACATGAAAATGTATTTCAATATTCCGTCAACATTTTATAGGCGGGTGGTTTACATTTAAACAAACTTTGTATAAATAATAAAAATAAATCCTTCCAACGAACCTTAACCTTCAATTACTATAGCAGTTCTTTCCATTATTGTTATTAAATATCTTCCCAAGAAGGAGCAGTTTTATATAGAAAGTTTCGTTAGATAATTTTGTAGTGAGGCTCAATCTTTTAAACAGAAAGATAAGTTGAATCCAAAGAAGGCGACTGGTTTAGCTATATTATACTTGCAAGTTCAGTACATTACTGAGACTTAACACCTTCTATAACACGAAAAATTGCCACTGGCTCTTAACGTTTGGATCAATAATATTTTACGCTCCATATAAGAATGTTGCCTTGTTGCCATGATCAAAACAAATATACACATACTATATATGAGAAGCCTTATTTAGATAAATAAGCGTCTACTTATGGTCGTTACCATCATCTAATTACGGTATAAGGCATTCCATCTGTCCTAGTAAATATTTTAAACTTGTTGCTTTAAATTTCAAATTTCACCGTTATATGTCGTCGCGTAAAGGCTAACAAATAGCCTTCTAGGTGTTGTTTCCTCATTCAAACCCGTGTGCATGATTGGTCTTCTTCAAAATGCTTATATATTTTTATTTTATTTAATCATGTGTGTGTGGTGTGTGTGTGTGTGTGTGTGTGTGTGTGTGTGTGTGTGTGTGTGTGTGTGTGTGGAAATTAATCAATCTAGGGCAACGGAAAGGTAAAAGAGAAATGAGGTTTTATGGGGTTGCAGTAGTATTTAGACCCCTTAAATGTTTGCTGTGCATGCATTAGTTTTTGTTCTTATATTTGTCTTGAAGCATGGGTGTGAAAAGTTTTATCTTTCTAGAAGTGATTTTATCTCTTTTCAGGTTTTCTTTAAAATTTTAATGCAACCCACTATTTGAATTACTATAAGTAGTTAGTTAATCTTTATGAAAATGAAGCATAAGTGAATAAGTGAGGGCTTTACGTGTTTTCACTTCAAATTTATTAGAATAAGTAAACCATAAACGTATTTGGAGGATTATTTGTAAACTTGACTCTTTGAAAGTTGGCATAGGCGGTGAAAACAGAACAGAACATTTTAGTGATTGGAAGCTTGTAATGTAGATTTATAAATAAAATCTAAGTATTTTACTGTGTATGCTCCTGTGCAATAATAAGTAAAATACTGTCTTAATAAGTAAAATAGTTTTAAAAGTAACAATATAATTTAAAATTAAGAATTTGATATTATAGACACCTTCAGGATTTGGTTAAGTCACCGATATTTATAAATTTAAATACATTGGATGAAGCATATTTTCAATACTAAGAGATTTATAAACGCAATGTTGACGTATTAAAATAAGCGTTAAAATCTCTAGGCCAACTGAGCATCAATGCAACGAAGCTTAAAATGCAATGAAGCGCAACAAGGCATATTTTAAGACTAAACAGCGCGGCGTCTTTCGTTTTCTGCAATAGATCTCATCTGTTCTTCTTTGCCTAAAATATATCATATTTTCATTGAATTTAAGATAAAGGTAATACAACTAGGTTTAGGACGTGCATTACTTCATAAGGTAAATGTCTTCCGATAGATCTATTTATAGTATGAAAATATATGTTCAACATAACAGTTAGAGATGTGTTACTTATAAAAAAATCATAGTTAACATTTTTACGAAATTTAGTTTCAATAAAATGGTCTTTGATGTAACTTGTGTAACAATAAAAACCTATTTATTTGATTTCTTTTCTATTAACCCACGAGTATAGTTCCTGGAAATTTTTTAATAAATGTGAATAACAACACAGAGTTTAATAAATATAATCTCTAATCTTTGATGTGCATTTTCAGAATCTTACATATTTATATAGATATAATAATTAATACATATTTATACGTATGTATATGTCGATATACACCTAAGCTTATACCTCATACCATATAACTTTCATGTCAAAATTTAAAGGTAGAAACGTAATCATTTTTAGGTATATTAAAAATATATAATGTATAATATTTTCAATGTCACCAGATATAGCACGCTACTAAAAATTTATTTATAATTTATTCCCAAATTACTCGTAGTTTTTTATTAATTCTACAAAGAAACGCACATTAGCTGAATACATTACTGTTCCGCATGGAGTTTCATTTATGAGAACATAATTTTAATGCTTTCCTTTGTGATATTTAAACTTATATAGAGAAGAGATTTCCTGCAGTAACATTATTTATAGTAGCCTATTTCTACACAAATTAATAATCTATACCATAATAGATCTTAAGTATTTAATTATAAAAACTGGTTTAGTTCAAGATAGCTAATCATTTAATTTCAAACTGGGGTAGTATGATCATTGCACATTGTAGTACGAGTAGCCACAAGGGCGTGTTAAATAAATAAAAAAAATTATCTTATTAGCGTACATTAAATAATTTTAGCAATTTAAGCTTCTTAACGCATGTTTGTATTGTGCTCTCACACTATTAATAATAAAACATTTAATTAGATTATAAAATAAAAACAGTTCTACTGTCAATTTTATACTAGAGAAAACCATGCAATCTTTCAAGTAACTTCTAAGTTTTCTGTATTAGAGAGAGAATGCATTTACATAAATACGGAATTTAAAAGTTTAACACACTATATAATTATTAGAATAATTCAATTTCTATTATTAAAATTTATCGTTACGTTATTATCTATATTAATATAATTTATACATTTAACGCTAAATTATAAATTTAATATAATTATAATAAAGTTCACAGAAACATTTTATTTCCAAGACATTAAATTACAGTATTTGACTTTAAATTTTTAGTTATACCATATCCTTAAAATTACAAAGAAGCAGTAATAACGGCTGAAAGATAATGTTTCATTCATTAATATTTTACAACTAATATGTAAAACACGCCGAAAACGTTTGAAATTTATAACATCTCCAGTTAAATGTAAGTTGTTAGGAGAAGTAATAAAAGAGCGAGTAAAGGCTTCTCTACACAAGTACACATATCATTTTTTTTCGACTCAAGTTATTTTCGGAATAACTCAGTACTTATAACTTTTAAAGTAAATATTCCTATTAATTTCTTTTCATCCCTTAAATACCAATTATAACGATATATTTGTTTTTAAGGCAACATAGAAATCTGTTTTAGAACAAAAAGAGTGTTTTGAATATTTCGTAATATTAACTTTTATTATATTTATGTTACCTATATATTATTAGCAAAATAATAAATTTAAGGGTCATGAAAATTTCTTTCTACTCTCTTACATTAAATCATATCTGAAAAATTTTGTTATCAACAGAACTTAGTTTTCAAACCACTTAAAACTATTACAGTAGTTGAGAAACATCATATCATAACTTGTCATATTCAAATGTTCTTCGCAGTTTTCCAAATTTTTTTCCAATAATAGTACTTTAGAATTTATCAGAGTTATAGAACTAAGGTGGAGGGCTCTGTTACGTCATGCCCAACGTCACAATGCTCCTGGCTTCATCTTTAATTAACTCTCTCGTCCTTCCAGTCCAACAACTTTACCTATACTAGCACCACAACTGAATTTTAAATTATATTACCGATTCTGAAATCGGTAATATACTCCATTCAAACCTCATACAAACTCCATTCTCCTGATAGCTGATCTTTGGTGATCACTCGTAGGCCTGGAAATAATTTAATTTCTGTTTATCTATCTGTCTCTCTCTCTCTCTCTGTCTGATTGCAGGATATCTCATACACAAATGGACATATAGATTTATAAATATGCATGAGATGTCATTTTTATACATCACACTAAGATGGACTTTGGTGTATATCACTCCATGGGTTTCAGTTGAGGGTTAGCCATTTTTTTAATTGGTCTTTAGTGTAACCATGATGGCAATGAGGAAATACCAGAATAATTAAATTTGTATGCAATCTCAATACGCCCATAAGAGATTCTATCACGTAATATATTGTCATATGTAGTATAAAAAATACATCCACACTGTTTACAACACAAAATGATCTTTGAAATATTGCAGACGTTTGAGGCAGCTCTTTGGAAATGACGGTGTAATTAGCTCTGTGATCAGGCCCGTTGTAACGCTTTTGCAGATGCCATTTTAATTACAAACAGTAACTTTATACATTGAGAGGTATAAACATGTCAAGGAATAAAAGGTTTTTGACAGCAACTAATAATTTGTAGAAAAAATGTTCTTTTTGCATCTATGTTGGAAAATAGCGTAACTCAAACGCACTTAACAGTTACAGATTACAGATGTTTGATACTAGGAGTTACCATTGGTTTCGCACGCAATTGCCTTTTAAAAACATACTCACAAGGGGAAAGTGTTTGAAGTTGACATTCTAAACACTCTGAAGATAAGTGGTAGTCACTGAAACATATTCTAAATCCTAGTCCGTTTTACATTTAAGTTGGAAGAACAGCGTGTTGGGACTCTGAAATCAGAAAATGATCATTTGTATGAGTATAGGTGAAAACACTTTTTATTTTGGCACTCCGTGATATTTTACTGAATAGATCCAATGACTTAATTATCTTTGTATTTAGTTCTCATGATGTAATAAATTATGGGACTCTATGTAGTTTAGAAACGGAAGTATATTAACAAAGAAATAATTTCACAAAGGAATAGTTGAGGTACATTCCATGTCAATGTTCCTGGTCACAAGCTTTAGATGTTAATGGCTCTTATTTTAGACTTTATGCTTGTATAGGTACTTATGGTTGAAATTATTTATATTTCTGGTGTTAAGTTGGAGTAAAATTCTTTTGTAACATTCGCTAAATTAAAATACATGTATTAATATGAAGAAGTGGAATCATATGCACATGTTTCTCGTGTAACAACACACCGCTGTAGGTGAAACGTCGGGAAGAGCTTAATAAATACGTTGAGGAAAGCTGGTGATATAAAACACACGTGTGCTGCTTTAAGTTTGTAAAAATGATATACGTTATTTTTTCTATGAGATTATAGATTTGATGTAACTTTTGAAGTATTAGAGTTTGTCATATTTATACTACAATAAAATTATGATATTTAAATTTCGATGTACTAGTTTTATATGGTATGAGCAGCATAATGATTATAAGGAGAATATGTCCTTTAGAAAATGTAGTTTTAAGTATTCAATAACATAATTTACGTTATCAACCTAGCTTTCACTTGTGCTGGAAATGTTTTGCCAAATGAAAAAGAATGACAGAAATTCTACAGAATGATTGACTAATACTGTTTGGCGGCTGCCTCAATCTAAATTACATAAAACATCTTTAAACGCCCACAACATCTTTACTGGATACAGTCGACTTTACCGAGTTAGGAATAAAAGAATTTTTAATGTTAAAACATCACAAGAGGTATGTGATGTGTATGTGTGTGTGTGTGTATGTTTCAGTATGTGTTCAATGATATCAACAGGTAGTTAGTAAGCCTAGTTGGACAGTCTCCGGACGTGGCCCATAAATGCAGTCGACTGTGTTACTTCCGTCGGCCCGGTGCGGCGCACCGGCACGGATTGGTTACGGCACAGAGAGATAGAGTGCACTGTAGACAGTTGTACAGTTGTGGTGGATATCTATTGATTATCCAGTGAAATAATAAAATACAGTATGTAATCCATAGATTAATACAGTGTATTTGAACTACATGTAAGTATTAAGGTATATACACCTCCGGGCTCCTTTGTGTATATCGGGGATGGAGCAATTGGATTAGGAATTGATAGTGTGGTTTGATGGAAATACAAATATCCCTTCAGGTGTAGAAAATACACGGGTTGATACAAATAGAATAAGCTAAATGGGAATGATGCATTATCAATTATAAAAGTTAACTTGTATAAAATTGGAATTATGACGACTAGATTAAATTTCCTAAAGTAAATTAACCAATGTAAGTAGTTTTAATGTAACACAGATATGATGGGAATCGTTGATACAATGTGAATACTCCGTGTCGCTCAATGTAACCTACAGTTTGTTACACGGTGAGAAATCTGAGACTATCACAGACTTTACTCCTAGAATGGAGTCCTCCTCCGTCTGAAGAGATCCGCCAAGAGCAGAGCAGGTTTGCGAGACTACTTAATTCTTGCAATGATTTTAAACACACACACACACACACACGCGCGCGCGCGCACACACACACACACACACACACACACACACACACACACACACACACACACACACACACACACACATAGGATGTATATATAGGACATATATTTTTATTCAGATATAGTATAA
This sequence comes from Homalodisca vitripennis, assembly GCF_021130785.1. NCBI lineage: Eukaryota > Metazoa > Arthropoda > Insecta > Hemiptera > Cicadellidae > Homalodisca > Homalodisca vitripennis. The sequence goes on from NC_060209.1 coordinate 166,867,018, forward strand.
AAAATTTGTTATGGAAAACTAGTTAAGCTACAGAAAAAAATTTGCCAAATAGATTTGAATAGATAATGTTTACCATAAACAATTGCGTTTTTTTACATTTTTAAAGTCAAATAACAATAGAACCAGTATACATACCAAATATTTATTAGACACGAGTTATTTGAATAATATAATTACAACTTCAACGGTACTTGTTTCAACGAAATCCATCAATTCATAAGTGAGCACGACCACTTTAAAAGTACGCTTACGCAAGCCTGGAGTAGCAAAAATTTTGCCCTTTAATAGGCACAAGCTGTTTTACATAGGTTATACAAATCTTACAAGATACTAACTATTCTGAATTGTTTATAATTCGAGCGGTATTGTTTCAACTAAATCTGAAAATCATAAGTGAGCACGACCACTTCTAAGATACGCCTGCACAAGTCGCGAGCTTCAAACATGTGACAATTGAAAGGTATCAGCTTTAAAGTGGTCATGCTGACCTATGCGGTGACGGATTTCGTTGAAACAAGTACCGTTGGAATTTTTATGGAATTATTCACATAATATCTGATACATAATAAATGTTTTATAATTATACCGGGTTTTTACTATTTGGCTTTAAAAGATGAACAGTCGCCACTTAACTCTTATCTATTCAAACCTTTGTGCTAAATTTGGTTTGTTTAGCTGAACTTGTTTTAGAGATAATACCAAATTTTGAAAAGATATATTAAGAACTACTGACACAATAATTGTGATGATAAAAAGATAGGTGATGCTATATATAGATTATAAATATGCCTAATAATGGTTTAATTGTGTAAATAAAATTAGTAATAACACGTTTTTGTTTATTTAGATCACAAATCAGCTGCAAAACCATTTAGGCATGTAAAATAGCACCGCTATAATTTATTTGGAGGATTTTAATACACTAAGTGTAAGTATATAATCAAAACAATGTTTAAAACTTTAAAAAAATGTCAAGGTTCAACTTAAAAAATATAACTACTAAAGAATATATCATTTGGTAATTAATTTTATATATATATATATATATATATATATATATATATATATATATATATATATATATATAGTGTATTTTACGATTTATAATTACGTACTAAAAATTGCTTAAAAATAGTCTAATGACAGGTTTAATATTGACAGTATATGTGCTATACTCAATTTTGTACATAAAGATAGAGTTATGCTAAGCACATCGGTTGAAGTACTAAATTAACATAAACATCTATGAATAGATACCAACAGATACCCAACATAGATACCCAACAACATAAAGCTTTCAAGGTTGTGTGGTGTCGTTATAAATTAAATGTGAGTAAACATACTTGTAGGAACTACTCCTTGTTATCAATACATACAGCTGTTTTATTCTATAATGTGCGTTGCTTGGACTTGGTTGCTAGGTTGAAACTAGCAAGTTGAAAACATAGCGGATCATGTGATTTTATCACATCTTTGCTGCTAAGGTCGCGAGTACGAGTAGTGTGGTGAGAGTGGGAGAGAGTCGACCCAGACATGTGATCAGCTGTTCACTGTTCAGTAGTGACAAGGCTGCGACTGTACACAGTTCAGTCACATGTGATACGTAGTAGATGCGGTCATGTTTGTGTTGACCGTGCTACTTTCTCTCCTTCAGATTCTTCAAGCTGAAACTCGTAAGTAGATGTTCAAAACTTTTCTCATAAATTTATAAATCAATTGAATAATTTTAATCTTTAACATTGTATGATTTCTTAAAATTCAGTCATAATTTAATATTGAAATTTAATAACTGGAGTATATATTTTAAATACAAAGTAAGATCATTTCCTGTAATTTTTAAAAGTTTTATGGTATTGGCACATACTTGATTTATTAATAATGAACCACGATATTTCTTCCTTAAAATCGTGTCCTTGTCTATCCATACGTATATGCGATAGTTCTTAATAGAACGGTCCTAAAGAAATGAAATTTGGTTTCAATAAAGTACTATTTTTATTGAATGTTTTATATATACTCCCTTATTATCTTATACTCAGTTACTATCGTACATTATTTTACATTCTTGTATTTTAATAATGGTTACGTTGAAAAGAAATCATTATTAAATTATTTCTTGTAACGAAAACAAATCACTTCGAAACATATTAAAATTTATTCCATTTTTGTGCTCAACTGCTTTGTCAATGCAGCAGATATTAATAGTATCAGAATCAGTGTACTGTGATATTTTTTTTGCTTTTTACCTTTTAAAATTACAATAAAATATAGATACTATATTAATCTACGTAGTTTTTCGAATGTTTCATACTAAGTTAATACGGAAATTATAATAAATGTTATTAACTTACACTTCCTGATATAATTTCAATAATCGCAAATATATTAATTAAATAACTTTTTATTCCTCAATATTTCCACTGGCCAAGAAATTAGATGTAGTGCACCCATTTCTGAAACCCATAAAACCCCTTCAGATATCAGAGCTATTAACACTGTAAGTTGCCTGAAACAGTACCTTATTTTCTTATTACGTTATTTTCTTATAAGCCGACGACCTGTAGGTATACAAACATTTAAATGTCACTGGTTTTATTGTTTCATGTCGCTGTCATGAACAATGGCATCGACACCATTGTCCCCTGAACCACATGGACTAACATGGACATTGAATGAAACTCAACGAAAACAAAACTCAAGCAATTTGGGAACTTTAGATTCGTAGGAACCATTGACTTAACTAATTACCTTAGATTTCGACTTAAAACCAATCTTAACCGTATAGTAACAACGTGAACCGGATAGCACTCACGCTGGCAGAAAACTTCCCTGGTCTGACCACACAACTGAAACCTATAATGGAGTGTTTGGTAACATTCAGTCACAAAAAATTATTTCATTTTCAGCCATTGAACATGAAGGTGATGGTAGTAAAATTAGCTTTTTATAAAGTCAACTATTTAAGAGTTCTTGTAAGTGACATGGTGGTTGCGCTCTCGGATAGATTACAGCGTGCTCAGGATGCTGAGGTTTTCTTACACCTTTATTAAACAACTGTTATTGCTTAAATTGAATGAGATTCGTCTGTTTTACAAATTAATTAACAGTGTTGCATTCGTTCATGCTTATTGGTTCACTATTGTATCTATCAGAATGTTTTTTTTTTTTTTTCCATCAACTATTATAATACTCAGTGTTTTTTTTACTATCGATCCTCATTTATAGAAATTCCGTTTTTAATACCTCTTTCACAGTATCTTCTTCCCGAATTTGGAATAATCTTCCTGGTCGTATCAGACCTGGTATCCAATAAATAAAGATTATAATCCACAAATTATTAAAGTATGAATCGGATAGATATGGCATTATAACACACTATTTCAGACATTCAAAGCTAGTAATACTGGAATTTTCTTAGAGTTCAACAAAACTCAAACAATTACAGCGTGTTATAATTGTCTGTTATAATAATGTGTTATACAGTGTGACTATAATTATAGTCCTTAGTTTTTATAATTTAAAGCTGAAAAGCACTCTGTTGTCTAATTATCTTTTAACACTGTATGATAAAGTAAGTTTGTTTGTGTAACTAATTATCTGATAATAGGTCTTTCCATCTGTCATATACATGTTAAGAGAGTGGTATTGTATAATAATACATATATCGTTTAAACGTTCACTAAATGCAATAATAATATACAGTACCCTCGTTAACGCTACCTGAACAGTATTTGGTTATTTTTTTAAATACGTTGAAAATTGTAATGTGTAGAATCCGTTTAGTAATTTTGAAGCATTGGTATATTATTTTCTTGAAAACTACTTAGAGCCTATACTACTTTAAAACTGATGAATATTTCTTATTAACGTGCAAATTAAAATCTTAACTCATGTTTTGTAGTGCTGTTAAATACAAATTTTGTATTAAATAAAGAAGGTGATGGATACCTAAGCAGTTAATATTTTCTACAGTTTCTTAGAGTTAAGATATAATACAGTATTTCACTACCTGGTACAAGTACGTAACGTGCAAATAAACTAAAAATAAACAGACTAATTTGTGTAACAAAGGAGTTTCGACTGAAATCCCGTTACTTGTTATGCAAGGCTGGTCGTGTCACCGGACACTTGTGGAAGTGACAGTGTCGCCTCTGGTGAACGCCACGAGTATCCGTCCTCTCATAGTGTCCTGGAGGACAGAGACTGTCCAGCCTGGGGACTATGTGGCTCTCTACTCCACTGGCAGTTCAGAGCCACTGGTGACAGTCCCAGTGACCTCTCCTAGTGGCTGGGTCGACACCGGCCTCCAGGAGAACCGCAGTGCCTGGGACACCCTCGCCTTCACGGAGCAATGTCTGGGATACTGGGTATCTCTCAGGCGAGCCAACAGCTCCCAAGGTATGTTATATTCGTAATTGATTATCAGTTTTGTTGAGATATATGAAATAAATAAACAGGGTGTTCATATACTCCGCGGTAATAATTTGGATTTTTTTCTAAGTTAAAATCAACTAAAATGAAATATAAATATCGTTTGTAAATTCTTGGTTTTCCGTCTGTCAGTATGTATGTTTTTATATATTTTTTTCAGAAACAAGAAAAGATTAAAAGTTATTGGAACAACTATTTATCCCGTGATCTCAAATCAAGAGCAAATTAAATATTAAATTATGATATCTCGATTGGTGATGTCGGTTAGTTGAAGTTTTAAACTTTGATAATGTAGCAAGTAATGAAATGAACTGAGAAATGCCTTTACTAAAGAGGCGAAAATACGGCTGTCAAAACCTCATAAGATTATGTCAATTTATGAAGAATAATTAAAGTTACGATTAATTATGTTGTAATAAACATAAAAACGATGTAAATTAATATATAATAACAATAAAAACTTACATATACATTATTTCTTGAGCGAGGTTTGTTATTATATTACACAACTATAATCGTTGTCTTAAATGTCAAAAAGAGACATTATTTTACTTGATGTTTTTGTTTTTAAACAAAAACTAACAAACAGACAAAATGTAAAATACTAATTTCTTATCCATGTCTACATTACATTATTTGTTTGTCTGGACCTAAAGAACATATTCTTACAACATTCGGAGGGTTGTTAATTACTGTGTTTATGAACATAACATGAAGACCTGTATATAATGCTACCAATTTATTGTTTGTAAATTAAATTATAGTTAAAAGAGAAATCTACCAATGAACGTGAACGAGCTATCTAATGAAACTCAGGCTAAGTGCTTTGTATCGCTTCTTGTGTTTTGGGGTAATGTTTACTCTTGCCTTGTGTAAATTATACTCCTTAGCTACACCTGCAATAATTATATATATTTATGAAAATGTCTTGTTAAGACGAAATATAGAGGATATTTATGTTCTATTTTTCTGTTATTAACAGTTTATTATTATTTAAGATAGCAATAACCTTAACTAAATTTAGTTTAATGATTAACTCTAATTTCATACTGAAACATGAATGCTATTTACATTTTGAAACATTTCTTAGAACATACAATAAAAACCAATGATTTTAACTAATTTAGTTTTTTTATTAACTCTTTTTTGATATTGAAACATGACTGCTTCATATATTTTGAAACATTTCTTAGAACATTATACAATAAAGAGCAATCACTTAAACAAAATTTAGTTTCATTATTCACTCTTATTTGATATTGAAACATGACTGCTTCATATAATTTTAAAAATTTCCTAGAACATTATACAATAAGTATTTTATTCTTAAGGAATGTAAATATTTCCCCTTATCAAGTAAACACAGAGGTGTAGTACATACTAAATATACAAAATAAATCATGAAAGAAAATTACAATTATTTAACCCACTAAGAAAAGATAAAACAATACGTCTACGAAGTATAAGAGTGGCAGAAGTAGGGAATCAGCAACTAACAATTTTGGAGCCTTGAACTACGTGTACTCCCAAGACCTTCTATACCGATAAGAAGTTCAGCTTGGATAGTTTCACTGATAACGCCGTAAACTATAGTAGACTGTGACAACGCTGAATGACGACTAAAACCATTTTAGGGTGAAATTTCCATGCAGGAAACGTAAGTATATTCCTCCCATATTCATATCTTTTAGTGTGTGTGTTTTTTAGGAAATTCAAAGTTTATCTTAATATCAATAAGATGATGGAAACATGGACAAGTATGTTAAATTATAGCTAGTTTGTGTTTTATGAACTATTGCATCTTCCGTATTTCTGAATGTTTTGTTCTTTAAAGTAGTCTTAATCTAATTTTGTATGATTCCCTTCAAATACATTCACTTAAATAATTACGTCAAGTTTTGGTTAGATCAATCCTAACAAACTTAATATGGTATTACTTATTAAGGAATATTACAAGATAGTGTAATATAAAATTATATGGTACATCCTTTAAAATATTTATTTTTTGCCTTACACTTTTATTAGCTTTATACATGTATTATATATTTTTAAACATATTTTGAATTGAGATTAGATTCTACGTAACATACAACTTAATTACACAATGGCTAATGCACAGCTAAATATTTAGAAATGTTTTAATACTTACATTTTTGCAAAGATGAAAAGTACTTCTCATGTTTCTTCCCTTTCAAACACCCGAACTGCAGCATTTGTTAAGAATATGATAGTATGTTGTAGTAATTGTTATTTCCGTAGCCTATAATACGGTTTTAATATTAATATCTAATGTCAATGATCTGGATTTTAGTCGTTTTTGATATTCTTATCAATGTATCTGTCACTTATTTTAGACTATCTTGGTAAATTCTCATTGATATAATATAATTAATAAGTAGTAGTCAAGTATTCTTGAGTCTATAATTTGTTATTGAATGGAAATGGTGTAACCGTTGATACAATAAATAAATAAATAAATAAATAAATAAATAAATATCTAATGTCAATGATCTCCATTTCCAATATAGTATTTTTATTCTCTCGTGTAATGCATGAACAAATACCAATTTTAGCCCAAGGTCGTTTTAACGTTGTACCACTTATTAACCTGTTCATCGCTACACTAATCAATGAGACGTATTTATATATATATATATATATATATACGTGTTTAGTTCATGAAACTGAGTTGGTTGTTAAAATGGTAATACTTGAAATGACCTTGAATCCATTAAAATCAGCTGACTGACCTCCCGCGGTGTGACTAAACCGCTATCGGACACTGATCCGTGATATTGGATTATATTACTGTGGCTTATATTTGTATGGCAATTTTATTATTTCTTAACCCCAATTATTTTTAACACTGTTATATCAATGTACGAGGTCATTGTGGGTTAAACAGGCTATGTGTGGCTCGTAAGTATTCTAGTCTATTAACTCTCGTCCATAAAACAAACCTATTTTTAAGGATACCAATTATTTATCTATCTTCTAACTTAAAATTAAGTTACAATCGTTCATATACCTATTAAGAGCAATAGAAAATATTATTTTCGTTTCAAAAACTAATAGTTGTGATAGTTAAACGAAGTATATTCAAATGTGTATTAGGTATTAAAATCTAGATATCGATACTGCGCTCAATTTTACACTTTCTATTGAAAATAAATGCAGATTTATTTATTTTGTGATTTTATCGGTACTACGATGATTACTCATAAGATAAATTTTAAAATATTCGCTAATTCACTAATACATTATTGTATTGCCTACTTAGCAATTAATCTCCATGAACAATTTGAAGTTCAAAGGTCAGTTCGTTTTAAAAATACTCTGCAAACAGACAGGTAAACAGATAGAAATGAAGTTCTCCCAGCTCCTTGAGTGATAGGTTTCGTTAATACCCAGCTTATTGTCTTTATTTTTATTTTTTGCAAACTGCTATTTGCTATAATACTCGTTGGTACAGCTGTAGCATCGTCTTGCCTGGGGACAGCACCGCGATGGATGGAACGCCAACGTGAAGTTATCCAGAATATGTCTCTCAGAAACATGTTTCTACCTGGGACTCACAACAGCGCAGCTTATCTAGAGAACCATCAGCCTTTCCGCGAGACATTTGTACAGAAATACATTTTCAATCAGGTAAAAACATATTTGTTTATCTAAAGAGCTTCACACAAGTTTGACATTTGATATATCTGCACATTATAATCTCAATTAAAAACTAAATGCATGTCATAGTTAAAACTCGTTTAATGCTATTAAAAACAAAATTATTTTTTTTCTCTTTCAGACACGAAATATTGGACACCCCGAAACATGAAAATGATCAAATTAATTTGATTTCGATATCCTTCAATTTTAAATTGTATGCGAGGTGATAAACTGACTATATGTCAAAATTAGTTCTTAACAGTAACTATATTATTAAGTTAAGTGTTCAAATAAGAATATCTCCTGTTTAATTGTACTGGAACCTGTTACCAAAGTATAAGTAATCTACTTTGTCTTTTCTTAACAAACTAGTCGACAAAGTAAATTTAATTTGTTATTTATATCCGTTAGTACTATAGGGTATTCATGTTCAAACAAATATTATAGCCTTGGATATAATTATACAGTAATGCCAATTTGCATTTTATAATAACACAGCAAGTTTCTCATTAAGTAAATTGACATGAATCGATATAATCAGCTGCATTAGTTCTCGTTTATAAAGTTTACCAAGGTAATTTCAAATACGAATTGAAATATTTTTAAGTGTGTCATAGTTAACAAAACTAATTTATAAAAAATCTTTAATTTAGCATTTTTTTATTTCGATACCACAAAAAATAGCACGATTGATGATCGTCAACTTTGTAAGGGAAAATGCCTCAAGAAATTTAGTAAAATACTAGGTTGTGTTTTTATATAATGCGATATCCCTGAAGGACCGAGGAATCAGCAGACTTTGTCACTGTGTGCAGGACGAGAGAGTTCTCAACCAGCTGATCTACGGGGCTCGAGTTCTAGATTTGAGGATAGGTTACTACCCATCAACACCTGAGATATGGTGGGCCAATCATGGTGTTGTGCGTCTGCGGCCGCTCGTCCAAGTCTTGGACGATGTAAAGCTATTCGCCAATATGACGGAGGAAATAGTCGTCCTGGACTTTCATCATTTTCCTGTAGGTAGGAGAATACTTATTAAAATAATTAGTATTGGTACTCCATACTTATTGGGACAAAATATAACATATTATCAAGTAAACAGAAAATCGGAATTTTACATGGTTTTAAGTATTAAGAGAATAAAACAAGGATTGAAATCTATCATTTTGTACAGGTTTCAAAGACAGCAATATATAAGCAAGCAAACACAAATAAATATTTGTCGATTGACTCGTCTAAGTAAAGTATTTGGCAACCGAGCTAGTTTCACACAACAGTGTCAACAATCACAAAAGATTATGTCATGAATATTGCCGTGACTTCAAAATATAAGCTGACTACACAAAATGAGCTTTAAAAATAATGTAATACATAGGAAGAACAATATCGACACAATCCACAGAATGTGGTACATCTAAAAAAGATGTTGGTAGGAAATGGGTACAGTACACGTATTCAACCCTACGTTTTTGTTATTGATCTTTAGTTATAGTATGTGTTCGATCTTTATTGGCTGAAGTGTACTTAGCTGTTTCAATTGATTTTGATTTTATGAATAAATTTATTTCTTATAATGTTCTTCTTAGCTAAACAGGCCAACCTAAAGGTCGGTACAACAGGTTGACTTAATGGTCTCAGTTAATTGAACTAATAAATGAAAATGGAATTAAAAACTCTTCTTATACCCAATAATATTAAATTTGATCAAATAAAACAGTTGAAATTACAATTTGTACAAAAATTTAATAAAATAATTTATCCAACCTAGCTCTAGAGGTAACTTTACAAAACAGCTTTTATTTTATTTTAAAATCGGTTGTTTCATAAATCCAGATGGTATTGACTTATTGTCTAATGCAGGGTTCCAGAGCGACTCATGGCTGGTTCACCAGGCTCTTGTAAAATACGTGGAAGATGTGATGAGTGGCTACTTGATATCACCCTCCCTGGGGTGGGGAGCACCACTGTCTAGCCTGTGGCAATCTGGGCGCAGAATCGTGCTTAGCTACAACTACCAAGGCCCTTTGATGGGCCAGTACGTCTGGCCTAGGATTATACAGAAGTGGGGCGATGTACGCTCTGTCATTGCTCTACACGAGTACCTAGCTGGAGTTGTTAACAGGTAACGTTTATTAAATGAAACTACTTCATATCCCCATTCCTGGGGTGGGGAGCACCTCTGTCTAGCCTGTGGCATACTGGCAGCAGAATCGCGCTAATCTGAGATGTAATTAACTACGAAGGCCCTTTCGTGAGTCAGTAAGTTTGGCCTAGGAATGCACAGAAGTGGGGCAATGTGCGCTCTGTCACTGCCATACACGATTAACTAGTTGGAGTTATTAACAGGCAATGTTTACTGATTAATGTGATTTTATTTTTTTTAGTTTTTTGTTCATCACGCTATGTTAAAAAAACTATTATCTAATTATAACATTATCACAAGTTTTATCGCTCACTTTTGGCTAACAAATAACTAAAATAATTTCAGCCATATTTAAAGTAATATTATGTTTTTTAATTTGGTATTTTTCCATATAATCTACAGACTTTAGCTAATAGATTTTAGATTTTTCAATTTAAATAAAACAATCTGGTATCGTGGAAGGTCTACGGTTAGTATAAAAAAATGATAAATATAAGAGGGCCGTATGAACCATACACTGTTATTATATACAATGAAAACTGAACGTCACCAACCACGGCATGGGAAATATCGATTAAGCTTTGTGAGCAGTAATTAAAATTACTAGCAAATTTTATTATCAGTTTTTGTATAGCCTACTATTTTATCATTCGGTTTCGTTTCTCCAGGCCGTACCCTTACCCTTGGGCAGCCATGGCAGAGCTCACACCAGCTGCTGTGGACGTGATCACTGGCAGGCTGGGCAGTCTGCGCCAGATAGCCCACAACGTCAACCGCAACGTGACCGAGTGGTTCCGCGGTGACTGGGGCGCTCTCTGCAACATCGTCAGTGTGGACTTCCTGAGGAGCTCGGGAGTGGTGAGGGCTGCCCTGGACTGGAACCTGTGGCGGGCTCGCGGCACCAATTGTGGTTCATGATGAACTGTTGTCGGTAATGTTCACGTTTACGCTCAAAAAAGGAAGAACATGATCATCAATTATTACGCTATATACCTACTCAGGTAATGCTGAGTTTCGAAATAGTTCTAGAAGGCAATACTGAACTGATAGGTTCTATAAACAATCTTTTGATTTTTTTCCAACTGTTTTGTCTGCTGAGATTGTGTAAAACTTCGTTTCTATACAATTTAATTTTATAAACCAAATTTAATGGGACTAAGAAACGACGAGAAACCAAAAAATTTTAAGAGTTCAAAAACAGTAATACTTGAACGAATGCTTAATGTATTTGAAAAACGCACTCCAAAACAATTCATGTGCTACAAAAAAAAAAAAAAAAAAAAAAAAAAAAAAAAAAAAAACACGAGATATACATTGTTATGTCAGAGATCAACGCATTGACATATTGCAATGTATACATGTGAACTATCTATGTGTATATTTATCGTCGCAACTTCGGCCGTAATTTTTTACATATATTTTGGAGGACATTCTAAAAGTAAATAAGAACATAAGGTTCGTGGTGGGGCTAATCGGATCAAAAGGAACGAAGCATAAGAGTGAAAGCCTTTTCCAACACAACTACCATAGAGACATTGAGATTGTATTAACTGGAGCAAAAATTTAAAAGAGTGTTCTATAGAAAACATAATAACCTAGGTAGCCACAACCGATTCATTACCATAACTAACCGAAAAATTACTGTATTTTGAGATTTCGAGAAACTTTTCAACTAATATTACTCGATAAAGTCGATGTTACAACTCATGATTGAAAACATCGAAACAAAGATGGACAGAACCCCACTAACTCAGATTTCTTAACTACCCAACATGTTGTTTTTTATGTAAAGAGTATTTTTTTCGTTTTTCTTACAAATGTTAAACTTTTAAAATATTTACTGATAAAGAACAAAAACAGTTTTAAAATTTCTGGAATGAGCAGAAAAATTTATTTACGCATTTGAATATTTATTGATTACTAATTGAGACGCCTTCCATCATTCTGCGATCATAAATAAAGGTGTTAAAGTGTATTAGGTCTTTATAATACGGTTCAAATCAAGATGGCTCCCAGAACACCCGCCTCATAAACCGCTACACTGTTTCATCGACTAGTAGTGTCATGAGGCTTCACAGAAGTATTGCGTAATATTGTATTTATACTTTATATTTATTAGCAAACATACAATATCACAATTCCAAATTGTAAATTTTAGACATATTTTTTACAGCACATTCCTTTAAACTGGACTTATATAGAAAATAAAGATATGTAAGCAAAAAATAAATTTCGGGCCAATGACATTTTTTATTCCATATTTCAAAATCCTACACCTTTCTTTGGTGCTATAAAAATCGTTTTAAAATTATATAAGTTACGTTTGGAGTTGAAGTCCTAATGCTGGCATAAAATCATAATTGTAATTAATTATAAATTAAACATGAGCTAATGAAGCCATAATTTAGATTTCCTTGAAAGTTAAATATTATTGCCATTGTAAAATGTTTGATATTAACTTGAAAAAATAAGTTAATTTATTATTAAAGCAAAAGAGTCAGATACGATTTTATTTATTAGTTGTAATTTATTTAGATTCTTTCAACTCCTTTAATAAAATGAATTGTTTAAAACGTAATGTGTATGATGAAAACACTTATAATAACTTATGGTTACATCAAGAGGAAACATGCTGTTCCAGAGGAGAGAAGGGTCCCAACAGGAAATTTGGGCTGTAACAGTAAACTACATACATAATACTACCAAAACAAGCTGAAAGCAGCATAAAGAATTTTATTAACAAAATATTTAGTGAGTGGCTAATTTTAGAGTTATAAAATATGAGCAAACCTTGTTTTTGACAAATATAAAAAATATTTGTTTTTATAAAACATTTCCATGCTTAGAAATAGTCATTTTAATACTATTAAGACGAAGCCATTTTTCAATTTTGATTACCTAAATGTAATTCCGATGATAAAACCTATTCATACATTTCGAATTTTGATTTACTCGGTTGTTATTTGTAGATAGAAAGAACTATATGAAACTATATTTATCTGGCCAAGTACAATATTATTAGGACTTGCAGCACACAGCATCGTAATCAGTACGGTTTTATATGTCTACGTACATTACAGCGTAAGAAGAAAAACATTATGATTATAACTGAGGAAATAAGAAAAACAACTAGGTTATGCGATTTAAAATGTCCTAATTGTTTGTAATATCTACTAAAAAGATTGTATAGTTACAAATTGAAGCTAACTAAACGATTATGGCTGGAGAAGAGATAAAAGAGCTCAATATGCAAGTCAACCGAAACAGTTTCTTTCCGTAACCTTGTTTTAGTACAAGTATACAATGGATTATACAACTACTTAAAAGTGCCCTTTTAAAACAATAAATGCGTGGTTTTTCTAAATAATCAGTTATATACAAGTAGCGTTAATACAAAATGGTAATAAAATACAATTCAATATATTTAAAAAGAGAGTGCATTAGTTAACATGTTGTCATAAATAATAAAATTAATGAAATACTTTTTAAATTACGTTTTAAAATGTAATAAAAAGAGATATATGGTCCAATTTAACTGTACTAAAAAATCATACTTGTACATCTGGAAACTCAAAACGTGGGGGAAGACACGGATGATTGATGCACGAATCACCATGCAAACCATGCGCCTACATCAAACAAAAAACGGCGGCGATACAAATGTATGAGGTTGTATTAATCATAAAAGATTTTAGGTCATAAGGCCTTTGTTTGTTAATCAGTTCGAAATAATCCAGCCCACAACTCTCTGTTTTAGTTTTGACTGCAAATGTGTTAAGTCAAACTTGGTCACAGAGTTGAATTGAATGTAAAAATTAGTACTTGAAACATTTTTGCAGAAAGCTATTCAATTGCAGCCAAGTACCCGAGACAACGAGGCGCAATGCAATAAGAGTAGTTCCATGTAACCGCTATGAGGTCACCGGTTATATCACTTCTGCTTAACAGGTACTGTGCCGTCACATATCAGAGCTGTTTCACTGTTCCATTGTTTACATTTAAACACTTCCTCCATTCCTTGTTTCTCTGCCAGTTGTGTGCACCTTGATTTATGACGTTAACATTTACCTCTACTTACACGTACTGTTTACTCTTTATTGTGAAGTGCTAGTGAAGTGTTTATGTTTAAATTAATAATGTTTATTGTTACTGCTAGTTCAGTTATATTAAAAGCGATGTATTTATAACGTATATTCAAGTACCGTATTATTATACCAAAATGACGAAATACTGTATTTTGTTTTTTTTTTATATTTTAAAATAATTTTTAGCTGAATTAATTTATTTCTTACACTGAGTTTTGGCGACCCATACTAAGTCTTTCTCCTAAGTTTTATAATTACTATTACTTATTTACTACATCAAAAAACTTTAATGCAAAAGTTTTGTTATAATAATACTAATTTTTAACACGAAGCCTATACATAAAGACTACCTTTAACTAGCTAAGGATTATCTGAGAAATATATAGATTTTAAATCCTGAACTTTCATTCACTATCCATAAAGAAATGAGCTAGAACTTTACTTGTGTAAAAAGCGTCTGACGAGAAAAGTTTTCGTGTTATTCAGATAAGGCAAGTTATCACTTCCTCATGAATATTCCAATAGAACCAGCTTAAACAAAAACCAGAAGGCTGCAGTTTTAATCGTCTTGAAATCTGTTGATTAACCGAGAACTTGAATTATAGGTATTACCATAGTCAATTTACTATCGTTAATTGAGTAAGTTTAAAGTTTGATTAAATAATAAAAAAATGTAAAACAGTTCTTTAATTGGGCTGACATTTTATAAATTCATTACCGTACTCAAGTAACGATATTTATAACTGTAATAAAAATCATCTAAATGTATCATTTTCTTACATTTTTAGCTGTCTGCTTGGTTCTGCAAAGCCTGTACTTGTACAATATTGTGTTACATGTTAAAATGTCATATCATTGTATTGAGTTTGTTTAAACATTTATTTCTTTTGCTATTTTTTCATTAAAATCCTAGTTACCCATAACAACGAGGAAATATGTGTGCTAACGCTGAGCCAAATTCCATGGAGTGCATCATTGTACTTGGCGTATATATATATATATATATATATAGAAATGGAGCTATGTACAAAATTTCAAATCTATTCGTCAGTCCGTTCTTGGGACAGACAGATGAAAAGACAAGCAGAAATGAAAATTTTAAGGTCCTCGAGTTACAGGCTTTGCTAACGCCCAACCAACTAATTGTAAATCCAAGTCATAATAATATAATTCTTAGTCAAAGAGTTGCCCTTTTCAAATATAATAGAGTCCTAGATTCTAAACAAACTAGAAAGAACGATTCTCTTCCGTTAAATAATATTATAATCCTTGTTAACAGCTATATAAAAATACCTACAAACTGAAG
This sequence comes from Homalodisca vitripennis, assembly GCF_021130785.1. Classification (NCBI taxonomy): domain Eukaryota; kingdom Metazoa; phylum Arthropoda; class Insecta; order Hemiptera; family Cicadellidae; genus Homalodisca; species Homalodisca vitripennis. The sequence continues at coordinate 166,882,643 of NC_060209.1, forward strand.
TGAAGGAAATGTTAAAATATTAACCAGATACCTATAGTATACTTGTAGTTTTACCTAAAAAGTTATTTGTGAATTGGAGGTTGTTATTCAATACCACATGGTGTGTAAACAGTCTTAAATGACAAAAAATAAATAAATTTATTAATGCAAGTTTGTTAATAAGTAAACTTAAATAGCTTGCAATATTTTTTAGTTTCTAAACTAGAAACTCAAAAATATGTCCCAATTAAAGGTCAGTACATTTAAATAAAGTATACTGTAGGGAAACGTAATAAAAATAACCTAAACAAACATTATAAATACCATCAATCAATCATTTGTTATCTCCAAGGCTCACATATAATCTTCTGCAGTAAAAGTCCAATAATTCAAGTAAGTCAAGCCAATAACACTGAAACTGGAGCACAATGAAATGTTTATAAACTACATTCCTTGATTTCCCGTTGGAATTAAACCAGAAACTTTAAAGCATCTGTTACTCTACGTGATATAAAACTTTCAACTTGTTTCTATTTTCTCTCGAGTACATTGCAAGCTACGTTTGATCAAGTATACTTATGAGGACTGGTTTGTTTTGAAAATACTCTCATTTGTAAAATAAAAAATAAAAACGGAACAAAACATTTGCTTTGAGTTATAAAATGTTATAATCTTTTCCTTAAGTCTTAAATTTAAAACAACTATAAGCAAAGGAAACTTCCAACTAAAGAATAATTAATGTATAATTATAGAATACTACACAAAAAATGTTTAAGCTTACCATTTTTCTCGAATGATTTACAATTATTATGTGGATTTATTAGTGTTATTGAACTAAATGGATGTTTTGATCAAATGCTTAATGAAAGGGGTAAAAGGTAATAGGATTTTTGATAAAGACTGATCCACATAGTATACTTTCTTCGCTTGGACTCGAACCGAGATCCTCACTTGCCGTGAAACCACGTTACCACTATACCACAGATGTTTTACATAAACCTTATCGAAATTGTGTATATATACTGTATATTTATTTATTTATCGAGTACAAGTACAAATGTATATTGAAGCTCTCTTTCTCCCTCCGCAGATGGTGATAAACGCGGCTGTAAACAACGAGAGAGGGAATCGAAGTTAAAATAACTATATTATATAAACGTCCTCTCTATATAACATACGTTTTATATTACGTATAATTATTACAAAGATTTTAGACGTGACATATATTTCACCAAAAAACAGATTTTAGCTTGCTTATAATAGTTAGTTATGTAACTTTTAGCAGTTACTGGGCCAACCTTTAATTTCAGTGTTAATTTTCTCTTTGTTTACCGTTGAAGGGCATTAACTGCATAAACTCGATAAACTGCAGACAGAACTGCAGCTGTGTAAATCAAACACAATAGCGATAGTGTGGAACTGTCTACTGAATGCCGGAGGGAGCGATATTGATAGATACAATATTTGTAGCCTGCACCTCTGTCCTGGTTTTACTGCGATAAATAAAATATAATGCCTATTATTTATGAAAATGCATAAATAAACATCTGTCTACGTGCCCCTATAGCGCGAATGTCTACGAGGTTATCAAAATTCCCAAGTGTAAGCTAAAATATATGTCCATATTTACACAAACATACATATGGACAAGCATAAATTTACTCATGTACTGTATTACTTTGCTTTTCCACAGGAATATTTTTAACTTCTTTAAATAGGTGAAATCCATATAAAGAAAAAATTAAACTTCTATGAAAATTTAAAACTAAAACTATTGGTTGTATGTTATTAAAAAGTTTAAACTTGTGATTCAAATTAAGAATTACAATTTGTTAACACAAAAATGTGTAAAATTTCTTTACAAGTTGGTACTTTTTGACTTAACAAAGCTCCATCATGCAGGCCACCCTGCGGCTGTTATGATGTCTAGAAAGTCCAAAAAGTACAAACCTCGAAAACGAAATAGTGGTTTACCGAGCTAATATATACAATTTCTAAAGGGTCTCATTATGAATGTTGAAGAAAGTTTAAATATCGCAAGATAAAACGTACGATAAAAGCAAGTACTAGCAAGGAGGAGGTTGCGCATCCGAACAACCTTGACCGCCTGGGTACGTTCTATCGGCAGCATACTTCATCAATCTTGATGGCTCTCATGAAGTAAATAGAAATCATATTAAACCTCAACGTGGTCTGAATGACAAGAATTCTATATTTAATTTGTCATACTTTAAATTTTGGGAGAGAGTAAAGTGTTTGAAGTTAAAAACAAATGGTCGTCGGATATTAATTAAATCTTTACAATATTAAATTAAGCCTAAATCACAATTCAATGCAGTTTAAATATTATTTCATTATGATAGGTTTATCTCTGTACAAACGAAAAAATTTATGACAAAACCCATGAACTCGCGAGGTTTTTGGTTACAATTATGTTAGACGCTGAGAACGTATCTAAAAATAAAACTCCCTCAATTTTTGGTTCAGACATTAGCCACTGCTAGTCACATTCCGGTCAATGTGTGTGACCTTGACACATTGAACTGTACTAGGTATTTGTACAAAAGACATTTTTATTTCTTCGACAACATACTTTAATTTCAATATTAGATCATAGTAAATCAAAGAAAAATACTGTTAAAAACCATAAACAATGTCAAAAAGCCTGTCAGGAGAAACAAGATTTAGACTCTTTGTAGCAAAACGTGGTGGGGGGTGGGAATTTAGCTCTTAACAAAACTATGAAAGATCTGTCACCGTACCTCTAGGTCATTTTTGTAAGTGTCGGATTGTTGCAAAATTTGAAGGGAACTACATTTTGTACGGAATATGGCGTTAAATTAATCATTAATAGTGCTATTTCTAAGTGTATAACAAACAAAAATGTCAGGTGTAATTTCTTAAATGATTATATTAATAAAAAATTAAACAGCTAATCGCACTGAAGCCAAAATTAATGATAATTACAAATTGTGTAGTGCAACTATACAAACCTTATTCATAGTGTAATAATTTATTTTTATTTTTAATTTGATATACAGTATGAATTAATTCATTTAGTTTACTGGTGCGATGAATTGCACTCAACAAATTTCATCCATGTATTTATTACCAAGACGATAATGAACCCTTGGAAATTACAATTACCTTACGAATAGTAACAGAAGACCAATAACATAGCGAACAACATGACATTCTTTCCAGATGACATGGGTGAAGGGAATAGTCGTCACAGGCTAAACCCCGAAAGCCCTTCGCAAAGAGTCCTGACCAAGAGAGGTGAGGTACTGCAATAACTGTCGTCTTAAGTCTATACCGAGCCTTACATTGTAAAAAGATGTCTGGAACGACCTTAATATGATATGAGTGTAGAAAACACCCCTTTCTGTGGTCGGCTCTAGCCCTGGACATTGCCTTTTGCTTTGTCATCCTACGTACTCTTCCAGAACCCACACAAAATTAGGCCCTCTTAGCAACCAAACTAACCAAAATAGTTCAGATGATTCAACAATACACTCCAAGGGCAAAATTTATATTTCTAATTTCTTAGGCAGGCAGACACTCAAATTTATAGGGATGAACATACTAGGTATTGTTTTAAAGATTTTGTTACACTTCTCCCACCTAGGATCCTAGTCATCCTAACTTATCCAACAATTTGTACGGTTTCAATGCCCATTTGTAAAATCATTTATGAACACAGTGACAGAGAGAGTATTGGTTATCAGTAATGATAGTATACCTAATCTAGAGTAATTAATGAGATTTGAACAATCTCTGTTCCTAAAGTTTGTAATAGGAATACGAAACACAAATATAAACCCGCGTTAGGTAAATGTAGTCCTTAGACTATATCGACAATATTTGCACATGTTCCGTTTTACAATCATTAGACATGGTCAGTACAAACCAACCAAGAGTTATACATTAAGTACACTAATATTAAAGCAATAAATCTCGAGCAGTAATAAAGTAAACGTTCCTTCCAACTGAATAAAGCAAATATTAAGTCAAATGATGTTTACATACACTCTGAGTAAATACAGTAAACTCAATGCTAATACGCTGAAAGTTTAACAAAATACAGTTTGAAAGAAGTACCATGATGTTTACAGTTTCCAGCAGCGAGTAATGTTTAAATGTTGTTGTATGTTTAATATATTCTTAATAGAGTGAATAAGGCAAACCGTAAGTATATTAAAATAGAAGTGAATTTGAATGCCCAGAAGTGGAAACGTTTTGACCGAAGTAAGGCTTTTCTAGCTTCTAGCTTCTTCGAAACTCCAGAAAAGAAACCCGTGATAACATGAAATATATTCCGTATATTATCCCATTATATTTTAAAACAAAATAATACAAAGTTTAAAATAAACATATTTTTTTACTGGTAATAGTATTGTAAATAGAACAGTACCTTTTTCTAACAAGGAAAGGTTTAAATACCTCTGCTATCATTCCATTTGATATATAGATTAAAATAACATTATCCCAATAAAATAAACTCAAATAAAAGTTCAGTTATTCCACAAATTCTTATGAAATATAAATGCACCTTATATTTCACCTTACTTTCAAAATCACTCAATAAACTAAATAAAAATTACCTGACTCTCTAAAATTGTTAAAAGTTTGAAAATAAATTAAAAATCTCAACCTGTCCGTTACAACTTTAATTTTGTAGAATTCTCATAATAAATCAAATTTTGAACTCGAAATTAAACTAAAATAATTAACATGTTACATTTGAAATAAAATCTTTATTCAGGCATCAAATTAGCATTAATACTAAACATCTTATTATTAGTTTTTATACTAGATACTTATTTTATACTAGATATTACTATTAAAATATAATTAGAGGTATCTCTTTTATGAAGCGTTTCTATATAATTATATTTAAGGTATTACTCTTGAACTGCATTCAGATTTTAGTGTTACTGTAATTGATATAAAATCGTAATAATTCGTGTCTCTATTAAATTTTGTATAAATATACGTACCTAACCTTCTATTTGTATAATAAAATCTTTATGCAAATTAATAGACATAATCCCAACCGGAAGCTCTAAATATGAAATTAAGAAGTACAGAACCAAATATTTGCATAAAATCCTACTACTTTTTATTTTAAAATGTAACAATACTATAAAAGACCAACAGCAGCTATATTCATATTTTACTTAAAAGATGAAATCAGAAGTGGCAAATCAAACTTACGGTATTGAAACGAAGCCTCTGTACAATTGAATATATATTTAACAACTGAATTGAATATCAAATTATCAAGAAGGGTGTAGGAATGTGGGAAGGACAAAATCCTGCATTATCAGATGACATAAAAAGGTGGATGTGAGAAATAGTGATTAAAAGTACGCAGACATCCGCTAGTATCTACATAACCTGCCTCAGACCCTCAAGACTTGGCTGTCCGTCTTCCTGCGCTGAATCCACGAGATATGTTTAATCACTGTAAAATGTAACATAACACATTTTCCCTATAGTAAACTTAACTGTAATACTTCCATTTAACCTCCTAATTTCAGTCATTATGGTTTCAGTCTTTGTCATTATGATTACTAAGTATAAAACAGGTACAGTTTTCTCCAATTAAACCATATCTCAAATCTTTTTCACAAAGTTTTTTCACCTTGTAAATATTAACTTTCATAAGTTTAATTATAAACTAATAGAGTAATATCACATAATATTTAATCTGGTACACGATCCCTTTTATACTGAAAAGTTTCACTGGTATTTTAATAACAAAATCAAACCTTATATACTCATAAACCTGTAGAGGATACATTATAATTGTTTTATGGAAATACTTTGTCTATTTGCAAGCATAAATTTAATTTCTTTATGCAAACATAATTTATTTCTACGACAATCTCCACATACGACAAGAAATATTTTATGGACTTCTTTGGAAGAAAGGACAGTTTTGAGCGAAAGAACTTCGTATAGTGGAACGAAGGTGTTTTTGTGAACATTGAACAGGACTAATTGAATTGCTATGTGAAAAGCTTTAATACTTAATATCGTCTCACTTTTGAAACCAGCTAAGTTCTCAAAGGGCAGAAACACTTTGTGTGATTGCTGAAAGACAAAACAGCCAATCACCTAACCTAGTGAATTAAATTATAAAACACTCTTTAAGGAACATGTGAAAATATTTGAACCGTTACTTCATCCCATGAGCCTTAAAAAAAGGATATTTCCGTAACATGAGTTTTCATATTTACAGATTTATTGTTTTTAATTAAATTCTTCACGCAATATTGGGTCATGGTATTAATAACCTTTAGTAAATACTTGGTTATTTACTGTTCCAATTTAAAGTTTATAAAAGTAATATATCAATAGAATTTCGGAATGTCCTTCCAATTTTTTTCATTTATATAGGGATTTACGTATCATGATATTACAATCAATAATATTACATTTTCTGCAGCTTTTATACATAGTAAATAAATATTACCCGAGTATGTACATATATTCCTCTTGATACCTTTTTCTTAATCATAGTATGTACATTATATGAGCTGAGTGTACACTATAAAATATATTACCACAGAATTTCAGACTAAAAATATATATTTATATGTTATATTAGTCAGAGAAACAATGTAAAATCAGCTAGGGCACAAAAATACGAAGACCGTGGTAAATTTAAATGGCCATAAATGTGCTTTTTGTAATTTTATTGATCACAGCTACAAGGCAAAATTGAAATTGGTGCCTAATATATAATTTACTCAACTAAAAAGTGCTCGTAAACGTAAAAAAATATAAAACATTTCTTGGAAACGCTTGGAAAAATTGAAAATAATATATACAAAACTCGTTAGATACAAAAGAAACAATAGCTTAGATGATGCCTAAATTATAATTAGCCTCAAAACAAGGTACAATAACAAAGCATTTGCTTTTAATTGTCAAAATACGAGCACAAATAATTTGTGATTGCTTATAAAAACTCTATAAGTACTCTCTCATTGGGTTGTGAAAAAGAGAATTTGATTACTAAATACTTTCAGCTGCTGCCAAAATTGGAAATTGAAATTGGAGTTTGGATGATATTCTGAATAATATACTAGTTCTACTGTAGTATTTATAAAACTATTCTGTATATTAAATTTTGAAGGACCTATATGCTTCAAAATTAAGTCGTTAGCAGTCATGGGCTTTTCTAACAGTCAGTCAATAATAAATGTAAAAGTTTAGTAGAAATATATGTATACTCCCAGTTATATTTTTTGTAAGATACGGAAATTGATATATTATAGTCTTGATAAACACTACTATATCAGATTGTACAGTAATAGATACATTAATATTTATAACAAGGAGCTGACGATAATATGCAAGTTTTCTTGTTAGGTCCAACACGTGCAACAGTCCTATTCCTGCAATTAATTTATTTTCTTGTCAATATACTCGTACACCGTACCAGTAATTGCTATGAGGTGCGTGTTAATAATTTGTTCAGCCTGATTCGGAAAATATTAGCTTCGCGTAAAAAAATCAATTCTGTTAACATACTACTTACTATTTAATTAGGCGAATTGTCACAACAACAGGGAAATAACACCCAACATAGTAAGGGACTGCAAAATTTCAGAGCTGCAGTATGTGAATAGAGGTATCGTAAAAATGGAAGTATGCAAGATTTGATCGGCAGTTGTTTCCGACACTAACTACAGCAGTTATGGTATTGCGGCACCTCACTTTATTACTTACAGCTGACCTGCTGATAAACAATGGCGCCAATGATATTCAGCATCAGCCATTATATTGTTCTATTTTGGTTTGTACTTCATAATAATAAACTACAGATGATACAATACTTTGTCGCTAGTCATTTATGGTTCTAACTTCGTTGTCCTAAGGGGAAATACTTTAATCAAAGTTTCCTTTTGATATTATTTTATCTCGCAAAGTGCATTTTAAAGTACATAAATAATTAAAGCTTAATTATGAAATTATTTTAACTAGTAAAATAATATTTTATCATTATGTAAGATTATTGGATCGAAAACGAATATAGGGAGAAGATTTTCATGCCAAGAAAGAAGTAAATGTTTTATAAATAGAAACGAAACTATAAATCGTCATTACTATTAATATAACATTATGTTTAAGATCTCAAAGGAGTCCTCTTAAAATTGTGTCGTTACTTTCTGCATCTGTCTGAATAGATGGTAATAGAACCTTTAAACTTGGGACAAGGGTTTCTCTTATTAGACTGAAATACTGTATTGAGTTTAGTTCAAAAGGTCCAAAAGGAGTTCGATACTCCATTGTATCAGTTTACTATATGATATTTCATTAGGCTATATTACAAACTTAATTATAGCTTATTAGTTTTCTTATAAACTAATATGAGATAATGGCTATTTTCAAAATTATATTAACCAAGTACTTGTACATCAAACCAAACATAAACTCAATAAAATGCTTATCACAGTTACAGTGAACATATCATCTGTAGGCCCTACTATACTTTATTGTTATACTCGTGGTGTATACAACTCATACAGAAACTATCAGTACATATTAAATGCGGGATAAGACCAAAACCAATGCCAACCTTTGTATCAATATTTCCGTTCACCATCTGTAATGCAGAACGGAACCCCATAACTCCATTTGGCATGTACCCAACACGCTCATGTAGTAAACAGAACAAGTATTTTGTTCCATGAGCCGTGATGACACTTCCTGTTATAAACCACTGCTGGGTTAATACTATGATAAAAATACTATGTCTGATTTTACCAACGAAAATAATTGTTATTAACATTAGTAAAATGTTAAAAATAAATAGTTTTTTGTATTTATTACTGTAAAACTATTCGAAGTGTAAAGGTTGGTATTTTTTTATTAGAGCCTGTTTGTTTTACTTTGCACATAAAAAGAAGAATTTTATTGATCTTTAAACCGAATGGAATGATGAAGATTCGTAATTATTAATCTTAGTTTGACTAACCTGCAGTGTTTTACTTTACTTTAACGACTGAAAGATTATAAGTAATTTTATTTAAATCAATAATTATATGCTATCTATGAAAAAAATAAGCTACCAATTACCGAAAATAAAAACAAGAGCAGAATTTCTATTGTGTTTTAGTATTTGGTTCCTGTGTGTGTTTAATTATTTTTAAACAATGTCATGTAAATATGCAACGATAATTAAATAATAATAGCTTTTGCTACACGATTTTGTGTTATGTCCGAGAAAAATTTTGAGTCTTAAAACGTGTTATGTGTGATTATGGGTTCCTCAATTATAACTTGTATCGGGCTCAAGTCAACGTTTAATGAAAATAGTAAATGTACGTGCTGAAACTCGAAATAAAATTGAATTGTAAACAGTATGTATTGGAGTTATAACGGACGTTCCTTTAGTATTCCATTCAACTTAAGTTCAACGACGTAAAAGGATGCTTTGGATCTCGATTTAAATAGCAATAGATACATTTACTAAGTAAGTACAGATACTCGTAATTTAGATTTTTTAGTGACATGCATCATTTAATTTCAAATACGTATTATTTTCGTGTGATTTATGCCGTCCATAGTTCCTTATATTCCATCTATACCGACACGTACTCACAAAATTTTTGGGATGTATCCGCTCACGTCACCATGCATTGCGTACATGCCAGTGTATTATCTTATGAGTTTACTTAGAAATTAGAGCACCCCCATGATGAATCAAGGATTTCTCCTACTGGATTAACATGGGCACATTTGGTCTAAGCAATGTTGGATGGCCATATATAACTTAAAAATATTGTACAAACGAACGGTTTTATTTTGTAGGTCACTTCTTTTTCATGATTTGTTCCCCATTAGCATTTAATCATAATATATAAAATTCATAGAAAAGGTAATAAACACGCCTACCTGGTTGAGTTACAGACCAATTTATGTTTACCAGATTTCTTCCAATAAATTTATTGTCTTCTTGGTTGAAAACATGATTACTCTCAAGCTAAGAAATGCTGCAGCAAAAAACAGATCTACTTCGTTAGTAATCGTTGACAAAATTAATGTTCAGCTCCATTTTTGTATACAAAGGTTCAAACGAAAAATGGATTTAGTGATTCGGCAAGGCTTTTGATTATATATATATATATAATAAAAAATATATATATACATATAAAGAAAAAAGAAATAAAAATTTATCCGATTTACAGAAATAAAGGTTTCATGGACTGTAATTAAAAGGCCAAGAATCAACCCTAATGAATTAGCCAATATCTTTCCTGATTGTTCTTTTCTAGCCTCATGCTATGTTACCAAAATAATGTATGAGACCAGTCGAATAATTGGTTGTTCTGAACGTAGATAAACAGGTTTAAGTAGTTTAACAGTTACGAATTAAATTTACATTTAGATAATTCAGATCATTAGACTGAAAGAACTAAAAGGTTTGGTGATTCCATACTGACACTCTCTTGATCCACATTTATGAACCGACTTTAACAGACCCCAGTCCATGTTAAATTTCCTAAATCCCACTTCTCAAGTTTGCAGCCTCAAAAATGTTCAGTGTGAACATATGGAGTCTTTAAAGTGTTGTATTCAGTTGGTGCGATTCTTCTTAACCGTACAGAATATAATAAACTGTATAAAATAGGAACAAAAGCTTAATTGACAATACTATATCATGAATAACAATTTATAGTACGAAAAATGTATATATGCCATTTGTTTAACCCACAATTAAAAAATTACATATATTTAATTTACCTACTTTCCTAGTGATGTGAATAAAGTTACACGTTATAAGTTGCACAAATTGTACCATATCAAATGACGTAATATTTTTTTAATTTTTTTAAGTTCAAATAGTTCTTTACTCGTTATGTCAGTAAGTGGAGATTTTTAATTCGTATTCACAAAGTTTTTACAGTATATATAAAATAGGGATGCATATAGCAAGCCAAATAACAAAAGCAAACCTTTTAGAAAAGTAAATATTTTTCGGTAATGCGGTACCTAAAATATGAAAGAAATCTAAACGTTATTGCCTACTGCGAATCAGTTTACATCAATTTACAAGATTTTTTGTGATCCCTCAATTATGTTATACAAAAGAAACTACTTAAAGTGATAGACCTTAGAACGAGGTATGTGGCAATATATTTTTCCTTACATTTGATCATCTAAAGGCCTGTATTCCTTTAAATAGGCCATTTGCACACCTGCATTTAAAGATCATGAAATATTTAAAAAAATTATGGACATTTTCGTACAATAATACATGAGATTAAGCCATATTTTCTATTCAAGCAATTTCTCAAAGAAATTATAGTTTTTGTCTTCAGTGAATCTGCTTTTAAATTATTACGGAAGCCAAAAAGATGCAGTGTGGTCCATGTCTTTATTGAAAACATTTACTCACTTCCATTCATCAGTGGCATTGAAATTTTTTATGGTTATCATTTTCTGGGGTTAAATTTTTCTATTCAAATGTATCGAACTGAAGAAGTTTGAGATTTTTTGTTGCAATAAGCTTAGTATTGTCAGATGCAGTTTTCAAATATAAAGGATCGTTACATTCCATTATAGAAGCAAAATAAGTATGTATAAATAATAACTCTCAAGAGCATTTCACAGCTATCAAAGTATCGATCACAGCTCAAAAACTAATCAGAATTAGCTGCTTTTAAATAGTGCAGTTCTAGATGTGGTCTGATATTGCGTTTCTTTTGGATTGCTCTTCGTTAAATCTAGAAGCATATATCGCATACACGCATCGTACACGTATCGCTTCGTGACTAGTGAAAAGTCAGTTAAGGAATTTGATTGTCTAAATAAAAAACCTCCTACTTTAATATTTGGATTTTTCTCGTTAAAAGATTGAAGTAGCCTACTTGGATACATACAGCGTGTTTACAAAAGGGCGTCACAAACATATAATAAACGATTACACCAAAAATGCATTAACAAAGCCTTATACTTTTGTAACTGAAAATATAATAATTACTTTCATTAACCATTATAGCTATAGATTTTCATTATTTATTTAAAAAGTTAACGGTTTGAAATAGAAATTCACTAGTACTTATTTAAAAAAAGTTTATTCATTGAAAATTTACAAAGAAACTATTGCATTAAAGCATTAAAGTCAAAGTTTCTATATATTACTAGAAAAAAAATACTTCTTTTCAGTAATAAAACTCTGAGTTCTATGAGAAAATATTACTTTAGATACAGTCTGGTAAATGTAGTGTTTTAACAAAAAGAAACTTCCTGCAATACCAGAACTATTTACTGTGATTGTATTAACTCTTCTTTAATTAGTGTGGTTGGATTCTAGAGATTAACTATTGAGACTTTGTATTATGTTTTAGTATTTTTTTAATTTATGTTGTAAATACATGTTTTCGTGTAGGATCAATTACTGATGAGAGTATTTCTGTTAAATTCATTGAAAATTTTAACTTCGATACAACTGATAAATTGTAATGACAATATACACAGACATATAGGCATGATTTATGCTGAAAATATTGGATCCATGGACACAGAGCACTAAGGTTATAATAATATTGAACATCGTAATACTAAGAACAATTTTTTTAAGGAACCCTATATAACTTGACTTAGTGGTTTTACTAATTCTTTCCGAAGGCAAGGCATGATACTCCAATACTTTATGCAAGGCTATTTTCAAAGGGAGGGTGTCTCTAAACGTAGGATATGTGAAGGCACCCTATAGCATTTTACAAAAGTGAGGTCTCTCTCACTTAGAAGGAATAACTTTTCCCTGTATGGTGTTCTAAGTAGCGATATAGAACTTTCAACGAAATATTGAAAATACATTACAGATCATATTGAGATTCAGGGGATATTAAAGAAACTTTGTTATTTCAAACGCCTATTCTTACTAAGGTCTATTATTCAAAGAAAATAAAATGTTATATCCTAATGTAGCAGACTGATAAGGTAAATATGAAATTATGTTGTGAAATATTCGACGATAATTTAAAAATGACTGTTATGTTGGGTATTTTCCATGGCAAACACTATTATGCAAATTTTCTGCTATATTTTAAAGCTTATTAATGTACATCGGTATAATTTTATTTTGGAACAATTATAAACCAACCAGCGGAATACATATCCCTTTACAATAACAGTACAATTTTAGAGAGGTCTAAAGTATACATACCTACCAGAAGAATTGAGGTGAGGCGATTTTATAAAAAAACTACACCAATAAAGTAAATTTAATTAGGTTGACAATAATTGTCTTACTTGTAAAGTTTATACACCCTGAAAATAACAGACCCCATCTTCAAAAGTTACGACTGGATTTGCTTTTACAAATTTTCTGTTAGTTGTATTGGACATATGGGAAAGCAGCAATACTCGCTCAATCACGTTAAAATGAATAAAATAATTTGTCACGAAGAAATTTGAAGATCAGACGAAAGTATTGAATCCAGCTAGTCTGGACGACTCGTAAATTGATTTGAACATTGGATTGATTTCAACGATTGCAATTAGAATGCACAGTATCGTCATCGAGTCTTTTCTGTCTATTTATTTATTTATTGATTCAAGCAATCAAAATTTTAAATAAAGAAACATTAAAATACTCATTATGATTAAACTTTACTTATACATGTTGTTAGTTACTAAGAAATATTGGCTAGCTTTTGCGAAGGTTACTTCATTCATATATAAAACAAATATGGATAAAATACCAAAATTTTCATGTGAATATCTAAAATTAATGTTAAAATTAAATCAACTTTTCAATGTCTACATTTTGCGGATCTTTGAGCTAGCTTCCTGAATGATAGGATATTCAGTATGGGTAGTTGCCCCCTCACGTGGACATCCCATGAGGAAATATGGCGGCCACTATATCTCAGACATGTTAACTTGTAAAGACGCTCTGCTACAACCTTTCCACTCGTTGCGAGTGGAGATAATAGTCCCTCATGTCCAGGCTAGCAACAGCCTTTAAACACTACGGGGCTCCATCCTCTTTAACAGTCATCTCGAAATTCCCGATTAGTGATGTTATACTCCTTGAAAAATGGTTATAAGTGACACATAGGTTTTTACTGCACCCAGTGGGAGTTTCAACTAGACCGTGTTAAAGTAGAAGCTCCTGTAAAACTTTTGTCAGCATTTTCCATTTTATATTTTAAAGTAGCTTTGAGTAAACAATTGTGAACAAAAATGTGAAGAATACTATAATCTGCCTTTTTATTCAGATTAAAATAAAATAACATTTTGTAAGCGATGTAATGCAAGTATGCATTATTAAAATTTCATAACTAATAATATTTACACATGTAAAATTATTTTAAAGATATTGAAAAGCGTACTTGATTATAAACATGTCAACGTGTTTTATAATTAGTATGAATTTGCTGAAATTTAAGTAATTTAATTTTTTACTTTAATTTGCAAAGTGTCAAATTTTAGACAACCTTTCAAATGCTTTCAACTTAAAGATCTCTAAGCTCTTTTAAATCATTAGTTTTTTCAAAGTTTGTGTAAAATAAAGTGTCGATAAAATAACTAATAGTCGGGTTAACTCCACTTTTGTATTATTAAATTAAATTTTATAACATAAGTGAGTAAAATTTAATGAACGTAATTAAGACATTATTTTCTGATTATATGCTGCTTTAAGACGTCCATATTCTATAAAACACAATTTAGAAATGAAAGTTGGCACTTACAAATACTTTGTCAAAGTAAATGGAAACCCACTCTACGGAGCTCCTTAGAGAATTAATCTTTATTGATTATGATGACTTGGAAAACTTTTTACAGTGACGCATAACAATTCAATAGGAGGCATAAAAGCGCGCGCTCTCTCTCTCTGTCTCTCTCTCTCTCTCTCTCTCTCTCTCTCTCTCTCTCTCTCTCTCTCTCTCTCTCTCTCTCTCTCTCTCTCTCTCTCTCTCTCTCTCTCTCTCTCTCTCTCTCTCTCTCTCTCTCTCTCTCCCCCCCCCTCCAGTATATATATATATATATATATATATATATACCAACAAAAGTCGTTTGACAGGTATTTGGCATTCCGATCATATGTTAGTTTGCTTATTTAATCGCATATGTGACAGATACGCCCAAATAAAAAAATTATTGAATCGGAAAAAGTAAGCACTCTGTGGTGTAATGGTAGCATACTCACCCAGCAAGTGAGAGATCCGGGTTCGACTCCCGGCGGAGCTTTTTGTGATTCAATATATATATATATATATATATATATATATATATATATATATATCATATATATTTATATACTGGGAAAGATCTCATATTAGGATTACTGAAACTGAAACATTTTAAGAACCCGACAGAGCCTTTTTGATATTGTGTCGTTGCCCGTCCGCCTGTGCGTTACTTCCTACCTATAGAAAGATTCTAGAGACTTGAAACCATGGACATTGTTTCTTGTTGGTCCAATAAAGAGAGCTCTTTCAATTTTAATTTTATCCGTCTATGCGCTACCTCTTTCGTTACGTTCTGTCGGCACCGTAGATACTCCGCTGTAGTGTTTTATTAATTTACTATGCAGTTAATACGATATAAATAACACATATTGTAAAGAGTAGATATATTAATTGAAATCGCATGAATATCAATACAACCATTTAATACTTGCATTGAAATATTGAGTTGGACATTTTCTAAATCCCATCTTAAATTATTTCTTAAAGCAGTTGTCACATACACGTAAATTTTTCTAGAAGTTTCTTTATCAGATAATATGCACCTTACGAAGTTGTTAACAAATGTTTTTAAACACGTTACTTTTTTATCCACCATGTTGCATCCACCCTAAAATCCTACTCTTTTGTATAAGCAGGCTATAATTGCAACTTATTCTAAAGAGTGATATTTTAAGTGGGATCAAAAACTAAAAGGCCAGTTCGTCTTTGCGTAACCTTTGTCGTTACTTTCTATCCCGTCCTAGCATACACAATTTTATAAGTATATTATGTAAGTATTTCAGTTCCAAATAAAAACGAAAATTGATTGGAATAAATAGTTGATTGGATATAAATTAATTTATTTCACGCATATTTGTAATATTTAGATTGTTTTAAAAATATAAATTCAAACCTTGAATACTATACATATACGTTAAATTGTTTATAAAAATGCAGCTATAACTGTTCTATATACTAGATTCCATCTTCCTCACTCACTCGCATAAAATTAAAATTAGGTTTTACATACCCCGTAATAATATCTTGAGGGATGTAAAATTGATCAGACTATATCCACTCCACTTACAAATAATCTCAACTCTATAATTTTGCGTAGTAACTTTTACTCTTTTATCTTAATTTTTAAACTAATTCAATGGTGATACACAGCGAATTCATTACTGATTATACTAAAGAAATGTGACTTTATAGCTGTGTATAGAATTTTTTTATTCCTGGTATAAGATAGCCTCTTTTAGAAAAACATGCCCTAATCACTAAAACTAACACATAATTCCACATAATTGTGCCCTACTCTAAATATATATTCAGGTAAATAAATCGAAACAGTAGTTAGCATTATTTAAAAGGATGCGGGACTTAGTCCTATCTGTTGTAAATAATTTAACTAAATTTTAAGATATTAATTACCTTTGCAGTTGGGTGAACTACAAAATATTCATAGTAAAGCTCTTTTTGAATTATAAGGGCCACTTTTAAGGATCATGCTTGATTATATAATTTAAATAATGACGTGTTAAGTTGTAAAATGTTAGTTTTTGTTTGATTTAGATAAAATAAAGTGTCATGTGCGATTTAAAAGGTTTAAGGCTCTGTAAAATTTAAGGTTAATAAGAAAATCTTATACAAAATCTGTTTACATGCTTAAAAAATTAAAATTCCAATCTTATTTTTAAACTTTTACTGCCTTAATTTTCATAAACATTTCCATCATTTACATATAGTTATCCTGTCTCTTTTTAAATTACTAGACTGAAAAAAACTTAAAATCTCAGTCATAAACACACATTTATATAAATATCTGCTTGTAAGCAAAACACTGATTGCCTCAAACATGCCTCTGTGGCAAAGAGTTTAAAACAAACAAGTTGAAATGTTCTGTGTAAAGTCCCGTCACACTGACTAGACACGTGCTGTCACTGGAGGCGTGTTCACTCGTTTATTCCATGAACCGTTATAATACAACATTCAGTGTGAAGGGTTTTCTGGTCGAGCACCGGTGTTAATAACATTCAGAAATGTTTTGTATTAACAAATATGGAAGTTAAAAAGTACGATAAAAAAGGATGTAATTTTTACTATTTAAAAACTCGGTTTGTTCTTTTACATTTACATTCATAACATCTGGTTATGGAACGATACAGAAGGGATTTAAGTGCTATAAATTATCGCCTACTAAATATAATGTGTGTTTAACTGTTAAATCACTAATTTCCATTTTAGGTGAAACAAAATGGTGTTGTACTCTATATTTACTAAGAACTTTATTGCGTATAAGCTAAAGGAAAGTTTCAGATTTGTTATAGGTAACCTTTTAGTACATGATGAAGTAAATATGGTATCATGAGCCACAAAGTTTTTATATAAATATCAATATAGCAGGTTTAATAAAGCAATTTTTATCTGCTGCTTAACATTTCATTTCATTTTACGCATATCAAACTACAAACTGTCATGAGATTTTCGTCAACAAAATTGCTTTATTTAATGTTCCTCTTGTACATAAATCCGATTTTGTGGTTTATTCAGAGAATAATCCATATGTACAAATACAGATGTAATCTAAACTCTTATTTTACTTATAAATGTATCAAGCATGTTTATTATACATTTTCATTGAATGTTCCTCATAAAAAACTATCTTTAAAGTTATAACACATTTATAATACTTAAAATTTAGTAATCAATCCACATAAACTTACTTTACCAAAGCAGGTATTCTTATATTCATTTAATAATAACTTGGAAATGAGAGTAACAGTTTAATCATTTATTGGGGAAAAAAATCGTTTTAAAATATTTTGTAGCTCAGTTAAAGTATTGTTCTGGTAATAAAAAGACATTTTAGCATAATGTAAATCAGAATAGAAATAAACTTTTATTTGTTCTTACCCGTATGGTCGGTTACTGAGAAAAATGGAAGTTTTTTTTTTTTTTAAGAAGAAACAACATCGCACACAGGATTCCAAAAATTATTCTTACATTACATAGTGTACCCATAAAAGGGAATAAATAGGCTAAACAAAACTACCACTAAACGTTAGGATAAAAAAATAAAGTGAAGACTAGAAATGGGCACATAAAAAACCGAACATCATCGTTTGGATTGAGATGAAGCCAACATATAACATTGGCAATCACATTTCTATAAAAGGAAATTTATCAAGGTTTCATAAATTAAATTAGCAGACGAACCGACCAGTCAACCATAATTTAAAATTAGGCCGCTTTGGCTGCGAACTCTGAAAAAGTAACTAAGAAAAACCTAAAGTATCAAAAAGATTAGAGATTTGTAATAATCCAATGCGGAGTCACAGTATGGTTTTTAGAAGTTCATCTAAAATGAACAAATAGTAAAAAGAGCCCTATCCTATTTCCTTTTTCACCGAATTTTGTTTATACAGTGACGATCACCATTTACCTGTGGTCAGCTCTATGTGTTTGATCGGTTAGTGCACAACCTATTGTGACCTGTGTTCTTTAGTTCATTTTAAAAAAGTCTGTGTTTTGTTTTTATTTATTACATGTGTTAGAGGTGGTTGTGCATGGAGTTGAAATGGAACATCTTTGAACCCACATATACCAGCTAGAATAAAAGGGTATTATCTAGTGTTGTTATTCCTGACTTATGAGTGTGATTCATACGCTTTGGTATGATTTCTTTATTTTAACAAAAATTGTACCAAAATGTGTTAGGTTAGTTAATCACCTGAGGAAGAGATCACATTGCATATCTCGAAAATAAACATCACTGATTTTCTTTATCTCTAAAATATGTATATCAGAACCTTATTCTCAAGAACTTAAGGAATTTTCAAATGAAATGACCAGAGCTTCAAATCTGCTATTATTCATTTATCATAACATACGAATAAAGGTTTTGAAACAGATCAATCAGCCAACTGGTGACGAAGACAGAAAAGGATTATCCCTTAAATATAAAGAGGGTAAAGAACTTACAATATTTCCTTCAGAGTTACAAGATTTCCCTTGATGCAAAAGAAATACTTTGATCTTTACTGAAACTCTCTTATATTTCGTGTATTTCAAATGCAAAGATCTGTACTCCAAATCCACTGGATTTATAACAGTTAGTAAAAAAGTTGAGTTTTATTATTTATTTGTACTTAAGGAAATTTCTTAAAAATATACTTTATTGTAATGCAATTAAACCCTTACACATAATTTTTTAGTAAACATGCGTTTTAATTTACAATTAAATTTAATTAAAAAAATTTTCTTTGTTTTAACTAAGTACTTCTATATATTGAGACTTAAATAGTACAATGGTGATTTGTTATGTTTAAATATAAAACTTTAATTATATATGGTATGTAATAATTCTCTTAACACGTTTTGTTATGTTTATAGGTTTAACTTGATTAAAACTAATTATTTACTTAAAAGAATAACCAGCATTTAATTTTAAACGTTAAACAGAGTTAACTATGTATAAATAGTACTTTAAAAATATTGAGTTTTTACTGTTTTCATCCGTATATAACATAATGAAAACATTGTGTAAGATTTTGCTGATTCCTTCAGAGTCTTCCGTAAACTAATAATAAAAGCAGTTATAATTATCCAAGAAAACTTCTTCAAAGGCTTAATAGACCAAAGAAATAAATAGCATGGGGATTATCATATAAAAACTATTACAGAAGTTGAAGCCAGGTATGAATTAATTTTGAATTTTGCTATCTTGAAGTACTTTGAATAAGTATTTTTGAACGCCTACTTTGCTTATCCTTTTTATTTTAGTAAACTATAAAGATTAGTAATCAAATATTTCCTAAAAACTAAACACTAAAAAGTTTCTTTGAGACGAAATCTTGTTGTATGAAAACAAACATATGTAAAGTTATTATAATGTGAAGATCATATTTAAAATTATGAAATTTGTGTTGGCAAAAAATAATAGTCAAAAAAATGGTATAATAAAAGTATCAAATATGACATACAACAATAAAACCAACATTCGTACAAAATATTCAGTATTTTAGTTTTAGTAATAAATTTTAGATAATTATAAATATTGTGCTAGGAGTAACCCAAAACAACTTTTGAGGTTGTTTCCTATCATCAAAATAATGAGAAACGTTTATATAAACGTACGTATGTCCGTAAACGTTTTATTAGCAAGAAAATAATGAGAAACTTTTATATAAACGTATGTCCGTAAACGTTTTATTAGCAAACTACAGCTAGCGACGGATTTCGCCATATTGTCTGGGAAAGGACAGAAATAAAGCGAAACTAATGTTGTTGTGGCGTAAATTTAGGTGTTAAATTTAACTTCACTAAATAGTTTAATAAACACGGATAAAGTTTAACCGAAACATGTAGAAATTTATTTCTGAAAATAATAATAAAAAATAGACTATAACAAAAAAACACATAGTTTATAAAATTACGTTTCAGAATTATATATTGCATTTTCTTTCTTATTTTTCGTATGTGTAAATCAACATTAAACATAAATTTTTTAAGCTTTGTGTTTATTTATTATTAACCTACTTTACATAATTTTCTCCAGAATTAAAGTTTATACAAGTTTAGTTAAAAATATTACTATGTTTATTACCCATTTAGTGAATTTATGTAATCAAAATCTTAACAAAGCATGTTTTTCAAGAACGAATTTTGAAAGTTTTGTCTGATATCTGAGATATAAGTGATCTTACAGATCCTGGACGTATTTGATTCAGTTTTTAAATTAATTGTACATAGAATCTGATAGATTTTACAACTAAATTTAGTCCATACAAACATAATTATTTTGATGAGGAAACCATCTGAGTTGTTTGTTGAGTTACTTGTAGGAGACGCTGAATAGTATTAAGAATAAAATGAATTTCATCTCTAAACAAAATATTTACTTTAGAAGCGTTATATACGCTTTTCAAAACATAATTAGCTTAACAGAACAAAATGTATACTATACAATCCCCATATTGATGAAAGTCTGTTCTTTTGGAAAGTCAAAGGCCTATCCTGCAGTTATATATTCGATTATCAGAAGTGCTTAACTCTATTCATTTTGATAGTGAGGTTACATGTGTTACTATGTGGTAAAACTTTGTAAGACTACTCTAATTCTATACCGATTTATTTATTCTGCGATTTTCACGTTCCTGTCATGGTTACCATGTTTACCCTTAAAAATTATGAAACACTTCACTACCGCTCAGCCAAATGTAATGGAGTGGCATGCACAATCACCTATTTCAATGTTGCCTATATAGAAATAAAGTTTTATGCAGAATAAGTCTATAGATTAGTACGTTCTCGAGAAATCACCTAAACAGATAGACGGACAGATTTGAAACTTTTTTATTTCCTAGAATGATAGTCTTTAATAATGTTCAGCCAATAACAGCTATAATATGACATCCTTTAGAACAACGAAATATACTATTAACATGCAGGTGGTGAATAATTTGTTTGGTTTAAACAACATACCATAATGATGTGTTAGAGTGTGGAGTCAATTAGAGCCGCTGTGATCGGAGCATCCCTTGTTAGTGTTATTAACAAATCCCGCGATAACAATCACATATTTAAAGCTTCTTATGTTCATTAATATAGGATTTTTTATAATATAAAAATATTATAAAATACTCTAAACTACGGTTGGTATGATTCAGTAAAAAACATAATTCTTAGTTTAAATTATACCTATGTGGTTTTCTAGGTTCAATATTTTTAAGTGGTAGCTTCCACCTTTAGTTTCATGTGTGGCTTAGCTAAACCAGATCCTGAGTTTTACCTTAGATTCAAGAACCCTGTTGTAATCGGATTAGGCTATTCTAATGTATATAATACGTCAGCATAGGTATGTATCAAATGTTATTTACTTCATGATAGATAATATCGCAGTGAAATCATTCAATAATAACAAATTTTGACATTCGCATAGTTTACTCCTGCCAGTCAATGCGCGTGGTTCTCCTGTTATGAATGTGTGTATCGAGTTTATTACTCCAGTAGCTTTACGTTTTAAATTACGGTTCCATATTTTTAATTAATTTGGTATTTTTATGTAATTCTCGATTTCCGTTCTTATATCTTTGACTAAAACGATTATTGTAATGGTTTTTTACATCGTTGTCTATATCTAATAGATTTAACTTATAAACATTTATTTTCTAACTATTAATGTATAATCGTAATAATTAAATCAAGTAAATAGGTTTATACTTAAAAAGTTTTAGTTTCATTTAGTATATAATAAGGATAGGATAATACATACAGTTCTATACTCAAAGTAGTTGCACTATTCAATTAATTGTGCTATTACAGATATTACAAACGTAATATTCAAAAACATGTAATAGTTTAAGTAATTGTTTAATCATGAAGCTAACAAAAATGTAAAAAAAAAACAATTTTGATGGGTCACTTTAACAATAACGTATCATAAAAAATACTACTTTGTAACATTTAAAAGCATAAATGAATACCTTAAATAGAAGCAAGGCAACGCAAAAGAAAACATCAACATTGATTGTATGACAGGATAAAACCAATATGATCATTCATCAAATGCAAGTGTGCAGCAAATCGAAGAAATAATTATGTACTGGAAACTTCAATATATTTATGTGTCAGCTTCTACGTTTATTTTTACAATATGAGAGTTCCTCTCTAACACATAAATATACACTTAGTTTTATCAAACAATATCAACGCTTCATTAAATAGCATGACTGTAAATTCTCGCTTTAACAATAATAATAATGATCTTTTCAATTATGCCCTTTCAGCTAACATAATTAAGTTCCCTGAAGGGTTTGTGGTGTTAATTAAATTACACGATAATCGTACGAGCTTATGTTTACCACGAAATCCAGAGGGACATGATTCTACTTGTTGCTTGGATACATAGGTACTAGAATTGTGCAGTGGTGCAAAGGCTTGAAGACCTGATAATCAGTCGGAATAGTAAGTCACTATTACTTACGAAAGTTGAACAGAAAATCTAATAATAAACCAATATAGAAAACGCAAACCCACCAACTCCTAAATATATATAGATTCATTAACTAATAAATAGAACAACAGCTATACATGCTACAAGCAGTTATATAACGTTGCATATAAAATTAAACTTATAACTATTAACTAATAAAGGATATGTTATTGGATGCTTATAGTGATTGTAGATCGAAGTTTTAAACAGAAAATTGATTATTTCTATCATGTTTTTGTATTTATTTATGTTTTTTTTATGTTATTATTTATATTACATCATTTAATTACATTACGCTACATGTGTTATTATGCTATATATAAAAATGCCATATTATTGCACCAATTTTTCAAATTAAGTATTTTTGTAAAACCCTCGTTTGGATCATGGTTATCCACAACACAAGAGAGAATGTTCGTTGACGCTCAGATACATCCCATAGAGTGGCACGCATCACCATCGACCTCGATATTGCTAGTATGGTCAGAAATGAAAATGTTCCAGCACTCCAGTAATAAGGTCAGCTATTGCTCATCCAAAAAGTTCAATTTGTTCTATAACATAATCAATTGACCTCTTAAAATCGAGGAAGATACGAAGTATGATATCCCTTAATATTCAGTAAATGGTGTACTAGCATAATGTTTAATGCCTTTCTAGACAGTTACGATATGAGTAATGTCACCAAAATAGTATACGTACTTTCACACTTATTTGCTCATTTCCACACAACGACATACCGTTTGGAAAGTTGCCGTTTAACGCTGGAAATTGAAAATATTTGCAATGTTATGTATACGCGTTTGGTCTGTGACATTCAGTCAGTATATTCCAATTTTTATACCTAAAGTGTACTAACGAATTGACTGGATGTTAGTGAAGCCTAACACTCGAGAGGCTAGTAAAATTCCACTTTTCTCTGTCTGTCTGTCCGCATAACAAACAAACTTCAAATGGTGCATGAATCTTAATTTGTATAATTAAAGCTGATTTCGATGATGATGCATGTTACTTCATAGGGCTTGGCTAGGAGTCGGCGAAAATTAGTACGTAGATTTTAAGGGTAACCTTGATAGCAACGAAAAGAAGAATAAACATGAGTCCGATCATATGAGATTTTACGATCATATCATTATTAAGTTAAAAATAAAGAAGTAGATAGCCAGTGTTAAAACTATACAATTATGTTATCAACGAGAAACTTATAGAATACATCGATTTGTATTGATTGAGTAATATATTATTAAATGTTTGCAATAATTCATGTTTTCATTGCTATGAATAGCAATCTTTGACATTGAATTAAATACCATATATAGCATAATTATTTGGAAAAAGGGCTACACCCTAGCAGACCATTGAGTGCTTCAGGGCCAGACATGAGAAAATGTACCTTTAAGATGTAACGCAGTTCCTTACTGTTAACTAACCAGTGTTTGGCAGTGCTTAAAATGTGACAAAACATTTATTACCTCTATTCTTATTTTGATGCTGATAATGTGTGAATTCTTTCTTTAATATATGTCCAAACTGTTTTTATTAGTTTGTCAAACAGTTCAGACAGCCCATTACAAAAATCTGATTGGCCTGATAAAATAATTCTAATCGTTCATTTTATAAATACTAAACTTAATTTTCCTATTATTATATTTTCATATTATTCCTTAATTTTTATTACTTCCTATTATTCCAATCGTTGCATTTCATTATCAAACTTTGTAGAACTTCTGACCAAATGAAATAGACAGCATTGGCAAGCGGTGATGGGAGCATAACAACAGATAGATACATCCGGTGTAATGTGACAGCAGCAGTGTGTCAGGCTAGAACACAGCTCGTGTTCTATATAAATAACTGAAAATATGTGGAACGGATGAAAACATAATTGTTTGAAGTGACACTGTTCCAACTTTTATAAACTGCTCGTGTTGTTTATAAATACCCGTGCATATGCCAGCCGGATGAGGTATACCGGTGTTAAGTAACAGCAACAGCGTGTCAGGCTCACATCACGCGTGGGAAACTGTTCAAATTGTTATACACTACTCGTATTGTTTATAAATACCTGTTATACACTACTCTTGTTGTTTATAAATACCTGGGCATATGCCGACCAGATGGAGGTTTGCCGGTTTGAAGTGACAGCAGCAGCGTGTCAGGCTGTCAATACACGCCGGAATCATCTCGTACATCTTTATTTTGTTTATACTAGGTATTCATATCACAGTGACCCTTCATCTCTGGTGTTGTTGTGTAAATAATTTATTTATGAATTAGTGAATACATACTACTGCGTTTAGTAGTAAGCTGTAATAGTAAAGGATATTTATACTAGTAAAATTTATACATAACAGCATCACTATAACTTATATAACAATAACATAAAAAACATACAAATTCCATTAAAAGCGTAAGTATTATGGGAAAATGAACTTTTGCTTTATTAAATGGTGGAATTATTAAGTGCAGTGTTCCAATTTATTGAAAAAATTATGTATGAGAAAAAATATGAAGCCCTTAAAGTGTTAAGATAAATACTTGTATCAAATTTAATAGACACTTAAAAATAAATCTTGTTGGAACTGTACAGTACTTTGTAATGTAAACGAATCTAAAAGTTAACTGTCAAATAATTCTATCCCGTATTAATTTGAAATAAAAAGTGTAGCAATTTTAATAGCTGCGGAACGATCAAATTTGTCCTTGTAATTTAATTTTGTATTTAAAATTGTTACATTACTTAGGAAGAAAAGTATAAATGCAATAGTATAAGTAAAAGATTTTTTATTACTGTTTTATAACTTATTTAGTAATATAGTTAATAGTATAGACAATTAGTCTACACAAGATTAAATATTTTGGCTATATCAATTTAATTTATTTTGTTACGATTTATTTAATCCCACGTACTGTTAGATTACAATTATTGAAGTTTTTTATAGACTTTATATTTTTTATAAACATAAATGTCAAGAATCTTCCACGACATTAGGAAAGTCAGCATAAGGAATTTTACAACTCAGAAATGTAAGGAAATAGATTTTTTAATTTTTAAAACTATTTTTATATTGACACTGTAATTCTAGATTAGAAGATAGTTCTTAAAAATAGATCAATCTCTTTACGGATTAAAATTAAATTCAATGAAAACAGTATCGACTACAGAGGTGAAATTAGGACTTAAAAGCTACTCTCTTTCAACTGTTGAGTACACTGTAACTGTTAAAACAATAAATAGAATACAGTTTATAGAATAAGTTACATACTTAGAATTTAATACGGTATTCTATTATATACGTTTTGAATAAGGCCCATAATATAATATTAAAATATCATATGATTATCCTCAGATTACTTTCAAATTCATTTATTCTCTTATTTTCTCGTCGCCATTTTGGTTACTCATGAGACAAATGTGAACATATTTGCTAACGCTCAGAAATATTTCAAATCTACAGGCCTAATCGTGTCGAGATATTTTTTGGGCTGACAAACTGGCAGAAATGAAGATATCCATCACTATCAGAAATAAGCTTCGCTAACATTCAGCCTATGAAGCTTTATTAACAATGTATAGTATAGTCATTTATTGTTGAGATATCGTGTGGAAGACAGACAGTCAAACAGGAAAGCAATTTCTCACGAGTGGCAAGTTTCGTCTAATTCCAGATAATGAATCTGGAATAAATGATTAAATTAAGTTTAGTTTATAGTTAAACATATTTAGAAGTTTCAAAACACATAACACGTTAAAAACGCTAGTAGACCTTCGAACTTATGTACGTATCTTTAGAGTTTATTTGAATGATTGTACATTATCATTAAACTCGAATATGCTTCAACTGTAAAAACTATTCTATATTATGACGCAATGCATACAAATATTCCTACGTGTAGTCAAACACTCCCACACCTTCAATTTTCAAGGAAAGAATGGCATCAGTGAAACAATCTGGGAGGTAGGTTACAGCTTTTCTCGGGAATGTAGAGATTAGAATAGTTTGTGACATTTACCAGTGAAGTAGACGCTCAGACTGAGTTAAACCTTCGTGAATTAAACCCAACCTAGCTCATATGTTACGATTAAGTAACCCCTTAAGGAAAGCCATTTAAACAAAACGTTTTGTTCTTTAAGAGACTACACTTTTTCACTAACTTGTTCTTTGTAATAGCGACATTTCAAACTCAAATAAAATCTCTTACTAAGCATTTCTATCGAGCACGGAGATAGTAAATAGTTAATAATTACTTGATGTGTTTCCAGTTTAAATCATTTGCAAAATACAAAACTAAAACCAAAAAACTAGTTTTTCCTGTCACTAGATCATGGGGAAGGGAAAATTGTACGAGGTTAAACGCAAGCCATAATTTTTGACATACTGGCCCTGAAGATGGATTCCAGTAGAATGATGTCTACCATTTAAAATTTATATACAAAAGTAGTATAGGTTAAGTTTTAAATATGATTTCTGCCTTCCAAGTTAACACATTCACGAGGTATCACCTTTACAAATGGAAACGTATAAAAAATTTCTTTTCTTCATCAATTAATGGGAGTACTACGGAAAAATACTCCATAAATCTTGGAGCGACTAATTTCAAATATAAGAATAAGTTTTAAGGATGAAGTAATATATTTTATAGTGAATCTATTTATTGTAAAATTCTTTTCTGCTTCCATTCGCAAACAAAGAAGGCGAGTTTACGTAATTACGTCTTCAAAACCCTGAAAATTAAACGCCTTTAATGTTTAAGTAAAAGAAGGTATTCTCTATTTTTAAGCAATACTCTAGGAATATGCAATACTCGGATGAGTTTATGAGAGTGTTTACTATTAAAACCAATAAATTATATAATATCACATTGTTAACTAGCTTTAAGCAATGTTCTACATCTTTGGTCTTCACAAGGTTAGTTTAGAAAGCCATATAATATCTGCACATAACAGAAAAACCAGATAGTAATTTATTAGTAAATGACTTGGTTTGACAGTGAATTGAATGTCATGTGAATAAATTTTTACCTCATTCTCTAAGTACACATTTTTTATTGCATGCTTTTCTTGTTGCTAACATGGTTACCCATGTTAATTCATAAGTCTAATCTAATCAGAAATACTTTGAGACAGGCTGAAATCCAGACTTGTTACTAATTGACCGATGATTCATATCTTCAATAATAATGAATGATCTAATTTACCTAACGTTTATTACGTTTAAAATCTCTAGTTCACCTCTGATAACACGTATCGTATATTAATCTTCGGTTTGGCGTTTCAAGACGGCACCTTCTTGTCAAATTTATCTTTCTTTCTACTACGGCGGAAGGGATATTTAGTTTTAAATCAATGTTTCACTATTAATAGCTCAAAAATATAATTTTATGCAAATATTTTTCCGACTTTTGAATTATAAGCTTACTCTGAGTCGAAGAATCCCGGGTGGAATTGTCTGTATTTGTTCCAAACAACGGCGGTTACTAATTATTTTTCTGAAATAAAAGCCAGGTGAATGCCTAATATCTTTGAATGAAAAGTCTCTTTATGTATATATGTGTGTGTGTGTGTGTGTGTGTGTGTGTGTGTGTGTGTTTTATTAATTTGACAGGTATTAAGTCTTCCGATCATATGCTAGTTTGGTTATTTAAACGCATATGTGACAGATACGGCCAAATACAAAGTCATTGAATCGTAAGAAGTAGGGGCTCTTTGGTGTAATGGTAGCACATTCACTCGGCAAGTGAGAGATCTGGGTTCGGGTCCCGGCGGAGGAAGTACTTTTTGTGATTCAATGTTTATTGAAATCAAATAAGGCTATTACCATTAAAAATAATTAATGTATATATATATATATATATATATATATATATATAATATATATATATATATTGTATTAAAAATCAGATATTATTTTTTTATCATTGTGCCTCATAAAATACACAGTTTATATGTAAATAACCGTTAATTAGCGATTGCTATCTGGATGTTCCATTTTACTAGGAATCTGATAAAAATACATTTTTTCAGTTAGCCAAGTACGAAGTTTGGTTTTCCTGGTTAGTATTGGATCTACTTCTAATAATCCACGCACATGGAAGTACACTTTCTTGTACTGATTGTGACAATTGGTGTTTTAATGGTGATGTGTGGTATCATTTGACAGTAAGTAAGGTAATATAATATTCTGTGGTAATTTTCAAACGATGTTACTTTTAAACAAACATTCACTATAAGATTTAGTAAACTGGAACTGTTTACACTGCAGATCTTTAACTCGAACTTAAGATAAATCAACTTGAAAATCTATCTAATTCTTATTTCCTTTTGAGGAATGTAATATTTTATTTGTTTAAAAAGTTTAAAGAAAAATAAATAAATACTCACCAAAGAATGCCTGTCAGGATATACGCTAATTATTCCAATAAACTTTGTCCTTTGAGAATAAATAAGTCGCGGTATCTCTTAATTAAAATCCTCAGGCCTTTTACAAGCTTTAAGGCATTAATGACAGTAGTTTATAAAAAGCACGTTTGTTTTTAGTTAACCTCTATAATATTCTCATATACCTTCAAATTATCTTTTATTAATATATTAATTTGCTGAAGTTTAGCGAAGTCTATTACTCTATAGACTAAAGAATCTTATTTGTTTGTCCATCTGCCCGCACGATATCTCGAAAACAAATGACTTCGAGACTTGAAGTTCTGCATGAAGCTTGAATTATATATGGGGAACATGAATTAACTAACATGGGGGTGCAATGTCACTCCATGGACTGTAGGTCAACGTTAGCGAATATATCTAAATTTGCCTTAAAGATATAGAGTTTGCCTTGTTGCCACGATCAAGAAAACCTGTTTATGTTTATAGCCATTGTGCACGTACATGTACTTTTTTATAAAGTGGTATAACACTCAAACTATAAGTTCAATCAGAATTGATCTTAAAGACAAATATGGTACAATGATGGTAAAAAGAAATCAGCATAAAAATATTCTTAACAAACTATGAAGAATAATATTGTTATTTGGCTATTACATTTTATTTTATTACTTTTTTATTGTATATAAGGTCAGCCTATCACAAATAGATACTCAAACTCTGTGTTGCCCATACAGAAATGATACTTCATGCAAAATTTGAAGTCTGAAGGTCTTCAAGATGTCGTGCAAGACATACAGACAGACAGAAGGAAATTCCTTTAACTTTTAGAATTACAGGTTTCACTACATTTCAGCTACATATAATACAAAAAAGTATTTGAGAAGATATAAATGGTATTTAAAAATGAATTCGCTTTCTCGAAATCACCGTCATTAACGCATTAAAGCTTGCATATTGCATAATGATCTGGGAAGTACTTCCTACTGAGCCGGAAGTACTATTCATTTATAGAGCAACACGAACAAATTATAGAGTGGAAAGTGAAGGTAAATAGTCAGTGACAATGTTTAATTTCACCGCACTTTTGCGTAATAGTACACTTCAATGCTTACCGGAAGTCTATTATTTGAACATTGCTGTGAAACGTAACTTACTGAATAAAACTTTATCATATCTCAAGTTGTTTCGAGAAATATTTCATCCTTGACATTTAATTTTACATCAAATATAATTTCTATACTGGCAAGACTGTATAATATGACGAAACATATCCAACATGTAAATTTCTGATATGTGTGATTGTCTGCCTGTCAATCAGCAGGAACTCTCGAGAATTAATTATAGATTATAAATCTTGCATGCAACATCGACGAAGCCTGTTACGTGTTACGTGTTGTGGTTTACACCTACCTTGTATATTTATTCTTGATATTTAACCTAGGATTTTAGTGGTTACCTTAGTAAAATTAAAATTTAAATGTTTCATTACTAAATAAAATGATAATCAACATTTTAAATGGCAATCACTAAACTTTTGGTTTCAAATTTAATTACGCTAGTTTGAATATTTCAGGTAAGTGGTTATTTGGGTCACAAAGCATTTACAAAGAATTACCAATAAACCTTTTTAACCAATATTTTAACCAATGAGATTGCTATATTTTTGGCTATTTAACTAGCAATAAATATTTAATGACGTCGCTAAAAACTACTACTAAACTAAACTACTAGCAATTAGTAATCTTCTATAAAAAATTCGGGATGGAATACTTTTGAAGACTAGTGTAAAATTATACGTGATCGTGATAACTGGAGTGGTTGGAATTTCAGTATACTAGTTCATAGAATTAGAACTAGAATTAGGCCATGATCTAGAAAACTTATTAGATTAAAATACCTAATTCACACGTGAGATTACAATTAAAGTTTCAAATATACGTGTATTGCGTTATATTATAAATATAATTTTGAAAATTACGTAACGTATCAATCATTGAGTTACTTCATTTAACCTTACGTTTATGAATAATTGAAAAACACTTTTTACATTTTACAAAAACATTAAAGTACCATGCCATAAGGAATTCGCCCTATCTGTCATTGCTAGTAAAACGTGTGTATGCTTTATCCTAAATATTGATATCTAAAAAGATTTTTAAGTGTGCCAAAGAATATTTCCAAAATTGAAAGGGAACCCTAATTTTAGTGCAGAATACTACTATAATATAAGAGAAAGCTAGAATATTATTAATATTTATTATAATATTATTGATTATTTGCAAAGTAAATATAAAATTATAGTACAGAATCGATAAATAGGTAAAAGAGAAACTACTCCCATAAACCAGATACCAGGAATAGTGGTTATAGAAAACAGACAATTAAAAAGAGAATATACACGTTAGTGGATAAGAGGTTAAACCATTGATTGCTAGAGTTATATAAATCTATCCACAACTGAGTTTCGTCAGTTTATTGCAATTCAAAAGGAAACAGGATGAAATTCTCAGTAACGACATTTTCATTGCGCTCCAGTTTTAGTTTTAGTGAGTTTCTAAACTTGGACATCAAATGAGCAACCGACTGGATGATATTATTCACTTTATAAAGTTTCATTGGAAGATCTCTCTTGTTTAAATCAATAATAAGTTATCTAAAACTGTTTGTTAATATTATCCAATGAATTATACTCAGCGTATTTGAATAAGTCCTCTTAATAACACTTATTTATTCAAATAAATTTCAAAGAAATTAAAAAAGCTATTTTGAATATTTTTACTTTAAATCACTACCGTCTAAGTCTGCTTTTATATTTTATAACACGCATAGTATGGAACAGGAAACTCAAATAAGAGGTGATAAAGGAGCTGCGGAGTTAACTATTTACATTAAATTAAATCCGTCGTTTAATGAAACAACATGACGGTTGCCACGCAATCAAATTCTCGTTGTCTGAGGTGTTTTACATTCCAAACATTGTGAGGATAGAAATTCTATATATTACTAGAGGAAAAGGTCCAAAAGAGTCGTAGCTGATCTCCACGGCGACAAGGAATAAGTCCTTTCTTTCCAATCCCAAAAGGTGGCAATTCAAGTATCGAGTCATTCCCGCACACGCCAACTAAAGTAGAGGGGAAGGGTGTTCAATCTTGCTGAAAGAATACCTGACGTGCAACTTTAATTTGTGCAAAAGAGGGAAAATATACGCCTTTGAAATTTAACAAGATCCAACATCATTGATAGGATGCAAATTCACATCCATTAACATTATAAAAGTTAAGAGACCTACAACATTTAGATCATGCATAAGGTCATAAGTTAATTTTGGGTCATTCAGAGAGGTGGCTGTAAACACTTAATTCTTCAATTGTGGCGTTTCACGTTTTAAAAACAAATGAATATATATATTTTTTTTTCAAAGTAGTAACAGCAAACTATAATTTCTTAACTGTCACTTTACTTTGGTTTTAAAGCTGTACCTGTACGCAGTGAAACGGTGCATTTTGTAAACGATTATGAGCAGTTAATCTCGATATATTCAACTCAAGGCTGCATCGTGTCAAGGATTTCATTAGGGCTTCGTAGACTTCATACACAGCCGGGGCCTACCAGGAACCTTTCTGTAGCACAATAAACAACCCTCCTTCGTCGAGGCTAATAAGACATTGAGTTTTTTGGTTGAGGTATAACCATAGTGTTATTACTAACAGCTAAGTGTAAGTAAGTTTTAAGCAGTAATTGCACTGAGTGAGTGTCCGCTACGTTATTTTCAAGAGACATTTTATTTTTATTCTATTATTTATGTGTGTGTATATATATATATATATATTTATATATATGTGTGTGTATATATATATATAATTTTGTAATGTATATATATATATATATATATATACATTACAAAATAAAGACAAATATTTTAAGAGATCACAACAAACTCTCTAATTCATTATTCTTTATTTTAATTATTATACGTGACATGTTTATAATGAGAAATAGATGAATATGTTATGGGTTTTGTGAATTATTTGCATCTTCTCTTGTTAACATTATTAAAAACTGTGACAAGTCCCGTAAGTTTGGCTTATTCTTATTTCGATGTATTTACTTATTTTACCATAATTACAAACGTTATACAGGAAAATAGCACTGGTATATGTTTTAATAACTGTATACAATTAAATTAATTTTCCTATAGCTACAATAAAATATACTAAAAATTATGCTATTGTCTCAAGAATTATACTTGAATTCAATCGTTTGCCGACCATTATGGGCAACTTTGGTCAGCAAGAATCCAAGAGAGATAGTGGGAAATGATCTGGAAATCAAAACGATAAACATCAGACTAAGTGAGCTCCAATCCTGCTTTCTTAAAGTTTGGTCTTTCCTTTTGTTACCGTCAACAAAGTCTTATATAATACATAAGTATCTCTTATAGAATGTAAAGCAATAATACACTTCTCCAATAATATAGTTACTAATACTGCGTGATTTCGATTTAATATTTCAGCAAAAAGAATTTTCTGCATATTGGCTCTACATCGTTATTTCTTCTGCCTATATCAATGATTTATATTAATCGTAATAATTTAACTGAGAAGTGTTGTTAAAATTGTATATCCCACTAATATTAGTATCGACTTTGTAACTAATTTATTTAAAAATTGTTCTGACAATACATATTTTTTTTTAACTTGGCAAAAATTAACGATATACCTGAGAAATTTACAAATATTGGTTATAAAAAATAAAAATAAAGACGGCAAGCATATTAATGTGTCAAACATTGTCATCATACGTACGTTAATGTTTACATACTAAATTGTTTTGGGTAATAATGGAACAGTTGCCACTTGTGTAAAATACATATTTAATTACCTATTAACACGTAAATCTATTAAATATATTTTAATGATATTTAATGCACATAGTTTAATGTGTCTAAATTGTACGACTGGAGGGGTTTTCTTTGACTTGTTTTTAGTAGATTCTATGGATAATATTAAGGAACGCCTAATTTAGTTTTCTGCTCAAACGTACATTTCACTACTTTTTATTCGGGAAGAATGATCGTCTAAATACGGGTACTTACTGTATCAACTTTAATTTAATTAATACTGAAATATATAAAAAATTAAAATCTTTTCATAATATTGGATATGAGTAAAGTGGCCGTAAAGGAGACATGAACTAAAGTATTGAAGCTTAGTAATCCTCTTCCTCTATCTACTAGTTGTTATTAAACGTTATAGGTAGGTAAGGTAATAACATTATAAGTTAACTAACCAATTTATTTAATTTAATTTAATTTTTCAAGATATAGATGGCCAAGGATATTTGAAATCTATTCATTCCCGTGCTATATAGTCAAGCATGACTTGAGGTCAGGAGACGGAGAATTCACAAATGGCGAAGAGATTTTTATTAGACAATTGAATTAAATAGAAGTTATAATTATTTATATTTATACGAGATGAGTAGATATGAGGATCAAGGCAGGATAGCCTAGTGGAACTGAGTAGAGTGCTTAATGTGGGTCATTACTTATATATAATTCATATATTTGAGGCAGAGTGTAGGAAATGATACTGTTCTTCAAAATTTATCACACATACTGTTATGAACTAATAATTTGGAAGTTTAGGTTAAGGTTATCTTGAATGAATGAAGCAGCATCCGCGGCGCTTAGCCGGGAATTCTTCTACCTAAGGAAATGAAAATTACAGAACTGGAGACTTATGTCGACCGTGCTGATTGTACCGACTAAGTTAGGTGGTAGGATTTAGAAAGCAATGCCAATATCGTGATTACCTTATGTCTACATAATTGTTTTCAGTTATTTTATTGATCCTGTAACTTGTTTGAAACGCATTAATATTGAAACGGGGAAGTTGTATTATATATAATATGCAGTGTTGGAAAAAAAAACAAATCTATACACAAATGATGCTCTAAAGTTTTGGTTTATGTTTATTTATTTCCACCTATAATCAGTAATACTAAAAAGGAGAGCTAAGTACAATACAGTTTACCATCTAAGATAAAAAAGGCACTAAAGTCAATTCAACGTACGAATGATCTTGAGTGGATTTTTAAAATTTTTCTATTCTTGGATCAAATTTGAGATAGTTTATTACTACTAAATTTCCTAGGATGAAGCAATATTTCCTTCTGAATGAGTAAAATTTTCCATTCTACCAGTCGCACCAAAAACCACTCGTATGTATGAAATTTATCTATCTCAAATAATGTGATAATATTTATAAAAATAACTTATTCATAAATTTATGTAAAGTATGTAAAATAAACTATGTCTTCAATTATTATAAATTATTAAAATATTCTTATGTACAAGAAATCCACTACTGTGTTACTTTCACTGGCCAAAGGCCATAAACAATATACGATTCAATCTTTGATTATAACCACATATGTTCCGGCATGTAAACATTTAAAATTAAAACCATTTATTGGAAAGTCATTCCAACATAGAAATTACATATAATATAATTTGTTAAATTACATATAAAATATTTAAATCTTTCTAGAATTTAAACCAAGAATTTATATCACCTAAACTCTTTTATGGTTGCTTATTTTATTTATTTATACAGCAACGTGGACTGAACTACATTACTTTGTGACACGTAAAAGTCTAAAGGTGAACCGTACATAAATACGTGGAAAAGCAAATGAGAACGCCAGCACTAAAAATAACAGTATAAAACGAATAGGCTCATCCGTTAAATGCCTCACTGTACAGCGTATCAAAGAAATAAATATCTACCGGCAACCTCAATATATCTCTGTGTCGTTTTTTACGTTTAACGTGTACATATGTGACTACATGAACACAAAGCAATACTTCTCAACACCAATAAATAAATGTTTAACTGTTGATAATTTGTATCGCTGTTCATCCCTGTGTTTATATTACCAAGGTAAGATTACGTCACACCATGTGTCTTGTAGCTTCGCTGAGACAGCTTATATAGTTGTTTGTAGTTCTCCCAATGTTTACACCTCACGGCAAACTAAATAGAAATTGTGTCATAATACCAAAAACATTCACTAATGCTCAGCTAACCTCTATGGAGAAACCTTGAACTCACTACTTTTAACTCAATGTTCATTATACAGAAGTGAAGTTTCTTCCTTATTTTCTAGTCTGTAGGTAATTTTTTTCTAGATATCGTGTGGACAGACAGGAAGAAATAAAAGTTAGCTCCTAGAGTGATAGGCTTTGTGTTTAAAACTCAGTCAATTATTTACCATGCAATATTAATCCATCCAGTTAATATAGTATGCCTATTATGTATGTTACATGGGACTGAAAGCTGTGGAGGTGTGAATATAATTAAAGTAAATGTTTCCTGAAAAATCTAGGTTAAAATATGATTATACTAGCTGTAAATACGATATAATTCATATACATTTCTGTTGAGAAGTCCTTATAAAATCTTTTAGGTACTTATATTCAGTCTGAACAGTGATTCAACACATTCCCATGTGCGTACCATACAATGGATAAGTCTTTTGAACCATAATTTTAAATTAAATATATTTTTTTATGTCTAGAGTAAATTAAAAAAGTAGTACGCCACGTCAAAAGTCGAACAACTGTTTTCGCTGACGTTGAGTGCGAAATTTTAAGTTTATTGGTTATTTTATTCTTATAGACTATACATGTAAATGTGTCACGTGTTGAAATATAATATGATTGTTTTGAGTTTGCTTAAAAATTTATTAACTATGCAATTTTCCTATCGCCAACATTACAGTTACAAAATAAAAGAGCAAAGTAAAAATCTTTATTTAGGCTCATCCAGAACCATGGAGTTACATTTATCAACGTCTAACTCGATATTGCTCGTATAGAAGCTTCATGCATACTTTTAATAGATTAGTTAAGTTTTCACTCCAGATATCGTGTGAAGTGTCAGACAGAAATTATGTATTACCAGCTGCTCGAGTCATCGTGTTCACTAACGCTCAGCTATACACGTATACTTATTGGCCGATTGGTTTGGAAAATAAAAAACAATATATCTCACTCTTTGAGAACACCACTTTAAGACAACGGCCAAAATGCGTTTGCACTCCACAAGGAACATTTGCACTGCCAGCATTAAATGGCGGTATGGTTAGGCGCTTTTCAAATAGCTGGTGTAACAATCAACTAATAACTGTGGTTGTATTTTACTTTGATGGCATTACTCTGAAATTGTGTTATTTTAAATACAATAAACCAATCATCGAGTCTAATGATTACAATAAATAACGTACCAAAGGTTTTATTATTTTAAACTAGTTTTATGATTTTTATATTTTTTCTTAATTGAAAGTGTTTTTAGAGATTCTGCTCCTGTCAGAACCATTTACATTTATTATACTAAACATTTTTAAATTAAAACTCAAAACCTATTTGGAAATTTGTATAGCATTCCAGAAAAATTGAATACGTTGTTTACCTTTGCTGCTTGCTCAACTTTCAAAAGTACTGAGAATATTTGCAGTAAACATATTTTCTTATATTTAAATATATTCCTTTTATTTCCTTATATATTTCATTTTAGTACATGTCAAGAGTATTTGTAAGTGTTATTTTGGAATAAGGGTATTCCTATGTTTATTATCCTATCTAAGAAATATAAATGCAGGATTTCATACTAATCTGTTCAATATATTTTGTGCGATTGACTATTAAATATCTAAATATCTTAAAAATTTTCCCATACATATATGGTTGTATAACTTACTTATTTGTTGGACAATTTCTACATTTAAAAAGTCAAAGGTATAAATCAGCAGGATGTATCGATATGTTTTGACTGTGCTTACTTATTAAACTCCTGGTTTCCTGAACTAAAGGATAATTTAGGAAACATACGTAGATTTGATGACCCAACTACAGGCCGTGTCACCGTGCTCGGCGCCTCGTTTGAGCATGCACACTACTGTCCCTTCCCCCACTAGCAGTCACGGTACAGTCTCACTGGAAAGCGACCACTCCAACTAGGCTCACAACGCTCATTATTGTTTTCTTGCTCCCTGTTTGCGGTCAACACCCTGTGTTTGTGTTGTGAATGTTGTGATACTTGTGGAAGTTTTGGAGCTGCTGGCATGGCAACACCGACTGTATTTAAGTCGAAGCTGGATGGCAAAGGTTCTGAAAAGTCAGACACGTGAAGTTAATTTCTAATGTGATGGATTTTATGAGTAGAGAGGGTAAAGAGGGAACATTGTTATTGACCCTAAGAAAGTGAGAGAAAGAGTGCAACAGCTGTCGGTGTTTCGCGGCGAACTCTAACCCGTAATAAGTGCCGAAAAAAGAAAATTAGCTGAAACAACGACTTCCTTTGAAACTCCAAACAAAGTGAGAAAGGTGCCAAAAAAGGTGACTGGACTCGATGATTTTGATCTTGGTGTTATTAGACGGACAAATCAACAATTTTTATTTGACCGAGAAATGTCTACCAACACTGAAGAAAATTTGTTCAAAAACTCGAAAGTGAAATACATTTTACCGGGTCTATCTCGAGTTTTGAGAAGAATTGTTAGGAAAATGGCTACAGATGGAGAAAGACCAAATCAAAACAAACATATTCTTATGGAAACCCCAGGATGTTGCTTACAAACGATTTGTATATTTGAGAAAAATTCAAGAATACCGGAAGGAGAAACGCCCCATAGTTTTTACGGACGAATCTTACATCGATTCAGCTCATGTTTTCCGGAAAAGGTTGGTCCGATGACTCAAATGCAGGAGTGGCGGCCCCATTGTCCAAAGGCGAGCGACTTTATTTTCTACACGCAGGAGGAGAAATGGGCTTCGTGAAAAACTGTTTTGACAATGTGGAGAGCCAACATAAAAACAGGAGATTATCACGACAAATGTGAACGGCAAGATGTATTTTAAATGGCTGACGGAAAAATTAATTCCAAATTTTAACCTCCTCGGACTGTTGTGGTTATTGACAATGCAATCTTATCACAATGTCCAAGTAGATAAGTGCCCAACTTCGAAGAACACTAAATGAGAAATGCAAGATTGGCTGATACAGAAGAATATTGCATTCTCATCGTCATCACTCAAGGTGGAGCTCTACGAGTTGATTAGGCAACACAAACCGGCGCACATTCGCTATCAAATTGACGAGATTATGAAGAGAACATGGACACGACATCCTTAGGCTCCCTCCATATCATCCCGAACTCAATGCCATAGAGCTAATCTGGGCTGATATAAAAAACTGGGTTTGCAGCTCACAATGTGACTTTTAACATACATGATGTTGGAGCGCCTTGTAAACCAGAAGTTTAAAACCATAACTGAAACGGACTGGAAAAAAAATATGTGAAAATGTCCAAGAAAATGGAAGAGAAGTTCATAGGAGTTCAAAGTCAACTGGAAGATACCATTGAATCTTTTGTTATCATCGATCTTGGTGCAGAGTCCAGTGAAGAGGACAACAGTGACTTTTCTGAAGATGACTTTGAAGACGGAATTTGTCAGGGATCGAAGAGTTTGATTTAAATATTTATTTCCAATGTACACCCATTATTGTTTATGGACAACGAGGAGGACAATATATCACTTTGGAATCTTTAAATCCCACAATGTTGTAATTATTGTATATAATAAATATTGTTTTTGTGAGTATGTAAAATATGTAAATAACTTTTAATGCGGCCTCCGGCAGTCTCAAGCCTGCAATCGAGTATTGAAACTCTGAACGCAGAGAGAAAGTTATTTGTAACCATCAGAGGGAAATACCTTATCACAATAATTATGTCATGGATTTTAAAGAAATATTATTTAAACATTTCTATGAAATCAATTTAAAGAAATATTTTGGTTCATACTGTTTAGTATAAATGTGTTTTCCTCCATTGATAAAATAACGAAGATTATTTTAATTTGCTGTGTGAAGACACGAGGGCCAGAGGGACCTGCTAGAGTTGACTGTACCGAGTAAAAGTAGGGGAGGGTGGAGTGGGAGCATTTGGCGTTGTCTCTCCAGGCCACCCTCCCCTACGCGCCGAGCACGGTGACACTACCTGTACTAGCGGATGTCTGCGTACTTTTAATCACTTATTCTCACATCCACCTTTTTATGTCATCTGATAATGCAGGATTTTGTCCTTCCCACATTCCTACACCCTTCTTGATAATTTTATATTCAATTCATTTGTTAAATATATATTCAATTGTACAGAGGCCTTCGTTTCAATACCGTAAGTTTGATTTGCCACTTCTGATTTCATCTTTAAGTAAAATAATGAATATAGCTGCTGTTGGTCTTTTAATAGTATTGTTACATTTTAAAATAAAAAGTATAGGATTTTATGCAAATATTTGGTTCTGTACTTCTTAATTTCGTATTTAGAGCTTCCGGTTGGTATTAAGTCTAATAATTGACAAAGATTATATTATGCATATAGAAGATTAGGTACCTATATTTATACAAAATTTAATAGAGAAACGATTTTTACGAACTTATATAAATTACAGCAACACAAAAATCTGAATGCAGTTCAAGAGTAATATCTTAAATATAATTATATAGAAACGCTTCATAAAAGAGATACCTCTAATTATATTTTAATTGTAATATCTAGTATAAAATAAGTATAGTATAAAAAAACTAATAATAAGATGTTTGGTATTAATGCTAATTTGATGCCTGAATAAAGATTTTTATTTCAAATGTAACATGTTTAATTATTTTAGTTTAATTTCGAGTTAAAAATTTGATTTTATTATGTGAATTCTACAAAATTAAAGTGTAACAGACAGGTTGAGATTTTTAATTTATTTTCAAACTTTTAACAATTTTAGAGAGTCAGGTAATTTTTATTTAGTTTATTGAGGTGCATTTATATTTCATAAGAATTTGTGGAATAACTGAACTTTTATTTGAGTTTATTTTATTGGGATAATGTTATTTTAATCTATATATCAAATAGAATGACAGCAGAGGTATTTAAACCTTTCCTTGTTAGAAAAAGGTACTGCTCTATTTACAATACTACTACCAGTAAAAAAATATGTTTATTTTAAACTTTGCATTATTTTGTTTTAAAATATAATGGGATAATATACGGAATATATTTCACGTTATCACGGTTTTCTTTTCTGGAGTTTCGAAGAAGCTAGAAGCTAGAAAAGCCTACTTCGGTCAAAGCGCTTCCACTTCCGGGCATTCAAATTCACTTCTATTTTAATATATATTTACGGTTTTGCATTATTCACTCTAATTAAGAATATATTAAACTTACAACATTTAAACATTACTCGCTGCTGGAAACTGTAAACAGCATGGTACTTCTTTCAAACTGTATTTTGGTTAAACTTTCAGCGTATTAGCATTGAGTTTACTGTATTTACTCAGAGTGTATGTAAACATCATTTTGACTTAATATTTGCTTTATTCAGTTGGAAGGAACGTTTACTTTATCACTGCTCGAGATTTATTGCTTTAATATTAGTGTTACGTAATGTATAACTCTTGGTTGGTTGTTTGTACTGACCATGTCTAATGATTGTTAAAACGGAACATGTGCAAATAATTGTCGATATAGTCTAAGGACTACATTTACCTAACGCGGATTATATTTGTGTTTCGTATTCCTATTACAAACTTTAGGAACAGAGATTGTTCCAAATCTCATTAATTACTCTAGATTAGGTATACTATCATTACTGATAACCAATACTCTCTCTGGCACTGTGTTCATAAATGATTTTACAAATGGGCAATTGAAACCGTACAAATTGTTGATAAGTTAGGATGTCAAAGATCCTAGGTGGGAGAAGTGTAACAAAAATCTTTAAAACCATACCTAGTATGTTCATCCCTACAAATTTGAGTGTCTGCCTGCCTAAGAAATTAGAAATATAAAGTTTGCCCTTGGAGTGTATTGTTGAATCATCTGAACTATTTTGGTTAGTTTTGGTTGCTAAGAGGGCCTAATTTTGTGTGGGTTCTGGAAAAGAACGTAGGATGACAAAGCAAAAGGCAATGTCCAGGGCTAGAGCCGACCACAGAAAGGGGTGTTTTTGTACACTCATATCATATTAAGTGTCGTTCCAGACATCTTTTTACACTGTAAGGCTCGGTATAGACTTAAGACGACAGTTATTGTAGTACCTCACCTCTCTTGGTCAGGACTCTTTGTAATGCCTTTCGGGGTTTAGCCTTGACGACTATTCCCTTCACCCATGTCATCTGGAAAGAATGCCATGTTGTTCGCTATGTTATTGGTCTTCTGTACTATTCGTAAGGTAATTGTAATTTCCAAGGGTT
This sequence comes from Homalodisca vitripennis, assembly GCF_021130785.1. Lineage (NCBI taxonomy): Eukaryota > Metazoa > Arthropoda > Insecta > Hemiptera > Cicadellidae > Homalodisca > Homalodisca vitripennis. Next base: position 166,925,510 of record NC_060209.1, read on the forward strand.
CATTATCGTCTTGGTAATAAATACATGGATGAAATTTGTTGAGTGCAATTCATCGCACCAGTAAAACTAAATGAATTAATTCATACTGTTATATCAAATTAAAAATAAAAATAAATTATTATACTATGAGTGAGGTTTGTATATTTGCACTACAAAATTTGTAATTATCATTAATTTTGGCTTCAGTGCGATTAGCTCTTTAATTTTTTATTAACATAATCATTTAAGAAATTACACCTGACATTTTTGTTTGTTATACACTTAGAAATAGCACTATTAATGATTAATGTAACGCCATATTCCGTACAAATATAGTTACCTTCAAATTTAAATTACCAGTTTAAAATTAAATTCTGGTTATTCTAACCTATAAACATAACAGAACGTGTTTAGAGAATTATTACATACCATATAATAATTAAAGTTTTATATTTAAACATAACAAATCACCATTGTAATATTTAAGTCTCAATATATAGAAGTACTTAGTTAAAACAAAAAAAGTTTTTTTTTAATTAAATTTAATTGTAAATTAAAAACGCATGTTTACTAAAAAATTATATGTAAGGGTTTAATTGCATTACAATAAAGTATATTTTTAAAAAATTTCCTTAAGTACAAATAAATAATAAAACTCAACTTTTTTACTAACTGTTATAAATCCAGTGGATTTGGAGTACAGATCTTTGCATTTGAGATACACGAAATATAAGAGAGGTTTCAGTAAAGATCAAAGTATTTCTTTTGCATCAAGGGAAATCTTGTAACTCTGAAGGAAATATTGTAAGTTCTTTACCCTCTTTATATTTAAGGGATAATCCTTTTCTGTCTTCGTCACCAGTTGGCTGATTGATCTGTTTCAAAACCTTTATTCGTATGTTATGATAAATGAATAATAGCAGATTTGAAGCTCTGGTCATTTCATTTGTAAATTCCTTAAGTTATTGAGAATAAGGTTCTGATATACATATTTTAGAGATAAAGAAAAAAAGTTATGTTTATTTCCAGAAATGCAATGTGATCTCTTCCTCAGTGATTAACTAATCTAACACATTGTGGTACAATTTTTGTTAAAATAAAGAAATCTACCAAAGCGTATGAATCACACTCATAATCAGGGATAACAACACTAGATAATACCCTTTTAATTCTAGCTGGTATATGTGGGTTCAAAGATGTTCCATTTCAACTCCAATGCACACCACCTCTAACACAGTTTTCTCAGTAAACCGACTATACGGGTAACAACAAATAAAAGTTTTATTTCTATTCTGATTTAAACTATGCTAAATGTCTTTTTTATTATCAGGACAATACTTTAACTGATCAACAAAATATTTTTAAAACGGTTTTTTCCCCAATAAATGATTAAACTGTTACTCTAATTTCCAAGTTATTATTAAACGAATATAAGAATACCTGTTTTGGTAAAGTAAGTGTATGTGGAATTGATTACGAAATTTTAAGTATCATAAATGTGTTATAACTTTAAAGATAGTTTTTTATGAGGAACATTCAATGAAAATGTATAATAAACATGCTTGATACATTTGTAAGTAAAATAAGAGTTTAGATTACATTCTGTATTTGTACATATGGATTATTCTCTGAATAAACCACAAAATCGGATTTATGTACAAGAGGAACATTAAATAAAGCAATTTTGTTGACGAAAATCTTATGACAGTTTGTAGCTTGATATGCGTAAAATGAAATGAAATGTTAAGCAGCAGATAAAAATTGCTTTATATTAAACCTGCTATATTGATAATTATATAAAAACTTTGTGGCTCATAATACCATATTTACTTCATCATGTACTAAAAGGTTACCTATAACAAAATCCAAAAACTTTTCCTTTAGCTTATACGCAATAAAGTCCTTCGTAAAATATAGAGTACAACACCATTTTGTTTCACCTAAAATGGAAATTAGTGATTTAACAGTTAAACACACGATATACTTAGTAGGCGATAATTTATTTATAGCACTTAAATCCCTTCTGTATCGTTCCATAACCAGATGTTATGAATGTAAATGTAAAAGTACAAACCGAGTTTTTTAAATAGTAAAAATTACATCCTATTTTTATCGTACTTTTTAACTTCCATATTTGTTAATACAAAACATTTCTGAATGTTATTAACACCGGTGCTCGACCAGAAAACCCTTCACACTGAATGTTGTATTATAACGGTTCATGGAATAAACGAGTGAACACGCCTCCAGTGACAGCACGTGTTTCAGTCAGTGTGACGGGACTTTACACAGAACATTTCAACTTGTTTGTTTTAAACTCTTTGCCACAGAGGCATGTTTGAGGCAATCAGTGTTTTCTCTTACAAGCAGATATTTATATAAATGTGTGTTTATGACTGAGATTTTAAGTTTTTTTTCAGTCTAATAATTTTAGAAGGGACAGGATAACTATATGTAAATGATGGAAATGTTTTTGAAAATTAAGGCAGTAAAAGTTTAAAAATAAGATTGGAATTTTAATTTTTTAAGCATATAAACAGATTTTGTAAAAGATTTTCTTATTAACCTTAAATTTTACAGAGCCTTAAAGATAAAAGAGTAAAAGTTTGCTACGGAAATTATAGAGTTGAGATTATTTGTAAGTGGAGTGGTGTATAGTCTGATCAAATTTTACATCCCTCAAGATATTATTACCGGGTATGTAAAACCTAATTTTAATTTTATGCGAGTGAGTGAGGAAGACGGCATCTAGTACATAGAACAGTTATAGCTGCAATTTTTATAAACAATTTAACGTATATAGTATTCAAGGTTTTGAATTTATATTTTTAAAACAATCTAAATATTACAAATATGCGTGAAATAAATTAATATATAAACCACTATTTATTCCAATCAATTTTCATTTTTATTTGAAACTAAATACTTACATAATATAATTATAAAATTGTGTATGCTAGGACGGGATATAACGTAACGACAAAGGTTACGCAAAGACGAACTGGCCTTTTAGTTTTTGATCCCACTTAAAATATCACTCTTTAGAATAAGTTACAATTAAAGCTTATACTAAAAGAGTAGGATTGTAGGGTGGATGCAACATGGTGGAAAAAAGTAACGTGTGTACCGTAAATTAGTTAATTAAATTTCATACAATGTAAATTTCGCAACCTAATCAGCCAGTATAATTATAATATTATTTTACATCCAATGTTCCGGAACTAAATTATTGGGCGAAGTAAACTATCTAATTGGCACGCGGATGAATTTTTTCTTCTAACCCTTTGTAGCAGCCCAACTACGTAACCGATCAGTCCTCGGCGCGCTTTGTCCGTAAGTAAAATTTATCTTTTCGTATTATTAAATTAGCCCTTTGATGCCAAACGTAATAAAATGAATGTAACGTAAAGTAAAGATGTGAATAGTAAAGTAACTTACCCTTGAAGATCTTTTATTTGCTTGATGGAGATAGGTAAAGGTTGTGGCGTCGTCCTTATGGCGACGAGCACGTTGTTATATAAATAGTAATTTGTATCATTAAATGGCTAATACCGTCGCGAATTTGTTTTTAGGCGAGTTTACGTAGCTGATGTAATCTCACGTGGTTGTTTGAATAGATGGGCTACCATTTCCCAACTTCTACTCCTCTTCTAGAAATAACCGTTCTTAGACTACAGCTTCACTGTCTCGTGCCAAGACGCCGACACCCGGGTTGTGAGTCTACCTATTACGAAGGGAAGTGAAATATTATTGTTTTGTAAAGTAAAACGTCGTACGCATAATTCAATAGAACATTTGGATATTTTAGGCCCACCTAGAAGATATACTTTTAGTTATTATATTCTAATTGGCAGCAACGTGGCATTACATAACTTTTCCTTTACCATCTAAAAGTGGTGCTTTTAAGTTTTCGTAATTAAACTGAACTTATAAGTAAACTTTATATTTCTAGTATTTATTACTACGACACCTCAGAAGTCACCACCCCCCATGTGTTATCGTCATACGGTACACAATTTTATTGCGCAATCTGCTGTTGATGTGCCTACTCTGCCATCAACTGGGTGAAACTGAGTGAAAACGCCACAATGCCTGCCATTAAAATAGAATATTTTGTCTAAAGATGAGTTGGTATTTGAACTGATATCTAGAGGTATTAAATTAAATAGTGACAGTACAGTAAATGAACTCAGAAAGTCCTTAAGACAGTGTTTGAGAAACAATATTTTACCTACTCCTAGTAGCCTATTAAAAATAGACCACAATCAGGAAGTAAAACTTCTCAGTGAAAAAAGTGATATTATTAGAACATGGGTGCAGTGAATTGAACAGTGCTAGTTCACCTTTAGAAATCACCAAATTCCAAGAAAAGTGTAAACATTTAATAAACCGTTTATTTTTAGACAACCAGCTTGAACTATGTTCTGTACATAGTGAAACTTTATCAGCTTTAAAGTGTAGGGCTAGTAAATGTTGAACAACAGTTATAGCTAAAAACTTGCTACCTACAGTGAACCTAGAACAGCTTAAAGTGGTTAGAAGCCAATTTAAATGAATCATTAGAAACAAGATGAGGCTATGGAACAGGCAGTGAAAGAACAAATAGGCCCTATTTCTGTACAACCACCAACAATTATCACAGCCTACTGCCAGTACCCCCCACTTTGCCTATAATGCCTATTTATAATGCAAACAATGATTGTATTAGTCAACCTATGTCTGGTTTAAATATGTTTAATAAGTTAAACAACCCTGTAGAATATTATTTACAAAATTTTACAGTAACAAATGGTTTAGTAATACCTGAGCTTATAAAATTTTTGAAAACTTTGTTAAAACTAAAATGTGAAACTAGCCTATCAGATAATGAAATATTAGCATTGTTACCATGTTTATGCAAAAGGTCCACTTTTAGCCAAAATAATACAATGTAAGTCTATCATGCCTAATGTCAACTATCTACACAGGGAATTAATTAGTGCTTTTATCCCTGTAGGCCTAATTGAAAGACTTAGATTAGATTTAGTTTATAGACCACAAAGGTTGATGAGCCACTAAATGAATACATCTATGACATCAAAGAGCTCAGTCAAGTTTTATTGTGTAACATAAGTGAACAGGACTTGGTAACTTGTATAAAAAGAGGTATTAAGCCTACAGATAGAAAATAGGTTAATTTTTGAAAACAATCACATTTTGTTTTACAGATTTGGAAAATGTGTGTATAGCTAGTAACAATATAACCTTTAATGATAACTTAAGGGACAATTTTAAGTAAGACATATGTTAAACAACATGTATCCACCACATGTTGAACTTAGAAAAAGTAGGCCTACTGTCAAAAACCCAAAGTTATGTTTCAATTGTAATAGGCCTGGTCACTTAGCAAAAAATTGTTTTAGGAATCCAAAAAACTAGTTGGCAGGGGAGTGGTATTACACACAACACCTAAAAATATCCCTCCCCGGTTTCATAAGTTTAAGAATAATAATTTTATAAATAGTAATACAGTAAGAAAAGAAAAAAACACTATTTTTATGAGAGTCTATGGTAAGGTAATTAAAAATTGGAGTAAATTAAACTATAGAAAACCTAATTTAAGACTAAATGTTAGACAGTGTAACAATATGCCTTTAATTGAAGCTATAGTGGGTAAAAATGTAAAAACAAACTGCTTATTAGATACTGGTGCTCCAAGAGATATAATTAGTATAAATAATTTTATGATAGCCTATTGTTGAATAAAAAATGTTTCTAAAATTAATGAAGTCAGATGATAGAATGTTTGCTGCAAATAACACTGAAATAAAATGTTCTGGTTACTGATATGCTAAGATAAAAATTTCTAAATTTTTGTTGGAAAGTAAAATTTATTGTATTGGATAATTTAAAATGGGACATTGTATTGGGAAACCCATTTATATCTAATAGCAAAGTAATTTTAGATCTTGATGGAGATTCATGTTATTTTTAAATTCAATTGTAATGAGAAAATAAACTATTGTCAGCAACAGCCTTTTGAACATGAAGTAAACAGCATTGATGTAAAAATAGGGTTGCACTAGAGCTGAGGCTGAGATACAAAACCTTATAGGGATTTTCCAAATGTTTTTAATCCAAAAATTAGGAGAGGCTCTAGATTTGGAAGTGAGATTAGTTCTAAATGACCCCCACACCTGTAAATATTAGGCCTTATTTTTATGAGCCCTCCTACTGTAAATAAGATGAAAACAATAATACAGATTGGTTGGACCAAGGAATAATTGAACCCAGTACTTCAGCCTACTCCAGTCCAGCCTTTTTAACCAAAAAGGACAGACTTGTAGTCAATTATACCGAATTAAATAAAAAGTTACAGAAAATTGATTTTCCCATTGTGATTTAAATAATTATTATCAACATCTTAGTGGAGCCAAATATTTTTCAATAATAGATTTAAGAAAAAGTTTTTTTGCAATGGTCCATTATCACCTGATAGTCAAGATCTTACCTCATTTAGCACTATATTTGGTAAATATAAATTTAAAACGAGTACCCTTTGGTTTACATGTTGATAGTGCTGTATTGTCCGCCTATCTGGACAAAGTCCTAGACAATATAAAATTTAAATCTATATTATATAAAAATGAATGTTTGTATGTTTGTCCTTTATGGAATCGTGAAACTATTGGACCGATCATGATGAAAATTTGTACGTATAATGTATTTTTCCACGGAGAAGGTTTATAAGCTATGCGCATCCCTTTCCCGATTCAGGATTCCGCCCCACTGGTTACAGAAATACCCATAAGAAATGCATTGCAGCAAACATATGTTTAACGTCTTTTCAAATTTTTTAATCAGCTGTTCTTTGTAAAACATATATTACACTTATAGTTTTAAAGCATAAGAGTAAGCTTAAGAGAAACGACAAATTTTGTTTAAACTGTTTTTGCAATCACTGTTAAACATAGACTTTACTATCCAGATAATACAATTCAAATTTGACCGTAAAAATTCACCTTTAACTGCAATATTTATTTAATATAAACCATGCTCATGCTTGATCAGAAGAGTAATGCAGATATCATAATTACTATCTTACGTTGGCTACAAATATAAAGAATGTTATAAAATCAACCTTAGTTTGTTTTTTTTGACAGAAGTATGGTTCCTCAAAACTCCGTGTGTACATATTCTCTCGATCGAGACAACAAAGCAAGCTCAATCGTGGCATCGGAGATATAACTAATTTAATCTAAAATTTATTATAGTAAAAAAAAAATTTACTAAGTAATATATAAGGACTTCGGTTTCTTAAGATTTGCGTGCGAAGCCTTGGGTAACAGCTAGAATAGAGGCAGGAATATGGTTACATACCTTCATAATATGCCCAAGAGGCTCACGATGGAACGACTATCAATTATCTCAGCAATGTTTAGAATGTGATAGAAAAAGAATAAGTGAATATAGTGTACTGTTTTCAACGGGAAATTTGCGTGCCGAAGCCGCGGGCAACTTTTGCAAAAAATTATTGAAATGCGCAGCAAAGCGCGCCGGGCCCGCTAGTATGTGATAAATTTTTGTGATGATATCTTAGTGTACAGTAAAGACCTTGATTCGCATTTAGTACATGTCAGAGAGATTGTAAATAGACTAAGCAAACATGGCTTTAACGGCAAACCTAGAGAAAGCAAAGTTTTGTTTTGAGGAAATCTCCTTTTTGGGGAACTTAATAAAAAATAATACAGTAACTATAGATCCCGAGCGAACAAGGAGTATAAGAGAATTTATGCCGCCTAAGAACGCCAAACAAATTTCACAGTTTTTAGGTATGGGCCCAATTTCTTTTCAAAATTTATAAATAATTATGCCGAATTTATGTAATCCTTTAAATCGTTTTAAGAAGGAAAAACGCTAAATTTGTTTGGACAAGTGAATGTCAAGATTCGTTTGTAAAGTTAAAAGAAGCTATAATGAATCCTCCTGTACTCCAGTTAGCCGATTTTTTCAAAGCCATTTATAGTAATGACAGATGCTAGTGGAATAGCCGCATGTGGTTGTTTGTTACAGGAAAACGACCAAAAATGAATTAATGCCAATAGCCTATTACTCTAGGAAATTTACTGATGCCGAATTAAAAATATACTGTTTATGAAAAAGAAGCTTTGAGTGCACTAATTTGCATAGAAAAATGGCACGAATTTTTAGAAGTAAGAAACCTTTAAATTAATAACTGATAACCAAGCTTTATCCTATGTCCTCAATCACAAAAGGAAGGTAGGAAGACTTGCCCGGTGGATCGAGAGGATTTTGAATTTGCCATTTGAGGTGGAATTTAAAAGTTCCACCGATAATGCGCTGGCAGAACGCCCTTTCACGTATGTTTGAGGGCGAGTCGAAGGGAACAGCTGATCCGAGCCCCAGTGACTGCCGGAACGTTCCAGACCAGGATAAAAATAGATTATCGATTTCCTTCTGCCATTCAAACTCCTCCCGAAGGCAAACATGTAAACGAACATCTAATGTAAAGCCTAAAATGCAGGTAAATAATAAGTGCAATAACAAGGATAATTTGTGGTGGTTGTTAATTAATGATTTGCCATTAGCGGTTTAAAGATTTAGAAAAATATCAACTGCAAGATAAAGAAACTCAGCGAATCATTCAATTCTGTAAAAAGCAATAGTAAACAATTTATGTTATTTTATAAAAAAAAATTTACTGATGTACAAAAAGGAATGTAAAAAGTAAGAGTAAGATATTTTTTGTGCCTGTACAGTTAGTTGATTTAGTAAAATGAATTATTCCACAGTTCTTTAATAGGAGGTCATTATAGGCATTGCTAGAACGCAAAGAAAAATTAATCAGTATTTTTATAGACCTGATTTAGACGAAATTATAAAGGCAAAAGTGAAAGCATGTAATGTTTGTAAAATGAGTTAAAGTGTGCCAAAGAAAATATGAAGGCCGAATTAGTATCTGTGCCATTTAAGAACAATATGGATTGTTTAATTCATAGATCTTTTAGGTCCCTTAGTGAGAACTAGAAACAGCAATGTATATTTACTTGTAGTTGTAGATGCCGCCAGTAAATTTCTATGGCTAAATCCCTTTGAGGGAATGTAAGAGTGCTGAAATATGTAATAAATTAGACCGCATAATTTTTAACAACTTTTTCTGTACCTAAAATAATAGTGTCAGACAATGCCGCATATTTTACATCACTGTATTTTAAGAAGTTCTTATTTAAGAATTTTTATTGAACACCGTAGACTAGCGCCTTACAGGGCTAATGGAAATCAATCAAAAGGCATATTAAAACATATCTACATTATTACGTAGTTTCAATCACAACTGTCATAGTAATTGGGATAATGACCTAGGCTATATAACAATTAAGTTTAAACACCGCCCATAATGAAAGCACAGGTTTTTGCTGCTTTTGATTTAATGTTTAATCATTCCTGTAATAAATGCTTTATCTAATTTATGGAAGCTAAATGATCTAATTGGTGTAGAATTTGTCCAAGGAAACTGTTGTAAACAATTTAAAGAGAGCTGTGGTGAATGTAAAAAAGGAGTATAGAGCACATAACAATAATAGACAAAAGTACTCAGAGCAAAATATAAAACATCCCTTTAAGTTGCATTCCTTAGTATGGATTAGAACCCACTATTTAAGCAATAAGGTAGAAAAGTTTTTGTGCAAAAATTAGCACCAAAATATGTAGGAATTTATAGAATTTTATATATTTTTTAAGCCCTGTAACTTGTATTGTACAACACACTGAAAATGGTTTTGAAATGTAAAAAAGGTTCATATTGTAGATTTAAAATTAAATTAAGACCTGTTCTGTATAAATAAAAAAAAAAATTGTAGCATCCCTAGCTTAAGGAACCACTTGCTGCCAAATTTAAAAGATAAGATAAAAATCCAGGAAGTTAACTCTTTGGTGAATTCTTAACGAAATGTGTCAATGGAAATAAAATATAGAAAAAGAATTTGTAAATAGACTTAGTATAAAGAAATGAGACAAAGTTGATCCTGACTGTTTGTAATGAGGGAATCAAATATGAAAAATTGTCTGTGTTTTGTATGAATGCCGAAATGTTGAATTTTGAATTTTGTAGATATATTTGAAGTGTTTAAAATTCATGTAGATGTAAGATGTATAGGATGTTGTATGTTAATATATATATTAAGAGTGATGCAGTATTAATAAGAAATGTGAGACTTAGCTTCTCGTGAGGGGACGTTTCATTCCAAAGTATTCGATCCATATTGGTAACTTGTCCGCAAGTCCTCAGGGTATTTAATGGCAAAACACTATACACAAAACACTGGTATGAATGCAAAAAAGAAGTATGAATGTGGCGCCTATATAACAAAAACACTACACTACACCTTGTTTACGATTTAATCGCCTTAAATGCCCTTATTCTTGCAACGACCCGCAAATTCTAAAACGCTGCAACGTGCACTGCATGAAAATAGTTTGCCTAAATTGATTTTCTATTTTTGGTCCCCTAAGCGAGCAGTCATAGAACTGCATTGGCATGCGATCTAGCGGATTTCATAGGAAACTTTTGAAACCCCGCGCTATCGTATTGTTATGGTTGAATTTGAATTTATGTAATGAATAAAAAGGTTGAATTAAGTTTGTTATTTAGAATATGTTTTAAAGTAAAGCGACTAACTAGGTTGCGAAATCAAAACAGGGGGATAGTCCTGTACCGTAAATTAGTTAATTAAATTTCATACAATGTAAATTTCGCAACCTAATCAGCCAGTATAATATAATATTATTTTACATCCAATGTTCTGGATCTAAATTATTGGGCGAAGTAACTATCTAATTGGCACGCACGCGGATTGAATTTTTTTCTTCTAACCCTTTGTAGGCAGCCCAACTACGTAACCGATCAGTCCTCGCGCGCTTTGTCCGTAAGTAAAATTTATCTTTTCGTATTATTAAATTAGCCCTTTGATGCCAAACGTATAAAATGAATGTAACGTAAAGTAAAGATGTGAATAGTAAAGTAACTTACCCTTGAAGATCTTTTATTTGCTTGATGGAGATAGGTAAAGGTTGTGGCGTCGTCCTTATGGCGACGAGCACGTTGTTATAAATAGTAATTTGTATCATTAAATGGCTAATACCGTCGCGAATTTGTTTTTAGGCGAGTTTACGTAGCTGATGTATCTCACGTGTTGTTTGAATAGATGGCTACCATTTCCCAACTTCTACTCCTCTTCTAGAAATAACCGTTCTTAGACTACAGCTTCACTGTCTCGTGCCAAGACGCCGACACCCGGGTTGTGAGTCTACCTATTACGAAGGGAATTGAAATATTATTGTTTTGTAAAGTAAAACGTCGTACGCATAATTCAATAGAACATTGGATATTTTAGGCCCACCTAGAAGATATACTTTTTAGTTATTATATTCTAATTTGGCAGCAACGTGGCATTACATAACTTTTCCTTTACCATCTAAAAGTGGTGCTTTTTAAGTTTTCGTAATTAAACTGAACTTATAAGTAAACTTTATATTTCTAGTATTTATTACTACGACCTCAGAAGTCACCACCCCCATGTGTTATCGTCATACGGTACACGTGTTTAAAAACAGTACTTAACAACTTCGTAAGGTGCATATGTTTGATAAAGAAACTTCTATGGAAAAAATACGTGTATGTGTTGCTTTAATAAATAATTTAAGATGGGATTTTATAAAATGTCCAACTCAATATTTCAATGCAATTATTAAAGGGTTGTATTGATATTCATGCCACTTCAACTACTATATCTACTATTTACAATATGTGTTATTTATATCGTATTAACTGCATAGTAAATTAATAAAACACCTAAACAGCGGAGTAAAGACGGATAAAAATTGAAATTGAAAGAGCTCTTTATTGGACCAACCAATAAAGATGTCCAGGGTTTTAAGTCTCTAGAATCTTTCTATAGGTAGGAAGTAAACGCACAGGCGGACGGGCAATGACAAAATATCAAAAAGGCTCTGTCGGGTTCTTAAAATGTTTCAGTCTCTGTAATCCTAATATGAGGTCTTTCCCAGTATATAAATACATGTGATATATACTGGGAGAGAGAGAGAGAGAGCGCGCGCGCTTTTTATGTCTCCTATTGAATTGTTTATGCGTCACTGTAAACTCTTCCAAGTCATCATAAGCAAGATTAGTTCTCTAAGTAGCTCCGTAGAGTGGGTTTCCATTTACTTTGACAAAGTAATTTGTAAGTGCCAACTTTCATTTCTAAATTTTATAGAGTATGGACGTCTTAAAGCAGCAGATATTTCAGAAAATAATGTTTTAATTACGTTCATTAAACTTTACTCACTTATGTTATCAAATTTAATTTAACAATACAAAAGTTGAGTTAACCCGACTATTATTTATTTTATTGACACTTTATTTTACACAAACTTTGAAAACACTAATGGACTAAAAAGAGCTTAGAGATCTTTAAGTTGAAATCATTTGAAAGGTTGTCTAAAATTTTACACTTTGCAAAATAAAGTAAAAAAATTTAATTACTTAAATTTCAGCAAATTCATACTAATTATAAAACACGTTGACATGTTATATAATCAAGTACGCTTTTCAATATATTTCAAATATTTTTATATGTGTAAATATTATTAGTTATGAAATTTCAATTAATGCATACTTGCATTACATCGCTTACAAAATGTTTATTTTATTTTAATCTGAATAAAGGCAGATTATAGTATTCTTCACATTAAATTGTATACTCAAAGCTACTTTAAAATATAAAAATGGAAAATGCTGAATAAAATTTTACAGGAGCTTCTACTTTAACACGGTCTAGTTGAAACTCCCACTGGGTGCAGTAAAAACCTATGTGTCACTTATAACCATTTTTAAAGGATATTACAAGACTAATCGGGAATTTCGAGATGACTTTAAAAGAAAATGGAGCCCCGTAGTGTTAAAAGGCTGTTGCTAGCCTGGACATGAGGGACTATTATCTCCACTCGCAACGAATGGAAAGGTTGGAACAAAGCTTCTTACAATATAACATGTCTGGGATATAGCGGCCGCCATCTTTCCTCACAGGATGTCCACGTGAGGGGGCAACTACCCATAACTGAATATCCTATCATTCAGGAAGCTAGCTCAAAGATGCTCAAAATGTAGACATTGAAAAGTTGATTTAATTTTACCATTAATTTTAGATATTCACATGAAAATTTTGGTATTTTATCCATATTTCTTTTATATATGAATGAAGTAACCTTCGCAAAAAGCTAGCCAATATTTTCTTAGTTACTAACAACATGTATAAGTAAAGTTTAATCATAATAAGTATTTTAATATTTCTTTATTTAAAAAAATTGTAATTGCTTAAAATAAATAAATAAATAAATAGACAGAAAAGACTCGATGACGATACTGTGCATTCTAACTGCAATCCAATGTTCAAATCGATTTACGAGTCGTCCAGACTAGCTGGATTCAATACTTTTCGTCTGATCTTTCAAATTTCTTCATGACAAAATTATTTTATTCATTTTAACGTGATTGAGCGAGTATTTCTGTTTTCCTATATGTGCAATACAACTAACAGAAAATTTGTAAATGCAAATTCAGTCGTAACTTTTGAAGATGGGGGTCTGTTTATTTTCAGGGTGTATAAACTTTACAAGTAAGACAATTATTGTCAACTTAATTAAATTTACTTTATTGGTGTAGTTTTTTTATAAAATTGCCTCACCTCAATTCTTCTGGTAGGTATACTTTAGACTTCTCTAAAATTTTACTGTTATTGTAAAGGGATATGTATTCCGCTGGTTGGTTTATAATTGTTTCCAAAATAAAACTATAACGATGTAAATTGTATATGTGTATGTATATACGATGTATATGTATATAAGCTCTAAACTATAGCAGAAAAATTAGCATAATAGTGTTTGCCATGGAAAATACCCAACATAACAGTCATTTTTAAATTATATTCGAATATTTCACAACATAATTTCATATTTACCTTATCAGTCTGCTACATTAGGATATAACATTTTTATTTTCTTTGAATAATAGACCTTAGTTAGAATAGGATTTTGAAATACCAAAGTTTTTTTTAATATCCGCCTAATCTCAATATGATCTTTAATGTATTTTTAGTATTTCGTTGAATGTAATACATCGCTAAATTTTAGTAACACAGGACTCTTGCAAAAGACTGGGATACAGTACGAGCTCAGTAAATATTAAACGCGCTCATTTTAAAGCACTGAATAGTAACAGCGCCTGTCTTCAGACATAAAGCAGTTTCTCCCACTCGACAGATGACGTCGTACAGTTCCAAATTATTTTGAAATATTAATTTTCTGTAAGATACCATGGTTTTGTTATTATATAAGGTGTAGTTTCTGTTATTTTATTAGGCCTTTTAGTATAAGCATAATTCTATTTGCTTACTAATATATTTACTTACAAAATCTATCAAGTAGTTAATCTGACAAATTTAAGTTGGAAAAATCTTTACTTGCATACATAATACAAATGAGTAATTATAGGTCATCATTTATCTTACGCTAATGTGTTATTATTTCACATGTTAGTACGAGATTGTACTCTTTATTCAACTTTATTTCTTAAATTCTTTTCTTTATTTTTTTATCCAGGAAATTTCCGTTGCCATCGTGCTTACCCATAAGATGTACTTATAATGTTCGTTAACGCTTAGCAAAATCATGTGGAGTGACATCCACTATCATCAAACTTAATTATGCATAAATATAGATAATAGTTAATGAAAAATACCTAGTCTATAGGTCAGTACGTTTTCGACATATCGTGCGGAAAGACGAAAAATTTTTAAGTTTTTGAGTTGGTGGCTTTACTAACACTTAGCCAAAAATATATTACTTCAGTATCATTAAATTAGAAAATTCACTGAGTAGAGCACCCTCGTATATTGTCACTTTAGTAAGTGACAACAGTTTGAACTATGGCCACCACTCGGTATATACCCTATATTGGAATCTGTTTAATCAAGTCGCGTGATATGATCCTCTACTCTAATATACTGATACATAATGTCACAAATTATTGTATATGAAAACAATGCCTCTCATTCCATCATATTTTGTGCAAAATCTTCATCTCAGTTTTATTATTAAACCAGATTTTTTCAACCGGTGATGTGCGGAATAATAAGAGTGGCGCTATAAAAACTAATTCATAATAATACCATGGTTAAGCCTAATAATTTTCCCCTGATAATATTCAATGTGTAATTCTGTGTCTATTGAACTTCAATTTAATGATAAAGATAAGAATGACTGTGTTCCTAGCCTAGAAGGCTAAGAAGCCTTTAAGTTATATAATGGTTTTTTTTTAGTTTTAAGTTAGGTTAATTGAACAGTGCCAAGATCAAAATATAAATTAAATTAAAGCTGTGCCAATATCAGAGAACTCCTAAACTGGAACTCTCTTTACGTTAAATGATTAAGGTGGTGATCGTTTCAAATAGAAAAACTTCTTCATGTTTGATGTTTCGTGCAAAAAAGGGAATTTGTTTAACTAAACTGAAAGAGGAAATATATAACTATTTAAAAAAGAATGCTTCCAAGAACATGCGCTAATTATTTCTAGGAAACGTCCGCCTTTGAGAATAAATAAGTGGCGGCCTCTCTTAACCCTAGGTCCTCTGGCAATATACAAGCTTTTAAGTATTAATTGCTGTGACTCTGGCAAAACGCAGTAATTTGCAGTTAACTCCTACAATGATCAAACACTACTTTGAATACTTGTAAACTAACATAAAAATGTTAATTGAATTGTATAATAATGCCCTTATATATTTCATAAAATAATGGAATTCAATTTGTTCAATAACTTAATTTGGTAATTACTTCTTAATTTTAGTAATTTATTTCAGTTTTAACAATATATTCGTATATGATAAACATGACAAACCCATATATGCTTTGCCCTTGATGCTCAACCCGTTGCTGTGCCAAGATTGAAATCACTCTGATCATCCTGCGTGCAGTCACTTTCAGGATTAAGAGAACTCCAATTTTTGTTACTTTGTCCCGGATTACTGCAGTAGATATTCTATCCACGTAAATATTTTATACTCCTAATCCAACTAATGTCATAAATGCGAAGATGACTTTCTGTATTTGTTTTGCTTTCACGCATAAACTATTCAAGCGATTGTACCGAAATGTTACATGGAACTTTTACATGTGACTTTCGAACAACCAACAATGGCCGGGCATGCGAGCTATTTGCAAGTACAGGATTTCTCAGCGGCTTCTTATTAGTTTTTTTTATTTGTAATGAAAAAGGTAATTTAACAATTACACAATTACAGAAGAAAGTAGAAGATCTATCATTGTAAGCAGTTTAAAGTAACCGAAAGACGGTATTGTAAAATATGTAAAAAAGTGAACATAAACAGAATTTAAGTAAGTTTTACAGACGCAAACATCCATGTATGCACCAGCGAATGCCAACAGTTAATACAACTCAGAAAGGAAATAGGAGTTACTTTAATAGTAAAAACATTTTCATTACCCTCCAGCTTTAGTTTTAGTGGGTTGAATAGACAACAAAGTTTATTGTTAATACAAATAATTGGTTTTAACTTTAAAAATTTATTAATGTACCAACAGGGATTTTTACTTTCATCATAAACGTTTACGTTAACATGAGTTGCCTAAAGAAGAATAAAGTATGAAAATGTTATAGTGATATACCTTCTCAACGAAAAAGCAAAAAGATTTATGTTACTACTATTAATAAATTCTATGAATCTGCACCAAAACACCTGGCAATATTTTTTTTGAACTACCTCTGTACATGCTACATATAATCGATGAAACTGCTTTGAATTTTGCTCGGTATTTAAGCACACACAAAATACACGTACAACTATTACTACCTACTTACGTAAAATTCTCCTTAGATTCTTATTTTATGAAGAATAATAGGGTAGAGGGGAATACTAATTGAACACATTCAGCATAATATTTATTCAATATAAATACTTATTAAACGTAATCTTATGTATAAGTAATGCAAAAAAGGGGTTAATAAGAAAATATTTGTCTTCATATTTTTTCAGTTTTTGAAATTATCCACTATGCAAAAGTATAAACATTTCCACCAATTAAGAAGTGGTGATTGCAACTAGTTTCATTGCTAATATCAGATATTTTCTTTCAGAATGCTAGTCCATATTAATTTATCCGGCTGTATCGTCGCGGTTCATGTAACTAAATACTTGTGTTGTTTAGATGAGCGTGTTGGATTTCTGCCAAATGAAGTTATGGGGTTGGCAGTGGTTTCAGATCCTTATACATCCATATATACGCATCTATATCTTCAGTGCCTCATAGTTTTAGGTAGCGAATAGTAAACACTGACAATATACCAATTATGTATGGCACAGACTATACTGCACTTTAACTGGTGCTGAGCACTGAACTGTTATTTAGTTGGACCGTGTTGTTATTAGGCGTGGATACCCAGAATAGTGGCTATCTCAATGGTTAATATGATATTGATTATTAATATTCATTAGGCGAGTTTAATTATTGAAGAATTTATAAATGCTCAATAAAAACTGCAAAATGAAGGAATGAATGCTCTAATGGTTTAATGGTCTGTTTTTAGTTTTGAAACAGACTGTACTAAAAGTTTTAGTTACGATAGCTCAATCTGTTCTCGAGTTATTGTGCTTAAAGTTAGCATTTAAAATCTCTTAAATCATATAACAGGGCATGTTTATTATACAAATCGACCTTGCCTGTTTACAAATAACCGTTAATTTATATTCAAGGCTATACGTCTATTAGTTCTAGAGATATCCTGTAGAAAGTTTGGATTTATTTATCTTTTACGCTAAAATGCAAAATATAATTAATTCGCTTATTTTCATTTTATCCTTTATGCGAGTTCTAAATTAAGTCAATTGTTGAAAATACCAAAAACTAATGTGATACTTAACGTCATTGCAAATTAAGCTGTTACTAATGATGGAACCACTGAAATGAAGAAATTGTTTAATACAACCAGGTCACACCTTTGCCATCAATTTCAGACTGTCATTCAATTGCTTATTGGGATCTTTCAACTTTCACAAAAAATACTCCTTCCCCTTGAGAACTTAGCTGATACCAAAAGAGAAACTTTATTATTTATTAAAACTATTTCCAAACCAATTTCACTAGTTCTGTTGTATGTTTACAAACCCCACTTTTTGTTTTCCATTATATGAAATTCTTTTACTTAACAATGACTTATTTTCAAACAAGTTCGATAAATATTTCTTGTGCTCGGTAAAAGTACGTATAAAGTAAATAAAGTTTATAAAATCAGTTTAACGTAACTTGGACCACTGACAAACCATTTATAGGTTTCGACATTACGGAGTATTGCCTAAAAGCTTGTGACTGTAAAGTTACGATTCTTTTAAATTTCTTGTTGCCATTATTAAAACGTTAAAAATATATGGGATTAAATATTTAGTGTTTTCTAATAAAAAATAAAATAAGCAAATCAAATATCAAGATCGTCTTTAATATTTCATAACACGCTGTCTTTAGTAATTTGAAGAATAGTCTGCCATATAGTTGAATGTTCGTTATACGAGCTTATATATTGTGTATTATGAGATGGAGATTTATTATTCCAAAAACTACTGTTCCATAGAACCCAGTTTTACATAGCAACTAGTTCGTACTACGTTATGTCAAGGTATTTCCACTCTTTAAAATAATTACAAATCTACTATCAGTGAGTTTCATACTTCGTATGACCTTCCGAACTTAACAAGTTAACACTTATATGACGACAAAAAAACTCTGAAATAACAGAGTATAAAGAACGCTCCTGTGATGGAAATTATTGAGGCACAAACAGCTGAAAGTAAAGGGCCTAAAATAAAAAGGGATCTTTCTTGAGAATAAAATTGATGAGAGTGAATAGTAGTAATGAAGAAAATGTGTAGATCTTGATGGCATGCCAGTAAAGGAAGGGGATATAATTTGAGATGTTAGGGATGTAGACATTGCTCTTCGCATGAACATAGATGAATCTACGATAGATGCAAGCTACCTATTAGGCAAGAAGTTACGTACCTAGACCTTATAAGTAGTGCTAGTAAAGAGTCTGGTAATAATTACTTAGAGTCTTATTTATTCAATAGAATTACTTTAGAAATCATATTTTGTACACATTTTCATATTTATTGTGTTTCTTGTTTTTAGAATATTTGTTGAATAATGAATTCGTAAATAAAAATGTTATGAAATCTTTAAACCTTGCTTGCAATGTATTCTTACTTATATTTTGTTTTTAAATTCTGATTCTATTCTTGGTTTTATGACACATATTTAGGTCTAGTAGCTCTTTGTTAATGACAAACAACTACTATGTTAATGACAAATAATAACTAATGCAATATAAATTTCAATAAACTTATTCCAATTTAGGGAGTTTTTCGTAATAAAATTGTTTTAGGAGTGTGTTACTGCATGAGACTTTATAAGTTTTTTTTTTACTTTAATTGTCCTTTCACACAGGCTTGGCCTTTTAGATTTCACTCTATGTTCGCTTACGCGCTTTTTGTGTGTTTTTTTATCATTTTTACATTCTTTTGCAGCATTTTAATGGTCGGATCTGGTATTTAGGTTAAGTTAAGTTTATATCGCTTTCATTGTTATGTAACTTACTATTGTAGTGCTTGGTTCAGAAAATAAATGTTGTTATTACTATTATTATTTAATATAATTTGGACAGTTTAAATTACTTACGGTAAACTAAATTTATTTATTGACAAAATAACAAACTTGTATGTTAATTTATTTTACATTGAAACGACATTAGTAAACGTTTCGGAAAATTACCACATTTTCACCACTTGCTTTTAACGCACTCTTCTACAATACATTGTATCTCTTCTAAAAATATAACAGGTTTTTATGTAAGATTTCCCTAAAAGTAACTAAAATAAATTGTAAATAATGATGTAACTCACCAATATAAGTTCCGTTTGAAACGTTATTCTTTGGTCTGCATCCAATTAACCCCTCAATTAAGTTCGGTAAATGGATAACTAATTATTTTAATTACTTATTGGCATAGTATTATCCAAAGTAGTTGATTGTTTAAGAAAAACTATACTTAAAATTTATTCAAATTCGATTGCAAATTATTTTACTACATTCTTTTTTATGTACGTTAAGGTTGTTTAGTCGTTTGAAATATTCTTATTGCATTGGTTTTGTGATTGAATATCTTTAAACCAATAACCAATCAGAGAATAAAAGAGTAGCTGTCTTCCTTAGCCAAATACTCAGCAATATAGAAGCTTTTCGTCATTAACAACGTTAACCCTTACAAATCACCGGAATTGTCAATGAATTAAACAAGTTTTAAATAACAATGAAACAAACATAACGTGAAATAATTTTTTAATATTACATTTAATCATGTTTTATCTCGATATTTCAAAGAAAATTCAAACATTATAAACGATACTTAAATTTTTTCCAAAATTTTCCGTAAAATAGCAATAAAATCAGTGGTTCTCTAACCAATAAGTGACAGGTTCTATACTCGCGGAAGTCTTGAAATTTATAACTAGGTTTAGACTGTTTCCTCTCAAAATGTTTTTTTATGGTAAATTGTAATGCTTCCCATGTGAAACCCCTTACAAAGCTTCGGATTTGGTTACGTATTTCTGAAATACCCCATATATAGCCTAACTATCCAGAAAATATTGCGCATGCAGCTTCATATCTACATAGGTAGAATTATTTTGTATGTTGCTGCATATCCATTCTTCGAACGTGCCTGAGCGTTTTTGAAGCCTTACACTCTAGGAAAAAATCTATTCCGTCTGTTATAGATTGTAAATATAATTTCAGTATGATTGTCTGTTTGTTTGAGGACATATTAAGAAAGAAATTATCTGTATACTTGAAATTTTACATTTGAACCTCAGCCGAGTTAGTTACGTGACACTCGTAGTGACTTACTCCTAACTTGTAGAATATAAAACTGCTTTATACAATATTCTATAAATCTATAAGAATTGACCAAATATATTTTCTAAGATTTATTATTTACAGTGCTTTTGAATATAAATTTTAAATTAATAGTTTATTTTGTGCCTTTATTCCTTAATTACATTTTCTTATTTAAAACAAATTTATAGTTTAAAGCACAATTTTAGCTGAATGGATAAGATACTAATCCAATAAGGAAACATATATATCATAAGTATATCTTTAGCAGGATTAGTAAATTTTCAAAGAACGTTTACTTAATAAATAAATACAACCCCTACAGTACGAAGTTCACAGTATAGAAAAGACTATAAACAATTTCCAGTAACCGAAAGATGCTGTTGTAGTGATTAATAGAATAAATATAAATTAAAAACGTTTCTGTTGTATAATAATCTACAACTAATTTTATCTTAGGGTTCAAATAAGTTTATAAATGATATGAGATTATGCGCTTAAATCTGTGGTTCTTAGAGACAAATTTACTATCAAGTTCTGTTATTTTATTTCAATTCTGAAAGGATACAAAAGGAAATTCCTCCTTAATGATATTTTCATTATGTTCAGGTTTAGTAAGTTTGTACATTTGGATGTTAAATGTGCAACCAATTGGATGATATTATTCACTTGCTCAAGCTTCATTTAATTTAAATCTCTTTTGCTCAGACTCAAATAAGGTAGCATGTTTATTCATATTTTCTGAAGTATTATCCTCAGTACCTTTCAATAAATCGTTTTATTACAATCAGCTTTTTCAAAATCAAGTAAACGTTTGATTGTCTATTACGGTAAACTAAATTTATTTATTGACAAAATAACAAACTTGTACGTTAATTTATATTACATTGAAACGAAATGTGTGAACGTTTCGAAATACATTGTAGCACAAAGGTGCTTCAATGTATTTCCCACAACTTCCATGTCGTGAGTGCTATAAGTAAAATTACTGTTTTGAATGTAAGTTTTAAGCCTTCTAATATTAAATTATATTGCGTATTTAAACCTTGCTACATTATTGCATTGTTGTGGAACAATGATTAAAATATAGTATGGTTGAAATTTTAGTGTTCCCTAGCTAAACATTCAATTAATCTTTCATTTAAATAATTGAAAAAAACCTTTAGGGATCTAAAATTGTTTATCATGTTGAATCTTCATTACCAGCATTACAAAGAAAATGTGTTTTAAAAAGAATAAAGAATCTATAAACTTTCAAATTTAAGATTTCAAACAATCTTAGAAAACAGACAGAATGACTGTCACCAGTGGCTTGCAAGATTATTACCACAGACCATCGTGTTGTTCAAAAAGACCCTTCACAGGAAAATTTGTTTTATAAATTTCATAAGGTTTGTATAGCTGCACTGTGGATACACTAACTTCGTCATCATTACAAACCTTAACTTCTGATATTTAAACTGTTCTTATTATTATTTACTTATTATTTAGTGTAACACACCTGTTTTAAGATTTTAAGTACGTTTGAAGCAGTTTACGATGGCAACTACTGACTACAACTATGTTGACTCCAAAATCAGTAGGGTTCTCCTACCAAGAGGAAACTATGTACCAAATTTCAAAAGTATGTACCAAGAGTTATCGCTTAATGGAACAGCCGAGCACATGATCTTAAAAAGACTCAATTTGAACCTGATTAATGTATGTGTGTATATTATCTCAACTATATACTTCTGTGGCGGTATCTGCAAATAAAAATATGACTTTTTGAGATTTAAGAGATTTTCTAAACACTCTTTTATTTTGGATATATGTTTTTACAGAATTCATGGAAATTATCTTGTATTTAGTTATTATCTTAACTTTTAAGACAAACGTTAAAATATTATTAACTTTTATTATTAAAATCACATGCTTAATTACAAACAATCATGGCAGCAGTGAAAAGTTTTGAAGCATACTTTTAAAACAGACAATATTTTCTGCAGTCGACCAATTTTATCAAATATAATTGTTGGAAAAGACGTCCTTATATTTACGAAAATGTTATCTGTTACAGTGACCATCGAAGCAGAAGTTTCTCTGCTGGGAATAGGTACTTTTGTACCTGTGCGTATCTAGATATCTCTAGTCACCTTTACAGATCGAATAGTTGCCATTATTTAGATTATTTTGTTTCAGACAATAAAAGAATGTTAAAGAGTAACCTACATAGATCCCCAGAATACACTTTCGAAGTTAGGGGCATATTATCAGCGTGAGTTGTTGAACATCGAAAAAATCATTCAGTAACATTTCAACATAACAGAAATTGTTTGTTTGGGCCATGTTTATTCATTTGAATTTTTAGAGCAAGGGAAGGGTAGAATGGTAAAAATGTAATAAAACAGTTGAGAGTCCGTTCACGGAAGAGTGGACACACACCGCCACGTCAGCTGACGTCCTGTGTCGGCTCAGTAGCCCGGAAGTTATATATGCAACCGTGTACTACTGCGTTGAAGTGATCGTTTTACAATTTTTTTTTACATTTATTTCAAACATATTCGTGCAGTATTTCTCTGGGTAGTTACATATAAATATCAGGTTTCTATTGAAATTATTACAAAGTTGCGCAGTTTTATATTTATGAAGTGTTACAAACAACTAATTGAATAAGTGTTAGTACTGAGAGATGAACAGATAACCGTCATGATTATGACAGTTATCAAAATTATCATTATCTATACGTCTATACTACTACATAACAATCGATAGATCTATCGCTCTTTATGTCTCTGTGCGTTTCTTTTTTACTCAATCACTCAAATACAAAAATCCTATATTGGCCTCTAAAGTCGCATCATAGCAAACGAATAATATTAATTAAAATAACCTGTAAATGTTATCCACTGCGTAAAGATTGCTTTATGACAGCACTAACTCATATGTTTTATGAAATTTAACACTATTATACATTTGTTTAGATTTATAATCCTTTATTATTTAAAAAGCATAAACTCAATTTCATAATAATAACACTTCATATTCGTCCCTTTCTGCATCCGCTGTTGAACACAGGGTAGTAAAATATCCTGATAAGAAATTAAAAGCTGTAAAAAAACTTTATTTTCAACTGCCAATTTGAGGCAAATATTAGGCAACTTATGCAGAGCTATATTAGTAGTGTAATTCAGATATCAAAGAAAAAGGAACTATCTTCATTTCACTACAAATATAAATCTTTTATAAAAACTATCTTAGTTTTCTACTGATAGAAGTAGCTTCTTATACCTGTGTGTCTATATACCGGGTGAGGCCACCCGTGCAATTTGTATAGCGGAGAACGGTTCAGTGCATTAACATAAAACGAAGTTGCAAATTTAAGGTTCATGTGTTCGAATCTATATTCCTTTAACGTAAAATTAGGTCAAATCATACATAATCTTAAATGTTCTTGTTAGGAGGAATTTACTGGCGAAAACCAAATTCATTTATCTCAATCTGTTAAGAAATGGCAGCAATAATTTTATAAATTAAGGAACACCATGCAATTTTTAACCGTTTAAATTATTTACCAAATTTATTATTAAATATGATTCCGATTTATTACTCTCAAGAAACTTAGCTTCATTGTGATGTGCCACAAGACTACTTTTAAGAGTATTTCTGTTAATTCAAAAAATTAAAAATTTATATCAGTTAAAATTGTTAAATATCAACGTACATGATTTTGCAAACAGTTTTTAAAGTGTCGATTAAGACGAACAAAGTGTTTATTTAAACTGTTTTCGTCTTTCCAATGGTTTCGAAAAATAAGCAGAAATCCGTTTGAGTCGTAATTGTTTTATGGAGACACCTTGGCCATTCACCTCTAAGACTAAAGTTACTGAGTTATAATCGAAATCATTAACTTTTTTAATGAAATTATGAAGTAAAAGAAAAGAAATAGTTTAAAACCATAAATTACCTTGATTTGATCTCAAGCATGAAAATTCTTATACTTTTATGAAATACTACGCAAAGTCCATTTTGGCTGAAGGTGAGGCTTTGGTTTGAGAAAGCTTTATTTTAAAACATAGGTTTCGTGGTACATAATCTTATAGATAGCATTACACTAAAGTAGTATATGCATATAAAACTATTTACAATTGCAAGAGTTACAAAAACCTACACATGTTAGAAAATATGACTAGAATAAAAATTTGAGAAACATCTAATTACTAATACAATACCATTTTCTTTTCGGTGTGATTTCGTTTAAAAATGTTAGAGATCTTTATAGATTTACAATAAAGAGTTAATTGTTATATGAGTGTATTTATATAATAATAAAAGTAGCAATGGCACAAGACTGAATGATTTTCATTCATAGCTCACATTTTTATTTATTCTTACAAGTTTTCCAATAGGGCAACTAGTAATTGTGAATACATCCATAAAAGTGTGAATCCATTTATTTACAAACATATTACCAAAATGTTTAATATATTGGTAATAACCAGTGTATCCGACAAAAGATCATAAATTAATTTTACTGATAAATCAGATTATTTGAACGAGGGAAGAGCACAAGACGTTCAGAGAGAAGTTGAATGTAAAGTGGAGAGAGACGATTGTGCTTGTCCACTGAAGGCTTGATCATATTCTCAAGCACAGCGCAGAGTGGCTTTTTACATTAAGAGTAAATAGTAAAGCTAGTAATGTAAATATTAAATAGTAATGGTGTAGGATACCAAAAAGATTACACTTAGAGATTAATAACTTATAATATTTTACCAAATAATGATCAATATATGTACAAAAACTTCTTTATAAAGTTATCACAAACACTGGGCGCGATATTACTAAGTTCTAAGTAACTTTACTCTAAACACTGTTGTCCATACCGCAATGTTACCGTTGTAGTGTTCTAGGGCTACGTGTAAAGGTAATAACTTAAACCGTATGGTCCTTTACAGTGTGATTACAAAGGGATTAGTTGAGTATCCTGTTTATTATTGTATCTACGATCATTCTAAGTTTATGGTTTTAATGCAAGTATATTTATTTTGTTTCATTTAATAAAACATTTTTCCTCATTGGTAATAAACAGTTAATAGATTTTTCAGAATATTTCAAAGCGTATTTAGGATACCGGTATTTAGGATATTTGGTCTCATCAATAAACAGTGGTTCCATAATTCTTTGCCAGTATTTTAGTGACTCATCCTGGGCCAAAAGGAAATATAAATTCAAAAAAATTATATTTTGACCTTTTTAAGTATTGGTCTTTGTTTAAAAAGTTCATCATTTAAACTTTGTATTCAGATTTTTCACATGACAGGAAAACTTAAAATACATTGTTCAATACTTTCCAAAATTCATAAACAATCGAACCTTTTAAAATATTTGAAAATTGAAACTTAATAATGGATAGTGAAATAAAACCTTTACAAACTAATCATTACATTTAAAACATTGAAAAATAATTTTAAACATAGCTGAGACTTGCAACTTTTTGTGGTAATTAGCTGTTGGTAGCAAGCTGTACTTCTAAATGCAGCTTGCATTATCTGCAACAATAACTTAACAGTTATAATGAATAGCTATCCTCGTAAAATTAGCATAATATTGGTTTTTGTTTTACGTCAATTGTGTTGTAGCAATAACATTGTATGAATTGAAGAAATTGTAGCAGGTTATTTCACTATTATTTTTCAAAACTGATAGACAGGAAGTTTTAACAACATAAATTGAACAGCATTGCCGTTATATGTTGGTAGACACTTCTGAAACAACCTGTAGATACAAAAACTAGATGTGTACATGTATAAATAACAATCGTAGTAATCTACTTATTTACCTTGGAAATAAACTTAATCTTTTTAGGGAAAAAAACTTTATATCCACCGAACTTTATACTCTGAAGTACAATATAAATATCGCGAAACTCAATAAAAGTCAACAGCACTGCAAAACTTGGCATAAGCCTTTATTATATTTCTAGTTTACATTTTTACGTTTATATTTTTACCTCACTTAGGTTAACGGTCGTATTACTATATTATCTTTATATGTTAGCATACCATGCATATATAAATAATTTATAATGGATACAAGTAGTTACAAAATTTAAACCCTTATGTATAATATTAAAATATTAGGTGTCATGTTGCAAACATTTTTTTATTATTTATTATATCCATTCATGACGCAGCACACGTGAATGTTAAATCTGCTTGACTCTATTTTTATTCATTGAGAATTGAAAAATCTATTTTAAAATATGCTTTGCAGATTCTCTATTATGGTTGTCATTAAAACGGACCTAATCAATATCTGGGACATAGTACTGAATAAACTGCACAGTGTTAATCTGAATGATTATCTTTAAAGAGTAATGTAGTATTTAGTATAGTATTGAGTGAATGAGTATAAGTAGAATAATATAGTACAGGAAAGGTTTTTTATTACGAGATATATATGTATATATGAATACGTATTTCATACATACAGTGTGTATAAGAAAGGATGTGCATGATAGTTATAATGATTTACAACAAAAAAAGTCCTAAATATATACACATATTTCGGGAAAATGTGTCGTTTAAAAATTATTATATCTAGATCGAGTACATCAAGAAGCTCCTAGTGTCTAATAGGTACAGACTTCAAACGTTGCACATAAGTATTATGATGAAAAGTAAGATGAGAAGAAACAAAACATAAAACTGCCCAATTTTCTTATATATTAACAAAAGTGAACGTTTTCACAATTTTTATTGCCTAATAACAAAAACGCTAGTATAGTTATAAACATATTTAAAAAAAGTTTTTTAGTATTAAATATTTAGTGTAATTTTATTACAATTCCTACGGTAGTTTTTTTTTTTCAACGAAATACATCAACGCATAATCGAGGACAACCAGGGATTAACAAACAGTATTGTCAATTGGGATGCACCAGCTGTATTGATGTATTTGTTGCTAACCAAAAAATAATTATAAAAGTTTGTGAAGCAGTTATAAATAAAAACTTAATTTTCAGTTTATTTTTTATGTTAATTTTTTATTTGTACGCCCTTTTATTTTATTTGTAACAAATAAAGATTCCAAAAACGACAAATACTTTCAAACTACTAAATTGTTTAAAAGTTTTCTCAAGTCGTTTCTGTAATCAGAGATCACCAATTCACGAACTCAACAATTGTTCAAAGAGAATATTGTAGCATCTACTGTACAAATTCTGTTACAGAGTAATGTCACAGAGTGTGGATGTAACATTTTAAATTTTTAAATTTATAAAATTTCATTCTCGATATATTCTGCGGACATGTGTACTAAGTCATTGATAATTTCATATGATTATACTCACTTTGTTTAAAATGTTTTTTTTTTATTTTTAGGCGTTCAAGTTCATGGCTATCCGCACAAACAACGTGAAGTGTGACCATGTTCACTAACTCTCCTTACATTTCATAGATTTACATAAAAAATGCATGTAAAATCATATAAAATTGAATCGAATGAAACATTTCTTTATTTTTGTCAATTGTACATTTTACATACAGTACATCTTAAACTAAAATCAACAGTAAAGCCCGAGGTAACAAAATACCTGTTCGGGAATTAAACTAGTACACAGAAAGAAACAGGAACTCGAAAAAAAGGACTGCCCTACCAGATCCTCGTAATGATACACTCTAAAACAACTATAACTAGATTAACTTCTAAAAAAAGTAACATAAAACGGAATATACGTGAAATGTTGATCAGATTTTCTGATCATACTATAGTGTTGTAAAACCTGTCTACATCTTCTTCTAATAACAAAAAATGCCGAAGCATTTTAACAAAATTATTATTGATTTTACATGTTCTTAAATATTCTGGTAAACAATTAAAATACTTTAGTTCCTAAAAAAAGATATAAAATTATGTTTTATATACGGAAATGAAACTTCATGCGAAATAAAGTCTTTATTACTTATTATTATTACTTAACTTCAAGTAGTTCGTCCTCGATTTATGGTTTAGTGAGGCGGACAGATACATATACAAACAAAATGTCACTTTCCAAGTCTATCAAGTGAAATATTTGGCCAATGCTTGGACAATAAGGATGTGGTTGGAAAAATATAGACAGTTACATTTTATATGTAACTAGAAGGACTAGAAGGAACTATAATCTCATTTAATTTTATTTTAAGAAGAAAATGGTACGAATGTTTAAGTATGTAGGACAACACTATATAAATTAGTAATGGAGATCAGACTGGTTCATACGCTACCAAGGGGTTTATTTGTGAGTGCCAGTAACAGCTCTCATATGAGCTTTTATATCTGCATTGAAACTTAGCAGGTACTAAAGTTCTTTCTCCATTCATATAAGGCAAAATACAATTCAAATCTTGTAAAAGCTTGTACAATTTTATGGTTTATATTAAGATTAATTAAATTGATCTGAAAAAGAAGTCTATGTATTATTTTTACAAATAAAAAACATGTATTATTTTACCTCTTGAAGGAAGACCATTAGAGTTTTTGCTTTAAATTATCCTCAAGTATAACTTGTTATATTTATTGCATGAATAGTCTGAGAATTCATCAGTAATTTAGACATCACTCACTTAAAGAGTACTAATACAGGGTGATTCACAAAGATATTTAGAAACCGTGGGAGCTCATTCTATATGGAAAAATAATGAAAGAGGTTTATACAAATATGGGTTTGGAAAACTTCCTTAGCAAATTACGGCTAGCAAAAGATTTCGCCCACATTTCAGCTCACCACGTAAACCGACCTCTTCCTGATATTTTTTCAATGTAGATTAAATGGCAAAATATAATAATTTCTTATGGTTTTCGGCCTGATAAATTAAATAAAATGGATCCCAAAACTTTCAGATAAGTACGAGTAGTTTTTAAGAAAAACCAATTTCAAATGCAAAATATGGTGTGGAGAAACACATTGTTACATCTTGGAGCAACAATAACTTTGTTATTTTCGAAATATGATTTTACATATGTTATTTAAATTTGAAACATATACATTTATTTTATTAAAATTGTAGAAAACTGTATCCTAAAACAAAACAGTAGGTCTATATATAAAATTACACATCAAGCGAATGGATGTTTGATTAAATGACTTTTTATTCACAACTGTTCAACAAGCATTCTACATTTTGCTTACAATAACCTTGTTAATTATCTATTTTAAAAAATTAAATTCGTACTAATAAACTGTAAAATGTATTTTCTTAACTATCGGAGATAGTTTGTACGTCTTTATATACTTTCAATTTGTAAAACGTTACCACTACGGTTGGTTGGGATTTAGACGAAATTAATTCAATAAAACATGTAAAGAGTATATTGTTTACAGCGAATACGACAAAAGCATTTTTCCACGCTTCAAATCTGTAACCTTAAACTGTTTCAATTAATAATACTTTTTGTTAAAGCCCGCCCACTTGTGTTCAACGCTACACAAAGCTTACATGCATATATCACAGTTTGAATGAAACTACTGAGTCAAAAATTTTTCCTTGCCTTAAATGTATTCTACATGCCTTTTAATACATTACTAACCACTTATACTAATTCAGTTCTTGAGAGAAGAACATGTTGATATGTATCATTCATTCGTAACTAAGTAGTTTCCTAGAAAGCCATTTAGAATTCAGACGTACAATTTGGGTTTACATTAGTAAACTATGTCGTCTTTCATATCCGAAACATTTTCAACTATTTATCTTAGAGCTTTGTACTTGTATCATAAAACTTCTCATCTAATAAGAAATAACAGAAAACAGTCATATTGACTCAAGAGTCAAACTGAACAGGTTTATGGCTATTGTTTGGAAACTTATTATAAATGCACGTTTTTAAGGCTTATACTTATACTGTACTTAGAAGGGCATTGATCAAAAATTAGTTAAAAGAGACTTATCTTTATGTAGTTTTTCATGTTTTTATTTCTTGCCTAAGCCAATTCTTATGACCAAAAGTTGTTCATGAAAATGTTGTGTAAATAAAACTATTTAAATACATAGTTCAGGTTTTTAATAAATATTTACACAGTTTTTTGTATAAAATGCTTCATTATACTTTACAAATTTATATAATCCAATTTTTTTAATTTTAGAAAATGGTGCGTTTAAACAAGTTTTAATCACTAAAACAATTTACTAATAATGTGAAATATATGCTTTTTAAATTATAATCAATAAAATATTTTATTTATAAACATTAAATCAAGCCTTGTTTCTTAAGCTGTTTCAAATACGTCATGTAGCTGAACAGTATTAACTTGATTTGAAGCGCTCTGTTATTGTGGCGTATTGGTACATGCCATAATCAATGTTGCCAAACTTTGCTGACGGGTGGCTCGGCTCGTCTCAGTTCTATTCTGTCTGTCTGTTGGTACCAGCCCCGAAATTCGGTTACAACACCTAGAAGAGCTATATTTTTGTGTTTTTTCCTTCCCGCTGTCCAAGGAAGACAAAATGTTACCCCTTTGTTACAAGTAAAATAAATAAAAAGCCAAGAGTATTTTCGAAAAGACAACCATCTACAGGAACTGTAACAGGGATGAAACCCCTAGAAGAAATTTTTTTTTTCAATTTCCCGCAGTGCAAGAAATATAATTTATCACAGTATGTACTTCATCACCTAAATAAAGAAACAAAATCATTTAAGAAGATAAACCACCCATAAGGATTGGATTTGTACCATCCATAAATTGGATTGCAAATCCCTGACAAAACTCTAATTTATTTAAAGATTTTTAACTTTCCGATGGCTTAGAACGATGAAATTTTAAATTATATTATTTATGCTCTCAATAGACAAATTAAATTTTCTAAGGTAGTTCACAGTGACCAGAATTAATATTACTTTTAAACTGACTAAGACTTTTCAGGCCAACGTGATATGTTTTATTTTTATGGAAACAATACAAACGCCACTAAAGCAACTAGAATACAACGGACGTGAGTAGACGCTTTTAGCCGCAGAAGGCTTTTAACACCTGAATAAACATATATTTTCTTAATTTGAAAAATAATGGAAACATTACTAGGGTACCAAAATACATTTAAGAGGAAAATGATTACAAAAGGTCATACGAAAACGTCTACTTGTATGAACAACTCGAGATGTGATCTTTCACAAAGAATCTTCAATACTACTTTTATACGAATAGTTTAATACGGATTTACTGTTATTTTTATTAGCAATCAAGAAGGAATAAAAGATACACCGAGTTTCGTTTTTCAAAGTAAATTGGTGTTTTCAAAGTATTGCAATAGCATAAAATGGAACTTTACATGATCCGTTCTTTTATTGGTATAATAGTATGGAATATGCACAATTTTATTTTTTGACGTGACAACGTCTTAAATTAGGTTTGCGGCTCGGAGTCACTCATGAAAAAGTGTAACGCCCGTAACGTTACGATGCCCGTCCAGTGGGTCCGCCGCACGGGATCCGCACGGGATAAAGCAGATAACTGTGGGTCCGCCGCACGGGATAAAGCAGATAACTATGTTTATTCGTGAAAATGTGGAGTGCTTAGATTCGTCATTTACAACAACTACAACAATAAAGGTAAATAATTGTACACTGATATTTCATTATCGTAAACTAATGATTGATTGATTAATTGTTAGATTGACACAAAAGTTGAGAAACTGAGTTTATAGGTTATGTCATACTATTGACAAATGTTGATAGTGTTAAGTAAATTATTAGTTTAAATCACTCTGCAATCAATCGTAATTCAGTCGATTGAGAAGAAACAGCGCGTATTGCTAGTCAAACATTTAAAATAACAAATTATAAACTCTAACCTGTCATAACAGTGCGACCAAACAAACAAACGAACTAAACCGACCAATCACCACGCGCGGAGTTAGAATTTAACTGTGTTTAGCAAGAATTTCAAATTCCAATTTTAGTAAATGTTTTATTCAACTTTACCATTTACAATAAAAAAATTTTAATTAATTTCAAATTATGTACAATGTTTTAGTAAACAAAATATATTTCTATAGTTAAAATTTGTGCAATTCTTATTTTCATTCAATTCCTTGTTCCTATTGTGCAATAAATTTAATAATATTCATATCAATAAATATTCTACCGAGAAAAAGACGTTGTCACGTAAAATCTTCGCCCGTAAAACCGACTTTACAGGCAACCATATTTTATAATATAAACTAAAAATAAAAGAATGCTTTGGGAGCTAGACTTGAGTTGTAACTTAAACCCAACCTTCATCGTCTATCTAATAAGCCTCACAAAGCGGGAAGCCTAAATTATTAAATTAATATATTTTATATATGAATATTACTCCACACTATAATCTAGTTATTGTAGTATTCTATAGCTCAGTGTAAAATATATACCCTAAATCATCGCATTTTGTGTAATAATAAAGGATTTAGTTGCATCTCATATTTATGGATGTAGCTATAATCATATTAAAAACCATACGGAACAAATTGTCATGTGAAATATTTTTAACACCAATTGCAATGAAAATAAAATACATTGATATTATTTTGTCCAAGTTTACGTTGTTACAGGTTAAATTTCAGTTATATTTTTATGTAGAAAATGTTTGTATTAAAAGGTATTTCTTTATGAGACTACATAATGTTTTATACCAATATTGTAAGGCATTGTTTCTGGGCCAAAAATAAATCTTAATACCATGTTTCAATCATCTGAATGTCATAGCTACTCCTTAGAGCACCATTTTGATATTTTTACATCTCTTCCAAAAACTATCAAGGTTAAACTTTGAGAACCTACATACAGCGTTATAAAAACCTAAAATATTTAATACTGGCCAAAATCTGAATAAAAAAGTTGTCAATTTAAAATATTTATCAGCAATAGCTTGGTAACTAATTGTATTTTTAACTTTAAATTACCATGATTAATGTTTTTTGATATTTTTTTGAAAAATCTTCATCTATCTCATTTATTACAGTTGAAAAAAATTTGCTAAGATTTGCCACTTTAAGATAGGGTTTGAGCTGTTTTTAAAGTGTTAGTATCCGTAACAGGTTGCACATGTACGCAGCTAACATCCTCTACAACAATAATGCATCAATCACCTCTTAAAGTTATAAATAATTAGATATATGGGTATTGGTTATATGCCATTGTCATTGTTGCACTAAATAACGGCTGATAAACAGTACGTTTTCCACCAATAAAATTGTTATTTTTATAATAATAATTGCTATATTAATTATTTTAAACACTTAGAAGTATTAACACAAATATTTATAGTAGAGAGTACACCGATTACGTACTACAACTAGACGTGTATATGTAGATATAAAACTCACAGTAACGTTCACCCTCATCTTGGATATAACAATATTATTCGTAGAGAAAACTTTATATCCTCCAAACTTTAAATCCTGAACTCTAATATAAATAACGTGAAACTCAAAGTCAACAGCACCGCAAACTTGGATTGGGACTGTTTATTTTCTATTTTGAAAAAGTTATAAGTTTGTATTTTCACACAGCGTAAACTAACTGTCGTATTGTCAGATTAACTCTTGATATTAGCTAACCATCTCAATGTAGAATCTTTTACTATACAGATAAAAAGTTCTGATATTATAGACTGTCGTACAGTACACAAGATTTAAATATTCAATATTATACTGTACAATAACTTTCAAAATCGATTATATTTATTTACGGAAATTTTTACGTGAATACTGATCTCCTAGGCACTCTTTGAGAATAACAAAACAGTGAGCGCGTTTTTACCTATATTTTGACCTACAAAATAAGTGTAGCTGTTTCTCCCACTTTTTATGTTTTCACAAACCACCCATTCAAAATCTCAAAATATCTTTAATTGGGTAACCTCTTAACAGGTCTCATTGAGGTTGCATGCATAATTTCAAGTTTACGGCTCATTTGATAAAACTGAATGTGTTATTATGTTATATTTTAAAATTGTTTATGAATGTAACAGTTTCTTTACAAATTTATCTATTCTGTGACTTAATCGTAAAGGACCAATGTAAAAAATTTACAATGACGCTCAACCAATTTCCATGTAGTGACATACACCACCATCAGAGTTGATGGTTATACAGAAATGAAGCTTCATAAGACATTTCAAAACTGTAGGTTTATTTGCTCTCGAGTTATCGTGCGGACAGTTAGGCAGACATAAGGGATTTTCTATCCCTCAAGTTTTAGGCTTAGCTAACGCTCAGGTAATAAGTATGCGGTTATGTTTAGGTAGAAAATTCTGAAAATGTGCAACGAAAAAAGGTTAGGTATTTCTAGAAAATGTCTTTTACCACCGCCCAGTGAGACTTGTATAGTTGGTTGTGGTAATTTAAAAATTGGTTTAGTTCTCAAATAATTTTTTTATATCAGTATATAAGAATCTTATGTAGTTATATATCCAATTAAGTGATATTTTCTAAATTTTTAGTTCATTAATTTGACTATTTTATTTTTTCATATAATACCGAATATAATTTATCCTTTAAATCTCTAAAGGAAGTTTATCATTTTATGAGTATGATATTGTTATGAGCAACAATGCAAATGATTTAATTTTTAAGAGAGAGAGTAATAAATTATCCTTTTATTTCGTCAGAAGACTGTACGGAAGATTAAATAGTTAGGTGAACACTGTTTAGCAAAATGAGGTTAGCTTGTTTCATGAATTACCAAAGGGTTTATTTTTAAAAGCGAGTTAGAACGCTAATTTCAGCATTGAAACTTGGCTGGTATTAAATTTAATATCTCCCTCCCCATTCATAGAAGGTAGATTGGAATTCATACCAACCTGGAAAAGCTCGTAACGCTTCGTTTCTCAATCTTGTTAATTCATTCCATTCGATTAGGATATCTAAGTATATGAACAAATAATATAGCTCAACTATTGAACTGATGCTACGTATATTCATATTTAGATTGTAAATGCTATGATTTGAATAAAATCCATTTACCTTCACACTTTGTTCCGTTTTCACCATACGAGTTTCGAGTATAGGAACTGTTCGTGTCGTGTACGATTTTCCGAAGGTCAGAAAGTTACAGATATTATTTATAAACATAAAAAATAAATCTGCATCTGAATAGTTGTTACTCTATGCATTACATTGTAATACACCTGAAGAAACGTTCATATTGCAGATCTTGAAACACAGTTTTAAACGATTTTTCGAATTACTGAACCATGACAAATTTCCGAATACATCTTGTTTCCTTAGCAATCCTTCCATTGTCAAAAACAAATTTTAAATAAACTATTTGTATTTATATTTTTCCCTTTAACAAAAGTACTTTTGGACGTAATACATACACCATTATTGTGATACATAAAATTGTTATATTACATTGAACCCGTAATAAAATTGTCATGGTTTTTTAGGAAGGGTCATGTTTGTACTACAAAATGTAAGGTTGTAATGAAGCACTGTAACAGTGCTATAGGGATTATGACGCTATGGGGTTTTTTGTGTAAAACAAAAAAGAGTAATTTTGTAAAAACAACTACTATATTACATTTTGGCTTTTCATGAATGGCTTAAATAAAAAATTTGTTTTGTTTTTGTCTACGCACCAGAACAGCATTATAAAAAGGAGGCGAGGTTTTATATATTTTTAAATGTTTAACTTAAGACCTTCCTCTCCTTAGCTCCAGCCACGCCTTTTCCTGTATCTTCGGAGGGGTTTCAGGCGAAACTAATAAAGTTTGCTAACTGTCAGGCTAATTTTTTGGCGAGCATGTATCCCATCGAACTCGGTTTTGTGAGGCTATAAATAAAGATTTATAGACATATTCAGCCCCATAGGCCAAATCGTATTTAAGATATCATGCAGACAGACAGAAATAACATTTCTCCTGCTCTTGGAGTGATAGACTTCGCTTTTGCTAAACCAACAAATTCATGTGTAAGCTACTGTGAATAATACAGGAATTACATATTTACAAAAGTTCAATGCCAATGATAAATTACGTGAGATGAAATATTAAACATAAAAAAGTGTGTGAGGTGAATTTAATCACGCAGGGCAATGTAATTCGTATGTGTGTGACAGGTTGTGTCCACATTTTGTATGTCAGTGACAATGCGTGAAAAAATAAACAAAACAATGTTTGAAGTTTTAACGAATCGATGTAATGAAGTAGAGGTAAAATAAAATGGCAATGTAAAGAAAGCAATTAACTAAAGTCTAATTAGTGGTTGTACTGATGGTTTGTTTTTAAGAAAGAAACATTTGTGTACAGAAAGCCTTATTCGCTTCAAGAAAAATTAACAATACCAGTGGGAGAGCTTTGTTGTTTACTTCATTTTACTGCTGGGGTTGTAATTGAACTTCAGGCTTATTTAAAAGAAACAATAACATTTCTGTAACAAAGAATATAAATTGGAACTGGAGAGTATTTTTTTAATTTTATTTATAATAGAGTTAAAATGTATACTCGTGTTGATTATTTAGACATTTTTTGTTTCATTATAGGAAATGTTATCTTATAGACTATTATAAATTTATTAACTTAAGAGACCATTATGAAAAGATAATATTTAGGTTCAAGTAATTAACATTACATAAAGCTTACAGAAAGACAATATGACATTAATAGGTGCAAATAAATACTAACGGTAACCGGTTAGCTTATCCCATGTGAGTGTGTGTACTTGTTTCTATACAGTTTTGTCAACTTGCGAATAATTAAGGATATTTACCAATTCTGGCGTACGCGTAGTATATCTCCTTTACATATAACTCTCTAACTTTGTTAAGTTATAACCATGTCAAATATTTGAAGAATTCTATTAGAAATAGCTAATTTCGCAAGAACAAGTAAGAACCATTATTACGCACAAGAGCTGGGTTTATTTTTGTACAGAGAAATTTCCTCTTAATAATAAACCGATTATCTGCCACGCTTGTTTAGCTGCAATTCGAGGATATCAAAGGCTTAAAAATATATAATTATAGTTTTTTTTTTACTGAATCATCTTTTTTTATACGTAAAATAAATGTTAAACCAGCATCAGCTAAGCCGAAGACTTTTGCGTCTTTTCAGCTCTATATCTAGTTGTATGGCAATGATATAACAATTATTTGTATGGTCGATAGTCTGTTTTAAATATGTCATCTATGAAAGCTGTATTCTGAGATGAGTTATTGGTTTAGATATTTCTAAAAGAATCGATACATTCCCAATTTAAAACTGCACCAAACAGCATGCCTGATTTATTTATTTCTTAGTGAAGATCTCAATTAATTACAAGAAAATTCAGATTATGTGTAAACTTGAAATATCTGACAACGGGGTTGTAATAGCGTCATCTGGATCCGCCCTCCATTCCGCCCTAGTGTATCTACGTACTGCATATAAAATACGTGGAAATGATATTAGCGTCTATCATTATTGTCAACAGGTAACTCCCTCGACAATTTACATCTTTTATTAACTTATTAACAATTATATTAACTAGAGCAGTATCCGAGGCTTGTATGTAGAATGTTATTAAAAAGTATTTTAGTTGATTTTGCAACACTCAGTTTGTATAGTTGATTAGTACAAGGCCTAACCAATGTTGTCAAACTTTAGTTGACGAGCGGCTCGGCTTCGTCTCAGTTCTGTTCTGTTTGTTGGTTGATGTTCAGTCCTTCAGTCTGTGTTGGTTACAGGATTGATATGACATACAATATTTTATAGTATGCACTATATCTTGAATTTTCCAGTCCAGAATTATTTTGGTGATAACATGCTTTTTTAATGTGAATAGCTTAGAGCTGCTGTATGCTATGATAAACCGTTTACTTAGACTGAACCACCCCCCCCCCCCCCCACCCCCCCCCCCCCCCACCCCCCCCCCCCCCCACCCCCCCCCCCCCCCACCCCCCCCCCCCCCCACCCCCCCCCCCCCCCACAGGACGAAAATCTTAAATGTAAGCATAGGCCGAGTTTGGTATCAAATTAAAGTTCTAGTAAAGAGAAACTCATTACCGCAAACCGCACTTAAAAAGGTTGACCCTATCCAGAGTACGGGCTGTATGAATTTCATGACAAAGAAATTTAGTAATTTGGTCTTGTGAAGTAACTAATTTACTTTCAGTAGTATGTTTTATTATGTTTGTTATGTAAATTTGAAAAACAATTTCCAACAAAAAATTATTTTTTTTACCTCTACATTTGTTGGTATAACAGTAAAATATGGGTTTTTCCTGTCTTGTCTTCAAGAAACTGAGAGTATTCAATAATTCCATCCGTAACTCCTTATCAACATGAGGTCAAGGTCCAGTCCCTCCAGTCCTTTTATCTCAGGCAAACATAAACTGGTTAGGCAATACAAACAGTACTGTCACAAGGAAAACTCCACAGTTTTGTATTTTTTAATATCAGCTTGGTGTTTATTCTACGTTATAATTTCGTCCACGTAAGATAAAGTTGAAAGTCTTCACTAGAAGGTACTGCGATAGTTATACACTTTTTTTACTTAAGTGTTTTACATTTTATTCTACTAGTTTTAAAAGCAATGTCACTTAGTGAGTTTGAGAGAATTCACGCTGCTTATGATGCCTGGGTATGGATATCTAGTTCGTCCCTATGAAGAAAACAGCGCATTTGTTTTAATGACACTTTTCTTGATAGACCCCTCAATTAGTAAGTAAACAGTGTTTAAGACAGTAAGTAGATTTGAAGAAACTAGAACAGTCAAAGATCGCGAAAGAAGTGGCAGGCCTAAATCGGCAACAAATGAAAAAAATTTTTTGGATGTACTCCAAACATTTGTTGAAAAATCCAGCACCTCGGCCAGAGTGGCTGCAGAAGATCTTGATATGAGCCATAACCTCAGTGTTGAATGTTTTTACACAAAAAACAAGTATCACCCTTTTAAAGTAACCCTAACCCAAGAACTTGCAAAGGATGATTTTGATCGAAGGACTGGAATTTTGCGAAATAATGATGAGAAAGGGTGACGAAATTCAAAATGTTTTAAGTTCGATATTGTTTCTCAGATGAAGCTACATTCTTTTTTAATGGACAAGTTAATAGGCATAATTGCCCGTTACATGGGCCGACCATAATCCACACTGGATGATAGAAGGCCACACACAAAGGCCTCAGAAAGTGAATATGTGGGCTGGAATAATAAACAATAACAATTGTAGGACCGTTTGTGATAGATGGAAATCTAACAGGCGAAATTTATTTCAATATGTTGGCAAATAACATTTTGCCAGCAGTGCGTGCTCATTCCTTGGGACAAATTTTAATGCAGTATGGATTTCAGCAAGATGGAGCACCGCCCCATTACTATTTTTGCGGGTGCGCAATCTGTTAGATGAAGTGTTTCCTATACCTTTGGATTAGGTCGCAGGGGTACCGTTGAGTGGCCGGCTAGGTCATCGGATCTTAATCCACTAGATTTCTTTTTGTGGGGCTTCTTAAAAGATAATGTGTATAAAACTAAGACCAGCCAACATTGAGGAGCTGACAAATCGTTTATTAGAAGAAGCAAGAAGAATTACACCCGAGATGCTTCAAAATGTGACTGCAGTAGGTTTTTATAATAGACTAGCTCATTACCAACAAGTGTTCGGAGAGCAGTTTGAGCACCTCATTTAAAAGGTATGGTTTTTTTTTGTAATACATGATAATTTTTAATTTAATTCTTTTGGATAATTGTGTTCCATAAAGTGTCATTTTCAGTCAGAACAGTTTACTTGAAGACTGTGAAATTGCGGAGTAATAATAATTAATCAAACGTTACTTATTGAAATTCAAACGGCCCGTACTCTAGATAGGGTCAACCTTTTTAAGTGCGGTTTGCGGTAATGAGTTTCTCTTTACTAGACCTTTAATTTGATACCAAACTCTGCCTATGCTTACATTTAAGATTTTCGTCCGACTCCTCACGGGCCGTCCCCCTGAAAAGATAAAATGTCCCCACTGGTCTCAAAAACTAGGTTCTTAATACAATGTGGTGATGTACCAAAATTTTAATTTGTATAAGTGAAGCCATAGAAAATTAGTGAAAGCGTTTCCATACTTTTTTTTCCACCCTGTATATTTTTAAAACTAATAGGGAAATTTCCCCTAATAAAGAAATCGAGCGCTGGTTTTGGTGGATGTCAAAAAGAAAGGAAATCAAAAACTTAAATAACATAAAACTTCATAACTTTTTTCCAGATCATAATTTTCTTAGCTTTACACATTTAAAACTAACCATCAATTACTTATTTAAATTTTAAATTGGCTACAGCTAACCAGACCGTTCAAATGGTGAATTTCATTATGTTTATCTAGTATTTACATCTGTCGGTGATATAGCTATGTTTATAATTTCTATGTCAAACGGCCGGTTTGAAGTGAGCTAAAGTAAGAAACAAATTATTATTTGTTATTTTTAACCCTTTTAATACCCTCCCATTTTGACCTCTATCAAAACGAACACGACTGACGATCGATTTATTTCTTAGGAGAAATTAAACTATTGATTTAAAGAAAAACCAGGTCGTTTGCTTAGACAATGAAAATTGTCTCTCAGCTTCTAATTGCTAAGTGAAGTGTAAGGAAACAACTGCTTAACACTGTCACAACAGTTATATGTACTCAGTGATGACTAATGAGCACAGTAACTACTGCTGCGGCACTGTAAGGTAACTGCCACAATTAACGTGTTAAATAAAAGGCGAGAGAGGAAAAGCTCCACCTACTGCGGCCACTTAGCCTAGTGTTATTACCTGTCGAGCTATTGTATGTGGGATTACTGTGAGTCAGGGTAAAACCAAACTGAGAAGACGTTTTTTATAAACAGTAAGAAAGCAATAAATAGTTTCATGGTATACCACTTTACTACACTGCAATATTTATTAGTTATATAAATGACAACACTTTTTAGTGTTTTCTGAATGTTTTCTGTTTTAAGATTTATTCTGATCCTGGTGAGTAAATTTAAGAAAAAAAAGAAGATACCTTGTTCTAAAATTGTCAATTGATAATCCAAAATGCAAATATATAGACTTTTGAATATATGAAGAAATCTTTTTGTCCATCTTTTAGCAACAAATGACATATCATAGCTATGCACAGTTGAGTGCAGTATGATGTTATACACACGATCAAAACTGTGAAAGTGATCAGAATAACTCCTCATCTAGACT
Source organism: Homalodisca vitripennis (assembly GCF_021130785.1). Classification (NCBI taxonomy): domain Eukaryota; kingdom Metazoa; phylum Arthropoda; class Insecta; order Hemiptera; family Cicadellidae; genus Homalodisca; species Homalodisca vitripennis. The sequence continues at coordinate 166,967,654 of NC_060209.1, forward strand.
ACACTGGATAGCAGCTGAGTTACCAGACTGAATTTCTTTGTATAGAAGATGTCTCTGATGTCGAAAAATGCAAGTAGTTTGTTTTTGAACGTTTTCGTCGCAGAATTTTTATGGATCTCTTCAGACAGATGTGAACTACAGATTCCAGGAGTGAAGCTGTACCAGTGTCAGGTTTCATACGCTGCACTAAGCGTAAGGTGAAAAGGAGCATAACTGCACTGTTATATCTTCAAGTGGCATATGTGTTAAACCCAAACTATACTTTCTGAAAAATTCCTTTTATGATCAAGGACCGTTATCATATTATCACGCACGCACGCACACGTAAAGAATGTCCCAGAACCTTCTACCAATATTTGCGGATAGTATTCCTGAGCCAAAGGTAAACCAAATTGTCATATTAAAACATTCGAAAATTCAATAATTACCCAAATATCCGCCATTTTGATTTATCACTTAAATATTTTTTATTTCAGAATAATCAATAAGGGGTTCTTATTGAACTTGAATCCAAGCTAAAACTTATCAGAGTTGACCCTCGACTGATTTTGAGTGAGATAACGCAGGTTTAGGGGTAGCTAATCAAGCTGACATTGAATGATAGATAGCAGAGAACTGAGCCAATCCGTTCAACTGAGTATGAGGTAACTACAAAGCAATCCTCACTAACTAAACGGGGTCTGCTAATTCAAACCTATCCTACTCTAACCACGGACAGAGATAACCTGTTTCTCAAGTTCGACAAGCTTGAAATTGCTTTATCACACTGATTGGCTAAATCAGTAAACCACTACACTCCAACTCAATGAATATCAGGGGCTTTTGCAACTGTGACACCTCGGTGTTAACGCCCCAAAATTATAACAAATAATTTATACTATATTATAAAATAATAATTAGTTTAACCTAATACTGAGCTGAGAATTATAGGAAAATTTCTTATTGTTACTTTAGTGATTATTTTAATCACCTTTATATTGGAAGTCAAGACCTCCACAATATGTAAAAATGCCTTCGTACACATAAAGTGCCATCTGGATTAATATAGGAAAATATAGGCGTTAAGCCACTTCAGAAGAAAGGGGACAGGAATTCTGCCGCAGCCTCTATATGCATTAAATTGAAGCCCGCACGTGGTGCGACAACACCGGTGTTGTCTCGCCACGTGTACGGAATGCGCTGAAATCAGCAATAGTTGTGTTGTACGCAGGCCTCGAGCAGTCCAAAAGCACCATGTACTTCTTGTTAATTACTAAATGAATCGCCTAGGCGGCAGCATCTTCCAGAGTACCATCCTAAGACGAAACGCACTCTGATTGGTCTGGAGCCTTGGCAGCGGGAGAATCGGGCGATGTTGAACCTATCCTCGGGAGTCGGTTAACTTGTGCGGGACGCGGCAGATGTTAAATTAGGCCCTCTCTCTCTGTCTCCCTATTTTAACTTTGCAGAAGCCAAATTCTAAATTTTTAATGATGTATTAATTAAACGTGATTTGTTATTAACCTGATCCAAGTTTTGTGCTAATTTAAATAATCCATATAATAGCTCGACTCCGCTGTTTTATTTCGAAAAGGTTTACACAACCTTCCTCGTCACGAACCCAAGAGAAGACCTTTCGCCTCCCACTGGGCAAACGAAGGCCGGCTACCACACAATAACTATTCCCTAACTTATTGTCAATTTTTAGTAAGAGTCCAACTGTAAATTTTAATTTTAAGAAATGACACTAAAAATGACGTTGAATAGGTTTTTTATGTATAGTCTTCATGAATTAACTCTCTTTAATAATGGTTCAGAATGATTCTTTTTCAAAAGTGATACATTTGATGTGTCACTTTACTTCAAAGTGATCAATTTGATAAAAATCTAGCCTAATAGACTTAATTTTATTTTCTCATCACTCGTGTACCGGTTCGGGCCACGTTAATATATTTTGAGGTTTTTTATAGTATGATCGTAGGATCAGTCATAACTTATTAGTATTAAATTATATTAAAACACAATTTTTAAACTTTACTGTGTTTTAGTATTTGTTATGTATATTTAGGTATAATATGTATATATATATATATATATATATATATATATATATATATATATATATATATATATATATATTAACAACACAAAGGAAGTAAATACATGTATTATAAACAAATAAAACTATGGGGTTTTTAAACGGTAGAACTTTTTAAAATTAGTGTTGTATTACAAAACAATAAGCAGAATTAAAATAAAAATAAAATAAAGTAATGATGTACTATCTACATTACAACGATACCAGGCAGATAGATTTATATAAAATAATGGAAGTTTGAATTACAACACATTCGGTTCCTTTAATTGGCCCTGCAGTTCTATTATTGATTCGGACAATCAGTGAGATATGATATAACAGATTGTTAAACTTAGTTTAGAAGCGGATTATCTCAGTCTGTAGTTAGAGTAGGATAAAGTGGAATTGGTAATAACTATCCCTTCAGCTTTTGCGGGTCGGATCCTTGTTACGTCAAGCTCTGTTTGAGAATTGATTAGCTTAGTTCTCTACTACTTATAGGTTGGTATTAGTTTGATTTTGGTACACCTCAAGCTCATATGGCAATACCTTGTAATCTCTATGAAATTCTGATAAGTTCATCAGTTATAATATGCAAGCCGTAAAAGATTATTGTTGATATCACATCTCAAACCCAGTTGATGGGTGGTTTCTGTTATTCGTGTTGGTTTATATAAGTTTTTAGAATCGATTTTCAAGAGATTATACGCATATGAAGGATTGTCTTGGAGAAATTTTCAAACATAACGTACCATAATGTGTGGTAATTCATTTTAAGGTCTTTGAACACAAAGGCCATTAAAAAAATTACCAGCTTACCTTGCGGTGTAAGATTATGTGTGTAAAGAAATACAAGAACTATATGTTAATATATTTGAAATGTATCAAACTCCAATTTTTGGTATGCAAGATGAGCAATTATTTATATATTTCTAGGATGTCTATTTTAATCTGATGATGAGTAGTTACCTAAGGAATATTGAGTTACTATTTGTTGTAATCATATCAAATATTGATCTTGATCTTCCTCTAACATTAATTTAAGTGTTATTACACATCATTGAAACCTATAGACCCACTAAACTTAAGGAATTCATGGATTACTTTCGCCTTTCTTTTTTCATTTCCACTATCATTATAAAACTGTGCGGAATAGGCTCCAACGTGAGTTAGGAGATATAAAAATAATATCAGGTTGATTTTCATCTTATTTAACACATCGTTTTGTCCCTAAGTTTTTTTTTACAAAAATGTAAAACTTTACAGAGTCTACCATTAAAATATTGCATCTAATTTTATTATTACACATTTATATTTCTCTAGTAGTATCTCATCAGTGTTGGATTCATTGTTCAACCAAAATATATTGATGAGAGAATTTTCTCTCATCTGGGATATTAAAGAAGACTCACACACTTTTGTTAATGTTTGGCTCTTTGAAGTACCCAAAACTTCCATAACAGTTATTTGTACTTTTGTTTTACTACAATTTAGTTACTTTTTATCTTTACAACAACATGAAACAATAATCAATTTTTAACAAATAGTCCTCATTCCGTGTGAGGTGGATCTTAAAGAATGGTGTACTACCAGTACTCTCGATTTAAAGAAGACATTCGAACTTATGTTAAGCTTCTGTAAAAAATCTTCCAGCTTCCAGGTTCTATCCGTTGCATGAAATGATATTTTTTAGACTTTTCACACAGTATTGAGTTTTGCAATTTAGATCATTAAAGTAATTGTAGTAATTTAGGTGTTCTCAAGCGTCAAACTTAAAATATTTTCTATTTTAATAAGTTCCACGTTAGCCCTCGATCATAATACCGACAAAATTGGTAGATTCGTTTTCCTCTATGACGACATTCACCATTACAGCAAGTTTTCTCTTGCGTCCATGTTGTAAAAGGCAAAAATGTATCACATTTTCACATTTGTTTTAGAGGAACTTACATATAAAAAATAGGGGCCCAATATTAAGATTGACCACAAAATAGCAATAGGTGTGAGTGAAATGGCTATTGCAATATCATCACTATAGTTAAGTAACGTAACTGGCTTTAAATATGAATACATTCTACTACGGTTGAGGTCCTGATAGATAACTGAAAGCCGTAAATGTATTCTGGTTTCTATATTACTTTTAATTTACTATTCTCTTGTTATCATGTAATTATAACTTAGTAACTTAATTTTTTTAAATAGCGTCAGTCATGAGGATTGTTTAAATATTTAATGTACCTTTGCTATGAAGTTAATTTTATGAATAATATGTTTTCCTATAAACCAACAGCGTGGTCAAAATCATTAGCATTAATTTTTTTAATACAGACAATAGTAAACATATAAATTTATTTACAATTCACTTCATTATTTAACAAAATATGAAAATGTTGTTTAGTGTATTGACGTAAATAAAACCAATTAGGTTCAAAAGTATTTTTACTTGTCAAAGTTATATTGATAAAATACAAATACTGCAAACAGCCTTGTTACTCGAGAAGTAAAAGCCACTCTGCTGGAGAACATCATCAAACCTGCAGTGAACAATCAGCGCCCACTCTCTATCTCCACTTTACACTTAATCTACATAATCTTCACCTCAACGTCATCAATTGAATTTACAAGTGAAGCTTAATATTACATGCGTAAGCATCGTCTTATTACACGTTAAAAGTGTTTTTTAATAAGTCTTTATGATAATTTTAATATATCACATGTTAGTCTTCCTATTGAACAGCAACTATTCAAAGACAATATAATAACTTTGAGATATTTCTGGAGCTCAAATCGATGTCCTAGAACAAATGAACACTCAGCATTCTCAAAGAGAGAACTCGATAAAGCTCAAACTAGATAACTAAAAAACGATTGAAAAGATTAAGAACGATCTATCCTATTCAAAAACTATTTGTATTAAATATTAACGTTTATATGATAGCTAGTCAATTAATAATTCATTATTTCTACGTAAAGATGTTTCATTATTCGTGAAATAAAGAGTTACTCCAAGAAACTCTTAGTGAAGAGTAAAATAAATACTCGGAACTTTATGCTACCGATTGTGCAAACCAAACTATCGATCTTACATATGGAATACAAGAATATTGTTATTAGATTTCATAAATGCAGCAACCTAGACAGATCTATTAGGAATGCTATATTCGATGGCGTAATTTGTCTAATTGGCGAATTCAGCTTAGTTGAATGTTGCGGTTTTGCATCATGGTGGAAGGAGGAGGGTGTTTGCCTACATGGTTATCTCAAAATGTATCTAGGGTAAACATTGTGCGTTCAAAACCTCAAGAAAATAACTTATTGACATTACTATAGAATAATAACGTTTAGGCATTGTTATTATAGTAATATGTGTTTGAGGTGAACATGTATACACTGACAAAACCAAACAACTAAACTGACCAAACATTTGCAACGTTTAAGATTTTATGTTGTTATAGAGGTGTCGTCGAGAAGGATACTACACTATTATTAGTATGAAATTTTATGAGATGTTGTATGAATGAAGAAAATTATTTTTAATATTTTAAAATTAAAGTTCTAGAAAAATAGAAGTATATACTAAAACTTGAAAACGAGTTTTACCTACGAGTCAGCAGCAATTTTATACTCATATTTATCATTCATTATGGTAATTAAGAATAATATTGTAAAAAACCCAATGGAAAATAACCATTCTCGAGATATAGGTTTCAACAAATTCTGCTTAACAGGTGCAATTAAAATTGGAAACCAAATTGTAAAGTAAAATGTGGTAAAAGTAGTGTAATGAAAATCTCAGCTATGATAAAGGGAGCACTCTTTCAATTTCCAATTTCGCAAACCAAGTTATCGCAATTACAATGTTATTTAAACATTTACCGAACACACAACACGTTTTAATAACCCTTATACAGCCAGAGCTGTTGTTCTACGTTCCTGCTAAATAGACGTACTACATCAGCGTTTTTCTACACAGTGTTATAATTCAATACAAGTTTTTCGTTTTGTTTGTTTTAATTTTCTTAATAATACTTCCTCGAGTTTGTGATAAAATGCAAATAACGCGAACACTTCTGTAAAGAGTTACTCTCCCACGCGGTGGAGAATATCACAAACTCTGCAGTGAATAAGGACAAACGAAAACGACTCTCTACTTTACATTCAATTTTCTACCTCAACTTCTCTTCGTTTTATTTAATTAATTTCAATTTCCAAGCAAATTCACTAGATACAATTATCGAAGGCATCAATATCTTGAAAAAGATTGCATCGGAAAAAATCCATAGACCCATGACATAAATTATTTTTTCAAATAAAGGAAAGAATTCAGTGTAATAATTTATTATCTTCTTGTTTGATATGTGTGTTTAACCATCTCTGAATTGAGCAATGAAAAAGTGACAATAATCCACTCTGTGAAAATTTTTAAGTTTGCACACTTCATTCGATTTATTGTAGGAGCACGATATAGTCATTCACGATTGTATCATCGTCCTTACTACTCCGCATGGTACCGTTATTTATAGTAATTCTCCGAACTCATCCATCATTACACACAAAAATACGATATCTCCAATAAGTTAAGCTTAAAAAACAAGGACACCTTATACTAAAAAAATAACAGAAAATTACAGACAGACCAGTATATAATGTACTTAATTCAACAATATGATAGGAACACTAAAGAGCTTTAAATTCTATATAAACAGTTGAAAGACATACTTTGGTCATAATTACACTATTTATGGCATGAATTTCCCCTCATGCATTACATTGATACACATGCAAATATAATTTCATACCTTTTCGTAAATAAAATCTTACTGACGTCAGATTCACCACTTTCATATATATTCCTGCAGATGATCAACAGAATATAATTTAGATCGCATTGGACATCAATAGACTCTTGGCATGTGTTTAAAATTGATTTAAATTTCATTCCCCACCACCAACTTTGCCTGCCTGCACGCCCTTATTTTCTGCATGTCTGCCACTGTATAGATTGGTAGTATCTGAGAGTCATATACTCCTCTATTCCTTCACTATGCAAAACATGATTCTATTTCAGAAATCCTACAGCCCGTATCAAATGAAATTCGCCATTATAGATTCCACTTCCGCACAATTCGGAGAGCGACATGGCGTCAGAGGTATCCATTGAGGACCATAACACTACAGCCCACTCTAGGTATTGAGGACTCTGTATAAACAGGCGGACCATGGTCGTGAAATTGACAGGATAAGTCAATAACGATAAGTGAAAACTTGAATTTGCCGCTACACAACTGTATTGGTGAATCCTAAGTAAGGACAACTTTAAGTGTTTATATGTACACAAATTTCATATACGAGATATATGTTTAGTGCATATCGCATTTTGGCCGATATCTTAATGATTGATTCTATTTCACAGTTCTTTTTTTTTTAAATCAGTCTTTTCATTAATACTAAAAATATATATTTTAAATTTAAATAAATAAATTAATGTGTATTTATATATTGAACTTTAAAATACTATTTTAAGGGAGGGATAATTGTATCCTATATTTTCTTATCTACTATACAAATAGTAAATAACTTTTTATTGTAAATAGTTAATATATTTCATTAAGGGTAAAGTAAAAATAATGTATCTGGAGCTTTATATCCGAATAAAATATAAAGTTATTGTTGATTTGAATTTCAACAACAACAAAGTATGTTTGCACGTTGACTGTGGCAGGCGGATTTGTTTAATGCCATCAGTAAGGATCACTCAGTATAGAGCTACAGTGAAGTGGTTAAAAGAGAACATACAATCTAATTAAAAATTCATATTAGTTATGGACGTGCCATGCTTGAAATAAAAATAGAATCTAAAACTGTACAGCAGCCTTTAGGATGACTGTCTCTGTTTTAGGAAACGGAATATAAACAACAATAACTTGGTGTTATTGAGATTGAAATGTAGTTTGAGAGGCAATTCAAATTTAAATTAAGTTTTATTGATCCTCAGGAGCTAATTCCGAGCCGTATTCTCGAAATGACATGGCGAAGTTCCGCGAGAACCTTCCTGCTAAATTAGATTTCTGAAAGTGGTGAGTGCTTTGTGATAAGAGCAATTGTATGTGTGGGTAAGAGATTTATTATACATTTACTGTTTAGAACAGCTGGAGTCATTATTCAAAATGCATGTTAAAATTAGTGACAAATAAAACAGGGTTTAATTTCAAAAATGTTTTTTACGAATTATTAAAATTACCGTTGCATAAAACAGCCTTATATGCTAATTTTGCTATATACATTTTTTAATACATAATTAATGAACAAGGTAGAAGTCAGCCTCTCCTCCTTAGCGAATAAAACCACTCAAACTGTTTAGTGTAAAACTCTAAAATGCATTATAGATTTAAAAATGAATGTATTCATTTTGAATAAGAGTGGTTGGTGGAAATGAATATCGGGTGAAACGTCAAGACCAACGTCACAACATTAATTAGTCCTTACTTCCCTACTTCCATTCCAACACCTTAACCAATATTATCATCGCAACAGAATTTTTAAGTTCAGTCTTAGTAAATTAAGGTAATGTTAGGCAATTATATTCTGTTTTATCTCAAGTTTCTTAACTTAAACTTATTCATACAGTTTTAACTGCACCTTATTTGATTAATAGTTTGATTATAAATTCATTTCAAATTATAAGTGTGATTTATCACTGATGGAAGTTAAGAGACAGAAAGAGATAGTCGTAGACATAAAGTCAGTTATCTAAACACAGATAAATATATTAGATATACCAAGATATACTAGTCTAACCTTGAGAATAATACGTTGTTATTAGTTACTAAACAATTAACTTTATAATAGATAATATTAAATTTGTTCTTTGTTTTTTAAATTAAGATAGAAAAAATGATTCTACATTCATTTGTGCAAATAAATTTATTATTTTTAATCTTTCAAAACTCTAACCCTCATATTCAATGGTGATATATAAAATTGTGTCAATAAACCCAAAGTTTATGATTTTCTGAATCCTTCTCTAATATTTATAAAACCTTTTGTTTATTTTATTAAACGTTAAACGCTCCAGAGTATTTGCACACATAAAAGATAATTTCGGTTGAGTTGGTAGCAGTGATAACGTTATTGTTTAATGTTGTGGCAGCTTGGAGTGCCAGTTAACATTTTATACATGTGCTATCTCTTTTGCATACACTGCTGTAATCTCGTGGCTTTAAAAGCGCTCCATCAAAAACAATTACACTTTGTCACTGTTGATATGTGTGTGGCATAGAAGTAGTAACTCGTCATTCCATTATTTGTAAAATAATATTTATATTATGAACAAAACGATGGTGACTTGTATTGCTTATAATACTTATATTCATTTACTTCACTTGTATTGCGTCGAAGTGCTCACCCACCGGAGGCCTTGGATAGGGAGAGGATTGAGCGCGAGGACAAGACACCGCCAGTCCGGTCCCAACAGTAAGGCCGAGAAGCTTTGGTTGGGCAGCTGAGAAAGATACAGTATTCATCCGTAGGTGCTTTAAACTTGGAGCGAAAGGAAAGCTCCAAGGATATTCGGTATATGTCGCTATAGAGCTTCGAAGGAAGACAGGAAGGCAGGTTCGTGATCGGCTTGTAGTGTTGAAATGATACCATTTTCCGCAAGAACATATTGGAGCAAATGCATCACCGCCGACATTGGGTGATGCACCCGCCTGGGGCAAGAATACGTAATGCCGAGGACTGAAAAAAATATTTCTTCTCACCCCAGCACTAAATATGGATGAAACAACCAATTCTGACAATGTAACTGGAAATAGCAACTTACTTAAGTAGGCAAAAACAATCAGTAAAAAGTACTGAACCACTGCCGGTTAATAAAAATGTTCGTCACTTGTTGGCAATGGCTGGCTGGTGAGGGTGAGCTGAAGGTTCCCAGCGTTTTATTTTTCTGAAGAAAATTCCAGAAGAAAATAAATTAAACTCTCGAAAATAAATTAAGCAAACCACGACTCTTTTCTCAGAGAGCCGCCAACAAAGCGAAAAGGCCAGTCCACATCCCACCGATGAGGCTTGGGGAAATGTTTTCGAACATATTCAGATATTGGACCATGTTTACGAAATAGGCTTCGAGAACTGGCGGAGGAAGGGGGCTTCCGGATCAGCCTAGATATACTGATGGTTGAGTTCTAGTGGAGAATGTTTGAGGGCCTCCCGTGTTCCGAAGAAGATCGGAGGACAAGACCGACAAATTCTGCAACAAAATGATCTGAAAGATAAGAAGGGTCATCCGTTATGCCGGAACCCAGGATCTATACCAAAAAACTACCTCATGATTGGCCAAAATAGGGTCAGATCAATTAGGAGATCTGATTTCCTAAAGAAGAATCGGTAGATCTACACCGGCGTATGTGGGGAACTCCGGCAGAATGCACGATTGAGATTGAGATCCGGTGATCACCTTCCAGAAAAAGTGTGAGGGGTTCCACCAGAGGAGGTCGGGGCGTTTGGCATCGGGGACTGGTGTGTACCGCTGCCCAAAGAGGACCGCAAAAATCAATAAAATCCTTTTACAGGACCGAATGGTTTTCATAAAATTGTATTTTTCCATCTTAACTCTCACCACCTCCCTATAGGAATCTATAATTTACGTGAGACGTTCCGAGGAGTGAGGTGCATATCCGTTTAAAGTATTAATTAAATGACCTCAGATTACTGTTTTTTATTGTTACAGACTAAAATTGCTCTTCGCGAGTTTTTGAAGAAAACAAAAATATAACGAGATACAGGCGGTCAAAGTGAAATTGAGACATGGAGACATTTATGAAGATTTATATCGGTTTGCTTCTATGCATTAAATTTCGAAACAATTTCTCTTATGGTAGTTGTAAATTAACCGTGTGATAATAATGGTAGACCTTTCTCGGAAGTGCATGTTGGTTAATAAAAATGGGTTTATTTATAAAATACGTTATGTATGTAGTTGAAACGTTGGTCAGGGGTAGATAACGTGCGGAATAGTTCATGTGGTTAAAAAAATTATCGGTAGAATAAATGTATATCGGTTTTAAAAAAATCTTGGGACAGGTGCATATCGGTTTGTAAAACTTGGCTATTTCGGGGAAATCAAGTTTATCAGGCCTATAGAGTAGGGTTTAAGCCGAAAATGTCTTGGTGAATTTTGTAGAACTATCTATAGCCGAGCAGAGGCCGGTCAAAAGTGAAGTCAGAACTTTTCGAAGGTCTCTCCTACTTTCTTTTTTCGCGTATAACGTTCGAAGACACTGCAGTTAATCCCTCAATAACGATCCTGTTATTACCAATGATCGTATACTTATCTTAGGATTGGAATCTTATTTCACATAAAAGGCGAATAATATTACTATGACTATGGTGTTAATATTACTAGGTAATTAATTGTTATCAAGGTGAATGATACTTTGGGAAGTCATGATAGAAGTCGAGAAAACGTCACCAACAACATCGCCAAGCCAAAGTAGCATTGGCTTCGACATTATCACCAGTAGCTTAACTATCGTGTCAAGTATGTACCATGTCAGAGTATCCATATCGACATCGTACCAATCAATCAGCACCGAAATTATCCTCTTGCAGCATCGCTGTAGCAGTCCATCGACAATGCTGGCGTTGCACACTCTCATCTACAAGAACTAATACGTTGGCACTGAGGGTGAAGCGTTATGACCATGTCTGAGTACTGTCACCCGATTAAGTTTGTCTGCAAGTAAAAAAATCACCATAAAATCGAAGAATAGTAAAACATACGGATCATTATGTGATCATTAAAACATGGGATCATACGCAATTAATGATCCCAACTAGAACTTTGTTCCAAACTCAATGGTTGAAGTAAATAATCATGTAATCAGTAAATGACATCAGTGCAGTAAATATACTACAGTATTTTATACAGTGAATACACCAATATACCAAACTTTACGATATAATTACGTATCATATATAATGTAATTTGGATACTAAGGTGATAAATCTTGTTATTTGAATTATAGATAAACAAAGTTTGAGGCAATGACTCTTAAGTTGCCAATTTTATCGAGCTTTGCATATTTGTTCAGTGTTTCAACTTAAAAACTAATGTATGAATTGATAAGAGTATGCATATTTAAAAGTTAAGAAGAATATATATATATATATATATATATATATATATATATATATATATATATATATATGAATGTTTGTGTGTTTGTCCTTTATGGAATCGTGAACTATTTGAACGATCATTATGAAAATTTGTATGTATATGTATTTTTCCACGGAGAAGGTTTATATGCTATGCCCATTGATGTAACTCGCCACCAAGTGACGCTGAAAAAATGATAATAGTCTTTAAAGCGCCTGCACATTATTAACTGCAATTACCTGACAGTTATTTATATTAAATAACCAAATACTATTTGAAGGCGATAAGTTATGATGGGGAATTTCTCTTTAAGATAAATTTCTGGTTGAACTTAAAGCTTGAGTGTTAGACTACTTTATAATAAAGTAAAGGTACGTGTTCAATAGCTACAAATATACAGACACTTTCTTGGTCGTGGCAACAAGGCAAAATATACATCGGCGTTGGAAATCTAATTGACTCGTACCAGAAGTGCACATACACGGGCAAAGCTTACGTAGAGCGTGCGAAGCCGAGGGAATCAGCTAGTATATTATACAGAAAGGCTATAAAGATGTCTGATGTCGGTATCATGAATCCACTCCCGCTTGAAATGTGCGACTGTTTGCCAGCTGAGTGTGTATATATTGTTCGTGTTCGCTGCCTCTGTTTATATCCATATCTGCGTTGTTTGATATATGTTTATTTGGTTGGAGCCGTAACTCATAAGTGTGAGTTCTGATACATTGGATATTCCACATCATGTAAACAGAAAAATACATAACGCGCTCCAGCGATCAGAATTAATATATTACGTTTCAAAATTCACGTATTGTTGGGAAATCTCGATGAAACGTTTTGTTTAAGGCATTTAAAAATATTATTTACAAACTTGGAGTGGTTTGATAAACTAAGTTCTCTTAAATGGCAATTATATAAATTGATTTCAAAACAAATTAACCTCGCAAGGTTGGGTGCAGGTGTTGCAAAACTGTAATTTTGTGGGATGGATGGTAGATTTCATGTTGATTATTCGCGCAGTATGGTACAAGAGCTGTAGGAGACTACAAAGCTGATTTTCAGGATAAAGCATTTTCCATCTCAGAAGAGTGTTCGATTTTAAATTGTATTTTAGAAAAACGAACCTAAAAACGATATTTATTTTGTTTTTATGGAATGTTGTGGTATTTTTACTTTTAAAATCCTTTCAAACACCAATTTAGCTAAAAAAAGAAGCAAGCGGGGGAGACCCCGGGACTTTTAATATATAATTAAAGACACGATACGAAACATTTGTACAAAAATTAGCTTTATACATCACAGTTGCGTGTAATAGGCTTGTTTGATGTAGATTTATTGGGCTAATATAGACAGTTACGTCACTTGATGTGAGTTCCTTTAGACCATCAAGGAGACAAATATTTGGGGTAAATGTTGTTTAATTTTGGATTTCCGATTACCTTTCTTTTGATAAATCAAATATTGGACGCTAATGGATAACAGGTAAATAAAATAAATAGATGTCGATTTATCTCTGCGATCATACTATCATTAGAAATCGTTCAATGAATCTTGATATGATTAATCCATGTCGCCTGTATTGTAGACTAAAATCTTTCCGGTAGGCTGCAGAGAGATAATAAAATACTGCTATGGTCGCAATAATCATAATTAACTTAAAAAATGTGTAAGGGCTCTTGTCATGTAAAACTGACAGTTTAAAATGTGACATACTTGCCTAAAAAAATTATTAAAAGACTACAAACTAATACACGGCAGATTTGTGGAGAAAAACGTATTTCATGACAGCTGTTTTGCCATCTCATTATGAAATAACATTAAAGTTTAATTGTGAATATCGTTCAATATTAGAATAGTATGATAATTGCCATTACATAAACATCTATTTATTGCTACATTTTTGTGGATTTATGTTATTGGGAGATTGCTTTAAAGTTGTAAAAATATGTACACATAATTTGAAAATAAATGTTAAAATATTTGTCAATAATCTCAACTTAGGAAATTCATCTTATTTAGTATTTCTGATGTGGTTATTAGTATTGATTGAATATCTATTTGGATGTTTGCTACGAAGTGAAGTTAGAACGACCAAATTAGATGTTTTTTTAAAAACTGACATGATGTGTATATATTAACCAGTATTAAATTCCTGACTTGCAAATAATTATAAACATGAAACCCTATGCAAGTAAATTAAATACACAATTATCCAATAAATTTAAAATTATCGTATAGTTGTGTACTTCTTTTACTGTAATATTTTTAACCAATGACTAAAGCTTCTCCTTTAATAAAACCCATTCTTATATTCATAAAAATATAAAAATGTAGTTTAATGCCTTGTAAACTTCTTAAAAACAACCAATTAAGTTTAAGACTTAGACAACACTTGGTAAAGTTACCTTGATGAAACACAAATACCGCAAATAGCCTTGTTTACTCGAGAAGTAAAAGCCACTCTGCTGGAGAACATCATCAACCCTGCAGTGAATAAGTAGAGTTCTCTCTTTCTCTCCTTACTTTATACACCATCTTCCACCTCAACGTTTGCAACTGAATTTATAAGCAGAGCTTCTTGATTTAATATTGCACGCATAAGCAATACCTGATAAAATCTTACACCATAATGTTATTATGATTATTTTTTTATTATTATTAATTTGTTATAGAAAGGGGGGGTTTACACTCTTAACATCTAATTCAAAAGATTATACACTGAGAGTAAATTCCTATAAATGAGTGTGCTTTCATATACAAGTCAAGAAAATTGGAGAAAAATTGATTCCACATAAACTTAAATTAGCAATATTAAAACAAGATGTAGTAAAAGGTACTAATAAACCCACTGTAGAATGAAGACAATCGTTTCATTTTCATGAGATTTCGCTTTGGATAATAGAAACAGCATAACTATTAGCGCCACACGTGTTAATTATTACAGGTTGTTAATGTTCCTTGTACACAGTGTAGGTTCTTAGGACTTCACAGCCACCATTCATAATGAAACATCCACTTCACACTATAATCCTTGACTTCTCCGAAACACCCGAGCATATGCTGCTTTTGTCTTTACAACAACGTTACTTACGATGAGACGCTTTCCTTTAAACTTACAATATTGGCCAGTAGAAATAATGTAAAATACTTTGTGTGGGTTTTCTGTCTTATAAATACTTAATTAAAATGTAGTAACCCAGATTATTTAAAAGTTAAAAGGTTAATCTACAAAACGTTATTTTGATAATTTAATGGCATGCGTTCTTTTTTACCAAACTGCAAAGTTATTTATGGGTAAAGGTAAATAATGCATTTTGCATTAAAAACATTTTTTTGTTTAACTAGTAAATATAGGTTTTTTACAATATTTTGAAGTTAAACTCACTCGTAGCTTTTACGCAAAATAGTTACAAGTCTAGAGCTTCTTGCATGAAGATGTGGTAGACAGGGTTTACAGTACGATTTTCATGGAAAAGAACTTCAATCTCCAGTAAACAGATTTTCTGGCTGGAGAACTAAAACCTATAAGAAATCCGCATTCTGAATTTAAAAATAGAACTAAAATAAATAATTGTCATCACCCTAAGCCAAAAATAACTATATTTGCATCCTTAAACTTTCCAATCCGTAAAACGACGTGTTTTTGTATTGTAACTCTTAAGGGAAATATTCATAATTATATTATCGCATTAAACTCTATCTCACATAGGTTCTAGATAGATACTGTAACACATAGAGAAAAGTTGAAATGAGAAGCAATAGTTAATGATAGTACGGCAGTCTATTATGAGGTCTAATTGTCAATACACTCAAGAAAGTTCCATATTGGATACTGCTGTTGAACTGCAATTAGTCGAAAACAATGTGATAACTTGGAGATATCTCTGGAGCTCAGATCAATGTCACTAAAACAGATGAACACTCAGCACTCCCAGAGAGAGAACTCGATAAAGTTGAAACGAGATCACAATGAAATGATCGTTATAAACAACGTTCCTTGATTTCCCGTCGGAATTAAACTAGAAACTTAGAAGCATCTGTTACAGCGTGTAATTTGCTTCTTGTAAATGGTTTCTATCTTCTCCTCAGTACATGTAACGTTTGTCCACTAAAGTTATGTGTTCAGCGCAGCGTTTAACTAGCAGTTTGTATTTTCTCATTAGAAAGCTTTGTTTTACAAACTAAATTCTAGAGCTGTACAGTATTTATTGGGATGATTTTACGAATAAGAATTCATTACATACGAATAACTTCTGTTTAGCAATAAATCAACTGAAATGGTAAGTTTCTGTTACATATGACAGTATTTGAATGTATGCACCCAGATACTTTCATTACATCTCATAATTCATGAACTGATTTACATATTTGAAGATGTCTGAATTTAACAGGTACAGTTTATCTATTTAATCTATTTTTTACGATGGTTTCTTAAAACATCTATAATATTATACACAATTTTACAGACATACACTGTTTTATAACTAAAAGTTTTAAGTCCGTAAATTGAGGAAAAGATGGAACTTATAATTAAAATTAGGTTTTTTAGAATATACAAAGTGATCCAGAATGCATCGGTGGGTTATCGTAGAACAATTTTATTGTTAATATATATACAAAATTCTAATTTTTAACAGTTTTTGTAATATTGTAAGAGTATCTGCCAGGGTAGCACCCAACTTAGTGGATAAATGTTCACAAAAATAGCACCTGATTATAAACAGTTGGTATTGTAACAATAACGAATCATTCATTTACCATTTAGGTCTTAGCAATACAGTACCATGTTATGTATATAATACATTTTAATCAGTATTTTGATTCCATTTTACATTTTTCAGAATTATAGTTCTCACGTTATAAATATTAAGTTTTAAATATTTACGAATTTGAGAATACAATAATATTCAGTGTACCTCATATCACCTCGAAACTAAACCAACTATCCTCACATCATTATATTATTACCAATGTAATAGAGTGGTACAATTCAACAATCGTATCGCTATATTCATATAAAATTTGTATGCACCAAGAAATTGTAAATTATAAGTTGACCATTCTTACTTTTAATGCAGTGCAGTGTTTTATGAAAGTGAACTTGAATACCCGTCAAAACATTTTCTTCTTTATTGTCTAGGAGGTGTAGTGTTGACATTCATGATTTGGGTATCATCAAATTTAATAGTTATTTGTATGAAATGTAAATAGCGGAAACACTTCTGCAAAGAACAACTCTGCCTGCCACGCGGTGGAGAATATCAACAACCAGCAATGAATAAGAAGCACACTCATTTCACTCCACTTTACATCCAATTGTCTACCTCAACATCTCATCCTATTGTCAATACCACACATTTTGTATTATTTCTTACAGTAAAGAGCCACTCTAACACGCGGTGGAGAACATCATCAACCCGCAGTGAATATGCACAACCGTCTCACTCCACTTTACATCAAATCTCCTGCCTCAGCATCTCTTCCCATTATCAATACCGCACAATTCAGTACTAAATCTTACAGTAGCCTCACCGTCTCTTTTATTATTTAATTTAATCCCATTTCCAAGCAACTTTCGATGTAATATTTAAGGCATAAATATCTTTAAGAAGTTTGCATCCATTTCAATAAATCACATAAAAATACTACCTTAGGACCATTAAAACAATACCATATAAACATTTTGAAATGATCATATGTCTTTTTAATCATCTTTGACTTAAACAATAACAAAAGTGTCAGTTATCCTTCACATTAAATGGTTTGTGTAAGCACGCATTACTCATTGTTTTGAGGTGTTTAATTGGCCCTTGGATCGGGAGCAATGTTGGAATATCAGTGGAGCAATAAGTAAAGTTGAGAGGCTTATTGATCGTAAAACTTACAGCCTGTCCAAAAACCTGATTGAGTGGCACCAGTAAGCTTTTTTTAGATCAGTAAGTTAAACAGTTACATCATATCATAAATAATTTTATACAATTTTCAGGTTTGAATCCAGACTCAGTATGTCATCGTACGGATTTCAAATGATTTTTTAAATCTTAATGCCAATCAAAGTCACTTACTCATGCCTGAACTTACTACGATCAAAATAAAAATCTTAAACATTAAAAATTTTGGGGCAGTTAGTAAAAAACATTCCCTAACTGAACAAACCTTATAAAAACAAGTATTGGATATTTTATAATAGTTTCAAAAATATCGGTGAAGTATTAATTGTTTACTAATAGCTTATATGTTATCTGGACGTCACTTACCTGTTAAAACAAAAAAAGTTTCGTAATATTTAGAATTTGTAATAATGTTTAATTTAGATATTTTATTTAACAAGGAATTCTCATATGTCCAGAAAGGATTAAAATTCCCATAATATTAATTGAAACATAAAATAAAGACTTAAAATATTTTTAGAAATTAATGGAGGATCTATAGAGAGGTCTAAGAGTCACATAAGTCTATGCCGTCTATAAAGTCATAGGTGGTTATTGATCCAAAACGCAATGTAGAATAATCATTGGATACTTCTTAAAATATAAGTTCCAACTCATTCTCCCAGTAGTTTGCATTCACAATTGAAAAATATAATATACTAGCTGTTTCCCGCGGCTTTGCACGCTTTTCGTAAGCTTTGCCTGAGTATGTGAACTTCTGGTTTAATTGAATTATATTTACAACGCCGATGTAGAGTTTGCCTTGTTGCCACGATCAAGAAAATCTGTTTATGTTTATAGCCATTGTGCACGTACATGTACTTTATTAAAAAGTGGTCTAACACTCAAACTTTAATTTCAATCAGAAATATATCTTAAAGACAAATATACATAATAACTTAGTGCCTTCAAATAGTGTTTGCTTATGTAATATATGTAACTGTCACGTAATTGCAGTTTATAGTGTGCAGGCGCTTTTAAACCTTCTATCTTTTGCAGCGCCGCTTGGTGGTGAGTTACATCAATGGGCACGTCCATAAAGGACAAACACACAAACGTTCATTTATATATATATATATATATATATATATATATATAATATATATATATAGACTATATATAATATGTATATTTATTTATTTGTTCCGTGGCTGCAATGAATTAATCACGAAAATTCTGTCTCAAAACTAACTTTGTGCAATGTTATCTCTTCTAATCCTTAGACTATTCTAATGCTTTCTTGGAAATAATTAAGTTTCAAAATAGATAAACCTGAATTTAAAAAACAGATATGCAATATTGACATTCTTAAAGTCTTTGAGGAATGTTTTAGAGAAGTAGGAAGCGTAAGAATATGAGCATAGTATGTTTGGTCGTGAACGTAATGAAGTGGCCACGTCTGAGTACTATAACTAAATATGGTTTGTACAGTCAGTAAATAAAATCCCAATAAAAATCAAAGAACTATTATAAACGTGGATCTTAACAATGTACAGGTAGGCTATAATCCTATATTAAACTTAGTCATAAATTTAATGGCTTAAGAAAATAATCATGTAACCAGTACCTATACTAGAATATAACTTGTATATAATTCAATTTTAATACTAAGCTAATGAGGCTCATATGTCACTCATATGTGCCAATTATATCAAGCACTTACATTCAAGCTCAACGTTAGAAATTAATTTGTGGAATTATAAGGGTATGAATATTTAAAAGTTCATAAAAATATCACAAAACGTAAGAATTGTATATACCATACTGAAAGGCTATTAAGATGTCTGATGTTGGTATCATTAATCCAGTTCCGCTTGAAATGTGCGACTGTTTGCCAGCTGAGTGTGTATATATTGTTCGTGTTCGCTTCCTCTGTTTATATCCATATACGCTTTGTTTGATATATATTTATTTTAATGGAGCTATAACTCATAAATGCAAGTCCTGATACAACAGACATTTTAAGTTCAGAATTATAATCTTATGCTTAAAGTATTGCGAATTATTAATCTTAAATCTTATTAATCTATTAAAGTATTATTAATCTAGTCGAAAAAGTTAGTAAACATTTAGGAAGAATTGTTCAAAATTTTGTGGTGATTTGATAAAATAAGTTTTCTTAAGATTACAAATATATGAATTGATTTCATTACACATTAACCGGTTTTATTTGGGGGAGGGGGATTTAAAGAGTAATCTGATAGGGGGGGGGGGTTTGCACGTCGATCTTTCGTGCAGTAGACTGCAGAGCTGCTCGAAACAGGCCACAGGTCAGGATTTATAAAATTTTACACAAAGAGCATCTCAAATTCATTAAAATAACTTTTATATTGCTGGTACATTTAATAGGATACCATTTCATCCTCCATTAGAATTGGATGTATTCATAAAATGCATAGGATTGCAAGTCAACGGAGGGCTTAACTGGGATGTATACGTTAATGAGATTTGTACCAAAGTTACAAACGGTCTATATTTCCTGCGTAACTTGGAAATAAATTTCTGAAAATGGGCTAATTTGGGATAGTATATTGACATTGTTGCTATAGAATTCGTTTGCGGTGTTATTAAATGAAGCAAAGATTTGAAATAGACTTCAAGTTTCAAATATGGCAATCAGGATGATTTCAAACACATATTTTATAGAATCGTGTCGAGAGGTCTTCAGGAGTTTTTGATTGGTGAATTTTCCCCGCCTCTATATCCTTGAGGTGTCTATATACTGCATGTTCAGATACCAATTGACTCTTGCCAGGGTGTTCTCGTTACATTAATTACTAGAGGTAGGAGCAACTTAGGGGTTTAGCAATATCGAAAATTGTGTTTGAGAAACTCTCTACACAGGTTAGTGCCTGGTTAATCAACTGGCTTCCTGAGGACATCAAGCAACTAAAAATTAAACTCATTTCGAAGCAGGAAGAAAACACCTGTTGATGTCAAACCCTTTTTCTTAAGGAGTACTGGCTAGCCACAGGAAACAATAAATTAGGCCAGTAGCTCTGTTGCATGGTTTTATAAGAGTGAAAGAAATGAATGCAATTTTGAGCGTGGATGTTATATGAATGTAATCAGCTTAAGTACCTTATAACAAGTTATATGAACTATTTCTCTAAAAGTTTACCAATAAGAAAAAATACTGTTGCTATGACAATCTTAATATAACGCAATATAACGTCTCGTAATTAGTCAAATCCCTAATAAATTTTAAATATATAAAAACAACCAACGTGCTTAAATTGTTGTTCTAAATCCTAGTATTGTTTGCTAATATCGTTATAAATAAAATATTGTAAAATAGAGGTGAGGTTGCTTTAATCGAGTTAATTTGTTAGATCTGAGTTAGTGTAAGCAGATAATACAGACTATCGCAGTACCCTGCAGAACGTAATGAAGATCTTACCAACCAATCCAACAAAATACACACTTTGTTACACCTGCGTCGTTACCCAGTTATATGATAAAATACCATAAGATTGTACTCAGTTTGTTTATTAAAAACTAGGATCTATATGACATCCATTATAAATGTTTGGAGAACGAGTGTAGCTCCTAAAGCTTTGCACGTATTGATAGATATTCCTTTGAATATGCATCTCTGACCCCAATCGATGTGAAACATCTTGCCAGTAAATTTAATCTTAATGGTGCTATATTTTTACCTGGCATCAAATCAGGTTAAATTGCAAAGGATTTTTCAGTAATAAATGTCTAATCTATCAAGGGTTCAATGTGAGTGTAAGCAAACGAGTGAATAGCAGGTACTTTTAAAACAAAATGTATCTAACAACCTTAAATAACAATAATAAATAAATAATAAAAATAAATGAATTCTTTTTGTTTTTACGTGAAGAAGAAAACAACTGTATTCGGTAAAGAATAATATGGTATATAGCAAGATCAATGTGCTACACATAACAAAGAAGTGAAATCTATCAAACGTCAAATTGTAAACAAAAACATGGGTTTTCCATGCACGAGCTTGACGTCGCATGTGTATAGTCAGGTCGCGTAAACAAACGGGATAAAAGGTTACGTGTTACTCGAGACAAGTAAACTTTACTACGGCTGTCACTCGCGGCACAGCGCGGCTTGTTTACTTGTTTGTCGAATGAGATACTGAACTGTTTCGGTGAATAGTTTCAGTGGGTTCTCTAAGATTACAGGGATGATATTAATTCGCGTAACATAACTTTTTATAGGAATAAATTGTTTGTTTCTTAAAATTTTAAAAATTAGTTCTACATAAACTGATTATAATTAGTAAACGTAATTGAAGTACGCAATGTAAAATAAAATTGGCGTACAGCGTGAAAACAGTAGAAATATTATAATTTAAGAATGAGTTATATGGTAGCAGTCTCCCACAGCACGTATTTCGTAACAAGCATCTCTAAGCTTGCATGCAAAAAAAAAACAAATATGCTCCTTATTTCATTAGTCAACACTTGTTACTATGTTACATGTTTTAATGTCATATATGTCATTGTACTAAGTTTGTTTACAAATTTATTTATTTTGAAATTTCTGTCATGGTTACCTATAATAACAATGTAAAACTATTCGTAGATTGTCAGCAAAATCCCTTCAAGTGACATGCACCATAATCAAACTCAATATTGCTTTTTATAGAAATGAAGGATCAAGGTAAATTTAATTTAGTTCTCAAGATATCATGTGACAATTATATATATATATATAGGAATAAATTTCGTCCATATTATCGAGTAGTAGACTTTGCAACTGCTCAGTCAAAAATATTGCTATAATATAATAAATATATAATGGTAATGACAATAATAAGTTTAAGAATATATACGCTAAAACGTGCAAAGAAGGGACCTCTAGATCTAGAAGAAATGAATATTTTAGGGTTGAATTATATTCTGTAGTTGTTCTTTTTATTTTTGCAGGCATTGTATATGGCTGTATTTAAAAGTATTTAAATTTATTTAAATTAGTAATTTGAAATGTAATGAAGAAATAATTAAAAAAAAACAATAATTTAATTTCTTGCTACACTTAAGCACATCCTTATATCGGTATCTGTCAGTGTTGTCAGTACCTTATATCATGTGATGATTAGTGAAAATGTAATTCGTGCAACCACATATAGGTGGATTAAAATAATAATTAGTTTCATGTCAACAATTAAGACTATTTTCATAGTTATGTATTTTTCCATTACAAAACTATGCACTGCTCTATTAGTTGAATGCTTACGATATATATGGACCACACCATTGTCTTAAGACTCTTTGTATGTCTTAGATTTACAATTTAAAAAACTTACCTAATCTTAACTTCACAATTGTAACTTGTTGTGAAACCTGAAATATCTTTAGATAACTAAAATCCAAAATTTGCAGACTGCAAAATATTCGGCTATGAGTAAAGAGGCTCTGTTTGGGAAAGGTTGGATAAAGAAACCGTTAACGTGAGATAAAACACACAGTATTATAATTATATTACAGTATTACTTAATATTACAATGCCTGAGCAGGAGAATAGTACGTACCCAATAAGAATAACTGAAAGGATTCTTTTCTTATGCTAATAATGCTAAAGATGTTGGAGTGGAAGGACGAGAGAACTAATTAAAGTTGAAGCCAGGAGCATTGTGACGTTGGCCGTGACGTTTTATTCCATTTACGTTCCTGAAAATTAACACTCTAAGCCATTTACTTATTTTCAAAGGTCTGCAACAAAAAGAAGCATTCAATTTCAAAGAGAGTGTATTTCATCAATTTTAATGTGACACGATATTAATACTTTTACATTTATTGTGTGTTCGATTGTGTTTTTAACATTCATTTGATTGATAATAATGATATTTTACTTATTATATTTGAGGCGTTCAGAGGCCAATCTGACTAACTCCTTTTTTTTTAATTTTCGGGTTTTTAAACAGGGTTGGAATTGTCAATTGAATAATTTTCAGTGGGCAAAATGACTAACTCCACAGTTCAAATGGTTTGCCGCTAGAATGCGCTATCTACTCTGCCAACTGAATATTTTACTGGTTGTTTCAGTGGCCAAAGTGATTAACTCCATGTTTCCATGACAGTTGCTGTTTATTGTTGATCTGCTTGTGTAAAAGGTTATGTTTGTGCAATATGACGGTGTTTTACACCTTTACAATGTTTGTTTATGTTGTATGATTATTATTATGAGCTTATTTCAATAAGGAAAAAGCCTACAATGAGTGAGCTCAGTAGTGAAAGTGACATTTTTTGTGACAACACGGACTCGGATCCAGACTTAATACCATGTTCAGATTTAGACAGTACAAAACTTAATAATACTTCATTTCGGTTAAGTCGAAGCCTAAAAAGTTCAAGTACAGACTCTAATGAGGTTCACCAGTCAAATGATGGGTTAGGCGCAGGAAATCAGTGAAATCTGTATTTTTAAAATGTTGAGGTTAGGCCTGGCCCTGTAGCTGTTAGAGGGCGTAAACGTTAAAAGAAACCCTGATAGTTGGAAGAGGACAAAACACAACAACAAAAGAGACTTTCTGGTAAAGAGTAATAAAACTAGATCAGGGCATACAATTGCTGAAAAAGTTCTTTAATGAAAAACAGTGTAAGTGTGCAAGAAAATTTCAATGACAAAATATCACCAGAGGACAGGGAAACTCTTTTCAAGTCATTTTACAGTTTAGGTAATCAGACCCAACAAAACATATTTATCCACGGGTTGTGTGAAATCAAATAGTATTATCAGACGTCGACCTACCAATCAGTCTAAGCTACCAAAAAAGCCATAGTTTTTCGTTTTTTGTCAGAGTCAAGAACGTCGACATTCGGGTTTGTAAAAAACATACTTTAGACAAACCTTTCAAGTGTCTGATGGCCGAATTTCATAATTGTTGTGTTAAGAATGAAATAAACTGTGTTGTAGATGGAAGAGGAAATTCAACTCCAGGAAATAAAGTTGACATTTCCGATGTTGTTAACCATATAAATTCATTCCCTGCTTACTGTAGCCACTATACAAGGTCACGACAACCCCAATAGAAAATATTTACACCCTGACAACAATTAAAAAATGTATGACTTGTATGTCTTGTGGTGTGATGAAAACCAAAAAGCTCCGGTTAAAGAAAAAATGTATTATCATGTATTTTCAACTAATTTCAATCTGCATTTTAAACCACCACTTATAGACACTTGTCAAGTGTATGATTGTTTTAAAAATAGACTTACACTAGCAAATGAAGATGAAAGGAAATTAATAGAAATTGAGAAGGAGCTACATCTAAGAAAGGCAGAACAGGCAAGAGACAGTTTAAAGGAAGACCAGGGTAAATGTTCGGATGACTTATTACATGTTAACTTTCGATCTCCAGAAAGCTTTGGCTTTCCCAAAACTGTCTACATATGTAGCATACTAATAAAAGAAATCTGTATGTTTATGACTTTGGTATTCACATTTTTAATAATAAGAAAGCCTACATGTATGTATGGCCTGAAACCGAAGGTTCTAGGGGTTCTCAGGAAATAAGTTCTTGCCTTACAAAAACACCTGACTATCCATGGCAATAATGCAAAACATATTGTCATGTACTCAGACTCATGTGGCGGTCAGAATCGCAACATCAAAGTTGTTTTATCTCTTATGAAATAACTGCAAAATCAGCGTGGCAACACAGAAACTATTGACTTGAAGTTCCTTGTACCAGGTCATAGTTACCTCCCAAACGACTCAGATTTTTCTTTTATTGAAAAGAGAGCAAAAACTAGTAGCAACATCTATTCACCGAGAGATTGGTATGATATTATTCTTAGTTGCAGGGAAAACGAACAAATATTTGCTCACTGAAATGAACCATGAAGGCTTTCTATTCAACAGAGACTTTAGAAAAATCTATCACGAACAGGAAAAAAAAATGTTGAAGGTGAACCAGTGAATTGGCTGAAAATTAGATGGATTAGAATTGAGAAGACCGAACCATTTGCTGTAAAGTATAAAGTTACTTTTCTCACCAGACATGCCATTTGGAAAAATAATACATCCGAGAGAAAGAACATGGACGTCCCTTGGAAAAACCTAGCCAATGTGCCACAAGATCTTGTTTATCACACATCAAGACAGATCACCATGGCAAAAAAGAAGGACATGATGGACCTATTAAAGTTTATACCTCCAGTTCATCACAACTATTATAAAAACTTAAAAACTGAAAGAGGTGTACTGGAAAATGAACCTGGAAGTGATGATGACTGCATTACCCTACTCAGACTAATGATAAAGAACCTAAATGTTATCTGTATTTAGGCTTAGGACTTATTTTTTCCTAGTTTCCAAACTCAGCCTACGATTTTTTGTTATCTATAGTAGCACTGATTACTTTTTTATTTAACAGATATTTGTTTGCTTTGTATTTGTTTAATAAAGTAACTTGTATACAAAACCACTCAGAATTTTTGTCAACACACTTTCAGTTGGCAATGTGATTAACTCCATATCAAATGGTACTTTTTAATTTTTTTTAAAGATATATATTTTTTTCTTTTTTTTTAATTAAGTGTTAAAAGGCTTCCCTTTACAGTAAAAAGTGAATGAGTTTACTTAAAATGTGCTAAAACCATAGCAGAGTTTTGTATTCTTAAGTAACTTTAACTGTTAGTTACGAAAATTTTTGTTTTATGGAGTTAGTCAGACTGACCTCTGAACGCCTCATTTATAAAACCTAATAGTGTCTGTCTGTATACTCCTATGTTTGTGTGTATGTTTTACTCAATCATGTAAACACTACTGGACCGATTGTACTGAAATTTTACATGGACATTCTAAGGATCCCTAGTTAACATATAGGAATATTTCTCTTTTTAAAACCACTCCGGATGGGTGATATCCCATCTTGCATTACAGGAAACTAATGGTATTAAATAAAAGAGCCTTTTAAATGTAATAAACTGTTCCGTTTAAATATTGTTTTGTGGCAGTAAAACCATATTTTTTGATTAAATAATTAACGTTAACACTATTTTCAATTCTTTTACATTTGTTGCCTTGAAATTGTACGGTAAGCTTACAATTCTTATTTCAAACTTTTCTGCAATCGCTGTTGAGCACAGAGTAAGAAAACATCCAGGTAACTGTTATTAAAAGTTTTAGTAAAATTATACTCTTCAATGTACAGTGTAGCAAATATTAATTATGTATTGCTTGGTAAGTACTCTAATGCAGAAGATATCGAAGAAAAAGTTACTATCTAAATTTTACTATATTTAAAAAAAATATTATAAAACTCATCTTAGTTATCTTTTTACAGAAGTAGGCTTCCCATACCTATGCCTGTACGAGTATTTTCTTGATCGGGGATGCAAGGCAAAATCAAATATGGTGCACAAAAATAATAAGTTCAGAATAAATTACAATGGTCATGAATATATTTTTTTGGATTTTCTTGATCGTGACAACAAGAAAAAGAATTCCACTGTAACTGTGTCCACCCTTTTCAAATCAAAAGCATTCGTTTGGTAGTAAAACAACGACCAAAACCACTACTTTTAAACCTTACAAATTGACATTTTGATACTTAATATTTAAAGATTTAAAGTGCGACAGATCAAATTCTATGTGCAATTTCAACTCTAATGCTGTATGGATATCCGGCGGAGAGTCAACCAGAAAAATAAATTTTAACGTCCTCTTGGCAGACAAAAGAGATACTTTGCCAGCATACTGATAGCCTTAAATCACGCCCAAGTAAATCCATGGATGGACATTCACTATCACAGAATTCAAATGTTTCACTTGTGAAAGATATTTCATGCAAAATTTAAAATATACAGACGGAAACTTGCTCGACATACAGGTATCTTACTGACAGTTCAGATACATCTGATAAAATATGATATGATTGTACCAAGTTTATTTATAAATTTATTTACTCTGCAATTTTCTTTTCCATTACGGTTACAATAACAAATATGTAAACAACTTACTAACGCTCTGCCCAATATAATGGAGTAGATACACCACTATTGTACTAATAATGATGCCTTAATAGAAATGTAGCTTAATGGAAATTTTCAAGTCTACCCGTCAGTTAGTTCTCTAGATATTATGTAGACAGAAAGACAAAAATAAAAATTGCCATCCCTAACGAGATGGACTTCTCTAACAATCAGTTAATTTAAATAAAAATAATATGAAATTGAAAGTTTAGTTGAGGAAACCTATAAAGCCACTACTCAACCTATCAATGCAACCGTGATATATATAATCCATATAATGCGAAGTAAACACTGATCCTTATAGTAATATAAATATATTCCCCCACTTACAGAATTGCTCTTATCACAAAGCACTTACCACTTTCAGGAATCTAATTTAGCAGCAAAGTCTCGCGTAACTTTTCCTTGTCGTTGTGACAATACGGCTCGGAATGAGCTCCTGTGAATCAGTGAAAGTTAATTTAAATTTAGGTTACATTCCAAATGGTATTTCAAACTCAATAACTTCAAATGATGGTATATTAAATTTTCTTTTATTATTATTGATTTAATTCATAATTTTTATATTCATGTCGATTTTTGAAACTGTACCGAGGTGGTAAACTATGGACATAGATGATGTTCATAATCTTTTAAAGCTGTAATGGAAATTTAGTATTATGTTATATTTGGCGTCCTTATATAAAATTAATAGCGCTTAAAGATGTAATAACTTTCCAAACTTTTAATACGGTATTGAATTATCACACATAAAAAATAAAAATGGCTTCAGAAAATATTAAAAACGTATTAAAGAATATAAAATATAAAAATGAAAATAAATCAATTCCATTTAAGAATTACTAATTTTTTAATACATGAAATTTACTGAAACTGTTTAATAAATTACCTGTATTAGGGATCACATGGGTGCCGCAGCGCATGCATTCGTATTAACAATACAGCTGCAGAGATGTTATAGTTTGATCAGTGGAATTTATTGTTTAATTCAACAACTCTAGTTGCTAAAACATCAGGATTATTTCGAGTGAATACTAAGTTATCTTTAGGAAATCTTTACAGTGCAAAATCTACGATTGAGCAAGGATGCTGTAGCAATAATGTCAAGTGTACAAGACCACATATACGTACCAACCACGGAAAATTAACATTACATTAGCAATTAACGAGGTTTGAACAAATATTTTTTACTATTTAAGGGTTATTACTTACATTCGGCTCTTCGACACACACTGATAAGCCACCTCAAATTGGTACATAGTTTCACATTTTGATTTTGGTGTGTAGACACGCAGTTTTCCTTTGAAAGAGAAACATTTATCATAATATACAGAATTATTTTATCTGTGACTGCTTTGTGATTGTTCTTTTCAATCTTAGAGAATTTCTGGTGAGGCCAATACGTACAATACGTACAGTTGACTATAAATCCTACCGCAGTCGAAAAGTGTCAAATTTTAGCACTTGTAATCTTTTTATTAAGAGAGGTCAATCCCCTGTCAAGTCTTATTCTGTACGTCCTCGTGGGCTATTGGTTTGCATCAATTATGTTAGTGCCCAGTCTTTATATGTAAACATTTACAAATTTGTATATTAAATTAAATATAGAATTAACTAATTAGTTTGAATTTCTAACTTCTGCTACATATATATATATATATATATATATATATATATATATATATATATATATAAAATAAAAGTTAGATAATACTACTTTTCATAATTATATGCATGACAGTACTAAAGTTCAAGTTCGTTCATGAAAAACACAAAATTAAAATTATATATAAAACTTTATATCTTGCGTTCTGTTACTAGATCAGCTGTTGCAGACTCTGACTCTCTACACTCAATACTCTTTCATGTGTCTTTATCAGTGGTGTTTTAGAAGTAAAATATGTCTATGTTTTATCCAGATAGCTAATTAATGAATTTGCCAAATTTGACCAATTCTGTCCTACAGGTTTCGTGGGATTGAACATCAAGCATCGAAACATCATCACAAACTTTCACATTTACAATATTATTAGGATATAACATGAAAGCATTTATGTATTCAGTACTATACATAATACGTTTATATATACGTTGGACTAAATAGAGTAATGGTAAGAGATGTTGCGGTAGAAGATTGGATGTAAAGTGGAGTGAGGTGGTTGAGCTTATTCACTGCAAGTTGATGATGTTCTCTACCACGAAGTTGAGTTGCTCTTTATAAAATAAAAATAGAGTATAAATCTTTATAAAACTAGAGGTAGCAAGTATGTTTGTGGTGTTTATAATTAAATCACAGTAAGTTCGAGTTATTTAATAAAACAAAAACAACTAACAGCGTTTGTATCACCACCAACTAGTGTAAGGTGTACAGTTAATTATTAGTAACTAATATAAAACATTTAACACATAATTCTTTGTTGTAAATTACATTTGTGTAGCCTTATATTTCAAAATTTAAATTACTTTGTCATTCAAGACGCAGAAAATGAATAAACAATCATTGCCCCCGCATAGTGAGTACCTCATGTTTCAAGTATTTACCTACCTTTTACTTACCAAACTATTCGCACGGTCTTGATTTTTTAGAATTTAAGGTATAAAAAAGTACTATAGTAACTAAATATAAAGTTGTGTATTCAAGTTATGTTTTTTACACAATTAAGTATAATATTCCTACATATTTAGAGTATGATATACACTGTGTGCGTTATTTTATTCACATTAAGAAGATCTCAGACACCGTATTAGAGATACAGTAGAGTTTAATAATTAATCCATTAATTATTAATGAAACTAGTTTGTAGTTATAAGATTAGCAATTTTATCTCTTTTAGTATAAAATTATTTACGTCATGCACAACTTTAAAAAATGTTATGTAAGAGCAAGGGTATATTCAGTTTTCAATCTTTAGCCGATAGTGAGCTCAGATAATACAAATGTGAAATACTTTAATTAAACATTCTCACACCTCAAAATAGTCATGGCTTTGTTAATTCACAATCAATATTTATAGCAACAACATTTTAGAGATATAAGCTAATATATCTTCATATTGATATCAACCCTAACATCACATACAAATAATCGATTCCTACCCATTGGAATGATTTTCAGAAGAAAGTACTCGAACCAGCAGTTCTCATACACATGTAAAGCCTACGAAATTGCGTACGAATCCGCAGGTAACTGCAAATGCTTTTGTTTGTTTGTTTTGATTTCACTATTCAACCGATTATTTTGATATTTTATTTGCAAATTACTAGGATCCCTAGTATGAATATAATTATATTCTTATTTTGAGAATCCCTCTTGGATACGCCCCATTGGGCTCTAAATCCCATCTTGGTCCCAAAAGTAGTGGCATTTCAATTGAAAGAGCCTATTAAATTTTCTGTGTAAACATTATTTTATCACAAAAAAACCACACATTTTCATTAATTTTATCACTAATTTAAATTTCTTTACATTTATAGTTTAAAAGCATAGAGGAAGCTAGATAGTAACACTAGCTATTTAAAAAAGGTTCAATAAACAATCGCTATTGAGCGCGGAATAATAAAGTATCAATATAGGAGAATTAAAGGTTTTAGTAAAAATATACATTGAACAAATAAGTACGCAGTGCTTTGTCAGTACTGTAAATCAGAAACCAAAGGCAAAGTTACTATTTAACCTTAACTATAAATTTAAAGATGTGTTATAAAACTCTTAGTTGTCTTTTGACATAAGTAGGCTACAAAGACCTGTGCATTTATATATATTTTCTTGCCTGAAAACAAGGTGAAATCAACTATGGAACGAAAAGTACTTGACTGAAGGGAATGATGACCATAAATATGCCCTTTTAGACAGAGTTTCTTGATCATAGCAAGAAGAAAAACGTAACATTGGCCTTTGAAGTGTAATTTACTCGAACCAGACTTGCCCATACTATGCAAACCCTCCGAAATTTCGTGATAATCCGCAGACAACTGTATATGTTTTCACTAAAAAAGCTAACCACTTTGACTTTGGGGTTTCTTCCTAATGGTCTAAAACAGTTTCAGTGTTAATGAAATCATTGGGACTAATCCACCGTTGGAATGTTAGATGCAATGCAATGCAGAAGAATTGCGGTCGAAGTCGGGGGCAAATGCTAGTATACATATAAAACATATTGTGATGTAAATATTTTCAAGAATTATTCAAATTTGTTGAATAGGCAAACCACTTTAGATTTCATAAAATCGTCTTTGTATAACTTTCATTTAACAGTAACAGTTAAATGAAGGTTATACAAGACAACTGTGTACATCATCGCGTATACTATATCAAATGTATACGTATTTACACTAAATGTCCTAATGGATACAAAACGTGACTTTCTGAATGAATAGGAGATAACTAGTTCGTGTCTTGAAAAGAAAATTCCATCTTTTCAACATTTTAATTTTTTATATGCTTCTCTTTTACAGAAATCTATTCGTAGCTCTTGTGAGTAACGTTAATGAGACATATTTCTACTGCTATTTAATTTGCATACTATAAAAAATAGTTAAATATTGAAATTAAGTTGATTTATAGGGCTTCCTATAACAATTACAATTGAATCATTTCAGAACGTGCATTAGAAGCGTTTCTGTACCTGTAAGTACATCTATTCTACCAGAGGCTGAGTGGACAGATTACAAGCATTATAGTAGCAAAAATATGAAACCAGATAAAACAAGCTTTGTCCACTGTCCTTAAGAAGACAGTACATTGCACGATACACTTATAGGTGATTAGAATTAGACCTGAAATTCTTTCAATTGAAACTTGAACTACTGGCAAAGACTTTCTCGTTCCAATCACTTTGGTTGTGACCGAGTGGTTGAAAGCTCTCACAATCTAGGGCTTTTACCAAAACCCACATGTAATTTATTATTCAACTTTTAGTTTTCAGAAAAGGGAACTTAAAAGATCATAGTTGCCTACTGATTAAAAACCAGAGGAAACTCAAAACAAGATATGCACAAGACAAACAAAAATTTTGGGGTTTATGGAGGAGTAATACGAGGAAAAGGTTTGCTCCTCAAGAAACCCGTGAGGATAGTTTCCTCTCCTGATCAGGAAAGGAATCAGTGCAGTATTCTCAGTACCACAAAACTCTGTCTCTATGAGTAGCCTCTGAGATTCGGAATCCTATGGAGGATGATGAGGACAAATTTGGGAAGGCTAGACCACCAGCAGAGAAGAAATAAGTGAGAGCAGATGAATCAGACATTAGCACAAAAAAAGTTCATATTAACTATGATTAATTACAAATTTTCGTAATAATACTAAAAAGATTCATAAATTTTGAGAATACGTGCAGTTAATATATACTTCTCAAGCTTACAACATAACCTTTGAGTCAGAGTATCCACCTAATGTTTTAATTTTGTCAACAAAGTGAAGAGATTTACATTTTTAAACATCTCGTTCGCTACATATGTTTTTCAATATGATACTAAAATATATGTTTATAATAAATAATTTATATAAATTACTTACGCCCAAAGATTATAAATTCTCTTATATTATTTGACAACTTGTTTAATTTTTCTGCTACAATAATTATGAACGGTTAGGAATGGTAAACAAACTGTTATTTACTTTATTTTAATGAATAATAGGAACTCATTGTGATGTAAATAAACACCTCAAACCCTCCTACAAGGCACTCTGCCACGTGGTGGAGAATACAATCAAGTCTGCAGTGAATAAGCACAACCGTCTCATTCCACTTTAAATCCAATAATCAAACTAAATGTGACTTCCTACTACTAAATTCAATTAAAACTCATTCTATGCGATATCTACGAGTATATACATAGAATAAGGTCAAGAATTCACAATTTCTAACTCAAGAATAGTTATACCGATTAAAATTATTACTGATTATTTGGAATCCTTCTCCCAGAATAGTAAAATAACTATAAAAATATAGTAAAATTTCAGCAAAAGAATCAGGTATATAAAAATGTCAAATGCCAGTTCAATTATTGCATATAACCAAGCACAATAATTTTGCCAAACAATATGTTAATACGTAGAGTAAGTTTCATAGTAATAAACATTGTAAATTCAACATCTTCTGTAACAATTGTTAAGTTCAGTAGGATAATATTCAGATAAGAAAATTTAAAGTTTTAGTAAAAATATAGCCTACTCTTAGCAGTAAATTTTACCAAATAATAAGACAGTATGCAGTGTTTGATCAATACTGTAATGCACATATAAAAGATAACGTTACGATCTAACTTTGACCATTAATTTAAAGAATGTTATAAAATCCATCTTAGTTAATTTTTTTACCGAAGCAGGCTTCTCTATCTCTCTCACACACACAAATGAGGCTACTAGAGTCAAACAAAGATATCTCCAATCCTGAAAATTTTTCAGTAGAGGCAAACAACTGTTGCTTTCAAAATAAATCTTGTAAGTCTTTGAAAATTTGCTTACAAAAATAATAAAATAATTTGTATATATTCTCACAAGTGTATATTTATTGGTTATTTAAATAAACAACCCTAAATACTGGATATACCCTTTTTTGTTTAAAAACATTGGATATAACCTTTTTATTTACCAAGGCAACAGGGATATACACTTTTTAGCTACCAACTTTTGTATTTTGCATTGCCTAGTTTGTATTTTTAGGCTTTAAAAAGCTGTTATTCAATAGATATTAATATTAAAAGTAATTTTGAAAAAGTATTGAATTACTTGTTGTTTTTAATTTATAAATAGTTAAACTTAATATAAGCACTGCCTCCCATAAAATGGAAATAAAATTAAACTAAAGGTTATTTTTAAACATACTTTTATTTAAAGTTTAGATTTCAAATTGCCTACAAGCTAACAAAATTAAAAATTAATATTATATCTAGTAAGTATTCAAAAACATTTATATTTAACCTACATATTATTAAACTATTATAAGGTCTGGCGACTCGTCTTGGGGCTCACAAACTTCCTCTCCAGCTTCTTCTATGTCATCTATTTGTAAAGTTTGTTGGTGGAAGACATCATTGTAGTACACCAACTCAGGGTTTTGGGACCAGGTTTCACCATAATGGGTTTTGAGGAGTTTTTCTACATCTTTCAACTTAGCTGCTTTAACTTTTATACAATTCGGTGGAACTAGACAGGGTGAAATACTGTCAGCTAGTTCTCCTTTTCTAAACACTGATTTAAACTGACCCAAGTCGCTTTGATAAAACAGCTCTCCTTTAATTAATACGTTGTTAGCATTTTTAACAGACCTTTTTAAAACAAACCTCTTAGTTTGTGAAAATTTGAAATGCCAATCTTTTGTGTCACTGAACACCCTATCTGCTTCCGCTTTCCAATTGAACACCTCACATTCATTCCTAACTTCGACAACTCTTGCATATTTTGTAATAGTTTCTTTATATTTGCTATGGTTGGAAATTATTTCATGTTTACGGAGGTCTTTTTCAATGTTCCCGAAAACCCGGTCAGGTGGGAAAAGGAGTGCCCTCTAAATGGAAATATTATTAACTATATTATAATATTACTAACCATTTGCAGCACATGGCTATAATCATACGGTTTTTGTTCTGGCCTCCACAGCCATCTGCCATGAGGCGTAGTATCTTTGTATCTAAAGAAACATTGTTTTTTAAACAATGATAAACACAACTAGCAATTTCGTTTGAGCCTTTAGCATGTGTATTTTCTGTCCAGCAATAGCTACTACAATTATCTGGTGTCAGAGAGCTTTTTTAGTTGCCTTTAACTATGACCAAGTTATATAAATACAACTGCCTTGTATAATAAGCATCTTTGATCTTGTACTTTAGGAAGACACAGGTTTTTTTGACAGTCAAAAGTTATTGTTGTAACATGTGGGGTTAGAATCTTTAAGTATATTGTAAAAGGCTTTAGCCCTAAGTTTGTGTACTCTCTTTTTTCAATGACTAGCTTTGCCCTTTTTTCTTCATTGTTCTCACTTTTTATTCTTTCTCCAAGTTCAATGCAAGTGGAGCACATGTCTGTTCTTGGATGACAGAATCCTAGGTTAAACTTTCTGTTAAATATATAGCGAAAATAGGACTGCTTTACTTTTACATGTTCATCAGCTTGACTATCGTACATTCTAAACAGTCTGTAAATAGATAAATCAGAAGAAAGATAATTCCTTATAGATTTCCCACGACAGTAATGGGATTCAATGCACTATAGTTTACTGATGAAATTTATAACAGAATCCTTTTTTTTCAGCATATTTTTGTGACTTTTTATCTCCGCCTCTTTTGTTTTTGCTCACAGACCCTGATTTGAGAAATGATTTATTTATATTGTCAACTCTGGTATTACTAACTCCCAAAATCCCAACAAAAGTTTTTTTGCATACTGGAATGCTGTCTAAAGTTTCAAAATCTTGCACGAAATACTTCGTAGAATATGAGCGAGTTTCTTTATTCCCAGTTTTCTGTCGTCGCCTTTTAACTGCGAAATGATTCATTATAAAGTTGTCTTGTGCCGACTTTTCTTTAACCCTGTAAAAAGCTTTGTGGAAATCCCTGATCTGTGCCATGCAAAGTGAACAACACCGGTATGACTTAGTATTGTGCTTGCAGGTTGGATACACCGGCATGCTTTTTGCTGAGGATCTAAAAATGGGAAAATATGTTTTAATAAAGTGCATAAAATGAAAAGGATTGTATTTCGGAGGCAGTGCTTGTGTGTTAAATATATTTTTTAAATTGTGAAACTATGTACCGTACGCCTATATCATCACAATAAACTGAGTTAACATAAAATAATAACTTATGCAACATGCTGTTAAATAAAAGGAATGTTTAGTATTACTATAAAACATTAAAGATATAAGTTGTTAAAAAACCTAATGAGGAAAATTACACTATCGTAATATAACCTCAAATCTACTAACCTCATCTGTTTTGCTATATTGGCTTTCCACTTGGATTCTTGGCGAATCCTCCTCCTAGCTTTACTAGGAGAAACAACAGAAGCTGTTGATCCAAAAGAATCATCCATTTTCCTTTATTGCTTTATAATAATAACTTAATATTATTACATTTAAAATATATACTACCAAGAACTTCACAGTGTAACATTCACATGTAGCAAACGAAATAAACAAAGTAAGTAGTGGGGGGGGGGGTCATCACCTGATCATATTTCAAAGCATCTGATTGGCCGGTTTGGATATACCTTCATATGATTCTTACTGACAATGGATATACCTTTATTTGGTTCTAATAACTGTTTTCTAGGCTTAAAATCAGTATGATTTAATTTTTTTTTTTAATTTTTACAGTATATTTCATGTAATGGGAAAGGTTTCATAGAATAATAAAAAACAAAAACCTGATATTCGACAAAAAGTGGATATACCCCTTTTTGAATGTAGTAGCCTCAAATATATATATATATATATATATATATATATATATATATATATATATATATTCTTTATCAGTGAAACTAGACAAAATCAACTATGGCACCAAAAATACTAGATCAGATAGTACAATGGCTATACATCTTTGGCAAATTTTCTTGATAGTGGTAACTAGGCAAACAACATTGGCGTTGGATATATAATTAACTTGAACCAGAATTCCTCATACACATGCAGATCCTACGAAATTGCATGCGTACCAGCGGTAACTTCTAGTAACATAAAAAAGTATCAATAATGTTACACTCTATATATTTATTAAATTCTGACGATAATAAAATGTCTGCCACACAATCTCCATTTGGAGGCGTTCTCTATTCTTTTTTCAAAATTAAATTTTCTAAATTTCTCTAAAGGTACATGAAATCTACAGTACCGTATGCGTTTATTCTGTTGCAATTATAGTGTTAAATAAACTATGTTGCATATTTTTCGAAAGTATTATGTGAAATAACTTAATTCAATGGTGGATTACAGTTTTAATAAATAAATAATAATATCCCAACCAGTTAAACCTTAAGTAATTACTTAATAATAAACGGAATACATAAGAGTTAAACAAAATGAAATTATTGCAATGAAGAATAGCAGATTTTGTCTAATTATATGAAATAACTATTTGTTACCCGCGGTTTCGTACGCAATATTTAGAACCAAAGTCCTTATATTACTTAGTAAAAGCACTTGTGATGGAGTTATATGAAAATTTTAAAACGTAAGTAGGCACACATCAAGTAGATATTATTTAAGTTCATGGTAAATAGTATCAGAGTTTAATTTAATTAATATATCATGTTTTGCACGTGCATTTGCAAGAGCATTTATGGTTCATATTAATTATATCTCCAACATTACAGGCGATCCTGCATTGTTACCCGATCAAGAAAATACATTACACAGGTCCCGAAAACTTACTTCGGTCAAAAAGCGTCTATTTGTAGCCTTTATCACATATTTCAGGTCCATGCCACTACTTTGGGGACCAATATGGGATTTTCGCTAATTTAGAGCCCAATCCGTATCCAAGAGGGATTCTCAAAATAAGAATATAATTATATTCATGCTAGGGATTCGAATAATTTCCAGTACCATATTAGAGTTTGCCTTGTCCTGTCGAATAAAAAAGTATACTCACGTATAGGGCCAAGAACCCTACTTCGATTAAAACGTACCTACTGCAGACAGTTTAAATTCACTTAATATGACACAATTTAGCTTGCCGTATTGCCTCGATCAAAATACTGTAGCCTATAGTTCGATTATGCAGTTCTTGGAAATCTACTTTGGCCAAAATAATCTACTATGTATGGGCTTCTGTAATATAC
The DNA here is from genome assembly GCF_021130785.1 of Homalodisca vitripennis. NCBI lineage: Eukaryota > Metazoa > Arthropoda > Insecta > Hemiptera > Cicadellidae > Homalodisca > Homalodisca vitripennis. The sequence goes on from NC_060209.1 coordinate 167,006,547, forward strand.
TTTCCGTCTGAAATATTTCTAGGGACATAGTTGGGTTTGATTTTTGTTCTGATGTACAAAGTATACACATAAGTAGGACTGAGAAACCTATTACGGCCTAGGGAGAAGTCCTTCCTTTATTCCTATGTACTTTCGATATAAGGGAGAAATCCTTATTAAGGTTACGCAACATTCCAAAATAATAGTTTTTTTACGTTGGGGCATGTTAGTATTAATTTTTCTATTTTCCCATAAGCCACTGTTAAAATGCCATATCACAATGTCAAGGAAGCCCACCAGTTTAAAGTAACGTATGTGAAAACATTCATGACTGTTCATTAAGGTTGGTTTTATAACAGTGTTTAAATAATATATAAAATGCTTTAGACGATTTAAATTCATCACTGGCGCGATATGGAGTAAAAGTGTATATTTAATATCTGCATTACACTACTGATCAAGCACTGTTTACTTAATATTTTATCAAATTAAATGTAAACAGATGTTTCAGCCAATTTGCCGAGATAAAACTGAAGGTGTGAACAGCTGTATAGTGCCAGTTTAATTTGGATTATGAAACGTGAAAACTAAATTTTTTTCTGAATTTCAAAATATTCCAGGTAACTTTTCTTATATTTTGCTTCATAAAAACCTTCCTCGGATTTCAATGGACATTTTATAAAAAGAATTAACCGAATTGGTCCAGCCGTTCTTGAGATTACCAACTCATTTAACGATTCATTTTTATTTACAAGATACGTAATCAACTCAGTGCAAAAAAGTACTATTTGTATTGTATGAATTATGAAAAAACACATTATTACAAGTAAAATAGCCTCTGATTAAATATACTGTTTAAGTTACCAATCTGTTTTAAAAAGTAAACCTCCATTAATATTTATACAAAAGTGTTAAATAATATTAACAAAACCATTTTCATCGCAACTGTGATTATTATAAGAGTTGCACTGCAGTGGTGACAGAGTACGATCGTCAGAACTGTCGACATCAGTCAAGGACACTTCACACTGTAGTACACTATTGTAGAGACTGCTGCACAGATATCACAAAAATTCAGAAATCTGTTCGAAGGTGTAGAGAAGATTGTAAACGTAGCACAGATACCGTTTTAATGGCCACTCATGAAATGAACGATTAAGTGTTTTCTTAATTAATTATCGAACTCCAGCAAAGGCCTACTTTAATTTTGTATCCAGCAACGATACAAGTAGATGCAGCGTTTTCGGTTCTACATTCCACTATGATTAAAAAAGTCCTTTATAGTAAATTATAATCACTTTGTTTAAAAGTCTATTTTTAGTTTGCACACACACACACACACACACACACACACACACACACACACACACACACACACACACACACACACACACACACACACACACACACACACACACACACACACACACACACACACACACACACACACATATATATACACACACACGAGGAAACATCCTCGGATATTAAATTCTCTTCCTCACTATATCAGCCCCTTCCCATCCGAAATCTGTCGTCACCTTTAAGCCCACATATGTAAATCCAGTTTTTATTTCCAATAGTAGTTGCTGTTTATTTTAAATTGAATTCCTAGATTTCATTGCTGATCTTAAATGAGATTAATATAGATATTATTATTTAAACTAATATCGCTCGAAGGTCAGCAAATAACGATATGTAGAAGCTATAATGAATCAGGCTAAGAGTACGAGATGAATATTGTTCAGACATTTTAATAATAAATTTAGAAATTTAAATCACAGTAACATAGAAGGATGGACTGCGAAACAATTTAAAATATCACTGGCAAAATAATAAAATTACAACGTTTTGTAGATGGTAGACGGGGGGGGGGGGGGTGTACTAATGGAGAGAGGTTACAGATTGATGGGTTAATTGCCAGACTAACCGAAGTTGTCTTCATCTGCCACATAGCATGGCACAAGGGAATAATCACCTCCTCACGATATATCGCCACCAGGTCGACACACTGTCTAGACACTTGATAGTAAAGTACACAGTGCGATTATAGTTATCATAACTTAGTCACTTGGCAATATAGAGGAGAAGGGAGAAATACTGGGGAAATTGCCACAAATGATAACACTTAGTGCGGTTCTAGGAGAACAAAGACCACACCTTGTTGAAAAACTACGAGTAACAATCAGTAAATTATTTCGAGAGATGGAGGGCAAGTGGCACCATGAGCTTCGCCCAACTGAGCGACTCCACGAATGAGTTAATAGTCTAGAGAGCCTCAGAACGAAGTGGGAGGAAGGGACGCTAACGGCCGAGACCACGTTATCTCAATTCTATACTTGGGGAAACGGCCAGATGCGTTGCACTCTCACCAATCCGAGAAACCACGAGCGATCACGGATCATACAGAATAATTTGTCTGTATGCAGCCAGTTCCAATGTAGCTTATTGAAATTATATATAAAACTACAAACAAAACAAAATAAACTTCAACAAGATTATATCTTATATTTTTAAAGGATCCAAGTTGTAAATAATCCAACGTCATTGATTATATTTAAACAGTAACAGATGTTAATCTGTTCCGAAATGTTTTGGTTAAAGCCTCTAATAAGGGATAAAAAATATTAATAAACACAGTAAATACAATTAGTTATTAAGAGAAGATAGCAGTGACAAAGCATTGGAGCAATTTTAAAATTGTTAGAGCTAATATCGCTTAAGGTGTTGGAATGGAAGGAAGCGAGAACTAATTAAAGTTGACGCCAGCAGCATTGTGGCGTTTGCCGTGACGTTTTGCCCCCTCCCAACTCCTACAGGTTCACACCCCAAAACCATTAACCAATTTTAAAAGATATTTAATTCTAACTAAGTTATAAAAATGATCATAATATTAATAACAGTATGTAAATATTATATACTCTGCCATGATATATATATATATATGAGTACACCACACCACGTGTCGAGTAGATGTCTTCGTAAAGTTTGCATGTACAATTTCAATTTTATAGTTAATTTCCATTTTTAATATGTAGATAGAAATACAGGCAATCGTATAAAAACGAAATATTTACATCCCCTGCGTTGACAAAAGAGACATTGTGCCTACCAAATCTTTCTCGAAATATTTATTCATAGTTAGATTATATATATTATTATGTCATATGTAAATATGCTTGTACTCATTACAAATTTATTTATTTTATTATTTTCTCATTGTCATCATGGATTCCCGTAGGATCAATGTAAAAATGTTTGATAAACATTCACCATAATAACTCCGTTTGGGTTGTATATAAAATTACGCTTCGTACAAAATTAAATATCGTTCTCGAAATATCATGTGAAGACAGACAGAAATAAAATTTGTTCCATCCCTGGAATGACGGACGCTATAATTTATAATTAGAGAGTAATGTAATGTTGCCTTCTGCTTCATAAGCAAATTCTTGCTGTTTAACACTGACTTTATAAACACGCTCTTTTCAATTGATATACCAAACATTCCTGGGATAAAGGATTGTTATCAATAGATATTTCGTACGGATGCACTTTATAATAATTGGAATTTAACTTTAAAAAGCAGAGTGACTGAGAGCAAAGCAGTGTTCTATGAACACTAATTAGATTAATTAAATTATCTTATGAAAATTACATGGAATTTGGTTAAATAATATTAATATTTTATGATATTTAATTATGTAAGGCCAAAAGAGGGGAACTCTGAAGATGGAATCCAGAGTCCTTTTATTGAGGGCCTGTAATATATTTATGAGAAAATTCTTATAATACCTAATATGTAATTCGAGTAACAAGTTGTTGCAGTCGTTCGGGTTGTTTGTTTTCTTTGTGTATCCTTGTTGCAGATATTATTAGTAACTCCAGAACTGAATTATAAATTAATACAAGTTCACGTTTTGAATACATTAGTAATCTATTGTTTGTGGTTGGTATTATTTTTGTACATAATCTCCAAAATGTTTTACTTAGCTTAGACTTTTAGTACTAAGCCACTTTCTTATATTGGTCAAACCGTGGATTACTATATTTGTGGGATCACGATGGAATTTTATCTTCTGTCAGCGAACTAATTTAGAGATTAAGATTCAGTTTACATCGTAAATAAACCGCCGTGTCTGTGCTGCAAATTATTAGCTATATTTCTTACTCTAAATGCCAGAAAAGAAGGAATGTTTAGAAATATAAACACCACACATGACGTTTAGTATTAAAAACTTGCCAAGCTTAAATTCTCAAAGAAAATTGCAATATTTTTATATGCGACCACAACGACTCGACTGAATTTCCTAGAACTTATAACAATAATGGCTTATATATACTGTTTCACTCCTCTGCCACCAGGCAGCAGCACCTCCATGTCTCGGCACACCAGGGTCTCATAATCGACGCAATAACCATTTATATTGTTTGGTTGAGAAGTGCTCTGTAGTAAAATAACCATTGATGAAGTATATTAGCAGCGAATTTAAGAAATACATTCTTAAAACTGTTATTTGAGGAGGAATATAAGGAAATATGGATAGTTTTTCTACAGCAGGCTTCATGTAACTATTTACTCACAATGTCACCTATAATTTATAGTGCCCTTAAAATGTGGTTATCACACACTACAGCAATAGAGCTGCGGTGGTTTGACCAGTGGAAGTGAATGCTTTTCAGTAACAATAACTGAAAGAACACGTTTAATCTTTTGTATTGTAAACCAACAGTAATTCCAAAGAAAGATTTCAAAATTCTTTTCTTCCCTTTAAAGATGCTTCCGTTCACGGCTACAACTCCTGAATCCTTTATTACCTACTGACGCTTGAACAATAATAATCATCTTTTACTATACAAACAGAACTTTCACTCAAGCCCTCAAAGCATTGTATAAAATAACTTTTAATTTTATAAAAATATAACAATGGGTTTTGTTACTTATACATGTACGTAAATATACGAGCAAGAATGCAATATGAATATAGTGTTTTATGTAAAACGTGTTTGCTTACAAATTGAATTCAATTGAGTAGTAGGAAGAGATGCTGAGGTAGAAGATTGGATGTAAAGTGGAGTGAGACGGTTGAGCTTATTCACTGCAGGTTGATGATGTTCTCCACCGCGTGGTATACAGTGGCTCTTTAGTGTAATACTGTAGGTATTAAAAAGTATGCTGTATTTTTACCTCATCACGATAAACTCATAGCACGTTTAACAAACTAATTAAAATAAATAATGGTGTATATGGCATCCAGAACTCGTTTATAGTGTACAGTTCCAATTCACAATATTTTTAAAAGGCTTTCAATTGAGGAATAAAAAATATATTTCGTGTACAAGTGTAAATTACTTTGAATAACAATCAGAAATCCCTTGAAGTAAAATAGACCATAAAAAAACTAAATGTATCTTATAAAATAATTGTAAAAATCTTAATGTAAATTTTAAAGTCAGCACCTTAATTGGTTTGTCGCTAACACTTAGCCAATGAATTAGATATACACGATTATTTGACTAAAACCTAAAAATCAGAATATAAAAAGTTTTTTTTTATATTTGTAACTATGAAATTAGTATTTCTTAATATAAAATGCATAGCCCTCATTAACTCACTCATTCATCACTAATCCTCGAAATTCTCTAATCTCGAAAGTTGAAATTGGCTATACGTATGCCTCATGGCTACGTGATGAAAAAAAAAAAAACTAATGATCAAACATCCAATGGGATTTAGTTCCGATAATCTGAATTTTTTTCAATTTTCGAATCCTGCAAAGTTTAAATTTGAGAAATACGAAATATGTTATGCTCTCAACAGACGAATTAGCGGAGTTGCCTGGAGATGAAACCTTTGGTTTCAAAAGGTCTCGTCCAAAAAATAAACAATTTGGAGAAGTAGTGTTTTTATTAACATTTAAAGCATTTTAAAATTGCTCCAGTTTTCGATAAAATTAATATGCTTAGAAAAACTTTATTTTTGTTTTTAAACTTCCTCTAAGAAAGATACAATTCGACACACGTCTTGTTCCTCAAGACGGTACCTTCATAAACACTAAATGTGAGAGAATATTCCAAGGGTTTTAAAGTTTTATATCCTCGTACTACTGTTTGAGCTGTTTCAATAATATTTTGTCTCGAACTGTCTTTGACACTCGTACAAATACTGTAGAAGAAGGAAAGATCGACTTCAGATTAACAGTTATAAGTCCACAATACGGATATCATTGATTGAAATGGTTTCCTACATTGGATCAATTTTAATCAATTGTACAACATTCCAATTCATATTATAATTATTTGTGTTATACATTTTGTTAACGGTGACCATTAGAAACAAAATAGAGGTTAGGAATTATATTGCCGTTACTCGAGGGGGTGAAAAAACCGTATTAAATAAATAAATAAAAATGACTGTATTTGCAAACGTTTATTAATAATATACTGTTTCCCAGAATAATTCAAGTCAGTTGATCTATTTAAAAATTAAGTAAAAGATATAATTAGAATGTAGCAAAACAATTACTGACATATTGCTGTCAGTCTGTTCTTTCGCAGAACGCGCTGAATAGCCTTGAATTTTTTTATAGGACTTCATTACTATTCGGTAAAGTTGCATGCCACTCAGTGGGATTTGACTGAGCGTTGCCAAAAATGTTTTACATTGGAATTATATATACCATGTGACATTCATGGGACATTTTAACACGCGATATAGTGAAGCAATGTAGTATAACTATCCGACGATTCGCAAGATATTTTGAGAAAGATTTATTGTATGGACTTTAAAATTTACATAAAACTTCATTCCTAAATAGATTAGAATGAGTTCGAGAGTGCATGACCATGCATTTGGCTGATCATCATTGAAGTCTACAACTCAGAGGGCTGACACAGTTTCTGTTATCAGAACGAGATTAAAAAATTTCTTTTCTGTATGACTGTTTGTCTATCCGCAGCTATTTTCAAGAATAAATGAGTTATATACATCAAATTTTGGAAGGGCTCTAAAGGAGGTTTGTTAAATTGATACGTGGTGGGCGTACTGAAAGTAAAATAACAATTTAGATAAAGCTATTTAAAATTTAAGTGCTCTTTGATACATACAGATTTAGTCTGGTTAATTAAGTTTCCTAAAAGCGATTAGTTCATGTATATATTAAGTTTTCAGTTTTTGTAATGTGTATAGCACATTAAATTCACTTCGTATTGGATAGGAGGTATTTAGATACTTTGACTTTCAACGAAATTAAAAGCTCGTCGTTAAATTTTAACACAACGAAGCCACATCTGTTGTTCTCGCGGGAGTTGTTAATAACACTAACAAGTGAGGCTCCGATCACAGCGGCCCTAATTGGATCCACGCTGTAAGTACATCATTATGTGGTGTGTTTTACAAAGCTATATGACTAATTTATCAGCCTTGCGTAATAATTTGAATCAAAACTATATTCACTATATTCCATGTAGGCCTATAATGCGCTTACTATACAACTGTTTGTATACAGTACCCATTAAAACTAATTCAGAACAGGTAAGTAGCAGTAAAAGCTCCATTTCTCCCCATTCTGATGAGGTGGCACATTGTTAAATCAGTAGTAAAGGTTTTCAGTACAATGTTTTTAATTTTTAATGAATAATATGCCACAGCTCTTTAAAATAGAATTTTACAAGAACATTTGTGAGCCATTTTATAATCAGACCCAAAGACAACGTGTTGAATTTAATGATATTAACTATTTAAAGTAATTAAATTTCATCAAAGATAACTAGAGGAATGATGTTTTTTTTTATAAAAATATTTCCTGTAGAAAAAAATTATTTTCTTAAAACCTATACACAATTTATTTTTAAAGTGTATTATTTTCTTTTAATAAATCAATAAAACACGTCCGTCAATCCCTGAAGTAATTCTTAATAAATATATATAAATGGTTAAAATATTTTACTAATTTTTCGTCGTGTGTTTGTACTTATGATTGCAGTTAGATTGGGTAATAAAACCCTTTTTACCTTGAATGGCTGAGAAGACTATGAAGATAATTTGTTAAGAAGAATCTAATTAATATTAACAATACATTTAGATTTTACACTCCTTAATGATCTTATCTTTTTTGTTATCAAATCTGGTAGTCTATTATAGTACCTCAAAGACGCTGCCTTACGGTATTGATGTAAATGACTAACTAGTTGTTTAATTGTCCAGTGTAAAAATATAATTAATTGTCTATGTCATACATTTATTCCTATTCGAAAAAACGTACATTATATCATAAATTGTATTCTTATTCATTATACAGATTTTTAGACTAAATACAAAATTTAGTCTTGGTTTATGTGTATGAATGTAAATAAGTTAAATTAAGAATTGTCTAAACGTAACAAACTAATTAAAACTTTAATCAGACGTCAGTTTGTTATATATTGAAAAATGCATAACAAGTCTTGTTGTTTTAAAAAGCGTACTGATATTTTTGACGAAAACGGTTCAGTATTTCACCCGATAAACAAGTAAACACGCCTCGCCGCTCCGCGAGTGACAGCCTGAGTTGATACAGCAAGTTGACTTGGTGCGAGTTACACCGAACCTTTTATCCCGTTTGTTTACGCGACCTGACTGTACAACTGCGACATCAACCTAGTGAGACTTGTTTGTGGTAAACCCGTTTTCTGTGCTTGATATGCTTAACTTCTATGGTTAACATAATAACTAGTATTTTATCGTATTTTCTGTACCAGCGAAAATGTACCAGGTTTCATTACGTTTGGTGTAAACTTAATAGAGACACATTTTATTTTTAAACTATTTGGTTTACCCGCGGTGTTTCTTGTCCCAATATTGCATACTATTGTAAAAAGTTGTTTGCTTACCCCACCTTCTTCACGATGTGTTTGACGATAGGATCTCATTAATGTTACATAAGATATTGATTATTCTTCATAATTAAATATTTAATACACGTCTGGATTTTACAATTTGTTATAAAACACGGCAATCACAGCGAAATAACCGCCCGCCTCACTCGGTCTTCATACCTGTTACACGAATTAAAATACGGTAGTGTATTTGAAACTGTATGTTAATTTTTATTTACACGATAAAAATTAATTTCTAATAGGTGTAATAACGAACCTTAGTTCAAACTGAGATTCAAACTGACCATGTTTACGTGAATTAAGATATTAGATGGTTTGGCCAATGAGTAAACCTTTGACTTTTATAGGTAAAGGATATTTTTGTTTCATTCCATAATTTCTTCTGTGAATATATTTATTACAAATATTAAATTTATAATGACCGCCAATTAGAACAGTTAGAAACTATTGTTAACTAAGTATAAAACTATTAAAGTTTACAAATTGTAATCAGCGATAGCCTAATTAATTGAGGACTGGCTATTAAAGACAACTAATGTTTATTAGTAATGCAGATACTCGTAGAACAGACAAGTGTTGTTCTATCATCATACTGCTATGAGAATGTGGAATAGTATTCCAGATACACAGATCAACCTTGGATTCAGGGAAACGTGCCGAACCATCGACACCACTGACAATAATAAAAAGAGATACAGTAGACTCCCTCTCGTTCGGCCACCTCAGGACCGGACCCCCGGCCGAACTAAAGAATGGCCGAACTATCCGAAGTTAGCAAAAATAAGACCGTTTTAACTTCTAAAACGTACTTTCGATCGTCATACAGTCTGTAAATATTTGTGAAACATGTGCAAATAGTATTTTAAGAGTTTTATGTAGCAAATAAACTAAACTTGGCCTAGGGTAAGTGCTAACTTAATAACTTACCACTGGCAGTTGGAGTGTAAACACGTACTGTATTCGAAACTCAAAGTTTCTATTTATCACACACAAAATAACGAAAATAAAACCTCACAAAACTAAAGATTTACAAACACAATTTGACAGTATGTACATGTTATAAAAGTAAAATTTTCTACTGTATAAAAGGGTTTAAAAGAAATCAGTAATTTTTCGTTGCACTTTTTCTTCAATAGCCTTCTTCCTTGCATATCCATGCCACTTCCTCAAAAACATGACGTCGACTGTTGTAGAAGTCGTCTGTTGCTCAATATAGGTTGTAGCCAGTTGCAGGGCTGCCACCCCCCTCTGCGTGACTCATTTGACCCTCGTCGTCTACCTCACCGTCAACATCGTCTTCTTCTTCTACGTCTTGGGTATCTTGACGCTGTAAAACCGACTGAGCTATTTCTTCATCATTCAAAACTTCATTATCGAGCTCCTTTTCAGCGGTCAACCACTCCAAAACATCTTGTTCCACGATGTCTTCAGTGTGAGGCAGTCGCATTAAGTCACTTAGGATTTCTACCCGTTCCTCTGTTTCATGTTCAAGGTCGGTACACCAAGATATTTCCGTCCTTTTCAAAGGCTTTTTCAATGTCTGGCCAGACTTTTCTCCATGACTTTGTTATTGTCAAGGCTGTTACTTCATCATAGGCATTAGCCACCATGAAAATGACGTCCTTCCCACGTTGATTGTTTTTAACACTTGGATTAGGTCTGTTTGTTCATCGTTTTCTAGCTTGAATAGAACTTCTGAAAGGAGCTTTCTCCGGTATTTCCTTTTAACACATTCAATGACACCCTGATCCATTGGCTGTTGGAGACTTGTCACATTGGGGGGGCAGAAAATACAGTTTTATTCCAGTCTCACCCTCACATGTCCAGTTCATCCGGGTGGGTAGGCACATTGTCGAGAAGAAGAAGTGCGCTTACAGGAAGTTTCAAACTCAACAAATGACTTTTTACTTTAGGCACGAACTCACAAATAAACCACTCTTTGAATAAATGAGAATCCATCCAAGCCGATTTTCCGTGACCGGTAGTACACTGGTAGCTTTGAAATGTCCAAGTTTTTAAATGCCCTGGGTTTTTGCTGACTTACCGATGACAAACAGAGGTAGTTTGTGGGTGCCTGAAGCATTGGAACAAAGAGCCACTGTGATTCTTTCCTTGCTTACTTTAAAAGCCAGGAGCAGACTTTTCTTTCGCCGTAGCCAATGTTTTTCGAGGTAAAAGTTTGAAGTTTAACCCAGTTTCATCCATATTGTATACTTTGTTCTGGCTTAAGTTATTGTCGGCAATAACTTTTTCTAGTTTTTTTGTAAACTCACTTGCGGCTGCCGGGTCTGCTGATAGCTTTTCACCGTACAACTCCAAGAAAATGAACGCCGTGCCTATGTTTCCAGCGTGAAAGCCAACCATCGCTTGCCACAAATGTTCCTTTCTCTTGAAGTTTATTGTGTAGGATAACAGCTTTTTTCTTGTAAAATGGGGCCACTCATTGGCGTTCCTCTTTCTACGTTCTTCCAAAAACCACAACCAAAGAGCATCATCAACTAACTCATTGTTAGGTATCTTTAAAGTGCAACGAGATGCAAGAACTTTATCTGTTTCAATCTGGGTACAAAACGTCCTCAATTGATTTTTCTGTTTCGACGCCAATCGTTTACCGTGCTTTTACCTACTCCAAGTTCCCTACAAATATTTTTGAACCGATTCACCTTTGTCTAAACGCTCTAGTGCTTTCAACCGTTGTTCTATTGTCACAAAAGTACGCTTACGTTTAACACTCATCACGAAAATAAATCCAAAACAGCAGCACACACGCAACAATACACTACACACACAAACGTTCACTCAAGGAAAGAATACAACTCTACATGTACTATACATCTCAACTCGATTAAATACAGAAGACAACTGACCTATTTAAACAAAGGAATGAGCGAATGAGCTAGATAAACTTGTCACGACCTGTCGCTAGTCGCGGCGTCGGCGAACACAGCAGATGCGCACGTGAGTCATACTCAGGTGGCCGGCCAAACCATCCGGCGGCCGAACCAAACGAAGCCGAACGAGAGGGAGCTCTACTGTAATAGGTGAATACCACCCCAAGCTCAGGGGGTTGGGTCAGTTTCTTTGATCCGACCGTCTCCGCCCTTCCATACATGAGCGGTGGGTAACCTTTCTCTACTTCTTCAGTAGCTACTGAAGAAGTGTTCCATTTGAAGTGCTACACTTGAATGTTCTGGAAGCGCCAGTAGCCTTATGAGGAGCAGTAGCGACGCATCGATTTAAGTGAAGTTTCAGAAATGAACTTGTGAAGTGACAGAACTTGTGGTAATACCAGTGTTCGTGACAAATGGATTTGTGTTACTAATTATTGACTGTGTCAGTGATAAATAGACTTGTGTGTATCTAGATGGAATAATTTAGTAAATATTGGCTTGTGAAGGAATCAGTTATATACAGTTAGTGAGTTTTGTAAACAAGTAATTTATTTAAAGCCAACCTAGTTTTAAGTAGATAATATATTTAGGTTTACTTGTAAGATTAATGAATATTTAGTGAATTCAATATTTGCCGAGTGTTTAGTTCAAGCACACCCGCAATAATATACATATTACTGAATGTGATACAATAAATTTCACTTGAATACGACCCACTGTGATAATGATCACTAAAGACGCGTTGGTGTCAAAGCGTTGAACGATATTTGGATGTTAGAACTGAAGTAATAACTAATTACTTAGTGAAAATTTAACTTAAATATTAACCAACGCATGGCAGTAAAGTATAACTAACTCAAGCCTAACGTATGAAAGTTGTTATGAACACTTTTTCACCCCGCAACCGTCCTTCATTTGCGATAAATGTAATTATATAATGTTAAATCTTAAACTGATAGAATCACAACATTTGTATCATCAATATTTATGAAAATATATAAATAATATTATTTATCCATACATTTTTTATCAATAATATTTTGTGCGCATCTGTTCATCTTTCATAGCACTTAAGTAAACCATACAGATAACATAGCTATGGTTGATTCAATTTTAGTACAGACTTAAGTCTTATTTCACCTTCAACTTAATGCAGCGTCCGAAATCTGGCACTGTTACAAACTTGACTCACAGAATCTGGAGTCAATGTACAGTCCAAATAACGTTTTCCTTTATATCGGGGAACGAGCCACCTGTTGTGGCGATTACCTTGATTATATATAGCTCCATAAGACAAATTTTAGATATAAAACACTTTCACGCCCTTATTTTTGGTCTTAGAGTTATGGAAGGTGAATGATTTTAAATATTATATCCACACACACAATTTTATTATTATTATTACACATTTAAGCTCTTTTGAGGTGTTTATATTTTTATTTACTATTCAAAAACCGACCTCAGACTTTTTGTTATAATATTCAATAAATGATTAAAAAGTTTAAATTTTATGATAAATAGCTAAAAATGTTACTTTCATACGCATTGATTACATCTTAAAAATATGACTTATTATAATTCTACGACGAAAAATAAATTTCGTATTGTTCTTGTGGGATAAAACTGAAGGTTGTTTCACTACAACTGGCTCTTTATAATGATTATATCTTTAACCAGAGGAATTATATAATAATAACTACAGGTTTTAATTGACACTTCAATAAAGTTATAATGGCACCAACTCAAAAGAAGATTTCATTTAATCGGACGTTATAAATTCAAAAATACCGTTACATTTCTGGCACTCGTACAGGGATCAACATTCCTGTTGATATTGACGACTCAAGTCTTGAGATGGTTAATATACAATGAAACAGTTGTTTTGGAACGGTCCAAAGTTAGATTAAAAGATAAGGAAAGGAATAAAAGTCGAGTTATTTCAACATATGTGGTGGCTATATCGACCGTGATTAGAAAACAAAACGGACCCGACAAGAAAGAGCGCATATACATGAGCATGCATCAAGCTTATAAACTATATGTGTGAATACGCGATTTTTCAAAATTAGAGAAAGCAAATGAAAGCATCCAAAGAGAAAAAGGCCTGCTTACTCGGAAAGCAGAACTTCTGTCCACTACCTGGCCCATCACAGGCTCCAGTAGAAGAAACAGCCTATTTAAGTACTAGTACCAGCCCCTATCGGAGCCCTTATAATATGCATCCTCAGACACAAAAGCGTGAGAGAAAATTAAAGATCTTATTACACGCCATGGGATGCTTCCAGTGATTGCTTAAAAAAACTTGAACCGTATTGAACTAAAACTGTTATTTAACTAAAATCTTTCGTATTTTTTTGTCACAAGTTTTGCAACAGGCTTTGCTTCGGTTGCATTCGAAATTTAATGTCTGTATCTCATTTCATTAGGGTGCATGTATCATTACAGGTTTGTCATGTGGTTAAATTTTACTCAACTGCTCTTAGTTAAAAAATTTATTTATTCTGCAAGTAGCTGTCATATGAATAATATAAAAATTATCGCTAACGCTCAGCCAAATCCTATGGGGTGGCACGCACCATAAACTAAACCCAATGTCGATTATACACAAATGAGGCAGATAGACAGACAGAAATGAAATTTCCCCTCAAATCGACTCATAGGTTTTGATAACGGTTAGGCCTAAAGTTTAAATTGTTTATTAACAAGTACTTAACCATTTAAAGCCGAGTAAGGCATGAAGTATTGTATTCTTTAAAATTCTATAAATAAGTGTAATGATGCAATATCTTTTGCCTTTATAGAGAGTTACAATCTGAGTAATGGCACCACAACAGTATACTTTCACAGTTATTTGTTGATTCCCACACAACGAGATGCCATTTGGAGAGAGTCCAAACCATATATGTTACTGCCATTAAACGTTGGACATTAAACATATTTGCAGTTGAGTGGATTTGCTTTTTTCTCTGTCACAAAATTATTACACGTACAATGCGGTAAGTTATTGGTTGAGCGTTGGTGAAGCCTACCACTCAAGGGGCTGGAAAATTTCGGTAGCTACAGTGTTGACATTTTGCACGCAGTCTCAGTGAAGCCTGTTACGCCAAATGTGTTGTTGCGTAACATTCTAGTAAAAGTTACGACTAAAACATTTGAGACTCCGCATCTCCACAATAGAATTGAAATATCTCTTGAAAATGGAATATATATAACGTTAAATTATAATTTTATGGGGATTGAATGTGTAATGCATATATACCTGATATTTGAGTCGACCAATTCCAAAACTCACTAACTCCACTTTCCTAAATTTTACAGTGATGAGCAAAAAACTATAGTGGTTAAAGTATAACACTCAAAGTAAATTATTTTATTGTTATGAATAATAAATCCTACTACTAATTGGTTAAACAGTAAGAAATTAAATGTATTTCTTTTGTTGAACTAGAAAACAACTGTTAAATATTGGAGTTAGAGAGTTTTGGAAATGGAGATTTGGTATTAGACAGTTTTGTTGCAGTACGGTTTTGATTTAGGTAGTTTTGTTGCAACATTGTGTTTTAGGCAACAAGGTTGGGTAAATATTATAAAACTTGTAATAATGAAAAAATATGTATTTAAATTAAACAATTTTGTATGCAATTAAACTTAAATACATTTTGTTGTTTTAAATTCATTTTTTACAAATGCAAAGTTGCCCTCTAAGATTAAAACTTCATCCTCCATTGGATCTTCATGTTCATTAGGATCATCTTGATTAAGTTCCTGGTTTTCCCCATCATTGGTAGTAAATAGATCAGCGTAGTACCTAAGAAACTCCAGTTGATCCCATTGTTCCCCATAATGTTTTCGTAGTAGTGTTTTTACATCCTTAACTTTTGCAGGATTAACCTGAACAGAATTTGGTTTCATCTGGGGGTTTATGTTTCTCAGACTACAGCCTTTCTTGGCTATTCCTCTGGACGCTCCTATATCGTTTTTTTAGGCTACCTCACCCCTTACTAATCCATTTCCTTTTTTGCCTCTTGTTTAATATGAATCGTTTACAAGTGGGAAAACTTAAAGTGCCATTGACCTGGCTTCTTTACTGTTGATCTGCATACTTCCATCCAGTTTTCAACATCAAAGTCCAAAACCTAATCTATTGACCGTTCCACTTTCTCTAAAAATGTCAAAGTATGTGTTTGGATGGGTGATGCTTTCAACTTTTCTGACTTTTCTCTCTATTACCCCAAAAACTCTATCGGGTGGGATGTAAAGAATGTCCTGGAACCGGATAGTGAATTACAATTGTCTTAATGTGCTGAGGTGCTTTAGTCAATAACCAGTTTAGTAAAGCTGTAATAAGAATGGTATTTTTATTTTGTCCTCCAGCACCATCTGCAAACAATCTAATTGTATGTACATTTTCTGGATAGACTGTTTCTGATAATCGATGGCGAACACAAGAAGCTATTTCGCTTGAACCTTTCGCACCTTCCATTTCAGTCCAAGCATAAATGAAAGTGTTTTCAACTGTCTGCTTTGACAGAGAAGAACCGAGACACATTGTAAAATTATATACATAAAAAACTGTCGTAAGAAATAAGCAGCTTGATCAGTCAACTTAGGAAAAATTAGATTTTTTTGGCAGTCGAATGAAAACGTGATTGTCCCAGCCTCTTCAGATTGCAATAGCTCAAAAAACATCTTACCTCTTTTTTTGTGAACTTGTAATTCTATTTTCAGTTTCCCCTTTTCTTCAAAATCTACCACAGATAGAATCTTCTCTTTCAGCTTAAGACATTGAGAAACACTGGTCTGTTGCTGGTGAACCCAAACCCTACATTATAATTCTCTACAAAATATTTTCCTAAAGTACTCATACTTGACTTTAAACTCATTTTCAGTAGTGTTGTTGTACGATTTTCCACAGACTAGAGATACTTAAATGACTTGCTAGGTACTGCCGTCTGGATTTTCCCTCGGCAATAATGTGACTCTACAGGTTGTAGAGCCTCAATAAAGGTTTTTTACTTTGGATAGTTTTTTCCTCAGACTTTTTAGAACGATGTCTCCACCTCGAAGTTCTTTTGGCGATTCGCCAGTTTGAAACACAAGACGGCACAATCTTTGTACTCTAAATTTTGAAATATTTAAAATATCTAAAAAAGCCTTTTGGCAAACTTTTACCAATTCACTTCCTCCTTCATTGCGGTATGATGGTATGAAATATTCAATAGCCATACCTCTTTCAGAGAATGAGGACCTGAAGCCGATGTCTTTTTGGAACTTTTCCTTTGGCGTACCTCAGTATAAATTGATCTTGGTCAATTTTATTGCAAGATTTGTAGAACCCCTGATGAAAACGTCTTATGTCCTGCATATTAAGACGGGAACAGTCATAACAGTGCTTGGATCCGTTAGCTCTTTCACGATGTCCACAAGTTGGAATATTTGGGAATCCTTGAGCGGAGTGTCTGAAACAAATCATATTCCGTAAGCTAATTAAATAACCAGTATTTAAAACAGAAATAAAATACAAGCCGATATCATAAAAACAATCAATGCCTGTGAAAATGTTAGTGTACAGTTAAAGGGTTTTAGGTTATGTCATCATTGGATAAACATACAAATTTAATTATGTTGTCCTGTAATAAATATAGTTTAGCTACCTCTTCTTTTTGTCCTTGGTTTTTCTTCCAGTTAATCTACTCTTCTTTTTCTCTTTCTCGTGGAATTGTCCAGGCATTGGTACAACATTACCGCTTTGTAATAAGGTTACCTCCTGGATCAGCCATATTGTACAAAACAGAAATAACTAATGAAGTAAACAAACAATTTCCCAAGATGCACTGCTGTACAGTGTAGCCAATATATAAACACAAAATAATAACTATTTTGAAGGAACTGCCCACTTTCTGTTTGAAGAATATGTTGCCAATGACTATCATATGATTTAGGAATTAGTCAGTTTTGTTGCAGTACTGCCTTGAAGTGTGCTAGTTGAAGCCTGGAGTTTAGAGAGTTTTGAAACAGTAATGGAGGAAGATGAATTAGCGAGTTTTATTTCAGTAAAGGGATTGGATTTAGAGAGGTTTGTTGCAGTTGCAGTTTTTTACATTGATATTTCCATAAGAATTAGAGAGTTTTGGAACAAGATCTTTTGCTACCTTATAAAACTCCCCAAATACTGCCAAATACTATAAAAACCTCAATTTCAAAAATTTTGGAGTTAGTGAGTTTTGGAATTGGTCGACTCATTTGCACAAGATAGGAATGCAGAAAAGCATTAATATTAAACGCGCTTATATTTATTTATTTAACTTCCAACGGTCAAAAGACCAATTTAAAACGTGTTACAGTTTTACAAAGTTTCTCAGGATGACTAATACTTATACACACAAAGGGCCAAGCCAAACATGCAACGGAACTTAAAACTTAAAAAAAACTTAAGGTATGAGAAGGGACAAGCCAAACATGCAACTGGACTTTAAAACTAATTGGTGCTTAAGCCCTAGCTTAAGCACCAAGCCAAACATGCAGGGAACAATACAGCTAACACTATGCAACAATAACAATAAATAAAGCTATATAATTTACAATAAATATACCTATACTAGTAAAGGTAAATAAAATCTACATAATTGTAATAAATATTAACAGTATTAGAGTAACAAAATAGAATCTATAGAATTCATAATAAATTTTAACAATGAAAACAAATAAATAAAAAATAATAAATAGCAATAATTTATAATAAATATTGAGGATAATGAGGTAAATAGAATTAGGAAAAAACTAATGAACATGCACCATATGTTATACTAATAACTACAGATTTGATTGCCGAATACAGATTCAATGCAGTGCCTTCCAGTCCAACAACTTCTTTTTGAAGGCCTCCTCACTTCAAAAACCTTCCTTCTTATATTGAAACTGAAGAGTAAGAAAGCCTGTCGTAAGACATAAAGCACTCTCTCCATATTGACAAATAGCGTCTTACTGTTCTAAATTACATAGGAAATCGCTCTTTCCAATATCATACTTTTATATGTTCACTTATATGCTCACTAGTAATTTTCAGATTTTATGATAATGTTTAGAGATCTTTCAACTAGTCTAGTTGGACATGTAAAACACTTCTTTCGACTTAGTTGGAAGAAAAGTAGACGTGTGGTATTTTCTGTAAATATCAAATTAGAGATGTATTAATAGCATAATTAATTTGTACGACAACTTATGTTATGAAGACTATTTATGGGTTAGCATGTTATCGTAACAGTGTCACATATTTATAGACCTCTTCATCTTGAAACCTTACAAGACAAATACTAAGATCATATATATTTTTTCAATAAACGTGAGCTGGACTTAGTCGCATTTATCTAGAAATTTTGTTTGCAGAAATATTCACATAATCGCTATAATTGCACGGTCTGTACGACCGTTATCTTAAAATATTATACGATATCTAAAACTGTGTAAATAAAAACATTTTTGTACACGATTCTGATTCTTTTGTACCAATTCTAAAAAAAACACTGTGCTCAAGCAATTTATTGTGCTAAGCTTGTGTTTGTGAAGTTATTATTGATTTATCAACTTTATGTTGTTTTTGAGATTATTATTTATAAAATAATTTATATAGGTTTAATGTAGATTTTAATACATTGAAGTAAGAAGTAAATTATTTTAACAGGAAACATAAACAATATATATATATATATATATATATATATATATATATATATATATATAAGTAAGTACATCTTTTTTAATAGAACATTCTGATGTTAATAAAACATATTTTAAAGAGTCAATAGAATAAAAAAGAGTACCCAGACAGGAAAATCGAAAAAATTATATAACGACGACAAATGTCCGAAATTTGATTATTTTTTAAAACCATTCATCGTCAATAACAAAATTTAAATGAAGAAGTGTAAGTTTCATTTCAAGGTTAAAATTATAGCGTCATAAAAGTGAGAACTCAGTTTTAAGAATCATCAATAAACTTTGAATAATAAATCATGGATTTTAAGAACCTTGTCATCCATAATATTTGACAGGAATCTTACTGGTTTTATACTTTTTAACAGTTTTAGGCTTCAAAAATCTTAACTGGAAAAATGTGATCTTGATAAAGCTACAATGTTCTTTGATACAATGATGGTGTGCTACAAAAAATGTACGAGAAGAGTATTTCGGTAAGTTTAGCCCGAATCCTGACGTGAGTCTCAAAGTTCAAGATTGCAGAAGAGTTTATGAATCTGGAAAGGCAATGTAAGACAGCGAAAATAGTCGAAAAAGAAAAAGAAAATGTTAAAAGAAGAATCTTATGTTAAGCATTACAATTTGTGTTTAAAGTTACACCTTTCGCTTGAGAATATACAGTATAACTAAATCAGGATATTCGCACATTGTGTGAAAAGAAACACTCATGTAGAATTCCAAACTCGTACCCAAAACTCTTCTATTGATATTGCTTGGAAAGGAGAACAAACAAACAGAAGCTGAGTTATCTACCGACCAGTAGGAGAGTTGTCACTTACATCCGAACAAAAATAAATGGTATACTCGTATATTTAAATGTATGAATGTTTACTCAAAGATCAACGCTATCTATATATCTATATATATATATATATATATATATATATATATATATATATATATATATAGTAGAATATATAGCAAAATATGTTGTGTTGCTATAAGTAGTATTTTAATTTTTAAATCAATAATATTAGTTTATTTTAAAGTATTATTTTATTGTTTGCTTCACTCAACATTAAAAATATACTCATTAATCTTAAAATCCTTTCAGAAATATAATGTTTTGTACGGTATTGAGTTATTGAATTATAGAGATGGAAGGAAGAGCTTATCTTAGAATTTCTCAGGTATGCATAGTCGTTTCTGAGTAATTCGAATCAATGTGGAATTAAATTATTACGTGTAATCAGGTAAGCATAGCTGCGCCAGTTCTACTCATGAAACTATTTAAATTTGAATTTGAGATTTACTTATATGTTTTAAGCGATCTACGGTCTCAAACACTAAGAAATAGTTTTAAATTCTACTTGAATATTCAAGTAAATGTATATTACAAGATTAGTTATTAATATTTTGTGGTTAGGTATCTTAATAATCCCTAAGCAAGGATTATTTGCAGTGTTTTATGTCACTAAAAGGAAGTTATAAACCACAATGCCATTTTAATATAAAATCTAAATTTTTAGTTTACCCACAGCCACTAGGGCATAATATTGTATTCTTTTAATAACTTAATTAATTATTATATGTTTTATAACTTTAAACCATATTCAAAATTTTTGAAAATATTAATTTTAACAATTGTATACTGTTGCAATATCCCTTGTGGCTAATTTATAGATAACTATACAATTCTAAATTTTGTATAGTTGTACGTGTCTTAGCCGTTCTTCTTAAAATTTTTAAGGCAAATAATATAAATCTACTGATGTTATATTATTATAAATATTTCATTATGGTACACAATCCAATCCATCACTAGCATGTCAATTGCTAGAGATAATAGAATATAGTTTTTTAAAGGTTCTTATATGATTGATTGAGGTGTGTGTATATATTTCTTATATATATATATATATATATATATATATATATATATATATATTATAAGAAATAATAAAAAAATTAATAATAATAATAATGATTTATTCCAGCATTTTTTTACATATAAAAAAAGAACAAAAACTCTTTCTACGGAATAAGAACTGGCCACGTTTACAAGTATTGCGGCCAGATTGCCAAAAAAGAATAACAACAAAAAAGCTAGAGTCCAGATTTTCAATTGAATGACACAGAGCCGCTCACTGTGACGTCTGTTCTTTGTATCACACTACAAATACATTAAATTATACAGCCACCATTACACTGTTATATTTAATAAAGCGATACAATTAATAATTTAAAAAAAAATATCAAAACTATTTTAGCAATAATAAAGTTTTAAATTTTATTTTTCTAAATTACAATAATTAAAAATAATTACAAATTACTCAAAGAAAAACAACCATATTTTTACCTTAAAGCTAAAAGTTCTTAGTCCTACCGATTCTTTTATTGACAAGGGTAGCTTATTTTTCGTCGTAGGGCCACTATGACGAAATGAACATTTAAACGACGATTTATATACTTTTGGAGTTCTAAATATTCTACGATTCATATTACGCGTTAAGTATAAAAGATCAGTAGTTCCAGTATTGCCGCTTCTCTGGTAAAATAATCTAAGAACTTTATAGATATAAGTATGCTGAATGGGCAAAATGTTTAACTCTATAAACAAAGGAAAAGAACTGTCACGGATTTTTTTCCTTAATATAATTCGTAAAAAGTGATTTTGAACGACACGCAATTTTTGAATTAGATATTTATATGCACCACCCCAACAAACCACCCCATATTGTAGTCTGGAGTCAACTAAGGCAAAATACAACGTTCTTAATAAATGTGTAGAGCAGAAATTTCTTAGAAAGTAAAATTTTCTTACCGAAGATTTAAGTGTTTTATGCAAAGAATTTATATGTTTTTCCCAGTTAAGTTTTTCATCTAAAACTATCCCAAGATATTTGAATTCCTTCTCTTTATTAATGGTCTCACAATTACAGTTAATCTCACAAGAACGATTGATACGATACTTTAAACTAGAAAAAAAAATTGAAACCTTTAAAATCAAAATTTACATATTTTGTCTTGCTAACATTTATTTGCATTGAATTTAATTCACACCAATTTCTTAATTTATGCAGATCGTCATTTAGAATTTCAGAAAGTGTTTCAATATTTCTATGGCAGTAAAAAAGTGCAATGTCATCAGCAAAAGCATTTGGTTTTCCATTGAGGTTTAACTCCAGCAAATCGTTAATAAAAACCAAAAAAAGAGTCGCTGATATGACAGAACCCTGAGGAACACCTAGCTTAACCGGTAACGCTGAGCTGAGACATTCACCCACACGAACACGCTGCTCACGACCAAAAAGAAAACTACGAAACCATTTAAGCGCAATCCCTCTCACACCTGCGGCCTCCAACTTGCGAAGCAAAGTCTCGTGGTTTACTAGGTCAAATAATTAATCAAGTTAATAAGAACTTAAAAAAATTCCATGAAAATAAAAATATAACTATTTGGGTGATAGAATATAATTAATTAAGTATATAGTTAAAAGTAATAACAGATTTTCTAGAGATAATTGTTATTAGACTGTTGTGCCCCATTTCATGTGAAATAAAACTAATGGTTCACTGGCACTGTTGAAATTGCGCTTTACAAAAAAATCAACCTTTAGTAAGATTTGAAAAAAACTTGGTTTTTAGGTAGTACGTAGTTTAGTGTTGGCTGATTATAGTCACAAAATTGTAGCTGAAGGATAAATTAAGTTATTCGGATAAGGAAACAACAAAGCTCGTTGGCTCAATATTAACAATTAAATTTAAAAGTATTAGTATAAATAATCTAACTTTTGCGTAAGTGGATAGCAGATAAACTGCTCTAATGAGCCAGATACTTGTAAGTATTGATTACTTTTTCTTTCAGATGGAGTAATGGTTAATAGAGAAGAGAGGATTGAAAACTGTTCCACTGTAAGAAAATATAAAACTTATCTTATTCGATGGTTAAAAAGAGTTACAGTAGTTAAAAGTGTGTTTTCAGAGACAGAAACATTTAATGACTGGCAAGTGCTGTCAGTTTGTTACAATTCAGAAAGGAAACAGGAGGATATTTCTCGGAAACGACGTTCTCATTACGATCTGGTTTTAGTTCTAGTGAGTTTGTACACGTGGACGTCAAATGAACAACCAACTTCATGATATTGTTCACTTGCTCAACCTTCATTGGAATTAGCTCTTTCGTGCTTAAACTCAAAAGAAGGTAAGTAAAGTTGTTCGTTCATACTTTCGCTTGGAATCTCAGGTCGTTTGAATAAATCCTCTTAATAACACTCAATGTATACAAATTATTTTCAGAGAGCTGAAACATCTTTCTTGAAAATGTTCAGTTTACAAATGACTTTTTATAAACATCACTTCCGTCTAGTTTCGTTCTGAAGAAACTCACACAGTATGGACACCGAAGCTAAAATACGTTTGTCTAACGAGCTCCGGGAATTTAGGGGAAATATTTGAACTAAATAAAACACATTTTTAATGTGTTATATTTAGTGACAGCTAAAACTATTAAAATTATTTTAATTAAGTAAATTTAAAATTAGTGGCAAGAATCAAAACGATATTATTTATCTCCCCACTTCCTTGCTGTCATATCTGAAAGAGTGGAGGGTTTTCATGCAAGCGAGTTTCCGTTTTCTGAGAGGGTTTACTTTTTAAGTCCCTGGAATATAACAAGGTCTGTATGCTTTGAGACGAAAAGGTCCAAAGGAGTCATATCTGAGCGCCATGACGCCATCTTTTATCGAGTGTCCATCGCACACGCAAACTGAGTTTGTAGGGAGTTACTCCATCTTGCTGCAGTATAATAAGCGGCCGCCAAGACATTATTATCGAATCATCGATTTTTATGAGTAATGAATCCTCGGTATAACTACTGAACCCAAATTAAGTTATAGGCATTTCAAATTACAGAATAGTAGGCTTGTTTTTATTTCTTAAAAAGAAATAATTTAATGATGAATGAAAAACTATCTAGGAAATATAAATTTGTTTGTAAAGTATAGCAAATAAAACAGTACAACATTTATGTACTTTTTTGCTATTTCGAAGGATAAACGTGTCCGACACCTTATGCCATAAATAAAACATGTGCATCACTATTGTATTTGCGGTCAGTAGAGGTGGGCGGTGTATAATTTATTGTGTCAATATCAGAATAATTAAGTGGTAACCCATTACTGTGATAAAGTATACCAGCAACACCCTGTTATTTCAGTAACAGCCTGGCTAAATGATTTGGAGTCTTATAGCATGTATCTAGTATTACGTTACTCAGTAATCTGTAACAGCCGAGACGATTTTGTGCAAACAGCGAGTTATAAAATAGTCCACATTATTTTGATAATAGATTTTTGACAAATAACAATATTTACCATTTCTAGCAGCTATTACTCAAATACCATACACATGATTTTATTTTGTTTAAATTAATTTGCATTATTTCCTCTAAAGGTGCTTAGAATTTCTGATAAAGCAGATTATTGGGACGTGGGAAGAGCACAAGACGTTCAGAGAGAAGTTGAATGTAAAGTGGAGAGAGAGACGATTGTGCTTGTTCACTGAAGGCTTGATCATATTCTCAAGCGCACCGCAAAGTGGCTCTTTAGATTAAGAGTAAATAGGAAACTGGTGGTATTTATATTTCATTCTGGAAGATTCAATACAATCAAATAAAACACAATACTCTTATAATTAAATGTCAACAAAACAGTGATTTTGAAAAAGATTGTGATTATTTACTGACGATTTAATTATATAAATTCGAGTTTCAGAATTGGGATTGTTAAATGTCATATTATTTCAAATAATCTTTAGTTATTATTTCTTTTTAACTAGATCATAAGCTCAGAAATATATTGTTTAAATAAAAATATATTTAGATTAGTAAATACAATAAACATTACACTAAATGTATCAAAAGATAAGATACACTTTGGGAATAACATTTGATTTGATATGACAATCAGATCATTAATAACAATATCGTTATTTCAGTATGTGAAGCGTGGTCCTCCATGTCCCAAGTATTGTTACAGTATAATGGATAATGTGAGCGCGCAATTTCATACTTATATGACAAGTCTTTGTGTTTAAACGTGAATCTAATTTGTTTCAAAATACTTTTGTGAAGTTTTATGAAGTTTATAGCTCATTTAGTTTTCAAGATGGCCTGAATACAGTCAGACTGGCCGGAAATCCCTAGCAGAAGAAAAAATTTATCAGTCTATAGAGTAATAGCCTTCAGTAACCCTCAGCCAAATCCTATGGTTAGAAATGCGCCATTATTGAACTCACGTTATATTTAAAGTATATAGAGTAATCGCTTTTGGGATATGCAGCAGATAGTTCCGCTTCATAAACGCTCAATAAATCTCATAGAAGGACATACCCATCATCATACACGATTTTTCTTATGTAGAAATGAGGATACAGGCAATTTTCAAGTTCATCGCTCAATTATTCCAAAAGAAATGAGCAGGCAGTTAGGGAAAGTGAAATAACTCGTTGCCATCAAGGAAAGATATATGACTTTATTTCTTAATCATAATGTACAAAAGGTCGAATGTAGAGTCATAAGGCCCTGTATTATAATAAAACCTAATCCAATAATACTTTTTAAGTCAAGAAAAGCTACTACATTTGAAAAAAGGTATAAAGGTTTCTTTACAAATTTAATACGAATAACCCATTCAAACTTACATTCATTAGCACTCTATCCGTCCCCTAAGACCTACCACATCCATAGTTAACTTAACTTAACTAATCCATAGTTGACATATTTTACAGAAATTGAGTCTCATGTTTGAACTTGTAACTGACTTGAAATGGATAATGAAGGGAGTTCCATGCTCGGCAAACAGTAACGACAAATGATTTGTAAGTTCAGGTCCGGTGGTGAGAAATATGAAGCATTGATGAGGCAAAGATCAATTTGAATTTTTCAGCCAGATATATGAGCTCTCCAGAGTGAATACTAGACTATACCGATTTCAGAATTTTAATAATCTTATATCGTACATTTTAGAATAGAATTTCAAATATACATATGCGTAATATGATTCTCACGTCTTAGATCAAATAAAAAACATTAAAAAGTAATATGGCATCGCTTCAATTTGAAAGCCAGATCCACAGTCATATCACTGATTACAGAGTGAAAATATGAAAAATGAGAAAAATCTGTATTTTTATCATTAAAAGTTTCACACGTTCTGGCAAGAAGTTCTGCATCCTCTTGAGTGAGCGTACTGAAGCAAACACCTTATTACATATTCCCAGAAGAGTAGACCACGCCATCCAAAATGTGAGTTCATAGTTAGGCAAAAACTGTTCACTTTTTCGCAGTATTACACGTTGTTTACAGTAATTTTGGGCACATTGTTTGTGTTTATAAAGTTCTGCAGTCATGAGTGAGAGATGATAGTCGTTTGCGTTTTGTTTTAGTTAAGCTTCAGTTCGTGTTTCTTAACCATGTCAAAGTTTATGTTGCTTATTGTTGTGTGTATATCACGGCATAATGCAGCCTTTACTCATAGCTTAGCTATTGCGGAATGGTTTATTCAATGCGAATGTTGAGTTCAGTTCCAATTCACATTCATCTTACCGCAGCATCTGATATCCCAGGTTTAACTTCTGAAATCTGATTAATTATTTTCTCAAGTGATCCAAAAAACAAATTCGGTGACGAAGAAGGTCAAAACGAATTCTTTACGTTGATATCTTGTCTTCGCATAGAGCTTTAGCTTGAGACATAGTAAAATATGTATTTCTCATAGCTACCTAACTTTTGACTTCGGCCCAAATTAACTCAATGAGATTGAGGTTTGGGTGGTAGGGCAGAAGTCGTAAGATGTCATGACCCTCTAGTTGAACAGTTTTCGTCCAAGGCGTACCTTGAACATGCCTTGGTTTATATAGCTACACAAGTTTGTAGAGTTCAGGTAAAAGCATATCGTCGCAGAATGGTATTCCGTTTTTTGAAAACCACACCTTAATATCTTGCTTCCTAATTCTTGAAGTATGAGCTTTATCAATTTGTATGTTATGTAGGGTGCGTTATCGACTACCAGTACTGAATTTGGTTCCAAATTTGGTAACACTCTTTCCTTTATCCACTTCATAAATATGTCCCCATTAACGTTGTCGTGGTAGTCTCCACTATGGTTGCTTGCTGTATGTGACAGCGCTCGGTTTCATATGCTGCGCTAAGAGGAGGTTGAACTGGAGCAGAAAATTTGTTGGACACTTTAAAAATCTATTTAAGGGAATCATTTTCCAAGATCCTTCAATAATACTCCTTCAAGAGCTCTGTATGTTGCAAGAGTAAAGAATACTTCCTATTTCATATACATTGGTATCCTGTCCTACTCATAATGTAAAGTGATTTGTAAAATATAAAAGTCAATGTGAATGATGCAAGAATGCACAAAAAGTACAATCAACAGTCCTAGTGATAAACATAAAATAACATTTATACTATGATCCAATTTATATGTAATAATTTATATCCAGAATTTGTTAACTTAATTGTGCGATAAAATAAAGGAAACAAATGTTTACGGTATCGTTCATGTTTCTAAGAAGTTAATTAAAGCTATAGTACAATTACAATATACAGAGCCATAAAAATTTATGTACAGAAAGAATTTCTCATTTCAATAAAACTTAACAATACCATTGGGAGAATTGTTGTTTACTTCATTTTGCTTCTTGGGTTTTTATTGAAACTCTTGCCCACTTAAAGTACAATAGCATTATTTTTATTATTGGAAGAAATTTTAATTAGAGGATAACTTGTACGTTTAATTAATGCCTAACAAAAACTTGCCTGCCACTCTTTAAATACTAATATTTCTTTACCTATCTTGAAATGTACTTTAGTTTGTGAATCCAAAATTATATTGCGATGAATTTAATTTAGGTTTTATTATTTACCATTACTCTAAATGAGAGGTTGCAAAGTGGTATTGTGTATTAAATCATATAAACTGCAATCTGGGATTTTTTTCACTTTGAGTACGTTGTCTAAAACTGCGTATCAGTAAACATGTTTGCTTGTTCCAGTATATAAAAATAAATTCGATACAGTAAAATTTAGATAATCTAAATTATACAGTGTATCCCTTAACTCCCTACGAATCGTGAATCTACGCACTGGCTATAAAATAATTGTAAATGTGATGTAAACATGTAAATGTGCTTCAAACTTGACTGCTGGAGCAGTATGTGACATGTGACAGCAGGTCTGACAACGAGGTTGTCACCTCGACGGTATCCGTACCTCACACGTGAGTTACCACTATTTAAATCACTACTGTGTTTCTTTTTAATAATCTTTTTAACTACATGAACAATAATGAAAAATTGTGATGATATTGTACTAATGAACTCATTGTTAAACATCATACTTCATTTTTATTAAAATTGAAATTGAAACAGAATAAGAAATACATACTCAGTGAGGATTCCTTTTTTCTCAATCAGGCAATTAAATAGTGAGAACAAATACTTTCAATAAAAGTAAAAACCTTAGTAAGATAACTCAGAGAAATATTTTCGTGTCCGTATTCACCAATGGAATTTGGGTTGTATCCAAATGTTTGGGTTTCCAGCAAAATGTCAAGTCAATACTTGACATTTTGCTGGAAACCTCAGCGAAGCATATTACACGGCACCTGATGTGCGGTATATTCATTATAAGAAAATAATGAAAGAATAGAAATAACAATGAATTAATTAATACGAAGAAAGATTAACATAATATAAGAAATATTATAAATAAAATATTCTTATTTGCAGTAGTAAAGCTTTTAAACTGGCGTTTCTCAGGTGCTTTGTACATCGACAATTGTCATGCTTGTAAATGATTTACAAAAATTTAAACATACTTGCAAGCTTAGCATTTTCGTCGAAATGAAATTTGATTATTTCTTTGTTTAAAATTGCGATAAAAACTATATGAAATATATAGTGCCATTTTACGTTAAACTCCATATGATTAAGTATTGATTAATACCACGTAGTTTTCTTTCACAAAATAAACCCTGAGTCATTTTGGTTTGAAATATCATAATTTTTTTAGTATCTAGCCGCTTAATGTGGCAATATCAATGCCATATAGTATGTTGGGTGGGCGATGGGCATGGGCACAGAGACCATGGCACAAATATCAAAGGTTTTTAATATGACCACAATAGTTTGTGTGACACGGACACAACGTCTCGTATTACATGTCATGTGTGCGATGAGCATAAATCAGTGACCGGGACACAAATATCCAGGTATTTAATGTGACCACACGCAATGTGGTGTCTCATATTACAAAATGCAATATATCTCATGTTTACGATGAGCCTAGAATCAGAGACAGTGGCAGAAATATCAATGTTCTTAATATGACCACAATAGTTCTGTGATACAAGGACACATCGCATCGTATTAGTACATATCATGTTTACGATGAGCCTAGAATCAGAGACAGTGGCAGAAATATCAATGTTCTTAATATGACCACAATAGTTCTGTGATACAAGGACACATCGCATCGTATTAGTACATATCATGTTTACGATGAGCCTGAATCAGTGACCGGGATACTAATATACAGGAAGTTAATGTGACCACACAAAATGTAATGTCTCATATTACAAAATGCAATATATCTCATGTTTACGATGAGCCTAGAATCAGAGACAGTGGCAGAAATATCAATGTTCTTAATATGACCACAATAGTTCTGTGATACAAGGACACATCGCATCGTATTAGTACATATCATGTTTACGATGAGCCTGAATCAGTGACCGGGATACTAATATACAGGAAGTTAATGTGACCACACAAAATGTGATGTCTCATATTACAAAATGCAATATATCTCATGTTTACGATGGGTGTAGCATCAGTGACCATGACAAAGTTATCGAAGTACTTTATCTAGAAACAATATTTATATTGAAAGTTTGTGACAACACAACCTAGACTGTTCCGCTGAGCGCCATATTGTCACAATACCCGCTGTTAACAATATATTGAATCCCTAGCTACTTTCAAATTTTTTTATCGAGTAAATATATTGTACGTCAAAGGATACTTATAAATAAGTATATCGTATTTGTTGATTTGAGATTGGTAAGTTTCAAGGGTAATCTTAAATAATTAAATAATACCCTCAGTTATTATATTTACTTTCTTATCAAAATGTATGTTTGGTTACATCAGGTTTATTATTTTAATAATAATAGATTACATATGTTAAAAAGGTATTCTTCTTTTAAATGATTTCTATCCTAATTTTAAATTTCTATGTAATTTTAAAACCCACTAAATTAATACGTACAACACAATTACATACTACTTAGTTGTTTTACATAATAAATTTACTTGTAACAGTTAATAATCTTCAATATTAAATATATTTTATTTGTAAATAGTACAGTACAAATCTTTAAAACACTAATTTCATCTTTATCCCTGGCAATAGACGTTTATTTAAAAGATAATTGTAGTATACGACCTTATGAGAAATAAATTAATAATAGCTCAGACTATTATTCATATTTATTAAATCTTCTACAAGCCTAGTACTTGAAGTGAGAAGAAAAACTGATATGTACATATGTTTTTATACACACATTTATCAGTTATGCAAAGTAGGTACGTCATAGGAAAGCCCTTTTCAAATGATTAATAAACTATGACTAAGTAACTATGACTCTTTATTTGGTCATTGGAAACCATTATAGATTATTAAATATAAACACTTTATTTTCATAAAGCATTATCTTGGTTATGGTTTCAAACCATTAAAAAACCCATTCCTAACTACAATACAATGTGGACTGCGCCATACATGGTATCTGCAAAACATCAAGTTAGAACTCGAATAAATGTTACCTCGGATATATGTAATGCTCGGATTATAATTAGATAGAGTAAGGTGAATTATGCTTAGTAAGGTCTGTAAGTGGATGGTTGAAGTGAACGGAGTTTGCTCAGTGCTAAGGGTTTCTACATATTATATTTTAAACGTAGTACGAAAACGATATACGAAGCTCCTGCTTCGATTGAGAAAGGCTTGATTGATCAACGTTAATCTCCCATTTTCTCCATTTTAACCAAAGAGAATTTTGGGGTTTTAAATATACTTTACAACCGATGTGTTTCGACTCGTTTTAAAACACAAAACAAAAAATAGTTCAGTGATCCACTATTTAGAGTTTCCTCAACCTTTTCCAAGCTTGTTCTATCATATTCTATTTTCATTCATTGGTCACGAATAAATTCTAAAAATGGATAAGCAGTATCATTTATATTGGTTAATTTATATGATTTAAACATCTTCATTTAAACTATATACAGTTGTGCTATAAAAGAGCCTATTTGAGCCTTCCCTATTGGATATCACGCCCTGTGTAGTTAGTTGATGGAAAACAAAAGAGTCTAAATGTTCTGTGTAAATTCACGCCACACCGACTTGTCTCGAGCTGTCACTGGTGGCGTGTTCACTCGTTTGTTGAATGAAATACTGGATCGTTTCACTGTGACGTTTAGTGTAAGCCCTTTTCCTGTGTTTTGATGTAGAGCAACATGATTCGTAAATAAATATCAAGCAGCGATTTATAGTAAAAAGATTTATTCCTTTTTTACGTTAAAGACAAAACGATAAAATCCCATTGCCTTATAAAAACTTGGATGATTCTTATATCTTTTTCTTATATAAAGAAAGGCTTTACCAAAATAATAAAATTATTACCAAATTTGGGAGGATGGCCAGTAAGCATAGGCTTCTACTATAAATAATATGATGATAGTATAAGATGTTAAATGATTTATTTATTGATAATTAATTATACAACTTTATTTATTCTTCAAAAAGATTCCGAATGACTGTGCTCTGTTTATTTAAAACATTGCTTATTCTATAATTTCCCTTTGCCATCGTGGTTATCTATAAGACCAAGGCAAAACTGTTCAGATTAACATTGAGTGACATAAATCATCAGTAAACTTGATGTGGCTATATAAATAAATGAAATTTCAGAGATATCTTGCGGATAATCCCTTATTGTCTATACAGAAAGAAAAAAACCGTTTCCTGGCACTTGAGTAGTAAGCTTCTTTAACGCTCAACCAATGATAGTAAAATGAATGACTATACATTAAAATATTAGAAGCTTTTATATTTTAAATTTTATTATAAAATATTTAGATTTACTTATCTGAAATCAAGCGTCCTCCAACAAAAGCAAATGACGTACTAAGTACTAAATATGAAGTAATTAGTTAGTAGTTAACATATTTCGTAGGTTATCAAACAACATTATACACAATTATAACTTATCTAAAAGTTTCAAACTTGTCTCATAAAACTAACATCATGAAAACTTTAAATTCAATTGACGGTGTTAAGAATTTTTTCAAGTATTTTCGAATGCACCTATTCAAAATTTGAAGATTGGATTAAACGTTTTTTGGAATAGCGTGAATTATATTAATAGTATAAAAATATTTATTGTTATCTTGTAGAAGTGCAAATAATTACAACAAAGTTGGAATACGAGAGGTATTATACTATACAGTATTTTTGTTTTAATCGTAGACATGTGCAATGAGCTTTTAGCACTGGATGAATGCTCAAAAAGATGAATTGTCGAACAAAACGTATTGTGTCACAGATGCCAAACTGCCATGGAAACATTTATCATAACATAAGTGATTGCAAACAGATAAATCATCTAACTGAAGAGTAGACGGGAATGGATTATCGCATCAGCATAAAGAGAGCAAGAATCTACAAATTTATCTTCAGTTTCAAGATTTAAAGTTTTCTTTATGTGAAGTATTAAAATACGAAATTGTTATAATTTATATCACATTGATTCACATTCAATTCATCATTTGTGTTTCAGAGTTTGCACAATTAAGTTACAAATACAGCAAAACAAAACAAATTATAAGCAAATGCAAACACAATATAAAATAAACACAAACAGAGTGTGGGTTTCATTGTATTTCTATTAATGTAATACTTGACTACTTACTTAATATTGTATTTTTATGAGTTTATGAAACTGAATCTATGGTGAAAACAAAAAGAAACTTACACAATATAGTCAAAGTGGTATAGTGCGTTTTCTTTGAGTTAATTATTACTTTTAACACATTTCCATGTTGTGTGGTGAAAACGCATTTAATCAATAATTAATACAGATCTTATTAAAAAACTTCAATACATTATATGAAGTAATTATTATTAACGTGTAAAAAAACAACTACATTCAACAAAAATTAAAACAAATTGATATTTACAAGGTGTACATTTGAGACATTATGATTCCTTTAAGTTGTTTTAAATTAAAACCTATTAGTTTGTAAGCAACAAATTAGGAACTGTTTAGATTATTCTTTCCAAACATGGACCGGAAACGAAGTTGTTAGCTCGAGCAACGACAGCTGATCATCATATAAGGAAACAATATTTAACTCCAGTAAACACGTGTTCCCAATGTGCTTTGG
Source organism: Homalodisca vitripennis (assembly GCF_021130785.1). Lineage (NCBI taxonomy): Eukaryota > Metazoa > Arthropoda > Insecta > Hemiptera > Cicadellidae > Homalodisca > Homalodisca vitripennis. The sequence continues at coordinate 167,040,509 of NC_060209.1, forward strand.
TTAAAGCTATTAATATGTCATGAAAGGAAGAGTTAGTATATTTAATTTAATAATATATTCACAAAAGCTTTTTAAATAGTTAGAAATAAAAAAAAAAATTCTAGAGTGCAAATTTTACAAAATTCAAACTTCCATACACTGTATAATTGTAAAAATTACAGTTCATGAATTGGTTTTTTATATACCAGGTAAATAGGAAAGGATTTACTGTGTCAGTTATTTGGTCTTTACAATGATGCATTTACAACATCGAGTCTATTAAGGCTGCCTTGTTGGGATCTTTGCTTGTTAGTTTTATTAAAAACTCTGACAACTCCTGCTAGAACAATAACAGTTATTAGTATCCTTATAATTAAACGTAGTTTAAAAATACTTTAAACATATTTGTTAAATTATAATACCTTAAATATATAATTAAGAGGGAAATACATCTTATTTATAGATTTGTACAGATTTATTTCTAACAAGGATTGAATTTGGTACTTATTCACTTTTATTTGCTCTATTGATAAAATTATGGATTCAAAGTGTGGCCTTTTGTAAAAAAATACTAGTATATGCGACCGTTAAGGGCAGCATTGGTCAACAAGAAAACATGAGAGAAAGAAATGGTTTAGAAACAAAAACGATAAAGACGAGGCTTAGTGAATTCAATCTATTACAGTAGTTGGTTTCTCTTTCGTTACAGGCAACTATTTATATATAGCTTAGTATTTTGAATTTATACTACGAAGAGTACTTTAGTTACAAAACTCATAATTAGAACTTAATTTCACAATTAAGTTGTCCTCAATAAATAGTAATTATTGAACTACGCGTTTCAGTTCAACACTTGAGTTTTACCTCTGCCAGTAAACGTCCTTGATCCTGGTGTCATTGAGCGTATCAAATTTAGTCCTGTAGTAATCCTTCATTAATCAATCGCGGATTTTCTATGCGAATCTAATGATTTGTTACTGTTAGCATTGGCCCAGAGCATTATTTTATTGATTTAGCAAAAAAAATAAGAAATGACTTGCTATATGTTCGCAAAGATATAATAATTTTCCCTAAAACACATATTTTACTCTAATTATTGCATGATTATTATAATTCTTCAATCTTGTACATTATTATTATTATTAGGCTATCCATCAACGTACTGTTCTATACTAAAAGCGATTTTAATCAGTAAAAGTAAATGATTTTATATCACAAACGCATATAACATATAAATAACATAATATCACAAAGAAAATACAATGTAATAGTAAGTTTTTTAAACGCCAAACTAACAAAATTTGTATTAAATTTGATCGATTACATTAACAGTGATGTAGAACAAGGCTGCAATACTTTTTCACATTATAGCATAAAAGTAAACCGTAAAATAAGTACATGGTAACACAAATGGAAACCAAAGCACTAAAATTATATGACAGCGTAAAACCTGCATACTCATCCATTAAATGCCTCGCCCTTTAGCGTATCGACAAATAAATATTTACAACCCCTAAATTATTTCTATGCCGGTATTTCTGTTTTAAGTTCACCTGGTACAAAAATCATATGTGATATTACTTCATTGAATTATCAAAATTGATCAAATGCTTTGTAATTGTTATTGTATTTCAACCACCCTTTTATATTTAGTATTTCGTTTTACATTTAAATCTGTGGATGGGATACGTGAAACTAATGCAGTTTGTAGAAACGAGTTAAAATAACGATAATAACCTCGGGATTATAATAAAAAATAAACCTAATTAAGGAAACCAGAATAATTACATATATAGTGGAATGTGCAAATTAAAACGCAACGAATGTCAAAATCACAGAATCCTTCACCGTTCAATCCTTTAAAATTATATTTAATGTAAATTTATCTTTGAATATAACAAAAAATCAAAATATGCTGATAATTTAAATAAGACCTGGCTATAAAAAAGAAGAATATTAAATTTGATTCGATTTTTAATTACTATTACCTTAACCTGCATACATCTTGATGAATTCTCCGAGTTCGAAATCTAGAACGTATAAAGAATAAAAACGGAAAAGTGTTGTATGTAGTTAATATTTCTTAACTTAAATGTTATATTGCACAAGTTACGCCCTTTGTATACTAATGCAAATAACATTGAATACTTCGTATAAGCAGATAATATAGAAATGACAATATATAAAACTCATCCAATATTGAACTTAACAATATTATATTTTTACATGTAATATATTAACTGCACGGAGAAATGGTTTTAAACTGTCATAATACAAATAATTTTTAATAATAAATATCTTTAAAAAACTGTAGTCTGTACTGTACGCATACTTACTGTATGTTCTAAAAGAATAAAATCCATCGTCATTAATGGCCTTCTTTTATAAACATGTTTAGTGTATTATGTTTGGGGTATTTATATAAAAACAGTCATCAAGTTTAAGTAACTTTGTAAGATAAAAAATTATCTCCTTCGGACTATCATTATACCAGTTTTGCTGGTCACTTTTTGAAAAAGTATATAACACATACTTAGCAGTCTATTCATTGTTTGTTAAAAACCCTTTGGAATACACCAATGAAAGTGTTTTTCCACAAAATAACTCAGCTTAGTTTTGTCAAGATTTATGATTATAATAAATTTAAATTATAACAGTTTAAATTAAACATAGTTGTATTAATAATACAATAATTTGTTGTAGGTACAGGGCAAATAATGAACAGAAAGCAAGAAACACCTTTTTCACATATAAAAATAAATATCGATTAATATCTTTTTTACAAATATGGGAAGTTGTAAATTAAAAAATACGCAGGTTTTTAACTATTCTCAATACACACAGAGAAAGAACATCGATAGTAATGGTGTGTGAGGCTTGTACCCTTTGAACATATTTGTTTTATTGAGAAGCATTGACCGGTAATTCTTAATTGCATGGGATTGAAGATTTTACGAAAATATCTACACTGGGTTTGAATTGCTTAATGCACAATTAATGGAAAAGCTTTTTGAGTGGTGCTATTCATTTGTCGGGTTTACAAACCATTTTTTAAATACGACAATGTGGGTTTTATATGTTCAATAACAAAAGTTTTGAGAATTTCCTATACAAATTTAAGGCCTTATTAACACATTGATAAAATAAATTCCAGGTATCTCAGACTAGTGTATATTGTATAGATAGTAATTTTTCTTTTAAGAGTAAACTTTAAAATATTTGTCGCCAATTTTGGTAACTCTACTGAATTTGAGAAAACCAGGAGAGAATTCAGCTATAAATTTGAGGTTATTTTTGAGTAGTGTGCATTTTTTACTGTACGATTAAAACTGGTGCAATTCTTAGTAGGCTGTCCCTATATTTTTATTGTTACTTGTTAAATCAAATAAGTTTGTACTCTAGGATTTAGCTGTAATCATTATACCTTTCGGTATGCAATTTGTCCGTTCATTTTGGATGGCAGATACTGAAGTGTAAGTAATTAATTTGTTTAGTAACTAAAAAATGTAAGTCTTCAAAATTGAAACGTGTACATCTAAAAGAATACTGGCTGTGCTAAGTATTCAAATTAAAGTTTAGTTCTAGTTTACAGCTCATTTTCATGGTGAAGCGAGCATCAATCATTGCAGATGAAAGTGAACTAAATCATGGGCCCAAATATATAAAAGCTTATCACTTGAAACATCATTTTACCACAACGGTCAAAACGCGTTTCCACTCCATGGCAAACATTTACACTGCCAAGCGTTAAATGGCAGTAACGTAAATGGTTTGGACGCTTTCCAAATGAAATCTCGTTGTGTCACAATCAACAAATAGTTGTGAAAATAAGCCGTTGTAGTGACATAACAGCAATTGTAACTGTTTACAAAACGTAAAAGTGTTATGCCAATACACCATATTATTTCCTTAATATAGAGACATGATAATTTGTGTTCTAGTATATAACATCGAATTCTAACAATTTCATCTCTTTTTAGAGATGTATGTAATAAAAAAATCTACATGTGAAAAAGGTGCAGTAGAACCTAAGATGTGTGTTGAATAAATCATCAAGTACGCCATAAAATATTTACTTATGTTTGCACAACGCCAACATCAGAGATATGTCGCGCATCCAACATTCAAATCAATAGTCCAGTATATCTTCAGTGGTCTCTGGAACTTTCGGGAGACAATAGTCTCTTACGCTAAATATGTCTTTCCGTGCTTCTCTACACTGCTACCTATCTATCAAAAACTGGTTTCTTCATAGGCAAAAACAGAATGAAAATAAGTGTGTCACCAATGTTATTTAGAACCGGCTACAAAAATGTACTTTTTGTGCAAAAAAAAATAAATGTATATATTGTAGCTTGTAACTGTAAATAGGAAAATGCTTGCATCATATATGTAATTAAATTTAAATAAAGTTCGTGTTTCAAATAAAAATATCAACATGTGTCGACCGGATATAAACATATCGGTGTGATGCGACAGCAGCAACGTGTTAGGTTGACATCACGCGCCGGAGATTGTTCCAATTGATATACAAAGCCTGGGTTCTATAGAAATATCTGAACACATGCTGAAATGATAGAGACATGCCGGTGTGAAGTGATGCCGTGGGGAAAACTGCACTTAATCAGTTTGTAAAATGAGTACCTATCTATGACTTTCTCTTTTAATTGTTTAACATACAAGTATCTCATATATTTCTGTTATTCATAAACATGATACATTGTCATTAATTAATTTAGTACTTTATATAACTAATACTTTTACCAACAGCTGTTGTTTAAAACCTGTTGTAATTCACGGTAATTTCTATAGTAGAACGAAGGTAATTGTCAAATAATTGCTATTTTCTTATGATTTCAATAATTTTAATTGTTTATGTCTGGTAAATAATATTAAAATAGATATGATTATAATACATATAAACTATGAACATGCTATAAGATCACAACCCTAAATCTTATATTCAACACAATTATTTAAATATTTCTCAGTAGATATTCTATACACAATGCGACACAAAAGTGCGCCTGCTAAACCATGCCAATGAATAAAAATTTCATTATCCAATGAGAAACGTCTATTGATTTTCAGTGGCAATAGATATTTCTACCGTTTTATGGCCACTATCCTAAGTATACAAAAACACTCATACAAGTACCTTGAATGTTTACTTTGAATGTTTACCCTGAGTGTCACAACAAGTAGTTTGAATGTGGTTCTATGTAAAGCATGAAACTGCATACTACTGTATACTTTTATGAGCTATGTTTCATATTTCAATATTCACAAAGGTGATTTAAAATCGATATGATATTTTAACTAAACTGACAAATTAAATCTACTTTATAAAAGATCCATGCTTCGGCAGTACTTTAACCGATAATTCCATTCAACATAACACAGTAAAAAAGGCACTATAAATTTAGCAGATAACATTTCAGGTTAAATTATATTGTGTGAGTTTGGTATGCAAATAACCAATCCATCAAATTTAATTTATCCCATGTGTTGATAATTTACTGTGAAAATTTCGTATGATAAACCTTTATCATATATCCTATTTATTATTTTGTCTGCTCTGTCTTCTCATTGCCAATTTGGTTACCCACAAGATCAATGTATCGAAAATCACTGACTTAAAGAAATCAAAACTCCAGGAAATAGACTGACTAGAGTTTACCAGAAACACGTGCAAGAGGCTTCGCTAAACGCTCAGTGAATAAGCATTAAAAAAAATAACACATCTCTATTTTAATTTTAATACTATCTTAACGGTTTAAGTTAATGACGGGTGCAGTTTGATTTGCATTGTAACAAAAAAAACTAGTCTTACACAGACCTTCACTCAAAAAGATAATGTTTATGTACACTATGATTTCAAAAATTCGAAATAATCATAACTTGAATTACTTCTTAAAAGGTTACAACTTCGAGACTTTTCAAATGCATCAGTACTCTGCAATAATAACCAGAAAATATTATATTCTAACTAGTTTTTGCCCACTTAGGATATACGAGTAAACCTTTTGTTTTTACTTTGAGACTTTTTAGTTTAGATTAAGAACATTTGTGCCAGAAAAAGAAAGTGGCTTAAAAAATCTTTCTACACTATTTCACATGTCATTAATCTAATTGTTTTTCTAAAATATTTACGATTGACTATAACACATTCAGCTTTTTATACACTTGGTATTTTTATATTATAATCATAAATAGTGTGTTGGATGTAATTAAATTCCAAATTGTGCTTATTCACTAATATTATTAAATCTTTAGGATACACAAGTGTTACGTATAGTTCGAAGAGAAGTTCCCAAGTGTTCCCAATGCGTTTATACGAGACTCTTGCGCAAGACAAGAGTATAGTACAGCTCAGTAAATATTAAATATGCCAATATTAAAGCACTGAAAGGCAACAGACCATGTCACAAGACGTAAAGCAGTCTGTCCATCTCGACAGACAACGTAATACAGTTCCATATTACATGGGAATAAATTGTCCAGTCTATTTAAGATGCGGTAGCTTTGTATATTTTTAGATGTTTGGCATGGTTTTTATCCTCTTTAATACTACTATTATGTTTGTGCGCTAACGTTTCGATATCTGTCAAGTTGTCAAATTTAAAATTATCAATTTTAAAGTAATAATTTTAATGCGATGAATGTATAGAATTTATTTTTATGAAATCACAATACCAAACATAAAAGAATTATGAACCTAGACTAAACTATTAATTAAAATTAATTTCCTCGATAAAGAATGATTTAATAAAATTTTTAATCATACTCGTGTCCTAAATCATTTAAACTTTATAATTTGGGGTTTACCCGTTTACTTTACCTGATGGCTATAACTGCTCATCATACTAAAGTATAGCTACTTATTTCGGAGAAACTTATTCTATATAACAATCTAGGCATATATAAACTTAAAATCCTCTCTTTAAGACGAATAAATGAAGTTTACGAGAAAATGATGTTAAGAGGCTTATCAATATATTTATGAGTCGGAGTAACAAGCCTCCCGACACAAAAAGGAGACTATATATATATATATATATATATATATATATAATATATATATATATATGTCTATATGTCACATATTTGGACATATAGACCTATGAGAATGAGCATTCAACTAACATCTATCACAGCCCGCATACCGGATTCGTCGGAAACACTGAGGTTTGTGATCTGTTACAATTCACGACAATAAATTAAGTACGTTATGTGATACAATATTGTGTGTTATTTTATATTCAGGTCTGATGTATGCAATGAGCGATTATATTAAATTTAAATTTTCAATCTAATTTATTTTTAACACAAAATGTCAAATATATCTTGAAACTTCAAATAATTTTCAAACTAATATAAAAGCCAAGGATATACATATCAATAGTATATTATTGATACGAGTATTATATAGTTACTCTATGTCATTAGTTTGAAATATAAGTTCGAGATAACTAACATCATGTAAGAAGTTTCCTATTGAATTAAGAAGCCTTTTATATGAGGGCATGTGAAATATACTTATATTTAAATAAAAAACACATTTATACTTTATTTCTAAAAGATCACCTACTATATCCAGTAAAATGTGTATTGTTATTTTAACAATATATTTAAGGTTCATCTCTTTTGGCATGGTACGGATTAAGTCACTTATAAATAATTCTAGACCAAAGGTTCCTACAGTTATATTTACTTAAGAAGGGCAATTTGTCAAATTTATTTCAGCTATATCCTATACAGTTTTGAATATTTAAAATAATTTTGTTTGGCTATGATTTTGAACATCTAATTGTACTAAGTTACGTTCAATCATAACTTATTATTGTTAAAGAGAACCAGTGAAAAAGATAAATTAGTCAGAAATAAATGTAGAAACATAAGTTTAAGGTTAATATTCGAAAATTTAAGATTAATATTCTCATGATCTCAAAGAATGTAAATATGTTTCCATCCCTCTTTTTTTGCCTTTTGCGAACGATGAGCATTGCTCATTTCCTGGAATAATAGTATTTACTATAAGTAGATGTTGAAGACTTATACACTGGCTCTCGTATACAAAGAAAGGAAGGAAATGGAAAAATCGGATTAAATGAAGGGATGGAGTTGTCAAAGGCCAACACGCTTTCTCCGTGGCTAAGACATATTTTATTCATTATTCTCTTCCTTTGATAAATACAAAATACTGAAATAAATTACTGTACAGTTAACTGACCTATAAATAGTACTCATTAGTGACTTCTCTAGCACTGTTACGATACTCACTAACTAGAGGGTGATCCTCACTATTAAGGATTATAAATTAGGTAAAAACCTAATTTAGAATGAGCTAATTTAGTAAGGGTGCTTAAAGGGGCTGGTCGATGATTTAACAGATTAACCCTTACTAAAACCTTATTCTCACTAAATTATTCAATTTGAATCGTTTTTAATTTACATTGTTACAGATAAAGAGTAATATAGTGGGCAATAACTATCATGATGTTTTTTAGTTCGTAAGTTTGCTTAAAATTATTTAAAAAAATAATGTAATGCTATTATAATAAACTTAATGTGTAATGATAAAATTGTTTTATAATTTAAGAGCATATAAATGTTTTAAAGATTTGTGCGTTATCATTTACATTTAGAAAAATATTATATTAACACTGATATTGGGTTATTATAGAAAATATTGATTCTTAAACATTTTATAAATATACTTATGTATGAGGACACTTGATAATAATAAAACCTTAATTAAGACAGGCAAGGTCTGCCTAAGACCTGTGTCTGTGTCCGGCAATTCCAGCCAACCTAACGTCGGAGGATTTTTACTGGTAAGCACACTACTTAATGGCTAACTTTTTAAGGGTGGGCGTTGGCTGTAGACTTAAAATTTTACATGAAGCTTCATTTCTATGTAGGGAACACTGAGTTAAATAATGGTGTATGTAACTATGAAGGCAATAAGAAAACAGTAGAATAAATAAATTTGCAGAAATGTGTAGAATAAGCTGAGAAAAACCTAAAAATGAGATTTTAACACATGCTATAACAAATGGAGCCTAAAAATATGTAGGGAAATAGAGTGGAAAGCACTACGAAAAGTTAAAGATGCACATTTATATATCACTCAAAGTAGACTTAAGAACTTTTTGGCATTTGACATGTAGAAAAGACAACTAAATTAGATTATCTTGTATCCAAACAGCATACAATAGCTCATACATAAATTAAACAGTAAGGGGAAAGAACCCCAAAAGGGTTAATAAAATAAATAGTCAATAATGATAAAGGTAAACTCACTCTGAAAATCCCACAAGTACAGTCAATGATACCGCTTTTTAACAAATCAGTCAGTCATTCTAATGCAGGCAGTAAATAAAAGTTAAAATAATGGTTAGTAAAGTTAAAGTAATGACAATCACTTCAATATAATAAAAATAGCATTACATTTTATTTCGGGGTTAAACAAAGTTTAAAAATGTGTTCAAATTGAGATGATAAAACATTGGTATTCAGAAACACAAACATATATTCCCTGGCAAGTGCTGTCAGTTTATTACAATTCAGAAAGGAAACAGGAGAATATTTCTCGGAAACGACGTTCTCATTACGCTACGCTTCAGTTTCAGTTTTAGTGAGTTGGTACACTTGGACGTTAGTTGAGAAACCAGCCGTATTATATTGTTTACTTTCTCAAGCTTAATTGGAATTAAATCATTTTTGCTCAAACTAAAAACGAGGTTGGTTTAAAAACGTTAATATCTATTTTCCGATGAATTCTACTCCTGTGCTTTGAATGAAACGTGTTATTAACACTTCATTTATTCAAATAAATTTAAGCTCTGTCCTTTCTTAAATATACATCCATTTTATTTCAAGAAACTAAAATGTTTACAATAAGACAACTTTTCATAAAATCTCTTTTAATACACATGTATAAAAATTTAGATGATTTATTTGTAAGAACTCAACACACCCATAACACACGTTATTCTAGATCAACAGGAATTCTACCATTGCAATTAACTAAATCTTATTCTAACACCAACTCATACTATCTTGCTCACGTGCTTTTTATAAATATGAGTAAACAGTTTCCAAATTTTAGTTTTTTCAGTGAAATTTCTACAATTATTTTTAAAAGGAAGGTTAACCAGTGGTTATTATCATTGTCTATTGAGGAGGCCGAGGCAGTGCTGTCTACGAACTACAGACGGACAGTTTGACATGTAAACAGCCACCACTCCTATCCCATCATCATTCATTATCAATAACCTATTATAATCTGCGGTGACCCTGCTTAATTACCATTGTTGCTAATATGTATATGTTTTAGAATTAATAATATTTAATGCTTTAAAACAGGTACAAAGCAAAATTACGCGGTTTTTTTCCTTTTAATATATTCATTGCATATTCGCATGTGTATGTGCATGCATATATATGTATATATGTATGTGTGTGTGTGTATGTATGTGTGTGGTGTGTAATGGTGTATTATTTTGTACTATATTTATATTCATTTTTTTTTATTAATCCAGTCCGTTATTTCTTCAGGCGTGAACAACTCGAGACTGCGCACAGGCATCATAGCCCATGCAGGCTCATTTCCCGAGGACAATGTTTTTATACATGATGCTATTTTTTATGATGTTTATTTTATGTTGTTTATTCTATGATGATTATTTCTTATTCTTTCTTCACATTTCAAAATTGTTCGGTATTGTAACAATCTAGAAATTAACTGTACAGATTGCATTATAATATTGTACATATTTTTGGGAAATAAAAAAAAATCAATTCATTCATTCATTCACTTTGTTTGTAAATTACTTTATGCAAACGCCACGTCTACCTCTTTGTACCTTGGTCTTGTATTTACAAGGTGAGGACGTTATAACTAAAATATATATTTAATATCAACTTTAGATTTCGTAATATTAACTTTGTGATTAATATTTAGCATACGCCTCAATATCGCTCTTTTTTAATGCCGGTTAAAAACATATCAATTAATTCCGATTAACATTAAATAATATGGATTAAAATTCCATACTTAACACAGCTGCAAAATTGTGTGATAAGGCACTGTCCTTTTCCAGAGAGACAAAGGTGTACTTTAGACCTACACATTATAACCGTGTCAATGACAGCTTTCTTTGGCAGTACGTTAAGGGGGAAAAATATCTTAAAATTTAATATACTTAACTTTTTACTGCTATTGAACATTGATTTTAAAACGTTAAATTGAATTATAATCAAAACTGATGTGAACGAGAGTCGAGGCTGGTAGATTGCACGCATGCAGCTAGCGTGAGTGCGGGTACAGAATTGTTGATTACAAATACACCAACCGACTAACGTAGTATGTTTTTAATTAAAACGATTAATTAGTTGTCCTGTTACAAATTTGTAATCATGCGATAACCAACAATATATCCATGGCGTTAAAATAGTAAAATGACCTCTCCACTATGGCTACTTTAATAAACATTTTGTGAAACTCTCACATAAAATATTGGAAAATGTCATTTGGCTGGCTATCAAAAAGTTTATGCAAAGTAAAATTTTTGTTTTTGGAAAAAATAATGAGATTTTAAGGAAAAGTCTCTGTCAGTATAACGAACTACAATTAGGGCGCTTTCTTACGCGTATTTGTTACTGTAGAATGCAGGTCCTCGTAACTTCTACTTACTCACATATATCTCACACTGGGAGAAAGCGTTGTTCAATGTCTCAATGTCAGGTGACAGAATTAGTCACGTCATCAGTGAGAAAATCATCCTTCGTCCATATTATAGCTGAACAACCCACCACCAAATAGAGTTAATTTGTCATGTAAGCACTTCCCCTTAGGAATGAAAACTTCATTTATACAAAAACAAGAAAGAGTTCTATGATTTTGAATGTATAACCATTAAATTTGGCTGAGCGTTATTCAAGCCTACCAATGATTAAGAATCAATATTACAAATTAATAACTACAATTTCAGCACAACTTTGCGTTGTACAACCCTCCCTGACTCACTGAAACTTTTATTTTCTGAACGCTGCGTTGAAACCTAACTAAATGAACAAAACTGTGCATGTGTCATGTAGCAAGACGATATCTCGAGAAAGACGTCTGCAAACTTTTAATTTTCTTGAAACTTCATTTTTATATAAACAAGAAAAGTTTTATGATGTTCAATGTCTAACTATTACATTTGGCTTAGCATTACTGAAGGCTATCACTCAAGAGGCTGACACAGTTTCCCACTTGTATATCCGCAGGACCTCTCTAGAAATTAGATGTAGATATGAAATTGACAAACATCCTCAGTGAAACATGTTACGCAACACGTACTGTGGCGTACTCCTATCTAAGTATTTAGTATTGTATAGAAATTAAAAAATAATTTTAAACCTTATCTTACTCCTCAAAAAATTGTAAGGGTTGAATTTCCAACATATAAAGTTAATCCACATCTTCAACATGTCGGGACTAGCATACAAATGGAATATAAAAAAACGCAATATGAAACTGGTTTGCAAAGTTTATAAAATAAATTTGTGTTTTAACAATATTTTGCATAAATATATAAAGTAGTAGTATAAAATATATAAAGTAGTTGTATAAGATAATAAATACAAATTACTCTTGAAATATTACAAGGAAATGAGAATTCATCTAATAAATTAAAAAGCATTGGGTTTTAGTTCTATAGTAGAATAGTGGGGTTGCTTGAAATAACATGAATGGCTATGAAAATGTGAAGGTTTAATTAAGTATTTCCATAGATGTCAGTAGTTATTTTAATATAAAAAGCTAGTTAACAGACATACTCATAGTAGCCGTTTTGAGTGTCTGTAGATTTTGATACTTCTCAATAGTCTCTTTATTTATACACTAAACAGAGTAATATTTAAATCTGAGACTGAAATCGTTTCTAAGTTACCACTATGATATAAAATACCAGATAACTCAATCTATTAATGTCCAATACTGAACTAATTTATTTTGGGACCGACGATTTAATGAACTTTTAAAAGATATTTTAAATAGCTTGGCTTATTTGGAATATATGTTATACAATTTGATAAATATAATACTATATTATATAATTAAATATAAATAATAATATATCAAGGAAAATTCAGATTTCAACATTCATGACATGTAAATTTTCTACTAAAATATTTTTTTATAAATTATTGTCAACAGACCAATTTCCGATGTTATTTTTTCCAAATATATTTCCAAAACAATATTACAAATAATTTCTCCTGTTACTTTGATTAAAGATAAAGCCAATAATAATAATTAGGAAGTTTAGTAGTATCCTTGTTATTTTATTCTAATTTAAAAAATGTGCTTTCACTTTTAAGGGTTTCTCAAACGAAAAAGGCTTCGAAAAATGTAGTGTTATTAGTAATAAATCTCATAAATGTCCTGTAATCAAACGTTGGTAACGAACGAAACCAATAAAATTGAAACGAATTTGTCTAACGTGTGGAATAAATTGGTAAAAAAATCTTAACTTGATGAATTACCACTTAACTCCAATTAAGAACTCATAAAAGGGCAATTTTAAATAGGCTGCTAAATATCGGGTAACAGAAATAGAAATCAAAATAGAGAATAAGGTTCCTAGAAATAATGTTATGCATCATATTTAATGTTCTATGTGCCTTGATGTTCCTCTGACTGTATTTTTGTACACTACAGAATTATTCTATGCAGCTTATATACGTACATTTCTAAATTTTAACTTACGCTATACTTATTGGGTTCCCTGACGTATCAGTGACAGTGAACAAGACAAAAATAGTAGACTGTAAAGTATTTCAATGAATAATTCCAAAAACACGCTATCATATAAAAATAATAATAACCTGGTTAATGAAAGAATTATGAATCTCACAAAAAGATTTATTTTTAATATTTAAATGGCACAATAAAACACTTGTATGACATAAAATTTGCATAACACCTATTTATTGTTAAAATAGTTGCTTTTACAACTGCTGATTGCTAAAAACAATTAGCTATGACGTTTTTGAGGAGATTTTATTTTTGTACTGCCGATTTGTTATAGGAGTTTGCATGTTTGTTTTTAAGTAAGACACAAATATAAAATACAAAGATCTGTTTAATACTAGCATAATTACAGTTTTTAGCAATCCTTTGTTTTTCTTATACTTTAAATAAGACTGAATGAATGACAAAGTATAACAATTACCAAATTATATATATTATTGTTGGTTGTGGTAATTGGGTAGCTTTGTAAAGCCAGTGTAGTGATATGTTCTAGAAGGGCTGTATAATTCATTGTTTGATTTATTCAAACAGTTTTATTTAAACCGTAATTCAATCTTCTAACTGCTATTGAACTTTATATAAATGGTACAATACTAAGAGTACGGCATTCTAGCAAAAATCATTCATATTTTAGGAGAGTGCCATACAGGTGTAATAATTTGTGTTAGAAAATCCTTAGAAAATACTTATTAATTTTAAGGTGAAATTGGGAGTGAGCACAAAGCCCAATATTTACAATATGATTAAGGTGGAGTACAATGAGAAAATTAAAGAGGAAAATTAACCTGGAGTTCTAATTAGTGGTTTACTGCTTACTTCCAAGAAAGAAACATTTGTGTACGGGAATCCTTATTAATTTCTAGAAACATTAACAACACCAGTGGGAGATTGTTGTTTACTTCATTTTGCTACTCGGCATTGTATTAGAGTTCTTGCTTACTTAGAAGAAACAATAACATTTCTTTAATAAAAAAGAGGGCTATTTTTTCATTTAATTCATAATACGGTAATAGCTTCTTACAACGTCTTCAACGTTGGAGTTTTTATAATTTGTGTAATACTGTTCGTTCTTAGATTTACTCGTAGTTTTATACAATGTTCCTTTTTTATTTCATCCCAATGGCAAAACTATTAAATATAAAAACAATAAATATCAAATAACAAATGATAAACTACAAGTTTATAAGCAACAATCGATATAATAGTAATAAAAAAAGAATATAATAATTTATAGACGGGAAAGTACAATTATAAGGGCACCCGAAGTCCAAAAATTTTATTTTTTATGGTTTTTTGGGTTATGATTGAAAATTATTTCTCTGAAATCTTCTCTTTCCAACGATATATAACACTTTATAGTAGAAAATATCCATGGTTACAAAAATAAATGTTTTTCAAACGTCTGCACTCAACTTTTAACAGTTTTGGTGATGGATTCTGCTCACGCGCATAAAATGATTTGATATAGTACTACTACTTATGTTTCTTTATGATTTTTTCATTTTGTTACGTTGGCTACACTTCAGCTGTCTGTACTAACAACTGAGTTTTCTGTATTAGTCTCTGTGATTAGCCTATAAACAAAACATTGTGAAGTTTTGTAGTACGTAATATGCTAATTGTTGTGATCTAGTGAGTTTTCAGTTTGAAATAGTTATTTATTTCGCGTTAGTGAGATATATATATATATATATATATATATATATATATATATAAAGTGTTGAAATGGGAAATAAGAAGAAAATAGGTACTAGGTATAAGACTTACAACACAAAGAAAAACAAACTGCGTGCTGTAGGGTTATCTGTATCAAGCCCTAGTCCTAGGCCTAATCTTCTAACACCAAGTAGGCCTAGTCCTACTCAGCCCTCTGGTTCTAAGGTAAAACTGCAAAGTAATTTATCTTACTACGAACTTACAAAAGACAATTGGCATTATGATATTTTTAGAATTGACAGATTTGAAAAGTTATTAGATGAAGTAGCAGTATGTAAGTTTTGTCACTGCAAATTGAACCTAAGTAAAAAGTCCATAGTGGGGTTAGTCAGTGAATTCAAACTCTCTTGTACAAATTGCAAAGCTGAAACATTTTCTGCAAATTGTGAAGTAGCTAGGCCTAATTCTGAAAGTGAATCCACTAATAAAATATATGACTTGAATGTCAGACTGGTATATGGTATGAGGATGTTAGGCAAAGGTCCTGTAGCGGCTCGAACTCTCTGCGGTGCTATGAACTTACCGCCTCCTCCATCTGTGTTTTCTAGCTACGTAAAACCTATAGCAAAGGCATGTCGAAATGTTTGTGAATCTTCAATGATAGATTCAACTGAAGAGGCAGTGCGCACAAATGACAATCCCCAGAAAAGAGACCTTTTTGTAGCATTAGACGGTTCGTGGCAGAAACGAGGACACTTTTCGCTCAACGGGATAGTTTCTATGACTTACGTCGACACTGAGAAAGTTCTCGATATTTATCCTATGAGTAAACACTGCTTGTGCAAGTATAGGGATAAGAATATTCACAGTGAAGATTGCACAGGAAACTATATTGGCACAAGTGGGGGTATGGAGGTGGAGGGCGCTTTGAAAATTTTCGACCGCTCAGTAGCTCGATGCAATGTTCGATATACTCGGTACTTGGGAGATGGTGACTCCAATGTTTACGGGGCTGTTGTTCAAGCTAAACCATATGGAGATGATGTAAAGATTGATAAGTTAGAGTGTATCGGGCATGTGCAAAAGCGTATGGGCACACGGTTGCGTAAGCTAAAAGAAAAGTCAAAGAAAGAAAAGTTAGCCGACGGAAAGCCGCTAAGTGGTAAAAACCGACTAACTAATGCTGGTGTCCAAAAAGTTCAGACCTTCTATGGGCTAGCAATTAGGAGGAACTGTCATAGTTTATCTGAAATGAAAAAAGCGGTGTGGGCCACATATTTTCATGTTTCATCTGACAACAATGACCCTATGCACCAATTGTGTCCCAACGATGAAGCGACATGGTGCAAATTCAACAAATCAATACTAGAAAATAAAGTGTATGACCATACAAAACACTTCCACCTCCCTTCAGAAGTAATGTTAAACATTAAACCAATATTTAAAAGCCTTGCTGATCCTGCACTGTCAGGAAAATGCCTGAAGGGAAAATCACAGAACCCCAATGAGAGCCTCAATAACCTTATTTGGTGTTGGAAAAAAAATCAGACAGAAGAGAACCCTAAGCAAGAGGAAGCTGGAAGACCTTTATGAGGAAATTGAAGATCCAGACAAGCCATCATATGGTGCTGGAGAACACTAAATGTAAGTAGCTCTCTGTACCATATAGTTTTAAGGTTTTTTGCGATTTCCCGAATATTATGCGTTTTAACTTTTGATGTCAAATATCTCAGAACCCTTATATGCTAAAGAACCCAATTTTTACAGTATTTGTAGATAAGTAATATCAAGTTCTTGGTAAAGTTTTATTAAAATATGTTAAAAAAAAAAACAAATAAAAAAATAAATTAAAAACCATTTTTTAAAATTTTTTTCTGTAACACATTAAAAAAAAATTCAAAACAAATGTTTCTTTTACTCTACCTTCACAAAAATCTATGCGGAACTAAAAAATGCACCTAGCTTTAAAATAAAAAAATTAGGTTTCTAAGTGCTCTGGTTACAGAGATATGTGACATAAAGTTAACATTGTCGTTAAATGGGACTTCGGGTGCCCTACTATTCTGTACATGGTCACTACTCATAAAAAAATATGGCAGCAATTGTAGAGAAGCAATTCCAACAGAAGTGAGATTAACAATACCTTTGCGGTTTTTGACAACTGGTGACAGCTATTAATCTTTATTGTATCTTTTCAGAGTGCCTAAACAGTCTGTGTCGGAAAATGTAGCAGTGATTTTGAATGCAATTATTGGATATCTTCAAGATATTTTCTTTGTACAATTGTAGTAGAATCACATTTTTAAATTAGATTTAAAACAGTCATTAAATACAATTATAAAATGATAATTATAATTCTTTCGTCATTATAATTCCAGCTATTTCATTGTTGTTTCCTGGAATCTGGAGTCATGTCAATATGAAGAGACCCAATCTATGTTATGTGCAGAAGATTCCTCCTGATGGTACAATGAGTATACCCTTTTCACTATCTGATGTTGAAAAGATACAAAGAGTTCATTTTGGGCTTGTTGGTTACCAAATTCTTTGGATCTCTATAGGCAAGACTCCGCCTATTGTTATAGTGTAGTGGACACGGTGGTGCTGCTGCTTGGATGGGTGGCCGCTGAGCGGAAGTTCTGCAGTCACTTTTAAGTCCTTGATCCTCAGGTAAGATGTTAGAGAGAGCTTCTTGCCTTAACTTCGCCTGGTAGAATAAGATATTCTTTATTTAATTTACTTTTAACAGGATAAAACTCCGCTAGTTTTCAGCTAGCTATTCTGTATTACTTGTTCTAACATAAACTAATGGCTCCTGCTATGAAAAGTCCGTTTAAAAATACATTTATAGATCGGAAACCTTAAAATATATTTTTGAAATATAATGAAGTGACACGAAATAAAGCATGTACGGATGGTAAATAGTTTCCAATGTCATACATATATTCTAAAGTTTACGGCCGTTTGGTCTGTAGCCAATTTTACGATTAAAAAGCTGTAAAATTAGATTATAAAGTTGTCAAGTCTTCCTATACTGTCAAACAAATTTACGGTCTTCCCTCTTATTATTTGATTGTCGCATAATATATTTCTACTGTTGTTGCAATAATTGCAATAAAATACAAATTATACAACATGTAGACACTTTGTAAGGAAGACAGAATGTGTAAAATAAATTCTGTATATATTGAATTCTTTATAAAAAGCCCAGTGATAGAAAAGTTTGTTATAGATAACAAAATAAACTTTTGTAGTATTGTAAAAGAAACTTTATACTTATCACTATGGACACTTATATTACACTCTCGGGAAACCAATAAACTATTTAACTGTTATCGTGGTTGTCTGTTCCTCTCAAATATGAGTGTTTTAACCAATAAACAGGTATTTGTACTATTTATGAGCATAAATTTTGTTTATCTTACAGTACGTACCAAGTAACATAAAAATACAATAACACGTATTGTAGCGTTTTATTAAGCTTATTATTTTGTAAGCTACATTGATCTATTTTTTTAAATTAAAACTTAAATTAAATGAAAATTTTGGGATCGAAATATTGGGATTTAATTTTAGATTAGATTGTGAAAAGTCAGGGTAAAACGAACATGTAATCCTTTGGCAAGTTAGTACTGGTAGTTTTAAATTGTTAGGAAGGCAGGTTGACTGCCTTAAATTGATTAGAACTTATCTTGTTGCGAGTATTGTTCTCCTGGTTTGATACAGCTGGACCAATGAGAGAACACCGCGGATGTCCTGCAAAGTTGATTGGAAAGGGAAGTATTTAAGCGCCCGCTCATAATTTTCGCCCTTCTTTTGGTTATTTTCGTTTGTAAGTTGATTACAGTGCGTCGTGTTTCTTAAATTTTTTTTCCGCGAGGGATTTTGAGGTAAGCACCAAATTTATTGTACGTTTCATTAAAATAGTCTACCATATCTGATATTAAATTAATTTTGTTATATTTTTTATAGGAAAAAATTAAATTCATAGAAACTACAGAGCAATCTGAATAACTGATTCTCGATGAACAATAGAGCACAATAGAATCATACGAGTTACATTTGGTTCATGCTTGCAAGAAAATGATTTAAAATTGAACTTTGTTAATAACTTTAATTAAAGTTATTAAAGAGATTTGGAAAAGTAGTAATTTATTAATATTTAATTGGATCTGTTTTATTGTGAATTATTAATTGGATATTAATTGAACATTAATAATTGTTTGAGAGAGTTGTAATCTGAATTGCAGAGACTTGAAAGTTAATTAAGGGTCAACTAGTGGACAGAGAAGTTTAAATTTTTATTTTGAATTTTGAGTGAACTTAGAAGTGAACATTTTTATTTTACTTATTTCCAAGTGGTATTTGATTTTTATTTTAAAACCTTATTATTTTATTTTAGAATAGAGCTCTGATTTATAGTTTGATATATTTGATTAATATTTTTATTTCTTGCCAAAGGAATTTTTAAATTTACTAAACGATTTGTCAATTCTTTGTGGAAAATAGAGTGACAAAAATTCTGAAACGTTGAACATATTAATCTGCCAGTTTAAAATAAATCCATTATTTTTATTTAGAACTGTGATTTTTATTTTAGGCAAACCAGATAATATTTAATAGTTAGCAAATTTAGTAATAAATTGTACTGAATATTCACTAGGAGCTTACTAATAAAAAAATATTTTATATCGTCTTGGATGTCCCATTGATAATTTAAATATCAATACTCTGGAATATTAATATCAACAATACAAGTCGTTTATACGTATACTTTATACTCATGTGTACATGATATGATCATGTGACCATTAGTAGAGGACAATTTACTTTTGGTTTTCTGTATCCAGTAGATATTCTATTAGCAGCTAACATAATAAGTTCTACCCACCCAGAACTGAATCTCTTAATGCTTTCAGGATGGTTACTTATCTTCCAATTTTGCGAAGATATATTATATTACTTTGTATATAATTAGCAGTTACCCGCGATTTCGTAGGCATTGCGCGTGTATGAACACTCGTAGTACGGGTGAATTAAATTTCCGACGCTAATGTTGAGTTTATTTGTTGCCAAAATCACGAAAAAAAATCATCTGTCAAAGGTTTATATTTATTGCCATTGTAATTTATTGTAATCTTATTATTTTTGTGGCATAGTTGGTTTTGCCTTGTTGGTATGATAGGCCTGATAAGTCTATTTCTGTCAAAAGACAACCAAGATGGGTTTTACAACAGTCTTTAAATTTATAGTAAATGTTAGATAGTAACTTCATCTATGACATACGCATTACAGTCAACCAAGCATTATATTTGCTAAAAGGTATAGTTAAAAGTATAGCTGTACTGAAACATTTTATTTTATTATCTGTATATTTTAAAATTCTGTGGTGTGGTTACAGAAAACGTTGAAATAAAAAATTTTATTACTATTAGTATTAGCTTTAAAGACTATAAATGTAAACATATTTAAAATAGTGGTTATATTGATTGAACATATCGCTGTACTGCGATAAAACAATGTTTACACAGCTCAGTTAATTACATTCAACAGGTCCTTTTATACACACTATTATATAAAAATCTTTACCTATTTACCAGATTTTTCTATTAAATATACGATATTTAAATACTATTATCCTTTGTGAGGCGGAGGAAAACCCATAAAATTAGAGAATATTATAATCAGTACATTCATTATTGAGTTGTAAATTATGTAAATAACTCTAATTTGTTTTTGATATATATGTAAAATATTGTGAATCTATAGAAATGATTTTTAGTAATATTTTTAATACCTTTGTGAAATGTCAGACAGTCAAAACCATAAAGATTTTAATACACCATACATGAAATTTACTTCATATCCGAATGCATGTTAAAGTATATATTTTTTAAAGGTAAGTTGTACCGTATAGCAATACTTTTTAAAGACTACTACTACTTGTCAAAACAAATACTATTGCTGCATTTCGTGGTATACGGGACTACGCTACTCAGGAATGTAGAGATTAGAATAGTTTGCGACATTAATTCCTGAAGTAGACGCTCAGATGTGAGTTAATACAACCACCGACATGTTACAACTGGGTGCTTCCATAATAAATAGTGAAGTGCCTTATACATTTTTTAAGTTTCTTGATTCAACAAACTTTAATAAACTTATTATGTAAATATTATTTCAAGTCAACAACGGTTTGTTCAAGTATTATTTGATTATAAGTTTCAATTAATACATAAAATTGAACGTTTTACAACTCCGATACAATCAAATTTAGACAAAATTTAGTTCAATTGTGTAAAACTTGTTGTAAAAAATCGATTTAAGTAATGAAAGTATGAATATAAATACAATTAAAAAATACTTATCTTCAAATACCTACAAAAATATTGATACTTTGAACTACATAATTTAATATAATTTTTAATATGAGAAAAATATTTTATCCAAAATCGCTATCACATACATTATTTAGATTTCCATCAATGTTTTAGATAGTATGTCGTAGAACATTAATCTAAAAATTATCATTACACATTTTTCCGTTTTTGCTGTAATTACATTTATAATGTATGGTGTTCCTACCCCGTCAGTGCAAGTATGAATTAATAAATAGAGGTTTTGTGATATATTAAATTAAACAATGTATTTTCTTGCAATCAAAGACATTCAGTATTAGTATTGAATAAACTATACGTGATGTAAGTAAAATATTTTAAACTTAATTATAAAATATGCGTTCTATTTTATAAACATTTATTGACTGTTTCTTTTTTGGTGTTGACACTCCTTGTATTTTTTTATTTAAATTTTGGAGCCGCCTTCCAAAAGTGAGTGAATAAATAAGTGTTTAACTGATTTCTCAGATTTAAAAATAAATATAGTCTAACATTTTTTTTAATTTTTGATGTAACTAACATTATTTGTTTGAAATAGTTCTAATTTTACTTTAAAATGTATATTATTTATTAACTTTAACTTTTTTGTACCTTATACCGTGATTAGAGATCCAGATGTAGATATCCCTACACTTATACCTGACGCTTAATGGCGTTCAGTAGACGTTTTTTGATGTAAAGCGTGTCAGTTTTTCATTTAATCTCGCCAGTAACCTTAAGTTAAATTGTCACGTTAATCAAGCTCTCTAGTAGACTGTCATCTAAAAACCTGTGAAAGTAATAATATTCGTAACTTATTCTATAGAACTTTTAATTGGAAGCGATATCTGAAACTGAAATAACGGTGAAACATCACCTAGCAAGATTGAGGACAATAAAGTTAGATTTATACATTTCCATCGCCGCACACTATCCTTCCGTGCTGCTCCTGGATTGTCCCCATCAGGGATGGTGCTAGAAATGCTAACGTGTCCTTAGCATGGTATTAAGAGACGGTAACTGAAAGAGAACTACGTTTATTTCACCTCATAATGAACCGTACATACCTCATTCACGCAGCACCCATAGGCTTAAGTGCCTGAACATTTTGGTTGATTGAAAATTCTACGTAGGCTACACTATTCTTTCTAAATGCTCCAAGACAGATTTCACTATACCTCATTCAGCCACGTCACTCTGTACACTAGCAAGAAGAAATAAATGTCCTCCAGCATCTTAAAGGAAATTAACAGTAATGTTGCATACTACGCCTCGGAAATTGATTGCGTCTCAATGATCCATTTTTTGTCTAAACATGATTAGAAGAGCTCGCCAGCTGCAAGCGTGACGTAAATTGACTAATATCTCACATCACATCTGAGGTAAATTAACAATTACCCCAAGTATCGGCTTTTTCTGGTTACTTGGGAAACTCCTATTCTTTTTTATTTTGATTTAACACGAGAATGGATTCTACGTTATTTCTAACAAGTGTTGCTTAATCTATAACCCAAACGCGATTATGAAAAGCATTCCTAGCAATAATGAGGTAATTTGTAGAAAGTGGTTTGGGAAATGCGCATTTTTTTATATACTTCGTCTGCTTTTTCCATAATAAATTAAAATTATCACGTGGTTGCACTATCTCAATTAGAAGTACTGTTAAAATAGGTCCTGAAGTTCCTAAAACAAAACACCTTAAAAATATTCACAGAAACGAGTCGAACTGCACACCCTCATTTTTTTAAAATCGGTAAATAGTTGGTTTATTTGTTACGCAATGCAACACAATCTATTGATATATTCCTTTAAGTGAATTCCTGCATTCCTCTATATAGTTAGCAACAATTTCCCTTTTCAGTTTATAAAATTCTATAACAGCTCAGCCAAGAGTTCAAACCCTTTAAATAATTTGATCTAACTGAGACTAGGAATAAGTAGTATTATACAATATATGTTGTGTTTCTTAATATATTACATTAATATATATATATATATATATATATATTAAGATATATATATATATATATATATATATATATAATATATATTACCGCTCCGGTGAGTAATGGCTAGCGAAAGATTTTGGTTTTTTTTTACAGTTCACCTGGTGAAATTAAGTGATTCTGAAATGTTTTTTTCTTACTTTTTAACTCAAATAAGGCGGCTTTATAAGGAAAATCACCTGAAAAATCAAATAAAACCACTCTAGAGGTTGTACTGTGAACAGCTTTTGAGAAAAAGTATGAAATTTTACCAAAAAATTTAATAACAAAAATATCGTCTTAAATGTATGATGTCCAGTAACATTGTTAAATGACCAATAAACAAATTGTTTTTCCTAATACAGGTTGTAGAGAATTTAATTCTAAAAACAAAAAAGTTAACTAAATGTGTACAAAAAATTATGAAATTAGCTCCTCACGTATTACACTACACAGCAAACTTTTGCTGTTGTATAACAAGGAATCAGTATCTGATTGGTAATAGCTGGTGAAAAACAAACATATTTTTAGTTCAAAATTTTATTTTTAAGTACAATAAAAATATCTGCAATCGCTTTAAGTCTCACCGGATGATTAAAGATGATGTTCAAAATGACCTCTGTTGTTCAAAATGCTGTTGGCCATGAAATTGGTCCACCACGACCTATCTATTGGTTTGTGAAACTCTCATTTAGGTGTCCACGAACAGCCAAAGAGCAGTGCGCAGGTGCCCCGTCATGCATAAACCACATACTTTGGCGCAAATGCAGAGGTACATCATCAAGCAGGTTAGGTAGCTCTTCTCTTAAAAAGTTCAAGTACACTACGCCATTAAACCTGGGAGGAAGCAGGAATACGACTAAATGATCTGCTAAGATTCCCCAGCCCAAACATTTACTGAAAACTGATGTTGTGGGCGATTAGGTTTGATAGCATGAGGATTTCTGTCTGCCCAAATGTGGTTGTTATGGAGGTTAATGATAGCTGTTCTTGTAAAGTGAGCCTCATCGGTAAACAAAATTGTATTTAAACAGTTTGGATCAGCAGATTTCCCAAAAGCCATGGACAAAAAACAACACGAGGAGCGTAGTCTTGTGGCAAAAGAGTTTGGACATGCTGGAAGTGGTATGGGTGTAACTGTACTCGTGTATTATTCTCCGAATACTAGATTGGCTGACATTGCATTGTAGTGACAATTCTCTAGTGCTCTTTTCAGGATAATCAGAAATTTCATTAAGAACCAACTCTACTAATTCAACAGTCCTACATGATCGGGCGATGCCTGCACTACTATCCTCCGAAGTCTTCAAAGAACCTGTTTCAGATAGGCGTTGATGAATAGTGGAAAAAAATCTTGCGCTTGGATTAGTTCCTGCGGTTAGGAAAGTTCATTTAATACAGCCGTCTTGCTGCAGTACTATTGCAGCGTCCCAAACCATACATTAAATGCATGTCTGCTAATTCAGAGTTTGAATACAAATGAATATTACCTTCCATTTTTAATAAATGAACACACACAACACCAAATCACTAATAAAATGGATGAAAATAACTGGTTAATATACTTAACACAAACACACAGTATCTTTATAGTTTGTTGTTTAGGTTAACAATGAGGTGACATATGTCATCTAATAATAAATGCCCAGCTGATTATTTATTATTAAAAAATGTTTAAACAGCTGTTGTTTAAATGATTAATTATTAGCAGCTGTTACCAATCAGATACTCATTCCTTATTATAAAACAGCAAAGGGTTGCTTTGTAGTGTAATACGTGAAGAGTCAATTTCATAACTTTTTGACACATTTAGTTAACTTTGCTTATTATGGTTGTTTTCAGAAATAAATTGTCTACAATTTGTATTAGGAAAACAATATGTTTATTGGTAATTTAACAATGTTATTGGACATCAAACATTTAAGACATCTAATAACAAGGTATTTTTGTTATTAGATTTTTGGTAAATTTCATACTTTTTCTCAAAAACTGTTCACAGTACAACCTCTAGAGTGGTGTCATCTAAGTTTTCAGGCGATTTACCTTATAAAGCCGCCTTATTTGAGTTAAAAAGTAAGAACAAAACATTTCAGAATCACTTAATTTCACCAGGTGAACTGAAAACAAAGCAAAATCTTTCGCTAGCCATTACTCACTAATGGAGTGTTTCCGGACCTACCTTTATATAACATTTTTTTCTTATTTTTGGCTCTACAATCACGTCTTAAAATATTTTACCATATTTCTGACTCACCCTGGACACACACACACACACACACACACACACACACACACACACACACACACACACACACACACACACACACATATGTATATATATATACTTATCATTGATGGAAACGTCCATGCTTATAAATAAATGTGTTACTGTCATTGTTCCATGCCTTTCTACTGTGGAAACAGTCCCTGACAATATAGATCTATCACTTTACCATGTATAAGTTAGGGTTTTAAAACTGTGGAAGTGTAGTAGAATGAACTTTTGGTAAATCTGTACTTTTAACTCCTTAATAGTTTATACAATATTAGTATTATGCTGAATAATAAATTAAAGCAAAATACAGAAATGAATCATACATATTTCTAAAATCTATATTAATTCACTCATTTATATGGAACTTTTTTTTAAATATGAGTATTTGCCGTACATTTTCCACTATCTTACAACCAGTTCGCAAGTCTGAAGTCTTCAAACATGCAACATCATGAACTTATGCAAACTGCGATCACTGCTCTTTTTTATCAGGCTCTTTTATCAGTATTGTTAAAGTCAGTTATGTTATATTGGTATATTTCATATTGCAACCCAAGCAGCTATTCCCGTCAGTACCGGAAGCTTGTTGAGTTTCAAGAGACACTGTTATAAAACAGGTAGAATTCCCAAAGCGTCTATACCTCTGACCGGTTAGTAAACGTTCGACTCCGGTATATGCGAATGACCAACAATAAGGTTCTAAATACAGCCTGAGCTACGTGCTGAAGATCAATGATTTTCATTGTGATGAATTCTATCACTATATATAGTTTTAGTATAGCAAGAGCTCAGATGTTGTAAAGTATGCAATCGAAAGGTAGTTAGGTTTAAAATGTGCGTATAGTTAATGAGTGTTATGGGGAGACATCTTCCCAGGACCTCGTTTATATGAATTTTATATCTTGTGTAGAGTTGTAGCAAATCCCAGAAACATATCTGTCAAAGCATTCCTGACATACGTAATTATAGTAATAAGAACTATTCTCCATCGCCTCCGTTCCTCTGTAAAAAGCCAACAAATCTGAAACCTATATCCATGATTAAATGACAACAGGTCCTTTTATAGAAGATTCTCAAACATGGTCAAAATAACTTTATTTCTTTGTTTAAAGTCTGATAATGACGATAGGTAATTTGAAAGAATAGGATTTCGAACATTTAAATCGTTAAATGTACACAAAGTATAACCCTGCGTTTCGAGGATTTAAATCTAAACTCTTCTTGAGGTGACAAAACCTGTATTCCATAAACATGAAAAATATGAAAAATGAACTTAACTGTCACTAAATAATTCACGCAGTATCTGAATGGAGCAGCAACAAAATGAAGTCCAAACTGGGGAAAATGAACCCAAGTGATATCAATACACATAGGAAAGAGCACAAACAACACAGTGAAGGTAGAAGACTGAAACCTGTACAAGAGGGTAGATTTCACCCTTATAAACGTAGTTTTAAACTTGTATTAACATATAACGCTGGCAAATGTTCAAAATCCAATTATTTTAGTGGAAGTTACGATATGTATTTAACACACTGCACAGTTATGGACAGTAAAAATACAATTCCAGACATTTCACCGATGTTAATAAATAAGATAAATAAGATGTTCAACAGCATTCGCAAGCGATGCGCAATGTCACGCTAACAGCAATCCCTAGGTAAAGTCGTCGTATCATGCTTTGGGACAGTATTTTATCTTTCAGCTACCTTTTTTTTGGTTCTGGAAATTAAAGAGGTAATAATAAGAGGTAGGTGTAATAGGGCATAATTGCCTCGAAATCAAGGTAGTTCCATGATTACCGAAATCATTTATAGTTGCCGAGACTTATGTACTATTTATGCTAGGACTTATCTACTTATCGTTCTTACTCAGTCTCTTGTGCTTTCCAACTGGAGAGTCATCAAGTATCCAAGAGTTATTTTGAAAGAGATCTAAGGGTCATCAGGGAAATCATTATTTCTACAATCCATTGTGTCTTATTTATGAATTATTTATTCCTTTCTTTAACACTTATATTGACGATTTTATTTGAAAGGATATTTTTATTTTTTAATGTTACAAATATAGAACACAAGGTTTTCAGATTTGTAATCTATCCTCTTCCTTAGGTGTTTAAAAATCTTGAAGCAAGGTTAAGTATCTACAAAATGTTAATAATTAATGTGTGGTGATGAACTCCCCAGAGTCTATCTTGACCATAGAACAATTATTTCAAGAAAATTAAGCGTATACTTGTAATTCCAGACTAGTGAAATGTAACCCAAACAATGTCACTTCACACGATCAAGCAATCTTCGAAACGTAGTTTTAGACGTGGATGTAATTTTTTTACTAAGCTTACATATTTATAATATATTTATCTCTACATACTAATCAATACATGAATGCGATGTGGTTTTCATGAAGACCAACAAAAGAATAAAAAAAGGAATTATTTTAAGGTTAATAAAATTTAAATTTAAATTCCGGTGGTTTTTACCTGTTTAATACAGTTAATAAAATCTGCAGACCAAATTGGAGGAAAACAGTAAATATTTATTAGAGGTAGTTTCTCAGAAAAGATTGAAATTATACCGAGAAAAGTTTTCTCTCTGAGAATAAATGATTAGAGCTAAACTCTCCCTTAACCTAAGACCCAAGGTATTATTTAGGCTTTAGTGCGTTAATAATGATGACACTTTTAAACCGAGGTACTTTTAGATAACATTTCTGATGTGAGTTACGTAAGTCTTATAATTTTACTAACTTAACCAGAAAACTTGTGACAGAGTAAAAATTTAAATATTATGTGTCTTGTATTCAAAGGGTACACATTATTATCTTTTTAATAGAAAAGTTTTCTCCCTTAATATAAAGAAGGTTAAAACACTTCTGCGACAGTAATACATTTTTGTTGTCTTACGACAAGAAGCCGAGGGACCGCCTGCTTTCGAGATTCGAGAGAACTGGCACTATATCTCAGTCATGTCACTTTAAAGAATTGCATCTGCCTTAAAAACACTTACATAGTCCCGGCAATACCAACAGTGATCTTCCGTAGTATAATAGACCAATCTACTCTTGTACCCCAATATCTCGAGATTTACGGTTAGTGATGTGCAACGCCAGGATATCCATAGGTAGGCCAGAATTAAGGGATATATCGTCAACCCAGTGAGCTGTACCCAGTGCGGTTTCCACTGGAAGGTATAAACCTGCCAAAAATTAACCCTTTATTAACATAATAACATAATTTTATAATTAATCCACGTATAAATACAGGCTTTTAAGTAGAATACTTAGACAGTTTCTGTTCCAAATAAAAAAATAATTATTAAAAATTAAAATGTGATAGTCTTATATAACATTCAAAAATTTAAAGCCTCAGGGCGTACTCCATTCATTCATGACTTTCTTACCTAAATATTACCGAAAATGAATTATTCAAATTTGGTTTTACTTAACGAAATAACATGTATTGTAAATAGGAAATATTTTAATTCTTAAAAGTTTTTTTATGTATTGGGTTGTGTGTATAAGTCAGTTTCTATAAATAACAATATGTTGCGATTTCAAATTGAGTATAATAAACAAATTGGAACCGGTGGTTTTACAGTATCCTAATTATTTATTTAGTAGAGAAAAACTGTAAGTTGGTTCCTGCAGCGCAGTAAAACTAATAAAATAAATGTTAACAAATAATCATTTATTTTTAATGTTTCTATTCTGCTATAAAAATTAGAAAAACTTTCTATTCTCCAGACCGCATATGTCAACAAATGTTGTTTTAAATAACATTAAAGATTCCAAATTGTAAGAATAAATAATAAAAGCCAAAAATTTAATGATTTGTGATGACATATCTTAAAATTTGACATTGTTGAATTCTGGAACAAATAAATATATTATATTAAATGAGAATAATAATCATTAGTATATATTACACTTCCTATCCAAAATATTAATAATCAACCATAATAAAACGCGTCTAAAGCATAAAAGTAACCAAACTTTTGTATTAACTTATTATTAATTAAATCAAATTAAGGAGATTAATGATTAAATGATTTTAATGTCTGAGGAAAAACTTCTGAATTTTAAGATAATAATCAAAAAGGTAGGACCTATGACAACTTATTAAGTTAATTTAGAGTTCATCAACACGTTTTGAAGTTAATTAAAACTGCCGCCTTACATATTTCTTTGAGCTGGTTCTATTGGAATATTCATGAAAAATTAACTTTCCTCATCTAAATAACAGGACAAGTTTTCTCCTGAGATACTGCTTGCTTTGTAGAAGTTTAAGAAATCATAATTAGCCCAAGAGCTTACTAATATTTACGAAACAAAAGATAATGGAAAAGATTGTTTCGCAGCTTGTAAGAGATGGCGTGTTGGAGAGAAACCATAGACAAGTCTCTTTGTCTTGTGGATTTGCACTAATTTTTGATCAGAGTCTATACTTAAATAATGCCTTATATTTTTGTAAATGAAAATTTGAGTGTTCAGTTATTTCCGTTATTACTTGTTCAGAGACAAATAAGTTACAGTATGGTTGTGAAACGTTTTGTCTCAGCTTTTACACCATGTACACAAATACGTTACATTTCTTTGTGCACGGCATATTTGTTGAGAGGGCAGATATATGTTCCACGTCGTAGGCTGGTCATGACCAGTGTAATGCGGAGAAGTAGTTACATTGCCTGATTGTTCACTTCCGCTTTATAATCACTTTTGTGCTCAACGTCCACTTCGGAATCATCACTAGAAGTACCACTGCCACTCAAAACGTTGTCTTCAAAATCAGATTCCTCTTGGAACCATTGCACTATTAGATAATAGTAGTTGATAAAATCTAATGCAATGAAAATATCAATTTGAAAAAAAAAACTAGAAAAAGGTTATTTCAGGATGCAACAATGGTCGATGGGTGAGCGCGACGCTCACTGACGCGTAGTATCGTCTGTTTTGACGTCTCTGACACTACTGAAAGTCACGTACGACTCATACGTTTCCTCCCTCACTTCCTAAGTTCCGGACTGTAACTACTGAAGGGTATGTTCAGCATTGACAAACTAACTATATTTTGAACACCCCTCGACCAACGTAGGGTTGGTAAATTTCAGAAAAGTTTGTCCCTGACTTTCAATATATTCTATAAAAAACAGAACCACTATACTTTATGAAACGTTTCAAACGTAACTTCTCCGTATATTATATAATATATATATATATATATATATATATATATATTCTTTAAATTTGTATAACTGATAATAGTCTAATTTAATTTCAATAAACAATGAATCACAAAAGGTACTTGCTCCGCCGGGACTCGAACCCGAATCTCTCCTTTGCCGGGTGAATGTGCTACCATTACACCACAAAGCCCTTACTTTTTACGATTCAATATATATATTCGGAGAAGTTTACGAAGAAGAACGAGTGCATCTATATGATTTACATTTAACAGTTGAAATTGCCATTTAGTTTCAATGAATCCAGAGATTCATATCTAAGAGAAGTCAGATAAATTAGAGAGAATAAGAAGATATCAAGAGAAGAACACTTGCAAACAAATTTCAACAGCTCTTGGAGTTTGATTGCAGATCTTGGACTTGCTTTCATTTATTTCATATAAATGGTAAGTAATACAAATCCACTGAATTTTCTCCCAAACAATTGCAATAAGTATTTTAACATACACGTATACCAAGCAACAATTTTACTATAAATATGGCCACATAGTTTTGAAACAAATTAAAATACATTGTTTGTATCCCATAAAATATACTTATGTATGTATATATATATATATATATATATAATTGCAAAGATCCCAATTGCAATTCATCCCGGGTGTAGTAACTTTCTTCTTCCAGGTTTCCACGAGCTCTGTTAAGTAAGTAACAGATTCTTATTTATAAAATCATTTTTGGCATATATCCTGATTCGTCTGCGTGGTGTCTGTTTGGTCCAGTGATTTTCTAAACGGTATATTTTTATGGCTACATAGTCGTAATATTACTAGCTTAAGTAATAGATAATAGTATAGTGAGGGCTCTTCGTTTTTCTCATGCGCCTAACCTCCAATATATATCTCAATTTTCGCTATTCTCATTTTAGTTTGTTCAGAGATCTCTATACGGTAGACAAAAGAGCAGAACCAATAAACTTTCGGTATTTATCAAATAACTAATATAAAACATAACTTCTAAGTTACTATTTGTTTAGTATCAACAAAAAATACACATATAGCCTAAAACAAAATATTTCGTTGTGTATAATTGGTTTCTATAAGTTATTAATATTATGAGTGAATAAATGGATAACATTTAATACAAAGTAAAATATACCAAAAAAAGTAATCTGCAATAGATCGTGTTTATTTACAATAAAATACTCCTGAAATAATATATATCTCTTACTTCTCTTTCCTGCATATTATCTAACATTATGTACTCTTTATATTAATAAAATAATGATTTCTTATATAACAAAACTACACTTTCTTTAAATACATCTTGTTACTTCTTTCATTATACTGCTATATTTTAAATTATAGAATGAATATATCATACGTGGGTTTTCCTTTTCTAAACTTGTATTGAGCATTTAATTTGGAAACAAAATTAATCTATTTGAAAGTAATTGAGCAGATGACCAGATAATGTCCTATTCCAGTCACACAAACCGGTGAGACAATGAGGTTCTCACCAGGCAGCACTGAATGCATTCCAATTAGTCTGAAATGTCACGGCTATGTAAATTGATGTATGTAAATCAATAATTTTGATTGTAAGTTTTTATGTTAAAAATTTTACTTTGTTATCATTCGCTCAAAATTATTGCATTGTAATCAATCGTAAAAACACGAAAAGTTTTCCAAAAATAAACTTCCCCAAATGGAATATTCTGCTATTTATTTATCACGTACAGTTATTAGCAATTTTGGTGAAAAAAAAATCAAAACATGAACATTTCAAGTTAATTTTTTTATTTAATCTTATTACGAAAATATCATTGTATAGCTAGCTACAAAAACTTGGTATTATTCTATCAAAATTATTTGGATTTAAAAAAATGGCATCAAAATTATTGCATTGTAATCAATCGTAAAACACGAAAAGTTTTCCAAAAATAAACTTCCCTAAATGGAATATTCTGCTATTTATTTATCACGTACAGTCATTAGCAATTTTGGTGAAAAAAATCAAAAACATGAACATTTCAAGTTTATTTTTTTTATTTAATCTTATTACGAAAATATGATAACCATAATATGAAATATGATTGTTTTTAAGGGCTACAAAAACTTGGTATTATTTTATCAAAATTATTTGGATTTAAAAAAATGGCATATTATTCTATGTAAGATTAAATAAGTTAGCTCTTGCCACAACATTACACGCTTCATCTCGCAGTGTAACAGGAATATCGTAGGCAAAATCCTTTACAATGCCTTCCTAAAAATTCCTCAATTAAGTGAATATCTTTGAAAATATTGCCATTCATCAGTCATTAGAGTTTAAATGATAAAAGTCTGAAAACCGATATGACAGGTGTAAAAATTGGGGGTTTTTTATTTCCAAGGTTTCCAAAATTTTAAAGTTGAATAAAATAATAATACTATTTTAAGGGCATTTAAAGTACATGTTTCATTCGAAAAACGCGGTTATTTCCAAATTTATTTTAATTTGAAAATGATGTTATTTTAAGCCCCATGGTGGCTCTTATCAAGCCTCAGATAACACCTTAACCTTCTATTAGTGTGCCCGTTCACAAATTTTGCCGTGCCTAAATGGTTTTTGAATACGTAAAAAGAAATTTACAAGAAATCTAACGTAATCGTTTTTGTATTTAGAACCACCCTTAAAAGTACTTTTATAATATTTATACTTTCATAAATAAATCACACTATTCAAATACTTTTAACTTTCGGCAAATTTAAGTGTTTTGATGATAGGTCAGAATTTTGTCAAATACGTAATTAGTTAATCACAATACGATTAACCAAGTAAAACATCAATCATTTTTGAGAGGGCATCCATGTACATTAACAATTATCATTATTTTTAGGTATCTAAAATATCATTGAGCATGTATGGTAGAAAAAAACGTTATTATTAATTATTATATATTTAAGGTTAGAAGTGTTAACACAAATTTAATCGCTAACTCAGCCATTATCTGATAAAGATCAATTTTATTTGCTAGAGGAAAGATTAAGCTTAAAATGAGTGAGTGTGTATCCTTTCGGATTGAACGCACAACAATATTATGCCCTGAAGATAAGCTTTCAGCGAACATTCGCTTTAGAAAATAAGAATGGAAAAAATATAAGAAAGTTTCAATGAGATATATTTTTTATCCTTTTATTTCAAAAATGAACATGAATACATTTCTTTGAAAATACATTAAGTCTATTTCATTTATACCATTATTTCTTTTACGAAAAACGTATTTTTAGTGCATTTCAAATTTGTCTACTTTGCACTGGACGACACTGTCAACTATTAGCAATGAAATTAAGCAATTTAATTGATCAAATCCTCTAAACTCGTCATTAACTCTTTCTCCGCTATAAAAAATTTGGAGTGATATGCGAACCTTAATTATTAATTAACAGAAACACCTTTAGAAAGTTAGTTCGTAATATACACTAAACGGGTCCAATAAACCAAGATAACTTATCTAATAAAAATATGTGAAAGTAACATATTTTCTTTGAGCTCTAGCCTAGTTAGTTACCACAATAATTGAAACGTGTAACCCATTTATATCCTCAGTGACGCCAAGCTTGAATGGAGCTATTAACAGACAGTGTTTAGTCTTGCGGATTTCAAGACTTTTAAAGTTTAACTAATCATTTACTTCATCTCTTCGGTTGATTCCTTTTTGGGCTAATATATCATTTAGTGGTTCCTGAGGCCCTTTCAGATCATACTGGATAAAAATACTGGAGCAGTTCACAGCCAGTGTTCTGGATCAAAGGATAAATTAGTTAATTCTCCTTATAGCTATAAGATCTTCAAATATTATCAAGAGAATCGGTTTGAATGTCCATTCCCATCCCTCAAGTTAAACAATAATGTTATTTCGTATGAATATTATTTTATTTATATAACTAATTAGCTGTAACTTACGATGCATGTGATTGACGCTATTTCATTTCTTGAAGTTATGCCAACAAAGAATTTGAATCAATGAATCATTTGCTTCCCGTAATGATATTTGAGTTCGGATTTTAATTGAATCTTGACAGATCAGGAATAACAGCCTAGGGAATAGTATGTGTTGTTCACTAACCAGTGTCTTCAATTTGGTCTCCACTTTAATGAGTCTTTTTATCTTGGATTGCATTTTTAAAATAAGGTATTTAAGATTCGAGAATCTTATCAATTTTTATCCGATAATCTACCGAATATCTGTAAGAAGCTTGAATACTGTGATTTATAAAATTATTTTAAGAGTAGCCTCGAAAACCTGAACAAGCCGCTACATTTTATTCTAGCCAGACTAAAAATTGGTTTAGTCTCACCAGTGTCTCATCATTTCTGTACTTTCAATGGTTAAATATTGAGAATTGTAACATTTTGTTGTGTTTTGTAAATTTTGGCTTTAAAGTACTCATACACACAGTTGTTCAAAGACATTTCCGATGCTCAAGATCAATGCAGGATATCAGGGTATTAGGCTACGTAGTAGAGTATAGAATCTCCCACAGATCCTACTCCCTCTTTTATACATATAGCGCTATAAAAATTATGATTTGGGTTCCCATACGTCCTGTTAAATACTTGAATATGAAATCATCAACCAATGGTAGCACAATAATCGCTTTAGCCGCGATCTTCACGGTTGTTTCCCAGCCCAAACTACAAGAAACTTAAGCGTATTGTTTATGAGATGGAAACCTATACTCAGAAGACCTAGAAAATCCAGTAAACAATCGGGACGATATCCGTGATGCGTTGAATCATAGGCTATCTACAGATATTTCCTCAATACAATAAATAGTCCAATAAAATATTCGGATTCGTTTTTGAAGTGTATGAATAAACAATCAACGATTAGAGAGGATTTACAAATTAGTTTCTGAATATAGTAATAATACACAATGTTTAATCTTGAAATCTTAATGTCACAAATTTAAGGTCCCAGAGTAAAAAGTAGCATTGACAAGGTAAAATCTCTTTACACGTTCATTATACGCGTATATAGTCGTTCTAAATAGTCCCTAACTTTGTTTTATATTTTCTTATGAAGGTTTGTGGCCATAAGATGGGATAAAATAATAGAGTAAAGACTATACCTTCCTTAGCTCTTTTTATTGAATATAAAATTTTAAGTTTCCAATAAAACGTTTAGTTAAAATAAATAGACGATCGCAAGTAATCGTTTTGTGAGTAAAAATTAATTTAAACTTATATTTTAAAAACTCGTGATTATTCTGTAAAATAAAGATGCCAAAAACAGTAGTTGTTCTAGCGGGAGTTGTTAATAACACTAACAAGCGAGGATCCGATCACAGCGGCCCTAATTGGCTCCACGCTGTAACCAAAACATTATTTGGTGTTTTTTTACACAACTATATAATAATTTGTTAGTTTTTATGACAAAAACTCAACAAAATCTATAAAATAGTACCTGCACAAGACGATTTTACAAAACGCAGATTCTCTCACGTAATATTATGCAAATTACAATATTCTTAAGTAACAAATTAACGCCAGTTAAAATGTAATTCTTTGACATTATCTGATAAAAATTGACCTGCTTTTCCTGATGTTTCAAGCTTAAATATTCACTGAAATTTATCTATAAAGCTCGTTATTACTTATTTTGACTAAATTTGCACTGAAGTGTGGGAGAATAACTTTCTTTTCTGTTTTCGATAAAACAGTGGGTAATAAAAAGATATAATAATAATAATATTAATAAATTATATTTATTTCTTTAACAGAATATACAACAAACACATATGATAAAGATAATTTAACATGTATGATACATATTATATCTAA
Organism: Homalodisca vitripennis; assembly: GCF_021130785.1. NCBI lineage: Eukaryota > Metazoa > Arthropoda > Insecta > Hemiptera > Cicadellidae > Homalodisca > Homalodisca vitripennis. Next base: position 167,077,597 of record NC_060209.1, read on the forward strand.
CAAAGAATATGTAAAACAGTTTTATGGTATTATATATTACAAGCGACAAACAAAGTAGAATTCCCCTAACGCAACCCTGGTTCAGAGTGAATAATTATTACTAATGGTTAGGTAACCATTAGTAATTGATTGTTATTGTCTTGTAATCAAGAGATATAACATTTTCTTACTAAAGAAGGTCTTAATGGGATGCAAAACGTAACAATCTGAATGAACAGAAGATAAGTGGTTCGTGTCTTTATTGGAAAATCCCATCTTTTTTGGCATTAAAAACTTTTCTCTAAACTTTTGTTTTTCCTATATATATTTTCCTCAGTTACTCTTTGATGAGTAATACACAATTCTGCATTTGTTTTCTCAGAAAAATGTTTGAATACATTGTTTTTTTGTTTTGTTTAAGCGTTCAGTTTTTTTTTTAATTACGGAAAAGATCAATATTTTCTAGTAGCTTGAAAAACGAATTTATTTCTTATAAAACTTATTAGTTAATAAATTTAGATATAAATATAATATATGTATAGTATTTATATCGCAAAAATTCAAATCTCGTAAAACCCTTCCTTTATAGATAACACCACTTTGAGTACGTTTTATAGATTCTTTTGTGTTGGAATCGTTTGATCTGAAAATATTAAATTCAATCACTTCTCAGTCAAATGTCCACAGTCGATATGAGCCAATTGCAATTAGAAGTCTAGTTTTATTGCCAAAATGTAGGAGGCCAGCCGCTACGACTACAATTAGTATGAAAACAATGTCGAATATCATTAATGATTGTGTGGACTATAGCAATGCAAAATTATTTATGATCAAAATTAAAGACATGACGTTAAATTATTTTCTGTGTTACACATGTACAATAACAATTAATACTAAGTTGCCTTGTTTATTAGGATTGGTGATCCACGAGATTACAGCAGTGTATGCAAAAAGATAGCACATGTATAAAACGTTACCTGGTGGTCCAAGCTGCCACAACATTAAACAATAACGTTATCACTGCTACCAACTCAACTGTAATTATCTTCTACGGGTGCAAATACACCGTAAATGTATTTTTTTTAAATACACTGGTGAATCATGAAACACACAAATAGTTTAGAAGTATTGGATCACAGTAAAAAAATCAATGTATTCTGTTGACACATATTAAATAACACATTATTAAATTTCACGCTAAACAAGAGCCTAATATTAAAATAGTTATTAAAAATATTAATCATAGTAATAAATTACCAAACAAGTACTATTCAAAAGACATACTCGCAGATATATGGCTTTGGTTTCATTTCAATTTTTTTAGTCACTCTTTCAGTGATTGCAAACAAAAGCTAGCCCCATAATTCTCTTAAACGCATCTAAAACACTGCCGTAACTGCTAACTTCCTTCTTTTATCGTGAAAGTAAAAACACATATAAAAAGATAGCATCATTGTCGTCAGGACTATAAAAATCTGCAAAGATATTTGTTCTTTGTGTGATAAGATTTTTATATATTTGGTGTTGTGATGCCAATTAACTTTTTGTTTTTTTCCAACAGTTTCTTTCTATTTTTAATTATAGTTTTCGTGATAGACCCCTTTCCCATAGGGATTTCCTGATCCTTACCTTCATAAAATTGAGGGAATTTAAGGAATTTATTAAATAACATCATACTTATGGGTTCTATTTGGTATTTATGTGTCAGTTTCTACTGCTAACCTTAGTAAATAATATATTATCCTTCCGGTGTCACTGATATTTGATCTGGTCGTTTTCACCTGCTTCGATGTAACCACTGTCGCCTGGTTGGGAATCGGACACTGGTATTGATAGACTACTTGAAGAAGCCTGTAACCGTGGATGGGGTCTTTTAAATTTAAGTATTTTATTTAGAGGGATCAGTGCAGTCTTTGAAGCCATTAATAGAATTATATATTGTTGAACTACCTATTGTACGCAATATCATCCGGATGCCCAACTCTTCCGTTTCATGTCCCAGGATTTCAGTGCAACCAATCATCACTTGTGGACACAATGGTTGTTAGATTACACAAAGGTTACAATCAAATTAGAGCAATTTTTTGGCTTCAATGTGGTTGGGAGGCTCACTATCGCTATAGATTAAACGCAACTATCTAAATATGCCCTAGCACAACATGCTTTGGTTGCAAATAAAATAATATAAATCTACTTATTATTCTTGAAGCATCGTGACTTAGAGCAATTATATTGAAATTCAGTTAAAGATTTCGAGGTATTTCCATTGCTAAGTTTGATTGTAATTTTTTATATCCATCGGTGCGGATATTATTATGAAATTCGACGTGGAGAATCCTTTCAACTATCCATTACCTTCACATTGTTTCCGTAATAAAAAAGGATACTTCATACAACTTAGTTACAACTAGTTAGTTAAAACCTTAGTGAAAATGATGCTAGAACGACGGAATAGTCCTGCCTATTGTGAAACACTATGTCATATTGATGTAATCATATTTGGCGCAATCGCGCTGACACAAAGATGCACTGTCTTTTTAGCTTACTATTCAGTTCAGTTTAGGGTATAAAATAAACCGGCATGTCTGCGCTGCATGTCATTATCTAACTTTCTTAAACTAAGTGTTATTAAAGGAGTCTTACTCTAGAAAGAAAAACAGCATTCTTGCAGTAGAGTACAAAAATCACTAAGCTGAAAATTTACAATGGAAGTTGATACACTTTTCTATGCTAACTTTTAAAAACTTATTTGTAGCGAGCACCTGGGAGGTAAGACAAACGTGTATACGGTTCCATGTAAATTTGGCTTTTATGTGTACATTTACCTTATATGAGTAAAACCTTAGTTTTAGCGTTCCATCTGTAGTATTCTAAGCACTTTGACAAGTCTGAATAATAGAATAATCTAAGACAGTAAATTTAGTCTGTCTCACATGAATTCCATCCAATTATTACTTGTTGTATTTTAAGTAAAGTTATAATGAAACAACAAGATTGTCGATTCCTTATAAGAAATTATAATTTAAGTATCACTATAAATCTGCCTTGCAGTAATAACATAATACTTTTAAATTATTTTTATTACGTCATTTATTTAGGAAAAATTAATAGATGTGTACTTATACAAGAATTTTATTAAACTCCAAAAACAGTAGTTAACATAAAACAGCAAGCTAAAACAGAATAATTGTCTAAAACCATAATATGACAAAATCGATCAGAACAAAAGTCACAAAGGAACAGTTTGTGTGGAAGTAAGTTAGGGGTGGAAATACAAGAAGGTTAGAGAATTACACTGCGTCACGAATGCAATTTGTTATTTCTCTTACTTAACCCTTCAGTCTTTCAATAAGCTGCTTCTGCAGCAAAATAATTGACAAGTAAATCCAAGTTCAATCCAATATAAAAATGTTATGTTAGTGTATAATATCATCATAAAACTTTGAAACTTCCTCTCTATTATACAAATATTTTAGTCTCATATAATGCTTATGTCCTTTTTTATATCCACTACGAATTTTGCTTTTATTACAAGTGCATGCCAAAAATTATTGTAAATATACCTCTTGAATCAATAATTTATTATTTGGTTGCGTTAAAAACTTATATTCGTAATGTCAACCGGCAGCAAATTAAATAATTTAGTTACTGTATAATTTGGCAATCTCTGTCCTTAAATTGTGTTTGAAATAGGGGTAAAATATTTCGTATTATAGCATCATATATTAGTATTTTGCGTATTAAACATTCGTTTATACTTTTCTTTAAATTCCCCCTTGTCAAAATATTATATTAAAATGTAAAAAATGTACAACCCGTTAGCTGTCAGCTGTCCTGCATAGCTATAAGATATTCCCGTTCATCTGTATTCGGTTCTAAATAAAATTCGTACTCTGCCCTTAAACAATTTTTTATTACCGTCTATTACCTTTGAATGACTGGTCACTGCCGTTCTCCACATCGACATCACATAAATTATATTTGTGTCTATAAGTGATTTGTAAATTCTTAGTTAACGTTTTGCAGAGAATATTACGTAGTTTGTATATAGCTGCAGTGCAGAAACATATTTTTTTAGCCTTCCAACTTTTTCATCCCAATTTGTTGTCCACTATTAAGCCTAAATATGTTCTAGTCTGAACTAAAGCTACACAAACATTCAAGCCGTGACATTACCACGTGAACATTTATACTAAAATGCATGTTCATGATTTTTAGCGCATATACACAGTCTTCTGTTCATTAATTTTAAAACCGTTATCATGACTCCGTTTAGTAAATGTTATAATTTATTTCTGCAATATTTCATGGGCTATTCGTAAGTCTTTGTTCTGTGATACTAGGACTACATTGTCAGTATATGAAAAAACTTCGCAAATACTACCGTTATTTATAATTTCGTTAAGTAAATATTAAATAGATTCAGCTCAATCTGGCTTCCCTAAGGGACGCCAGATTTGGTATTTTGCTCTTCGCTCAGTCTGGCCACTGCTTTCACCACAGATTTCCTATTCTCAAAATAGCTTCTAAGCGATTCAAGATAAGGATCTCTCACTTCTATTTTGTGTAGAGAGCCATATGTCCTCCCGTTTATCATCTATAGGTATACCTGTAGTCAAATCTTAGCGTAATACTGGACGATAACTGTTGGAGGCTTTCCATCTCTCCTCTGTTGAAGACGGTGTGCCTGATGAATGTCTTCTGGCTTGTAGTTCACAACGACGTCCTTAGCTACATTTTGGAGTACGGTAAAGAAATTTCCCTCCATTAGATCACAAAACTATCTTCAACCCGTTAAGTTTTCCGTGATCCATACTGGTATAGATCAGCCAAATTACCAGAAAGGATAATAATAATTTCTTTAGTTAACCTTTCGGCAGAACGTCCACTTTAGCCTTTAGATTAAGTTGGCCTTTTCTTCAACTTGGTATGTTGAGCCTGTCTTCTGCTTGCTGATGTTCACCTAAATCAATACAGCCTGGGTGGACCCTAAAGTATTTTTTCAAGCTTTCCTCTTAATGCTACAAGAATCGAAATAAAGACCTTAAAACACATTCTGAGCACAAGGCATAGTCACCAGTCTTTGGTATTTTTCAGCTAAAATGCCACAAATTTTCAGTACATAAGACTACATTATGAATATACATTTTTTATATTTGCGGTATATTACAAAAAACGTTACTTGAAAGTCTTAAAATAGTGAAGATTCAATTTTATACAGGAGCTATACTACTCGTCTATGACGAATAACTGAGCTTACAATTAATTACAATTTCGTGTGTTTTCTATGGATTAAAACACTAGGCTGTTTCATCACAACTCGCTCTTAATAATTTTTACTATATAGAGAAATTCTACAAACGACAACAATTGATAGTTGGCTCTAACATTACTATTAGCTGAAAAAGAATTACATGCGTTATATGAATCTAATTATATGCCAGACTTATAATAAGAAATTATTCTTATTTAAGAAATTAATGTTTTAAAACTAAAAAGAATTATCATATGTTAGCAGACAAAAACAAAACAAAAACCTATTCAAATTACTGATATTAGTAATTCAATAAATTTTAAATCAATTACAGTCACAAGTCAGAGTACATAAAATCCGAAAGAAGTTGTCGGTCTGTTCGTTATTACGAGACGACGGGACCACTTTTACGTTTTTGAAGGGATTGGTAACTTTGTCACACTGGATGTTACTCTAGGGTTATAGGAACAATATTTTATAGCATAATACCCGATCAGGATCCTCGCCACAGCGTTTCAGGATTACTGGGCAGAGACAAGGAAAAATTTGTAGACTAGGACCAACATAATTTATAACTGAAAGATATCCTGTTTCATGGGCTTAGCTAAGTCTGTCATTGCCTAGATCTTGGATCCTGTAAGCTCTGGACGAGCTGGAAGTCCTCCCTTGAGAGGAAGCGAGGGAAGAACAAAGATCAACATCGGTCAGTTGGCATCTATCCTCAAGTGCACCCTTTATACCTCATGTCTCACCCGTCCTTCCATCTCCGGATATACTTGTTTTCTTTTTCTCTCATCGTAACTTTTTTGTCCTCCGAGTAGGATGTCTAGTTTTTTAATTTTATTTGTATCTCTCTGTGAACTTAACACTTGGAAAACATTTATTATGTGCAACTTTTTTTATTGTAGCTGTTGAGATGTGCTGTTGTTAGTTCTGTTATTATAATGATATTTATATACGTTTATTAGGTTATATATATATTAAATTAAACAAGGATCTACAATGAAATTGTTGTTAATAACGTATTAATTATTATAGTACTGCAAATAATCAACGCCTTTCTTAATTATTTGTTATTTTTAAATCTCATAAGAATTATTATACGATTCTAGTAAGTAATTACATTCATATCTGTAATTAATGTCACACTTATGATATTTAAATTATATATTCATATGGTTACATATTGATAATAATACTCTAAATACAGTTTTGAATGTACGCTATTAAGATAGCAGTTATTAGAGTCAGTTATTCCCCTCAAATAGCTACTAGCTCGAGATGATAGTAATAAAACTGGTGGTATTTCCTTTTATTTATTTTAAAGTAAAGAATTAAATTCAATTATTATAATTGTCATTATTAACTCATGCGTATTAAATCTGGTACTGGATAAAGATCCTCCAGGCGAAACTCTCATAAACATGGTCAGCTTGTTCCTGCATGCCGGAAGGGTCGGCATCAACTTTAAACACTCTAAGAGTGAGCGTTGTCATGGATTTATATCGTGAGATCATCAACAGTCCTCGAGCTAATTATCATGTGAACATAAAGATGTCTACGCCAGTACGATTTTAGCTTTGATGATAAAACAAAACAATGCAAAGAGGAACTATGACATTGATACATATTCATAATTTCACATATTCCTTCTTAGTAACAGCATCTATATCTACAATTCCTAAATGGTATGTTTAATAAAATAGAATAACTTTAAATTTTCCAAAGTGTGTTATAATAAAAAATATTATATAATGTTTTTAGTGTATTTACATGAAATACACTACATATAACTGCAGAAGACATGATGATTGAATGATTACTTTATGATAATAAAAGTTTAGCTGTACACATTTAAGCAATGTTTCGCCTGTGGAATTATAGTATGGGTAGGGGTATGCATATTAAAACGTTCAGAAGGATATCACAAAAGAGAGGGACTACATATATTATACAGAAAGGCTATAAAGATGTCTGATGTCGGTATCATGAATCCACTCCCGCTTGAAATGTGCGACTGTTTGCCAGCTGAGTGTGTATATATTGTTCGTGTTCGCTGCCTCTGTTTATATCCATATCTGCGTTGTTTGATATATGTTTATTTGGTTGGAGCCGTAACTCATAAATGCGATACAGCAGATATTTCATGTCATGTTATAAACAGAAAGGTATATCACGCACTACAGCGATCTGGATTTCAATCTTTGCTTAGGAAATATTTGAAATATCATTTGCAAATTTAGAGTTGTTTGATAAATAAATTTTTCTTAAGATGACAAGTAGCGAGGATAAAATTTAACTGCGGGTGTTCGCATAGTCTTTGGAATGGAGGATTAGTTTCACGTTGATCTTTCACGGATTACGATAACAAGAACTAGAGAAGATTATAATCTGCTCAAAAAAAGGTTGTATCACCTTCCATCACGGAACAGTGTTGAGCCGGTTCAATACCTATATCTCCCCGGCTCATGTGTGTTTTATATAGTGTATGTGTGTGTGGTTTATTGGCTGCAGAGGCCACTGACCATTTGAAGGCGTTTGGCCTTTCCGGTAGAGTGGCAAAGACTCCGAGCCGTGGTGTACAAGTTAGGAGTAGCTCCAGTTTAATATATTTTGTTTATTTAGTGTTTGTTAGTTTTGCTGAGCTATTCTCCTTCTGACATGCGCGGCTAAGTTTACGGCCCCTCACTGATGAGGTCCAGGAGATGAGGTTGATTTTCTGCTGCCATCTCTCCATCATGCGTGGTCGCAGAGAACCTTCGCTTTTGCGCTCTGCTGAAGGACGGCCACCATGATGGACATTTCTACTAGTCAACATCTTTGATACCCTGCCCATATTCTTTATTTATTTGTTATTGTTATTGTTGCCATTTATATAGTTTATATTTTGTTATTTAATTTTAAGTTAGTTTTAGATATTATTTAGTTATTTCTTGGATTTCATCAGGAGCCCGCCCTTAGCCGAAAGATACCGGGTGGAAATTGGCATTTCTTGTTTCAAATTATGGCGTTTCTAATTTTTGTATGCAGGTTGCACCTGACGAGGATTGTTTGAGGTATACTACTGCAGGCACTTTTTATTTTTTTTTTATTTATAGTATATATATATATATATTTATTTTTGACTGGATAGGCCTATGCGGTGTCTTAGTAAATGAACCTGAGTATACTGACCACGGTGTTCTTTTTTTTACCTAGTTTGTTTTGATCCGGCATCCCGTTCGCCACCATGGGCGCGCGCTTCCCTGATGGTTTGCTGTGGGTGTGCGAGCGGCGATGTACGGTTTCAATGGTAGCAGAGCGTGGTTAGCTGCTCTCTCAGCTGTCTCTCAGTTCTGGTTTTGTTTGTTGGTGTAGGTTAGTGTTAGGTAGGGGGAGGTTAGAGTACACAATTTTTTTTCATTAGGAGCTCGCCCTAGCACAGGATACCGGGTGGAATTGGTTTAGTGTCTTGCTTCCTGCAGACTTACCCTTTGCAGGGAGCAAGGGACTCTAAATTGCTTAACCGCTAAATTTATCTAACTGTACTCTACTTCTCCCCTATCAATGTGTTGTTTTGTTATATTTATTGCTTCTGTGTTTTGTAGGTTGTGGTTAGTGTATATTTGCAGGGTATCCTTCTATTAGGTAGCGGGTATTAAGTTCTTCACTTGGACCTCGTCAGTGTAAGCCTTTTGTGAGTTGAGTCCACTTAGGTTACTAAGTAATTGTTGCGTACGCTTGTTGTTTATTGTGGTATTTATTTGTCTTAATTGTTTGGTATGGCGTTTTCCCTGGTGCCTGAACATCTACGCAAGCCCGAGTTGGTTTTTGAGGTCCTGGCAAGAGGACAGAAGCCCGAGGGAGATGTGAGGGCATTAAGAGCTCAATTACGGGCTTGTATAGCGTTGGGACCGCAGCTGGAATGCAGAGTTCCAAATTAACACAGAATTTGAGTTTTGTAAAACCCGCATGGAGGAATTAGAAGACGATATTAATTTTGAGTCACTTTCGATGTCCGGGTCAGCAAAGGCTAGATTGGCATCTCAGCTTTTACATTGGCGTGACAGAATAGTTTTACTTATGTCAGCTCCTAGTTTAAACTCTGATATTAAAAGTTGGGCTTTTTCGGCCAGTAACAAATTAAAACAAGCCTTAGATGGTTTGAGTGAGGTGCGCTCGGTGAAAGAGAAGGGGGTACTATTTACCGCTGTCACTCCCAACGGAGGTTCCCACTACCATTACTTTTGCTAACCATCCACCGGCTCTTTCTTTCGAGCCTCCCAGAGTTACTATGTCTCCGATGGGTAGTGGTGAGGCATCATCTATAGTTGTGCCTTCCTTTTCTAGCTTTGGCAAACTGCCCCATCCTTTGGGGAGTGTTTTACAACACTTCCCCAGAGTTGATGGGCTTGACATTAATTTACTTATCCATTTCCTTCTGGAAGTTTTTAAGCTAAGAGAATTTCCTGGTATGACAGATGCCATGCTTATGCAGATTTTAGCGCAGTTTTCCTTAAGGCCGCTTTTTGATCGCCTTCTAGACTGCCTTAAGAGAGGTGCCACCTTTGACCAGTTCCACGCCGAGATCTTGGAGTTCTTTGTACCTGCTCGGGTTAGGGAGCGCTTGCGGGTGGAACGCGTTTACCGTCCTCAGGCACCAGACGAGACGTTGAGCCATTTTGTCGGGGAGATACGGGATGTAGCCCGGTGTTGCGCTTGAGCTTGAGCGAAACGGAGTTAGTGAGCCTTATTTTGGAGGGCATTAAACCTGAAAGAACGCTCCCGTTTGATTTTTTGTAGCCGTCCCGCATCTTTTGCGGATTTGGACCGCCTCTCCATCATCTCTAGAGGGGTTCAGGATGCGGATGATCAAAGGGAGGCCATGTCGAGGCATCTTCCTCACTTGCCTCCGGGGCCGGTCCATGCTCCGGTGCAGTCTGAGCCAGCAGCTGCTCCTTCCCGTAGGCAGCCTCCTACCTGTTATGGCTGCAAGCAAGTGGGACATATTAGACCGTTTTGTCCACTTAATAAAAAAAACTAGTAAGCTTGCGGACGAGTAAGCCTGACTCGTGCCGTAAAGGTAATTTTGAGGGCAAATATGTACCTGATTTTGATGGTAAAAGGGTAGCTGGTTTAATGCAGAACAGAAAGAAAACAGAAAGAAATAGACTTGGGGACAGTTATCATCGTTGGCCGAGAGGGGAGGTTGCTGCTCTGGCTGCGCAGGGAGTAAGGGCTGCCCGCTCAACCTGCCCACAACTGGATGTACTTGTGGGGAATGTGGTGCAGAAGGCCCTGGTTGATTCTGGGTCAAGCACGCAGCCTGATTTCTTTGTCGTTTTTTGAAGATCTAAAATCCTCTGGGCTAATACGGCAGGTTGAGCCTAGTTCACTTATCTGCTGGACTGCTTCACGCACACCTTTACCTATTATCTGTAGTGCCCAGATTCACATCAAAATTAATTATTTCTCTTGGGATTGGAGCTTTTTTGGTGGCTAAGGACCTGACTTTTCCTTTCATCTTGGGAGCAGATTTTATCGGAAAAACTGGCATGATTTTGGATTTGGCCTCCAGTCATGTTTTCTTTGCTTTCGCCAGGCGGGTGCTCGTTCCCTTTTCAGATGTCGAGTCTCGTGGGACTGCTGCCTTAGAGATGGAAGATAAGAGCTTGACTCCTCCTGACCAACTAGGACATCTTTACGCCGAAAGAGGCTGAGGGACATAAGGCAGATTTGTTCCAGTTTTCCTGAAGTCCTAACTGACAAACTGGGCACGACCAATCTCTTGGAATACGAGATTCGTCTTACAGACACCCGTCCTGTACGTTCCCATCCATATAAGCTTGCTCCGCCCAAGATGGAAATTCTGAGAAATATGATTGATGATTTACTTAAGAGTGGGGTAATCGAGCCGTCTTGCTCAAATTTTTCCAGTCCAGCGTTTCTAGTGCCGAAACCTAATGGGAAGTCCAGATTGGTTCCTGGATTATCGAAAGCTCAATGCCTCAGATAGAAATTGACTCCGTGCTTCTCCCCGATTTGCATTCTGCTTTCGACTGGTTTGGTAAGGCCCAAGTAATTTCTCCATTTTTGATCTTAATCAGGCATATCATCAGATTCCTCTAAAAACACGAGTCTCGACCTCTCACTGCCTTTTGTGTGCCTTGGAATTTGTACCAGTTCACCCGAGTGCCAATGGGCTTGGCCTGTGGGGGCCCAAACACTCACCAGACTCCTGGATTCTATCTTTCATGATGTCCAAATTTAAGTTCGTGTTCAAACTATCTGGATGACCTGCTTGTGTACAGTGAGAGTTATGAGAGAGCACTTGACTCATCTAGAGGAAGTTCTAACTAGGCTGGCGAGGAGTCTGGCCTTACCGTCAATCCTGAAAAGGTGAGTTTTGCTCAGCCTGAAATATCGTTTCTGGGTCATCTTGGTCTCTTCTCGAGGTGTTTTGTATTGATCCAGAGAGAACCCAGGCAATCAGGGAGTTTCCTCCTCCTAAGGATGCCAAGGGAATTGCCCTTTTTTGTGGGAATGATAGAATATTTTTATCGTCGTTTCATCCCCAATGTTGCTGAAGTGGCGGTCCCTCTGAACTCTCTTAGGAAAAAGGGTGCCAAGATTTGAGTGGGGTGAAGCACAACAGACTGCTTTTGAGCAGCTGAAAGAGGCAGTGATGCAGCCTCCAGTCTTGGCTATGCCTGATTTCAGTCGTAAGTTCGTCTTGCAAACTGATGCTTCCTCCTTAGCCGTCTGCTGCTGTTTTATCACAAGAAGTAGATGGTATCCGGCAGCCCATAGCTTATGCTTCACGCACGTTAACCCCTTGTGAGAAGAAGAGTTGTTCTGTTTATGAGCTGGAATGTTTGGCTGTCGTGTTTGGAATTAATAAGTTCAGGCGGTTACCTAGAAACATGAAAGAATTTTTGTTGGAAACCGACAACGAGGCACTTTCTTGGCTCCTTGCCCACCCCCGTCAGCTCGGGAAGAATTGGTCGCTGGGTAGTCCAAATTTCTGCCCTTAAGTTCACAGTGCAGCACGTGCGAGGCACCCAAAATATCATAGCGGACACTCTGTCACGCATGTATCACTTACCCAAACGACCACCAGAATTTTATCAGAGCCGCCATGTGTTGTGGCGTGCTCCTTGAAGACTTTCCTCTGGCATTTTTCGGGACATTGTTCCACACCAACTTAAGGATCCCGAGCTGACTGCTATCATCAATGAGCTTAAAAAACGGAGGTGCCCACCCTCCTTATTTTCTGTACCGAAGTGCTCTATGCTGCCGTTGACAAGCAGCGGAGAAAACCTAAGTTGAGTGCTGCCAAGCTTTCTTGTACCGATGGTCTTTCAGTATTTTTCATTCTTCTCCCTCTGTGGGCGGACATCTAGGAATTCATAAGACCATCGCGAAGATTAGGGATCAGTTCATCTGGAAAGGTATGGACCGGGATATTGCAGCTCGAGTACGTTTCTTGTGAACTGTGCTCGCTAAGCAAACCCGCTCAAAATACCAAGTTGGGTCTTTTGTCATCTGAGGTGGCGGAAAAACCTTTGGAGAAGGTTTTTCATTGACTATGTTGGGCCTCTCCCGCGTAGCAACGTCCGGAAATAAGTTCCTACTTGTTTGTGTGGATGCCTTCTCCAAGTTTGTTTGGTTGTTCCCAGATGCGGAGTGCTACCGCGCAGCTCACGGTTGCAAGCACTTCGTAACCATTTTTTTCAATACTTTTTGGAATCCCCGCCACCTTAGTTTCCGATAATGGTTCACAGTTTGTCTCCAATATCTTTAAAAGAATGTGCTTTGGGCACGGAATCCGCCATGGTGACTACTTCCCCTTTCTATCCTCAGCCTTCTCACGCCGAACGGTTTAATCGCAATCTTCGATCTGCTCTCATTGCCTTTCATGCGGAAAATCAGACCACCTGGGATCAACAACTACCTTGGATCCAATTTGCCTTTTAATACGGCCCAGCATGAAAGTCACAAGGCGGTACCTTTCGAGTTATTATTTGGCTTTCCGCCAAACAACCCTTTGGCGAACCTTTGGAAAATTAGCGATCTTCTGCCACCTCCTGGTACTCCCAATGTGAAAGCCACTTGGGAGGCAGCCAGGCGGAATCTCATTCGGGCTAGGGAGAGTTAGTATGGAGGAAGGAAGTACAACCGAGGTCGTATTGCCAATCCCTTCCAGGTGGGGGATCTAGTTTACTGCAAGGCTCACCCAGTCAGTTCGAGGCTGTGGATAAAAGAGCTGCTAAACTTTGCTACAGGTGGACTGGTCCCCACCGCATCTTGAAGTTTCTGACTCCGGTGACTGCCCGACTGGGAGATCCTCAGTCCGGGAAGATTTTCAGGAAGGCGTCACATATCCCATCTGAAAGCCTTGCCGGAGTCATCCGTGATTTCTCTTTAGTCTGTGCGGGAGGGTTTTAGGTCCAGAGGCCTGATCACCTCTGCTCCTTCTTCCTGATCAAGGTTCCTGTTTTCTTCTTTGTACCCACGCAACTCTTGGAGTGATTTCTTGCCTCCAACTGGGATTTTCTTGGTTTTCCCTTCTGCAGACTTCAGGGTTTCCGGTTTATGATTCTTCAACCATTGGAAGGAGGAGGCATTTCGTTTGGTTCTTCATTTTGAAGAAATTAAACAGAGGGGAGTTCCTCCTTTTGGGGGGGGAGTCTGAGCCGGTTCAATACCTATATCTCCCCGGCTCATGTGTGTTTTATATAGTGTATGTGTGTGTGGTTTATTGGCTGCAGAGGCCACTGACCATTTGAAGGCGTTTGGCCTTTCCGGTAGAGTGGCAAAGACTCCGAGCCGTGGTGTACAAGTTAGGAGTAGCTCCAGTTTAATATATTTTGTTTATTTAGTGTTTGTTAGTTTTGCTGAGCTATTCTCCTTCTGACATGTGCGGCTAAGTTTACGGCCCCTTCACTGATGAGGTCCAGGAGATGAGTTGATTTTCTGCTGCCATCTCTCCATCATGCGTGGTCGCAGAGAACCTTCGCTTTTGCGCTCTGCTGAAGGACGGCCACCATGATGGACATTTCTACTAGGTCAACATCTGTGATACCCTGCCCATATTCTTTATTTAATTTGTTATTGTTATTGTTGCCATTTATATAGTTTATATTTTGTTATTTAATTTTAAGTTAGTTTTAGATATTATTTAGTTATTTCTTGGATTTCATTAGGAGCCCGCCCTTAGCCGAAGGATACCGGGTGGAATTGGCATTTCTTGTTTCAAATTATGGCGTTTCTAATTTTTGTATGCAGGTGCACCTGACGAGGATTGTTTGAGGTATACTACTGCAGGCACTTTTATTTTTTTTTATTTATAGTATATATATATATATATTTATTTTTGACTGGATAGGCCTATGCGGTGTCTTAGTAAATGAAACCTGAGTATACTGACCACGGTGTGTTCTTTTTTTTACCTAGTTTGTTTGATCCGGCATCCGTTTCGCCACCATGGGCGCGGCGCTTCCCTGATGGTTTGCTGTGGGTTGTGTGCGAGCGGGCGATGTACGGTTTCAGTGTCAGATAGTGTTAATTGGTATTTCTAAAGAAATAAACGCAAAGACGACTCTTAACAATTTAAAAAAGATCCATCATCTACTTATATATATTATACTGTACATTTAATTAAACTGAATTTTATTTGTATTTTTGTGGGGTGTTATGCTATTTTTGGGTTCATTTGAAGCACTAACTTAGGTCAAACAGAAGGCAAGCACGGAATACCCGTAGGTTTTGGAATGTAATGAAATACGCTATAAGGAACTTGTGTGTAAAACATCAGCTCCGGTTAAATAGACTTGTTTGATTTAGAATTTATTAAGCTAATATATATGGTTGGTCAAACCAGCAAGCTGACCCACCCCCCCCCCCCCCCACCCCCCCCCCCCCCCACCCCCCCCCCCCCCCACCCCCCCCCCCCCCCACCCCCCCCCCCCCCCACCCCCCCCCCCCCCCAATTATTAAATAATGCATCATAAAACGTATATTGCATTAACCCTGATCAACGGTACTACTGGTTCTCTGAGTGTAGAAACACTACTTACAGAACCTCTTTATAAAAATACTTAATTACATAGGCCTACTCAAACCTTTACAATTAACTAAAATATGTTTATTTTCAATGTGTTGCGGATGGTAAAAGTTTACTCATGTTGACAAATACATATGTTTAATCAATAAGTGTAGCAAGTTTTCATTGACAGGTAGCCTAAAATATTAAGGAGCTGTGTAAATATTATTTCAGTTTAAGTGAAGTGAATAATAGTTTTCTCTGTCTATAACCTACAAGAATCTTTCCTTTATTTTTGATATAACATCAACAAATTAAAACTGTTGCAATTAAAAAGAATAAATTCATTAAACTTTTAAGTTACTTAACCACACAGCTTTGAAACCACGACCTGGAGTTATAAAATACCCTCTTGATTTATAGAAGTTAAAAAATAGGCTTATACTGTATTTTTTTTTCCCCGACATTTGCCATCGTTTTTCAGTGAAACAAGAAAAACAGTAACACTACGTTTCGAGATCTGCAATCTGATCTCCTTCTTCAGGTAAAGAACTAACCTAATACATAATTACAAACTAATTAAAAATAAACAAATCTTACTAAAGCGTTGTGGCACGCCTAAGCTCAGGAATCACAACCGATCAATTGTTGTTGTCAAACTTTCACTATCACTAAAGACATGCACTTAATACAAAACAATACAAAACACTAATCATAAAAAGTAATCCCCCCCCTACGGAAACAGGTCACAATGCGTCTTCACTCGTACTACTGACCACCTAACGACTGACCCAGAGGGACTAGTCCAATGGCAAATCGTGACGGCCCCTGGCTAAAACAAGATGGGCGGAAATACAAGGGAAGGGGAACAGGAATGGGCCCTTTCGTTATTATTGGTTCATGCGAGAATGAACTTCTTAAAACCTTATAGTGACTGCCGCATTGGTTTATTTACAAAAATCCGATCCGGTTGATACTTTTGGTTTTCTCTTTCGTTCATTTTTTAGAATTGGCAACCAAAGCGGCCTAATCTCGACTGCTGGTTGACTGATTGGTTGGTCCTGCCCAATTTAATGTATGTTGCCTCAATTAATTTCCTTTTGAAGAAATGTGGTTCCCGATGTATTATGTGGGCTTCCTCCCAATCCATAAGATGGTCTTCGGACCAACAATGGTGTGCAATTTTTGACTTTTCTGTGAAACCCTTTCTCGTCGTTTTCTTTGTGTTCTTTTTATTATCCTTACGTTTAGTGGTCCTTTTTGTCTCGCCTATGTATTCCCTATTGCAGCTACATTTTATACTGTACACACAGTTTTTGGAATCCAGTGTGGCCATTTATTGGTTTTTGTTTTTACGATACTTTGTCTAAGAGTGTTGTGTGTTTTTTAAAACGCGGTTTCTAATGTTGTACTGTCTACCTACTCACCTAATTTTCTCGCTCCGATAATCCCGGCACATAAGGGATTTGACATCAAACGCAAATTTATCACAAATCTGTTATTCTGACTCAGGAATGATTCCTTCTGGTTCGTTTGCACTTATTAATTACTAAATGAGGGTTATCCATTGCTTCTGAGATCCGATTCAATTTTCTTAATTCCTTTTTTATTAGTCCATCTTTATCTGAGCCACAAGCTCTTTGCTCTATCAAACAACGAGTAGGCTACTCCATCTTTGACAGATTTTTGAATGGTTTGAGGATTGATAATGCTTAAATATATTTCCTGTGTGTGTTATCTTTCGAAAAACAGTTGTCTTAAGGACATCCCTATCCTTTAATACCACACACATCCAAAAAGGGAAGCTTGTTTTTGGACCTTCCACTACCATTGTGAGGCCCGATGGACGGAGAAATACTATTAATGTGATTCAAAAAATTATTTAATTCAATGTCCTCCATAAGAAAAAAAAAAAACAGTGCTTGTTTCACTGAATCGATGGCAAATGTCCCGGAAAAAAATCCTGTGTTCCTTCACAATCCTTCCATCGTCCAAAAATAACCTTTAAACAAAGAAGGCAATATACTAATCACGTTTTAATATCCAACGGGTAAATTTTTCCACATTATACTCCTCATGACAAAAGAAACGATATGAACTGCTGACATCGTTTAATTAGTGCTGCAGAATCCAGCGAAACAGCCAACAGCAGGGAATGAGATGTGATCGTTAAGGCCGCACAATAGTCGGCTGTTCATAGTCGCACAAAGGAAAGAAATTACTTCTCATTCGGTGGTATTTTTACATTAGCGAGATTTTTACGAGAGTTGTTCCCCGTAAATCCTGTCACGGTTACTTAGTAAATGGTGTAATCATATTCTCCCAAGAGTACCTGTTACTAACGTCCTCAAAGTCCTCCGTAACAGTTTACTCAATCTCCATCGCTTTTCGATGTTATAGTCCATCAAAAATAAATGTAAATTGTACATTTTCGAGATGTAACTGTTAACTGTTAAAGTATGGTTACTAAACTGAGAGCTGTCAAACCCACTCTCTACTGCTCAATCTCAAGGTCGTAAATTATAAGGTGTAAAGGGAGGGTTGAGAGTCTCTAACGAACACAATAACACTAACTTCCCACTTCCTGCAATGTGCATATAACCGCTAAGCTGATTAATCTTGATTTTTATATTTTGCAACACTAAAGAGAAAAATTTCGTTGTATATGAACACATTGCATGTTGGAATAAAATTTAACAACTTTAATATGGCTACAAATTTACTATCTTTGCCTCCTTTCAGTAATTATACGTAAAATTTGCCACATTCGGGTGTTTTTTTATTTTAAATTGTCTATGTTGTTCGTGTGTAATATTTATAAACTTTAACCTAATAATATATTAGATAAACCTCCATAAAGATAACTCTAATAAAAGCGTATATAGTATTTATTTCCCCCTCTGTACGCTTAATGTGATCTTGGTTAATCGTTGTACTTGAGTAAATGGATAAGTACTATGTAACGTACGAGTACATTGTAACTGATGAGTACTTTGTACCTGAATGAATTAATTGTTAACCGATGTGTTACTTTGTAACCGGTATTTGTAAGGGTTACCATGAGAGTAACTAACGACAACTGCGACATATTCATTCCTAGTTATACCATATTTACAACCGCAAAATCACTCTAAATCCCAGTAATTGTATATATATATATATATATATGATATATATATATACTGTATATATATAGTGTTTAATATACAATTCAGATAGATAACTATAAAATATTGGGTGATATAAATTAAGGGTGTTTTTTTGGCACCTTTGTTAACGGTTACAGTCATAATACACTCACAAAATTAGCCGCTATAGCCAATACTCATTACATTTATATGACGCTATGCAGGAAACCACTAATTTTTCCGTTAAGGTTGACCCCAGTGATACCTTTAAACATATTTTACTCATTTATCCAATAAAAAGGACATAGCCAGTTCACAATACGTTTTCCTGTATGCCCATTTTTACTAATATCATGTGATCAAGAATCTTTAGTGGTATGTTAATTAAGGTTAAAAGCGTAAAAGCCTTTTTGTTTAACATTTTCTCTGAAATAGACTAGATTTTCAAATTTGAATATTCATCCACGTTTTCTTTAACAGGGTTCATGTAATACTAAACTTGGTAATGTCAAAGTAGGCGAATAGCTACTTACGTTTGAATGACTAGGTTCGGCAATCTCCAAATTTTTACACTTAACCCTTTTAAATTTGTAGGGTACTTTTTTATTCTATGCAACCGTATTTAAAAAAAACTAATTTGGCTGCAAATATAATAATTATTTGACAGTTGATAATTAAAACAGCAAGAGGGAAGAGAAGAACCCGAGGAAAACTATTGTCACAGCACCACCCCCTAATAGTTTAACTGACGAGTTTTAAATTTGCCCCTTTGAAAAACGTTCTCCCTCCATCTGGATACACTTCCCTAGAACAAGTAGGGAGTTTGGGACCAGTTAATGAGAGAGAGATTTTTGACCATCGCATCGGAACTGGCAATGAGAATATAGTACAAAAAAAAAAAAAAATAATTTACCTAGATAGCATTTTAAAATTTAAATAGTCAGATGGACCCTGATGTCGACGAAACGATGTCAAAGAGCTCGTTCTGAACTTACTTTTCGTTTATTATAATCACGCGACTAATTTATTTTGATCCCTTCAGGACAAACATGACTCTAAGGATTTTCAGGATTTAAGTTTGCAACAAGCAATAAGAATTTTACAGATGGCTGATCGCAATAAAAAAGGTCAACCTGGACCGAATAAAAATTCGCAAGAAGATAATTTTTTGAGTGAATGAACAATATACCGAACATTCTGCAAAAACGCTCTAAAATGTCTAAATGTTGAAATTGATCAGTGTAGTTTGAATTTGATACCTGTAAATATTAGTGTATATTATTCAACATTTTATCCAATTATATGCACTCAACATAACCATGACTTTTTTTCTAGTCTTAATAAAACAAAGATCTTATATTATTATAAATTATAATTTTGTGGTTTCATCAGACAGGCATAATGTTATAAATTAGATGAGGAAATAAAGGACTTCCACGTAGTGTTCATAGAAGTTTTAAAAGCTTTGTTTATAATAAACTTACGAGCGTCTTAAAGTTTATAAACGGCTTGCAGTATCTGAGAAAGCTCTGGCCAAAGTTACTAAGCCACTTCATCTTGTTAAAACATTTTGAAATAAAATAAACTTCTTAACTAGAAAGTAAATCTATTTTTCCCATACTGTACTTTCAAAATAAAATTCATGCATGCGAAAGCAAGATAGATATCAAATCTGGAATATGAAACATTATGGGCTGCAATAGCCATTGTATTGTATAGATTATTTTGCATTAATTTAAACAGCAAACATCAAAGAGCCAAAATCGAAGCATGGTACATGATTGGGTTATGTCTTATTTTGAGAAAACGTTAATATATATATATATATATATATATATATATATAATATATTATATTAACGTTTGTTAATATATATATATATATATATATATATATAGGAATAATATATATATAATACTAATATATATATATATATATATATATATACTGACAGATGGTTTTTACATTGGATTTTTACATCGAATTCAGTGTTTATGTAGAAATTAAGCTTCAGGTCAGATGTTTTTTGAGATATATTACTGCCATGAATATAAAACGAGACTCGCCTTCGGCTCGCTGGGGGCTACGCCCCCAGGCCCCCAAAGTAAACGCTTGCAAATTCGGGGATAAGCGGAATTCGGTGACTGGTTAAGTTCCGGACATTAAGTAAATGACAAGGGATTTAAAAATTGACCTTTTTCATAGATTTTTTTCCGGATTCGTAAAAACTTTTGACTTTGAGGGCATTTTGCGGTTAAACCGTTAGAGATACGACAAAAAGTGACTGGACCTTTCTTGTCGGAAATTTAATTTTGTGCCTTTCGATTATGTTGCCCTCAGATCTTGATCTTACGACCTATGGTTTAGCCCGAAATGAGCTCGGTGAGAAAAGCTCTGCACGGGTCCAAGCATATTCTTGAATTGTTTAGTATAAACATAATAGAAAACCGAACCTCAAAGGCAGTATTTTTAAGTCGAACAGGGTGGTTTAATATCAAACCAGGAGACTATCTAGTACAAGGCGAGAAAAATTCCCTGGGTGTGGTGATTTTAATGTTTAAGGATGGATTAAGACAAGAGGGGGGTTTAATTTTCGTCAGGATATTGTTTCTGGTCATATGAACAAATTCCCAGGGGGGGTTAACGTTACCTACGGGGGATAAGTCTCCCAGGGGGTTATCTGGTTCATACCAGGAGATCTTCCCAGGGGGGGGGGGTTAATGAGATTTGGTGACTTGGTAAAAATTTCGGACATGAGGTTCATGGCAAGGAAAATTCCCTGGGGGGGTTTAATGTTACCATGGGGGTATTAAACACATCAGGGTTGGCTTGTGAAAAGTGTACAGGTAGGTTATCAGGGTCAATACCCAGGAAATCCCGGGCGGGGGGGGGGGGGTTTAATATTACCTACGGCGGGTTAAATGACTACACTTTGGGCCTCTTTTTAGAGGTGTATTGTGGTCTGTGAACATAATTAAATATTCCCTCTGGTCCCCTATCTACTATTGACGCTTAGTCTAACTGCCTCAGACACAACTCCCGAAAGTGTCACTGTCGAACCTTTTTCCTGTAGATCACCGTGATTTTCCTAAATCCCGTTTAAAATTTGGTTTTTGAGTTACGACCAAGCCGTTTAGAGGCCGCTATCAAGCCCGGAATGTAAATTTTTAGGGGCGAAAATGTACCATATATTTTTCACTTAAATCGCGTTTTTGCAGGGTCAACTACTAAGGGAAATATAGTGAAAAAGGTCACTGGACCTGTTTTTGTAGGTCATCTTATTTCCTACAATAAAAGCGTTCTGAGCGTCGTTATTATTGACCCTCCGACCAATGGTTTTTCAGTCGTCCCGCTTAATCGACACCCGAACAAACAAGAAGTTTTCTGCCGTAAAAGTTACAACAAAATTGTACATAATCACGTTTTTTTTTTTGCGGCCAAACCAATCGAGATAGGCGCAAAATGATTACTGGACCTATTTCTGTAGATCGCGCCAATTTGGCTTAATTTGGATTGGAGTCTAATGCCGAAATTTTGAGCTACAGACCAACGGTTCGGCCGCTATCGGGCTTGAATACAATTATTTTTATCCGAAAAAAATCTCTGGAATTTCAAATGGTTTCGAGGACGTTTTGTCGCTTAACCATGGAAGAGATAGAGCAAAAAGTCATTAGGAACCTTTTTTGTAGTTCACTTCATTCCTGACCATGAATTTTCCGTCAGATCCGAGCTAGCTCCAACGGTTCGCCCGCTATCTGGCTTACAAAAAATGCCTGCAGGGGTGAAGAATGCGCGATTTTTTTGGGAATTTTTTTGAGGGGTTGAAAATGAAAAATTCTCACTTTTCGGGATTTTCCTGGTGGTTACACGTGGAAAGCTATCTGTGTACCAAATTTCAAGTCTCTAACTCATCTGGAAGTAGGTTAGAATTAGTATACGTGAGTGAGTGAGTGAGTCAGTCAGTCAGTCAGTTACACATGCGGTTGTATATATATTAGATACATTTCTACCATCTGTCAGTATGGCCCGTCATATATCTCTAAAAATATCTGACCTGAAGCTTAATTTCTAAATAACAACTGAAATCGATGATGGTGGCATGTCACTACATGGAATCTGCCTTAATTCTAGCATATAACTTTACATTAGCGTTATGGGTAACCATGACGCAGTGTACTAAGCATTGTTTGCTCATAAGAAATTTAAAAACTGCTCGTTTTCCTGATGGAATTAGAGTCCCTGCAAAACACAAGAGAATGGGTATTATTATGTTTAAGGAGCTTTAAATGATTGATTAAAGCAAATTAAGACTACCTGTAGTGTTTGTTAAAAACGAGAAAAGAAACGGAAAGGATATATCGTATAAGAATAGGTAGAGAAGAGGATAACTATCAGTAAAAATGAATTTAACCTGAATCTAGTAGGTTTGTAAGAATATTTACACAAAGGCCATGTTCACGCTGTTGCTATCCTACTAATGTTACAGACACCGACCTATTTCGACTTAACCGTTCAAGGTACAATGAAACATCGATCGTGTCAGTACAACTAGATCAAAAACAGATGAAATAATATAAAGCTTCTCGCATTGCCTACATATATAGCTTTCTTACGTACTGTAAAGAACTCTCACAACACCACCTCAGTCTGTATCTACTGTTTCTTTCCCTATCTACTTGTAATGGAGGAAAGAACATTAAATATCCAAAATAAGAAAACCAAATCGAACTGGAACTGAAATATATATTAAATGGGACAATTTAGCCTATTAAAACCCAATAAATTTAAAACCGAAATAAGAAAGTACACGTTTAGATATAAAAAAAAAACAACAACAACAACAATTATAAGCGTTTACATTAAGATATTTAAGTACACGGTGTTATATTTACGTCAGACATGAAATGAAAATACTACTTCTTGCATTGTCAACCCTGTAAACTTGGGCTGTAAAAACTTTACTTAAAAATCGGTGTCCTGGAAAGAGAAGTACAGATTGAGTACTAATGTTGCAAAAGTTAATGACTATCGTGGAATTAAAATCTGTTTGGAATAAGAAAATGTGTATAAAAAATGTTTTACTCAATTCAGGACACTCTTCTTTTAAAATGAAGATTTATTTGTACGAATAAGAGTTGCAATGAGGATGAAGTTCTATAACAAGCTTAAAATTCCGAGTTAGTATTCATAAAAGTTTATACAAGGTACCATAAGTAAATATTGGTATACAAACTGGTAGAAAGGTTTTGCAATATTAAATATTTTTCAATTTTATTCGTCAATTAAGGTTTCCGATAAACCATAATTAAAACAAAAACAACAAAACTATAATTTTTTAGGAGTTTTATGACTCTATCGAACCAGTTAAACTTATTTTAATACTAACGTCATAGTTATGAGTAAATGAAAATTAATAAAAAATACAAAAGTAAGTAACAGTGTGATTACGTTCTATCCTTATTGTGAAATTCTGTTCTCTCATCTAAAGATGTTTGCACAGAATATGAATGATTTCCACTTCAGGAACTTCCGAAGAAAAGGTACGAAAATATCTACGAATCATCTGAATTTATGTTAAGTTACACACCTTCAAAACAAATTAACTTGAAAATAGTAAATTTCTATATTAAATTATTACTATATATTTTATTTAATTACATTTTCAATATATATGTGCGTGCGAGAACTATATACTTTATAGACTAACTAATTAAAAAGAATATTTGGGGGAAGAAGTTTTGTATTTTATACACGCATAAGATAGAATCATTTGGAATGTATAACGTTAGGAATTAACCTGAAGACGATATGTTGGAAGACCACTATGTTGGCACTGGGATAGTGAAAATATATTTAGGTATATTTTTTCTTATAGCAAGAATTTAATGATAACTATATAGGTTTATGGGAAACTTGTGAATAAAGAATAACAATTGAGCCCGGAATTGTTTAACTCAGTAATTTACAGAAAATATAGAGTAAGTAATTCATTTTTTGAGTTACTTACATAATTTTGGAAGGGAGATATAAACTCTTTGAATAATATAACTTGAAATCCTTATTTAACTTTAGGAGTTCTAAATACTCTGCCGTTTCCCATTCAAATGAAATGTAATTAATATATGATAATTAAGCATACAAGCATCAATAGAGTGGTTACTAATAGTAGCTGCATCGCGTATCATACTGTGCATGTAATGAACTGTAATCAAAATACCTTTAACATTTATAAACGGCCCAGTAAAACGAGCTAAAAATACGATTTACTTTTAAGCTACTTAATTAGGAATTCCTTTACCAATACGTTAGTGTGTTAAGTCGTGCGTTTTGTGTAAAGTTGATAATAAATCAGGAGTGATTCAATATTCCCACCGTGAGCAGGATAATTGCGTTGTTGAACATCTTGTACTATTGGAGCGAACGTCACGTGAGCTGACTGGAAACCCTCATAGGAACTGGAAATATCCTTCAGTGAACAGTAATTCAGAAGTTTTGCTTGTCCCTCCTGTATTGAAGACACGGCTAGATGTTTTTAAATTTAGAATAATCAAATCGTCAGTTTAACAACCTAATTATTTCAATATTTTAATCCAGTATACTTTTCTATAGCTAGTGTTAAATTAAAGGACATGTTGTTCTTTCTCATGTTTAGTTACATTATTGTTTACAAGTGAGAAAAAACAAATATGATAAAATTTTGGCTTTTGAGGCCGTATACTTAAGAACGGTAGTAAACAAGACATAGCTATGCGTATGGGTGGATAATCTTCAATATAAATCTTTAATTTGTCTGTTAAGAGAATAAAACATATATGCGTAAAATATCATCAACATTGGACATCAGGAATATTAACAAAAACTAAGTTTAGTTCTTTAGATTTTGCAATTCTTTCCATATCGATATTTGTCCCTCATGCTTTAGTAATTATTCAAAGTTTGAAACGTACTAATGAATTACTGCTTTTCCTTTTGTATAATTTATATATTACATAAATAGTTTTATATCTACACGTAATCTTCTATCATGATTAGTATAATTTAATCGGGTATGTAATTTATTGAATTAGGTATTTTCGGTCATGCAATGTCTCGTTTTGTGCCACCTTATACCTAAAAAATAAACCTTATTATTTCAAGATGTAATATAGTAATACGTGAAATGTTTTATGTACAAGTTTTGGTGTAAATAGCAACCACTCTAATAGTAAAGGATTTAAAATTTCCTCTGAGTAACACCTTTGTAGGAACCACATGCCGCAGACTTGTTACAAACTGCATTAACGACTGATTTAATCAAGTCTGCTGAAACAGCTCGGTCGGTTCACCTAGAGTTATTACTAGTCTATTCTCTCCTGCTGAACCTCCTTTCGGCACGTACTACCTACGTTTGAAACATATTTGAGCTGATAATAACCATATTCTTGTAGTTTTGAAAGAATATATTTCCTTATATATATATAAAATATGCCATAATGTTTAGTTATAGCATACATATGGTATAGCATATATATGCTATAACCAATCTGAAAAAGGTGTGTTCCCTATAAACGATCGTGACGTGATTAGAATGATATTTTTCACTTCACTTCATTATTTACTTTAGTAATAGTAAAGAAACTTACAGAATTTCAGAATTTTATTCTTTTGCCGTAAAACACATTCTATCAGGTATATTTTTAAGTCTTAAACATCCAATGAAGTTTTGTACCCCAATCTTCCTCGGTTTGCTTATGACACAGAGTTAGATACCAGACGCTACAATAAAAGGAAAGTGAACAGGAGCTAAACTCAAATTTAAATTGAACCAACCGCATATACCTTAGTACGTTAAGTACGTAGGAAATTTGGTTGCTTCTTCGTCCTCAGATTGTGTTAATTACATCGTAGTGTATACAATAGTGTACCTGATGAGACAAGAGACTACCACTTAACATATTAATAGGTGTCTCTGATGTCAAAACGATGTAAATGTTCAGCTTCATCGTTGCCGACTTTCTTTAGATCTATTCAGACAAAATGAACAGGTTCCGGGGAGTCAAGTCTGAGACAGTGTTACATACCTAATAATGCAATAAAAGGAAGGTGAATTGGAGCTAAACTCAAAATTCAACTTATAAATGGTCTCGCAGTGGCGTTGGGCCATGGTTAAATAATGATAAATTATTAAAATCGTCTGAAACTCTCAAGCTGATAGTTATTTCAAATATATTTTTAACCATAACTATATCGTCTGAACGCTTACGTACAATAAACTAGAACTTAAAGCGAACATTAAATAAAACAACCACAAGATATTACATTAGTTTCTTCAACCGTTTATGCTGTGATTTACTGTAATCTGCGCAGTGCGCATGCTGTATGTAAAAGGGAAAAGTTAGTTAATATAAGATGCAGTGAGCTCTTCTATATTAAGTGATTCATGTGTCCTTAAGTTCCTGTTCTGTGGTTGCACGGACAGGACTGAATTTCATCACCAGTAAAAAGTAAGCGCTGGTTTGATGTGGTCGTCCAGGACCTGTAATTCCAGGGGCTTACCTACGCCCTTCTCCACTTCCTAAGGTCATCGTCCTGCTGTAATGTTATTGGTATAACAAATATATTTTATCTTGTGTTCTCCATTAAGTTCTAGAGAATCTCACACAGGCTAGAGGCGGTATTGATTTTATCACCCTGATCAATTGTAAGTTTTTTTTTATGAAGCTAATTTCTTTTTCACCTTACAGATATTTCTTTCATATTTCTGTTTCTCGTTATACATTAGAAAAAAATATAATTATGTAAATGATTTTAATTTTAGTTTTCCACATCCGTCCAAAACAAAATGCACATGAAACAGAGATAAAAAAACACCATATTATTGCTTTTTGTATCTAAAAAATATTAGTCGCTAAAAGAAAATTACATACCTTATAAAATGTTGTGTTTTTATTTTCAATTATATATATATATATATATATATATATATATATATATATATATAAATTAAAGACGCCATTCTTAACAACTATAATTTTACTAATAACATTTATTTATGTTTAAAATAAAACATGCTAGTATAATGTGTGCGTTTTTATTGATGGTTGAAATGTTTTAATACCGACTGCAATCTTGAGTTTATTCTGGTTTATTCCTCATAAATGAATATGAAGTAAGATTATGATTGCTCAACTTAAAAAATAAAAACACAATGGAGACCGATATATAAAAATTGTAAAAAAAGCATCGTTTGGGTATGGAAAAAGCTATTGCAGCATAATAATTATTATAACCAGTACTATTTAAACTACTTCAAAATTTACTTCTTTTTTCGGAAATATAATTGTTTTTTATTTACAGATATTTCAGTATTAAGTTGTATTTTGTTTTTTATAAATACAGTGTTTGAGTTGCTGAACGACTAGCAGTAACTTAGGTTTAGGTACCTTAGTGTTACGAATACTGTATTAAGGTATGACTTATTATGAAAAGAACAAGAGATATTTATGAGAGAAGGAATGCAAAGCGGGATCTCAAATATGTTTTCTTTGACTTAAATTTGTTACTATGCTTTGTACGAGAGAACACGTCTGGAAGAACGTTTGTTGCATTGAAAGCAGTTATTTTTACATAATGTCTTAGATGTAACTTAAAAGCGTAATATAAAAATATGTCTTCTATGTGGATTCTGTGTGCTAACTAAACTGGTTGAAGATCATTTTCTGTAACAAAAAATACAATTGTAATATGCAAATATATATTGTATTTACAATGTACATCCACAGTGCATACTAAACTGGTTGAGAATAATTCTCTGTAATTTTTTAGACGAGTTTAGGAAATGCAACATACTTTTGAAGGTATATGAGTTTATTGGTTCTAAGCCGATTAAAACAGAGTTCTAATGTCATATATTAATATCAAGAGATAACAGAAATAAATATTTTCAGGATTATAATTTTTTTATTTTTAGTAAGAATAGGTTTTCTGTGTTTGTTACTAATATAGATTATTTTTTATTTGAAAAAGTTTTATAATATCTTTAAAATTTCTACCTTTGATTCCTAATGTTCTTAAAGGTTAGTTTTTCTACCTAAAAATTCAAAAGATATAAGGAATTTGAAATATTCAAACTCTAAATACTCACCATCACCATTTCAACAAGTAAGTTTCAATTTTATCTACATGCATAACAAGTGACCAAAGAAATTAATTAGTAGACTAAAACAAAAGCAACAGGAATATATGCAACCAGCAAACAAAACAATAGATATATAATATGAAACAAATAGATATGAATTGTAAGATGCATAAAAATAAAGTATAAATAGATAACAAGTAATGTGTTTCAATAAAGAGCTGACAACATTTCTGTTTGGTGTGTGCTTGAGATGACAAATTAATAACAAACTCCATGCTGTCCTATATGATAAGATCGATAGTCTTGACGAAATGATAACTTGTTTCATATTAATAGTCCTAAAAGCAAAAAGCGCGAGTTGATATTATAAAACATGCTCCGATTGTACAATTATTTTTATTACATTGTTTGAAATTCATAATCAAGATTTGGAAATGATCAGGAATAAATGAGAAGATTTTGATGGTATTTATTAGAAAGTTATTTATTTATGATCTATATTCATATTTGTTTCAATTTGTAGCATGAAACTAATTGAAGAAGGGAATCTATTTACTATTAAGTGTTCTAGCCCTCCATTATCTAAGTTTAAACCAAAGCAGTTTAAATTGTAATGATCTGGAATGTTGGTTGGCAGAAGTTTTATAGCATTAAAGCACCGAATCCAAAATTCTGGGAACCATGACGTGTCAGTAGTTCTTTATAGGGCGATATGCTGAAAAAATAATCCGTGATGTGCTTTGACAGTTGCAGCGATATCCGAATCGAAGGACGAACACAGCCACAAACTGAAACTAAATCACTGAGTCAAAAAGACGACAACCAGGTCTTCAAAACGAGTGAAAAGTTTCTAACTGATGATGACGTTTTTAACGGACAATCGTTTAACGATTAAGAAGGAAAGACCCCACTATAAAGTCTATGATTAAAGGTCGTTATCAAACCTTTAAAGTGAAAATTTTTAGAAATAGACAAAACATTGGCCTATTTTGAGTGCTTTA
Organism: Homalodisca vitripennis; assembly: GCF_021130785.1. NCBI lineage: Eukaryota > Metazoa > Arthropoda > Insecta > Hemiptera > Cicadellidae > Homalodisca > Homalodisca vitripennis. Next base: position 167,107,100 of record NC_060209.1, read on the forward strand.
TTTATTTATGTTAGAGCTTAACTCATGGAAAGGACACAAATCATGTTAACTATCTAGGGCACTGTATAGCCTTGTTTTAAACTATCAAGATGCACCTTCTTCACTACTAAAATTAAACTTTAATTGAGAATATAAGTTTAGAAATGTAACTGAATATCAGTTTTTCCAAGATAAAAGCAATTGCAATATTTATTAAATACATCTTCCATGCTTTCTTTTTTGGAAATCAAAAAGTTATTAATGGATAGTTAAAATAAAAAATACAAAAAACAGAAAAATACACAAATCATTTCTTAAAATATTACAAGATCAATGGAATAAAACAAACAGGTGGTTGATTATGTAAGTGATTATTGCTGCATTGCAGGTACCAATGTATCTTTCACGTTAAATCAAAAATTACAACACTTATATTGCACTTAAATTACGACATCCAGTATTTCTAACTCCATAAAATATTATTTTTCTCTTTTTCCCTTACTTTATAAAAGGTAATAGAAGGGCATGACTATTACATTAAATTTATTTTACCTTTTTCGTCTCTTATATTACATAGCTATCCACAGCAAAATATTACTATAGTATAAATGTCACAATATTTTGACTTTTGATAATTCAACCCTTAAATAATTGTTATTGATCTAATTTTCATATAAATTTTATTATTTTTCTAACATACATTTTAGTATTTGATAAATAATAGAAATTTTTCTTAATTAAAAATATTCATTTTATCGTTTATTGAACGAAATATTTGTATCCCTTCTTTAATAAACCTCATCTACAAAACTGTGACTACATATTAATTCTATTTGGCACAATGGTCCAATCTATCATAAATGTAAAAACTAAAGAGAAAATGTGAACAGAGTAACCTTATTTGAACTGTGTTTCCAGGGTTTCCTGTATGAATTAATTTGTATTAGAGTTCAACTTCGTAATCTAGAATTGAAATTTGGCGCATTTAATCCGATTATTTTGCCTAAATAAATTTAAATTTTGCAATACACACACTAGAATCAGAATATGTTTTTACTTAATATATTAGTGTTTCTGTGGCATAAATACACTAGTATTGCACACTAAAGTTTGTTTCATAGTACATGGTACAATTTAAGTAATCTAGAGATTAAAGTCCTTGCTATTTTTATACTGCATTTTATAGGGAAAAAGCAGCCTAGACTCTGTGGTTTTGTTGTCAAGCCCAGCTTCTGTTATCAGCCGTATTCAGACCACCCGCAGCCAGGCTTAACACCTAGTATTCTATTGTAATACCAGTTGATACCGATACTACAAAAAGTGGTTCTTGTGAACCAACCAATATGTAAAACTATATCAACAAGGAATATTTATATGACTTCTTTTTTTGGATGAGTCAAATATTCTATTACTCGGGAAATTTCAAGATGGAAAGATTTCATTTCTCTTTATCTGCCTGTTTGCTTGTTTTTCTACAAGATATGTCGAAGTCAAACTGACCTATGCAGTCAATTATAAATTGCGCATGAAGCTTTATTTCTGTATAAGGAACATTTCGATAACGGTGGATTTCACTCCATTGGAAATTATATACAGATTTAAAATCCAGTTTAATGAACAAAAACGAGAATATGTCATGTGGCAAGATATGAAATATTCCATTTGTAGACTTCAAAGTATTTAAAACTCGATTTTTAAATAAAAAGATTGAGTTCTATGATTGGTACGTGTTCAAGTGTAAAATTTGGCTGAGCGTTATTGAATCAGGTGACTTATTAAGCTGACAAAACATCCTTCTGTTTACCTGACGACCTACAAAGTCCTTTTTCATATGATTGTCGTTCTATCTGTCAACAGTAAAATGAGCTATGGATTTAAAATGTAGCATTGAAACTCAGCAAAGCCTGGTAGTGACACCTGGTGAGGCGTACTCTGTCTATGTAATATTATATAAAACATTGTGTATTTACTGATTATATCAGTTCAAATTATATCAGTTTATAATTAATTTTAACTTACTATTTAATTTTAAGACTATTTCTAAAAATTATGTGAAATTTACAACATAAAAATTCATAACAAAATGTATTGTAAAACTTAATACAATTTAACATAAATACAAGTCACTGTAAGGTGCTTACGTACTTGAATACATAATCGAATGAATAAAAAATATAACTTAAATAATGTACTTTTACTCACTCTAAAATAAAATTGTTATCTATGCGCCTAAGTTTATCTTGATTCATTTTTAATCTGTAATTTTGAATTGATCTCAACGGTTCTACGAACACTTTGTGTGGCAGTTTGGATACTGAGACGAAAATACCATACAGTTAATATAAGAAAAGTACCTACTGATTGTGACAATATGTAAGCAACAAACAAATAACCCATGACCCAAATGTAGTGGTGCCAACCCACTAATACCAAACTTTATTTTCCTATAGGCACTACACAAAGGTATGTACATGATAGTCTACTTCTCAGATAATTATTTGCAACAGGCGGTATCGCCTCTCCAAAGTGTCAGACATCGATCTACACAGTCAACTAGCAGATTCTAACAAATCCCGGAGGAATCAGCTCAAAAATGTGGCAAAAGCTTTTTGTGTTAGGAGATGAAAAGATTAACTCTACCTCTGCTGAGTATAATAGCTAATTATTATGTTTTTATCTTTATAATTACAAAGTAAATAAAAGGCTACGTTTGATTTAAAAAAGAAACCTATGTTACAGACCTAGAAGAGTTGATTGGATTTTCACCATTAACTCCATTACGTTTGGTATACTAGTATACGTTATTTTGACTTTTAGTCAGTAGCGACAAGTTACTCTACATGCTATATTAAATGTGTTACTGAACTGTATGAGCAATCACTGTCTACTTAATTGTGTAATACATTTATTTTTTCCAGTATATGGGTATGTTATACTGTATTATATGCTTATAGGGGGATATAAACAACGCATTAACCTAGTCTTTACATACCTGGTATAAATATAAGGAAATCAAATGTTAGGTGTACAGGATGAATATACCGTATTTCTCACTTCTATTTCGCCTGGAATTTCAATTCTGTATAAAATATATACACAAATATATTAAATTACAAGTCAATGCCAACAAAGTACAATCCTTTACATCCGAATAGATAGGAACTTGAAGGGACGCAGATGATTTAAAATCCAGATATATCTAGAATGACATAATACACTATAAATTGTGAAAAGAAAGACATGTATTTGTTACAAATATAACAGTAAAACCAATATTTTATTTTGTTTTACAGAGATTATGTCGAAGGGAAAATAAATATGATAATTACTTTTAAAAACTTAGTTTACTGTTTCCTGAAATAACTGAAGTATTCTATTTTATTTAAAATTGTTAAACTGATTCCTGGAAGTAAAATCATGCAGTCTTAAAAAAGCATCCTTTTCCTTTCACTCAATATTGGATTGTCTCTAAAATAAAACATCAGTAAGTCCAGAGAGTTGTAGAAATAGAATCAGTTTTATCACATCTTCCACTTTCTTCGCTATGCGAGTTGTTTTGCCTGTTATTTTCACCGTCTAAGAACATCGCTCCGATACTTCTGTCAGTCATGATACCAATAATTTATATAATTAAAATTTACAAAATGATCAAAATCTCTTGTAGGCATAACACATCAATGTTAATTACATTTTTAATTATTTTGTACGTGTTATCCTGATCATTTAAACATTTTTAAACCGATTAATTACACGGGAAAATTTTACTAAACTTGTTTTCTTCTTGCAAAAGTTAGACTTCCTCCACTCTTTACAACCGATTGAGTTAAAGAGGAAATCTGGATAAATGAGGTCCATATAATCAAGGTTCCACCGCACATCACTTTAGTAAACCGTCTTAATATTTTTTAGCGTCTTCATGCAAGGAAGAACGAATTTTGAAAAATATTTAAATTATATATTTGTGGTTGGCTATTATCATACAGACGAAGAGGAAGTGACTTTTAAACTAAGTATAAGGAATGTTTTTAATTACGCCCAGCTAACGCCTAGCTCTGTAATTGTTTTTACCTTATTTGCTACATTATACTATTTAAATTAATAAAAAGAAAAAATATGTGTTGGAATTTTAGATTTATAATCGATAACATATGGGAAAATATTCAAATAAATTAAAATTTTCTAGAAATCATATCTACTGCGTTGAGATACAGAAACGAGTGGAATCTAATCACAGTAATAGCTGAAGTGCCAAAAACAAGTAGCTGCTATTTCTGTATATGCTTTACAGAATGTATTGATGATGAGAGCTCTCAACAGAGTACATCAGGCGATTGGCTTTAGAAGGAACGGTTCTTGAATATCTCGCCAGCACATTTCGTGAATCGGTTTAATTTGGGATGTGTTTCAGAAATTGTATTTTCTTTCAAACGTATAAATGCATTTACAATACTTTAAGAGAAAACTTGATGAGTATTGTATTGAATTGTAGAATATTTATTAATTAAGGGCTTTAAAACTTTTTCCAACTTTATCCACACAAACTAAAAATAAAAAAAATTAAAATGTTTTAATTTGAATTCAAAGGAGTTAAGGATCTTAAATATATAAGTACTAGGAAGACATACCAGTATACTTCGTGTTTTATACTAAATAAGTGTGACAGATCAACTCATGACATAGGCAGGCATAAAACAGGGTAGACAGGATCATTTCTCGTGCACAATGTCTCTAATTTTTTCTTTTCAATAATTATGTTGATATTGTATTTATATTGATTCTAGGTTATCTTTATAGCTGGGTTTTTACAAATAAACCCAGACAATTGATTTATTTCGAATATTAACTTAGCATATAAGGCCTTAAATTTTACTTTAATTAACGTGAAATCGTTTCAATATACAAGTTTATAAATAATTTCTATTTTAATAATCATGGCAAGCAAAAGTGAGCCTTGTAAATTTGTATTATAAAACTTTAAATTTTCAATATATATAATTTTGTGACTTTCAATTTATTAAAATTCTAATTTAAAAGTGCATACATCGTTTTTACCAGAAATCTTTCAATAAATTTAAAAAAAATTTACCAACGCAGTATTTGTAGTTTATTATTTGGTGTTCATCGGAATATTAAAAAAAATAAAATAAATACTTACGGTTTAGAATGGTTTTAAAATAATTCCTTGTAACACAATAGGTTACAAAAAAGAGTAACAGTGAGATGCAGGCAAGAAGAAGTAATTGAAGAGTTGAGAAGACAAGTCTGGCTGTGGTTTATAGGAGTTTTGTAAGTGACACTTTTAGGAGGTCTAACACACTTAGTAAGAGTAATGAGCTCCTCCTCCTAAATGCTGTCATTAAGAGAAAGTCATCGTGTATACTTGTCACTGTGCTTTACTTGTGTATAATTGTGTGTGAGTGGCCTTTTCCTAGACAACAGAAGGTAATTGACACAGTCAAGAATGCCATTTTATTAGATGAATTATAGAATTGCAAGGTTCGGGTTCAGCTCATGCGTGGTTTTCCAGCTACTTACAAAACAGAAGACAATTTGTTAAAATTAAGTTTTAAGTGAAATGGGTGTAGTCAGGCAAGGAGCCCCCCCACTTTTTTCTTCTTTATGTCAATGACCCTTGTAATGCTTGATTAAATGGCCAAATCACAGCATTTGCCGATGACACGGCCCTCTGTTGTATAAGTATGACTTGGGAGAAACCGCAAGAACATTTTTAACTGATCAAGAAACTTTTAATTGAATTGTTTTGCAAAACTGAATTGGTTCTCAGCACAAAAACAAAATATTTGAAATAACCCCCGTTAAAGGAGGTCTATTGAATTTAATAATAAAATTATATATATATAAATGTTTGGATTGTTTTAAATACGTTAAATACTTGTGTCAACTGTTCGTAAATAAGGGCAACCAATGAAATAAAATATTTGGGTGTAATTTTTAGATAGATAATTAAGTTGGAAAACACATATAATTAAACCAAAATCAAAATCATGTCAGGAATTAGACTTTTTTACCACTTTCAGGGCATATACCCAATCCAAACACTGCAGTGTTTATATGTAGCCTTTGTAAATAGCAGATAAGAATCCGCTGCAATTTCATGGGGTGGAACGCATATATCCTCAATAAAACCTGCGGAGGACAGGCATATATCGTATATTAAATCAATTATAATGAAAAGATTAAGAAACCCTTTTCATCCATGTTTTGTTTGTATGAAAATGTGTACGTAACGTGGTATTTATATATTTAAGGTCTTAAAAGATTTTTTATTTAACTAGTTGAAATTTACCATCAAATGTTAACTTTTTTAAACTAGTTCTTATAATTTATTGGCATTTTAGACTTCCTAAAGTAGTAACTTTTTATACAAAAACATTTAACTATACATCAGCACGAATTTTAAATAGGTCACCGCAAAACATATAAAAATATTAAAAATTAAGTAAATTCCTCAGAAGTGTTAAAACTTAGCTTTTAAGTATGGACGCAAGCAGTGAGGAGAATATTTTTTAACTACTATTCAATAACAAATTTATTTTCTCTTATAATATATTTACTGTGATATGTTAGTATGGTATTACGTTTCTTTAAAATAAGTGTGCTCTAGTGTATACAAGTAAACCTTTAATATTTGTCATTTTAGATTGGTAGTCTGTAGCAATATAGTAATTCAAACATGTATTTTGTTTAAAATGTGTGTGTGTTCCATTTATTGTTTAATTCAAGAAAGGCAAGCTTAAGTTTAGTTAATTCTGTTCGGTACGCGATAAACGTAAGTGTACAATAAGTTATTTTATGGGAATAATATTTGTATATAGTCTTAGTGTCTGTCATACCGAATGAACTTTTTGTTTAATTGAAGAAATTATCTAATACGATCCGTAATCACGCTTTGTTTTTAGGCGAATATTAAAACTTTATACTTCATTTGTCATAAACAAATATTATTTAATGTTATTATAGATTTACAATAGACTACATATATAATTTGTCTTGTTACTATTATTTGTATTTTTTTTAGGATATAAATAATCTAAGTGTTTTTGTTTGTACTAAACACTTTTACTTAGAAACTTCCGTTTTTTTTTCGGAGAATATAATGACAAAATTCTCGTGCAGCTGGAAAAAAATAATTTACTAAAATAAATAATCCAAGAAAATAACGAGCTATGATAAATCAGTATGATTCAAGGAAAATAAGTAGGAAGAGGTATTTAAGGGAAATAGTTTACGATAAAAAGCAAGCAAAAAGAGTGGAAACACTGTGTGTGTGTGTGTATGTGTATATATATATATATATATATATATATATATATATATATCTAACAGGGGATAACCTAAAAAACTTTTGAACCGGCAGCTCAGACAACCAAAAAAGGCTAAAAATATTCCAAATAACTTCCAAAATGATCCTAAATTTTATAACGAAATTTTATCCTGGTTTGCACAAATTCAATAGAGTTATGAAAATTGGCTATGAAATTTTAAAAAACTCGCCCTTAACTGAGAAATTATTGTCCAGGCCACCTAGAATACTATTTAAGAGACCTAAAAATTTGAAGAAGAATATGCTTGTAAGGCCTTAAATTCATGTTGGAAAAAACTATCAAAATTTATCTTTTGGCTGTGAACCTTGTAATAAACCACGTTGTGGTATTTTCAAAATTATGGATAAGACCGATCAATTCCAAAGTAGCGTCAATAAAAAAACTTATCTAATAGCTGGTAAATTGGACTGTACCTCCAACAATTCAATTTACCAGCTAACCTGTAGGTTTTGTCCCAAGGACTACATTGGGCAAACCTCAAATTCTTTGCGGGTAAGAATGACCGGTCACCGTTTTCCTATCAATCACAAAGACGACAAAAAACCAGTAGCCTTACACGCTATTCACCATAACAAAAGCTTTGAGGATTGTTACAAACTCAAAGCTATAAGCAAAATTACTCCTTGTGAAAACAGCTCTCGAGAATGATTTAAATTTAAAGAATAATGAATTGGCACACCAAAAAATTATATTAAAATTGAAACAACCATATGGAATTAACATTTGCTAAATTATTGTTTTCCAATTGAATAAGTGTGCTACAAATTTACCTAAATTCAAAATTATATTATATTATGTTATAATAATTGTAAAATTAACAGCTAATCAAAACTTGTTTACATGTAAAAATTGTATTTACATTTAGAATTTTTATTATCAGATGTTTACTATCAGGTGTTTCTTCTTTTGTTTGTTTATTTTTATTCTGTGTATATTTTAAAAGTGTAATTGAAAAAGTTGTAAACTCAATGCTAGTCTTTTTAACAAAGGTATAATTTTTGAGTTTTCAACTGACATGCAGAATCGTTCAACTGGTAGAAAATCTAATAATACAAACTATCACCTTTTCTTAATATTATGTATTATTAATTTTTTTCATAATTGTTAAAAGTTCTTTGTTCATTGGTTTTAAACATAATACTAGTTACACGGTGATAGATGTTAATTAAGGGATGCCTAAAAATCAATGAACAGGCTCTGGTTAGGTTATACAGTATTATAATTGAAGAAAGTTGTTAAATATAAATTATAACACGTTGCATTGAAGTAAGTTTACAATGACAATAAATCTGTTACTAAGAAGTTTTGCGAATAAAATACTGCACTGATTCTACACCAGGACACTTTAAGAAGCACTTCTGAAGAAGGTAGTAGCCTCTGCACCGTCCTTCTAAGTGAGAACTGTAACAATTTAACAGTTATTGAGCCAATATATCGTGTTGGGGACGTTATTGTTTCTTCTCTTTAATTGTTCCAGTCTCCCAATGTTCGATTATTTCAGTTTTCTGGTTTGTTAACTTTTCCTGTATTTATTCTGCGTAAGTATGAAAATACTGGATTGTTTATCCTTAAATATTTTCTAATATTATATAGTTATTGGTAGTTTTTTCAAAACTGTATAAAAACATTCGTACAAAATTATTTCAAAAAACAAACTAATTTTACTATATGTAAATTGTAGTTTACGTGAATATCGCAGTCAACTAATATAACCTTTAAGGTATTTGTACATTTTATAAATAGTGCAACGTGTCGCAGAACTGTTTTAAACTGTTTTTATCGACAGAGTTAATTGAGTTTCTTTGTATACTCAGGAGCCTCGGTATCAACTTGTCCAGTTGACCTCGATGTGTTAGTTCTGTGAAAATTTCTTCCATCCTTACTCATCGTTATCAAAATATTGATTTCAATGTTATTTTCGTATCTTTTAGTAATGAAATATAGCATTTTCTTAATGTTATTAGATTCAATTATTTACTGAGTATTATATTTAATATTTTGGAATACCCTTAAATTTCTGGTTGAATATTTCTCTTTAAAGACCTTCTTGGGCACTTATTTGCAGCTCTTGCTCTGATCTGACAATGACTAACTAAAACCTCTCTAGAGACGAATTGGTTATAAAGTAAAGAAAATGAAATGGTAGAACGTAAAATTTCAATAGCAATAATAAGTAATGTGATAAAATTAGATAAATACATTGTAAAATCAAAACTATATATAGTATGGCAGAGAGTATTGTGGGAATATCAAATTCAGATTTTCAAACGTTATATTCAGTTTCATACCAATATATTTACTAAAACATCCGATATTTTTTTTTTTTTTTTTCCTTTGGGATATTGGGGTGGATTCCTAGATCCTCACACGTCAACCTGAGCTTATTGTGTGCCCCTTTGATGTTAGAGGGGTAAGCCTATCTTCGTGCCCTTAATTAGGCTAAGAAGCTTTTCCCCGATACTAGCATCTGGTTCGTCGCACTGGTTGTTTATCACCGAAAAGAGCCCTTCTCCTTGCTCCCAGTCCTCTCACAGTCCAGTATTATGTGTTTTGCAGTCTCTTCAGACTTATTGCAGAGTCTACACTCCGAGTCCTCATTTCGTAAACCTAGAGTGTTTAGGTGTTTCCTGAAGTGGCCGTGTCCAGTGATCAAGGCAATCACTTGCTTAACCCGATCCCTCCCCAGCCCCATCAGCCATCTGGTGAATCCGGAGCTAGAATCGGCAAGCAGTCTTTTGCCGAGTGCTTGTCCTTGGTGACTCTGCCACCGCAAGCGGTGTGTCTTCCTGGACCATTTGTTTATATACTTTGATAAGCGGCTGACTTGCTTATACCACAACTCGGTTCTGGACCGGTGTATGGCATGCTGCTTGCTTCCGCTTTTGGCAAGCCTGTCGGCGCATTCGTTGCCACCTATGCCTGTGTGGCCCGGTACCCAACCAACAAGACGCACACAGTTGCGTGATCCAAGCTTGCAGAGAGTGTTAAAGCACTCCCACACAAGCTTGGATGAAATTGCTGTTGGAGTCAAGAGCTTTAAGAGCTGCCTGACTGTCTGACATTATACAGATGTTCATTTCCTGGTACCTTCTGGTGAGGCCTAGGTTGGCACAGCTAGGATACCATAGATTTCGGCTTGAAATATGGAGCAGTTCCGACCCAAACTGCCGCTAAAAGGGCAGTTCTAGGGGATTGACTAAACACTCCATATCCAGTTCTAACCCTTAATAAGCGAGCCATCCGTGTACCAGACAAAGCTCTTTCTTTCTTATTGTTGGGATGTTATTTGCGATTTCCACTCATCCTCTGGAGTAGAAGTCTAACAGAGAATGGCTTATTGAATACGAACTCCGTTCTCATTGTGTCGGAGACCATTTCGAGAATAGCGCTTGGGTTTACAGCTTCAGTGATGGCGCCATGGCTCGCGTTAGACGCGCCATTCCTCCACAAGCCAGCAAACCATCAGCCGATAAGCTGACTTACGCGCTTCAGCTTTTTATATGAACATCAAGAGGTAGAAGTCCTAAAGCCACCTCGAGGGTCGCTGAGGGACTGCTCCTGAATGCTCCGGTTACAAAGAAGATTGTGCCAAGCCTTTGTAAGCTTTCAAGCTTGGCTTTGGCAGTTACCTGATTCACCTTTGTCCACCAGACTAATGAACCATAAGTGATTTGAGGCCAAAAACTGCTTTGTAAAGCCATAGTGCTATATGGGGTTTTACGCCCCATGAGATTCCTGCAAGTTCCTCCTGGACGTCATGAGCGCCCACTTTGCTTTGTGCAGGATATTATTAAATTAAGATGATCATTCCACGTAAGCTTATGGTCTAAGAGTCAGTCCTAAATATTTTGACTGTCTTTGACCACTCCAGCTGAGTGGATGCGAGTTTCAGCCTAGAAAGAGACTCTAGGTTCTTTTTTCTAGTGAATGGTACAACTACTGTCTTAGAGGGATTTACTTTCAGTCCCTCTCGCCTGGACACCAGTTGTGTACATGTTGAAGGTTGGTATTCATGATATCAACAACAACATTTGTGTATTTTCCCTGTACCATAAGGACTATGTCGTCTGCATATCCTTGGACATAGATTCCGTTGTTAGTAAGGTCCTCAAGTAGACCATCTACTACTAGATTCCACAGTAGAGGTGACAGGATGCCTCCTTGAGGACATCCCCTTGTTGGGTGCGATCACAAGCGATACTTCATTGAGATCGGCCCTGATCCGTCTGGAGCACAGCATGGCCCTAAGCCACCGGCACAGAGCTGGCTCGAGGGCCACGTCGCTGTGCTCCACTTACCATTGCAGTGAATTTGGCATTGTCGAAAGCTCCTTCAATGTCTATGAAGGTGCACAATGCCAATTCCTTGGCGGACAGGCTATCCTCAATCCTACTGACTAATTGGTGCAGTGCTGATTTCACAGGATTTGCCTTTGCTGGTTATGCATGTTGGTTGCGATGAAGGGGAGTGTCTGAGAGAACTCCCTTTCTCAGGTGCCTCTCCACCAGTCTTTCTAATGTTTTCAGTAGAAACGAAGATAAACTGATGGGACGAAAAGATTTAGGGACAGAGTAGTCCGCTCTCCCTTTTTTTAGGGATGAAGACCACCCTGTTGAGGACGCCAGACTTGTGGTATGTACCCATAGGCTAGGCTCGCCCTGAATATAGTTCACATAGAAGGGTAAGGAGATTCTCCGGCCCTTGTTGAAGCAGGGCCGGAAAGATTCCATCCCCTCCTGCAGATTTGAAAGGGGCAAATTTAGAAATTGCCCATTTTGGCTTTAGAGAGAGTGACAATCCTTCTGGCAATGGCCCAGCTACCACGACAAGCTCTTGGCCGTGAGGCCTGCCTCGTGATTACCAGACCAGACGTTCCAGTGTCGTCATTCTCAAAGATACAATCAGGGAAGTGAGCCTCAAGGAGAAGTTTGAGGCTATCACTAGACCCGGAAGTGTGTTGACCTCCCTGGGACCTTAAAGATCCCAAGTGACCGGGTTGGACTTGAGGCTAGCAAGCGTTGCAGTCTAGCTGCCGCGCTTAACTCATTTACCTTTTGTGTAAACTGCCTCCAGGAACTTTGTTTTGCTTTTTTAATTGCTAGGCTGTATTCTGTTAGAGCTCTATGATAGGACTCCCAGATACGGCTCCTTTTGCATTGATTGTACAGCTTCCTGACATTAGCCCTTTTGCGAGCGAGGTCTGCAGTCCACCACTTACTATTGGTTCGACTCTTCCCCCGTCGCAATGGGCAATTGTCATGGAAAGCTATTGATTATAGCATTCTGCAGGTTCAGAAGCTATCTGATCTATGTCTGGTGAAGCATCGAGCACCCTTCCGCCTACCGATCCCAACTGTGACTGAAGGTCAGACTTATATCCCAACCAGTCAGTCCTCCTGGGATTACGATAGAGGACCTCTGCAGCCTCATCTTGCAAGTTAAAGAGGATATACCTGTGATCCGATAATGAGGCCTCTTCGCTTACGTGCCACTTATCAACCATTCCAAGTATTCCTTGTGTGCAGATTGTTATGTCAATAACTTTCTTGTCTAATTCGTGTTGCGAACGTAGGGCGGTTACCTTTATTACATATAAATAGGTCCCTACTTAGAAGAAATTGTAAAAGTGCCTCACCTCTAGGGTTAGTGTTGGTGCTGCCCCATCCAGCAGAGTGATGGGCGTTGGCGTCACAACCTAGAAGAAGTTGTTGACGTCTGGCTTGTGCTTCTTCCACCAGGAGCTCTAGGTCTCTTGATGGAGGGGAGTTTCCCTGGCATCATATGGCAAGTATACGGAGCTACAATTGTGCTCTGCACTATACCTCCATTCTTTCCAGGTCAGTGTGCCCACAGTGAGATCTCTGGAGCAGAATTCGTTGAGGTTAGAAAATCCAAGCCTCTCCTCAACAGGATGAAGGTTCTGACATTCCCTTAGAGAGGTACAGTAAATGAGTTACTTTAAATCACATGAAAATCATATGATGGCACTTAGTTTATTTACAAACTTATTTATTCAGTGATTTTATCGTTGTCTAAAAATTTCATGGTTACTATAAGACCAATTTTGATCCAAATTTTATTAAATAAAATGCGCCATTATCAACCTCGATGTTGCCTATGTACAAATAATGTTTTATACAAAATTTCAAGAGTACAGATCAGTTCGTTCTTAGATATCGTGAGGACATATAGCAAGAAAGAAATACAATATTACCAACCTCTTGAATAATATACTTTAAAAACGCTCAGTCAAAAATTTCAAGCACGTGGTTTGGGGCTGTACGAAACGACAGTTCTGCTAATTTTCATTCCGTTTATTTCTTCAAACTATCCAACGCTTTGTAGGTACATAAGACCAAGTTTCAGTCTCACTAATATCAGCTTGGATATTGTTATGAGAAATAACACCTAATGCCTTAAGGGCGTTCGTAATTATTAGTGTTTATTAAATATTTGTAAAACAAAGTGAGTTTTTCTATCGTAATTTAGTTACTAACCAGTAACCAACCCATCAGAATTGGTCAAAAATTAGTCCCCGAGGTAAGTATACACATTTAACTTGTGTACGAATCGTCAACGTTACTGACGCAGAAGTCTGAGCAGGCGGGTTGGGAATGTTATTTGCTGGTTTACTGTGTCTGTGTTTGTTACCTGTGCGTTTTAAATAACTGAAACTAAAATTTATTGTTTTTCTCTACAATCGAAGTGAGAAGTTGTAAGAAATGGGGGCGTCCGTATTCATTTTCACCAGGTAGTGAAGAAGAGATAGAGTCAGTGACGACATGGTTAGGGATTCCTTAGTTGGTGATATCTCCAACGGACAGTTACAAAGATTCTTGTCTTCTTTAATCATTACAAATTTGCAAAGCTTGCCACCAAAGATGCCTTAGCTGTTTTATCTGACAAAGTATCAAATTAGGTGGAATAAACCTAGGAGAAATTTGACTACTTATAAAAGGCTAAGAACGTGAATGGAAGAAAATTTGAGGAGCAAAGTTTATCAGGTGATATCGCAGAGAATATAAATAAAAAGATCACAGATGTCAGACAAGCCAAGGACGAGATATAGCAACTTCTAGTGGTCTCAGCATTCTAAATCTAATGGATAATCACGTTTTATTAATCTTGGGTGGTAAATCTTGATTAGGAAAAAATTTAAGAATCTCGATAAGAATGTTAACCATAATAAAGTGCGAGGGTACAACAGTGCTGCTGTAAGAGGTAAAGAGAGGATTTCAAACAACTTGAAAACAAAGACAAGAATGAATTTTGAGTCAACTACTTTTCGTATTTAAACAACTCTTCCTTTCTCAGCTACATTATGTGTACAATAGAATGGTTCTTGTTGCCAATCAGATTTCTCTGTCATCAAAAATTGCGTTCCTTACCTTCCTCAAGATCTGAATTCATCTTCAAGAATTAGTAGCCAGTTACAGATTTCTCTATTTGCGGATTGCACTAGCCTCGTTATTAATAATAGATTTATTAACTATCTTAAAATATGTTCTACAGTATCTCAAATAAACTTTTAACCTAGTAGTCATCTAACAGACTATTTCCCGGCTTTACGAATAATCAGATAATGAAATTTAAAACAGTAAATTGTTCGAATTTCTCTGTTGATATTTTATTTCAATAGCTTAGCATTAAACGAAATCGTATATGCACAATGCTAGTCTCGTACTTATTCATATATGATAGTCCTTAAACCTATAACTATTAGCAATTTTTGACGTTTCTGTTAATTCCTTCCTTATAGTGGCTTTGTACTTTTTATTCTTAACCTAATACTAACTACTCGCAGGATAATATCAAAAGTAGGGCAAATATCATCGGACAGAGAAAGTGTTGGAAATAATGAAAGCTAAAAAGTGCAACAATTCAAAATAAAAATAATTGCAGGCGTTTCGCCGCCAGGACTGATGATAGTAATGATGCTATTGGTATTCAGAGCTTCCGAACCTGTTGCAGTAAAATAGGACGGGATTATGGTCAGGGATGCCCAGGGCTTATTTCTACAGCCCGACTGATGTGCCTTGTAGGATACGATTAATGTTTTAGCTATACGTTTTAAAAAATTTGCGTAGTATAAGACGCCTGTGCCTTATAAAATGTGTATAATAAAGTTAAGTACTGATACTGGAATAACAGCAAATGTTTACAAAAGATAGAATGAATAAGGAAAAGAATTTATAGTACCTTATAAATTGATTATCAATCCTTGGTTGATTATACTATATGTGTATAAAAGTTGCAACAGTACCATGTTAATCGTTTCAGTAGGAAACACATTACTAAAATTCATAACAAATGCATAAGTTCAATAAATAAGGGAATTCAGTTTTATGTATAAGATCCAGATAGTACGTATACCTATTCTCCATCTAACGTTAACTTACAAAAGCCAAAACTATTTTTATGTGGCAAAAGTGGTCGGCAAGTAGCCAACCTGCAGCGATCCTTGGCAACAACAACGAACACAGGTATTGGCAAACGTCTTAAGTGATTTATACTTCCTTTCGCTAATTACTACAATATTCCTCAAGTCCTAGGCTATTGATAAATCATGCAAAAACGTTGGAAGGAATGCTTGTTTATAGGTACCATATTTCTTCAGATTCCTCTCTCGCTTCTTCACAGCGTAATAAATAATATGTGTCTAATGGAGGGAGAAAACAGGTTAGTCTAAAGAAGTAGGGTGATGAAATGCAATATTATACGCGATTATTAGAGGTAATGACTTTTTTAATCCTACCCCAAAATATTTATCAAAACTATTTAAAATGTATAAGAAAATTTTTAAACTCCTTAACCTTACCTTGAACTTAAAATTAACAACATATCGTAATAAAACAAAAATAGTTCATTTTAAGTTTTCATAAAAGTATGTAAATACTACCAATAGCAAGTTAAAGTTATTCAATGTTAAATAAGTTTCATGTTTCTTAATTAAATTTGTCCCATTGGTTGTGTTGAGAGTGTGATTATTGGATATACACATATACAGCTATAAGCTTAATATGTGTTCGGTAAACATATTACATTTCTCTAGTTACTTTTTACGTGAATTATTGTATGAATATGTATATTTACAGGTTTTTAAATCTACTAAACACTTTAAGAGATTATGGAGCTTTAAATATGGTTTAAATTAAATATTATTTTGTGCCTCTGCACCTAGAACCTAATATGATAATTTGTTATAATGGATTATATTATGAGCTTAAACCCACAGAAAAGACAAAATAACGACAGTAAATTATATTGCTTCTTAACTATTACTTTTACGAAAAAGACTTGCTTACTTTTAAATATTCAAAGAATTGACATAATAATGCTGTGCTAGCTATAACATACATGTATATTAAATATGACGAAGTAATATTCACTCACGCTAATGTACATAATTTATAACAAACCAACGTTAATTATTAAGGGGATTATTTATGCAATATACTGCCACGTAATGGATAGTAGTTTAATACTTGCTTTAGTGGATTCAATACAGCACATTGATTGGAATGTACTCAACATGACGTCATGTAAAGCCGCTGAGATCTTTCCTCCAACTCCTGCCATTCGACATAAATTACATAGGTTTCCCCACGGAAAATTTACTATATCACATTTATTGACTTCGGTGTACTGCTAGAGAAGATTTTGAAACTGGAAAATTCGAACTATAAATTTTCATGATGGTGGGTAAATATAATTGTTAGTAGAATATAACTGTATGTGGATAGAAAATCCTATTACAGTTTCCTCAGGTTGTTAGTTTATACATGATAGGGTATCAAGTCTATCAAAGAAACATAGACAACCCTAAATTTACGATGAATGGTAGTTTTATTTCACATTACAAACTTCCATACTCCAAGGCTGACGACCTATCTGTATTATATATACAAGCAATCTGCAATCTGGCTTTCACCGAAATCGATAGAGGCAATCTTCCCAAACCTGAAATTGATCGGCTGTAGCACTACTTGTAGCGAAGATCGAAATAACAGAACATGAAAGGGTTAAAAATATTAAATAGTAATTGTTTCTCAAACAAATATTTTTTGCCTAACGCGTCTAAAACCAACAATCACAGACGTTAAATTAGCGACGATCAAAGTTCTGTTTCAGCTAATGCTTAACTGAATAGTTTCGGTTTCTATATATAGTTGTCTGACAGTCATATAACAAATATGTGCCAGAATTCGGGAAATAAGTTACATTTTTTATAAGGAAAGATTTTGCTGTCAATTATAAGAAAAACCAGGCTGTGTCCTTATACTCATATTTTGAAAATTGGCTCTACGCTCCTAGACTAAAAATAAGTTCTTGGTTGTCTATTAACATAATAAGATTAAATATATTAGAAAAGTATATGGGTACTTTATGTATAAGAAAACTATAAAACTTAGTGTTATCGTACAAGTGTTTTGAAGCTATGATTCTATTATAAAATGATAAACTGGAGTTTTCAGTTTATTACAAAAATCAGTAAGTCATCGTTAACGATCGCCATTAAAACATAAGTTTAGTTTCGACTTGATTTTATGTTATTTTTTTATACAGAGTTGTTTAATGAATAGACTTAATGTTGAATAGACTTAGGTTGTGATATTTCGTATTATCAATCGATTTCTGGATTAGAGAAACAGTGGTGTTGCATATTTGTTTCTATTTTATTAAATAACGAAATAACCAAGGAATCTATATTAATAATATTTTAAGGTAAAAGGAAAGGATGTCCTCTATCACAGGATCATTAGGGTTTATTTCTGAACTGGTTTGGATACATAATAATAACCGGTCAATTCCTTGGCGTGAAAGGCGTAACGGGCCTAATGTTCTCACTATATCTAACTCTATGAACAACCCTTCGCGGTATAAGAGTATTAGCTGATGTCCTTGGCTCTCCCTATACCGGGTTTCTTTCCTCACACACAAATATTTTTCTCCCCTACTTACTATGCCAAATCCTGCGATGCAACTTTATTTAGAATGTTTTGTTAATGTAACGGTTTGATTTATTCACTATCTATGATTTCTAAGAACCTACAGTTGTATCACTAATTATAGGTAATTGTTTGAAATTATTCTCGTTTCTTCATCACTTTATAAACTCCTATGAATATTTTAACATATCTTCTACAAGAATACGTTTGATGACCTATATTGCTTATTTTGCTGTTGCATGGATAGTACTAATCACTTCTGATAGTTTTATATTCTTTTACACTGTAGAGTATTTGAGTTATGTTCAATTTATTTAGATTCAAACTTGAAATTTGGAATAACTAAGTAGTTATAAAGCTTTTTAAGTTTCAAAGAGCTGTAAATATTCGACGACATTAAACTCAGATTACGTAGTACCGAGAAATTGTGGAGCCATTTTCTATTAAAATCATTTGAAAGAAGAGAAACAGTAATTACATCAGATTTTGTTTTGATTCTATTAAATTTTCCTCTAAGTTTGTATTTTATAAGAATTTTATGTGGTGTAACGACCCCACGTAATTCAATTTTAAATGTTCTCGGGTTCTAACTCGGACACGGTGATGGGAACTAGCCCGAATCAACCAGGTTGTTGTAATAAAAATGC
Organism: Homalodisca vitripennis; assembly: GCF_021130785.1. Classification (NCBI taxonomy): domain Eukaryota; kingdom Metazoa; phylum Arthropoda; class Insecta; order Hemiptera; family Cicadellidae; genus Homalodisca; species Homalodisca vitripennis. The sequence continues at coordinate 167,126,021 of NC_060209.1, forward strand.
TCTCCTTGGTTGGCAAAATAAAACAATTTACTTTATTGTGAAAACAATTTGAGTTTTGTTACATAATTTAAAACCAGTTCAACAGTTACAAATTTAGAACGGGAGAGAGAGCGATTTCACGCGAGCTTGACACGTTCAAAAACCCGGCACGACTGCCACTCTCTCCGCACTCCGAACTCCAGGGAGCAGCGTTGTACCAGACGCTACCTCAGAAAAATTCCTGCTTGTCTACTACAAAGTAACTGCGCAGCTGCTTTGAGTATGGAAAGTTACCAGGCTTACTGGTGACAGACCTGGACTTACAATTCATGTGTTGAATTAAACTATATATCTTCTCCATCTGTACTGCTTCACCTAATACGTCTGACAATTAGAAGTTATGCTAAATAAAAATAAAATATATTACTGTTAATTTAATATTTTAAATTGGCTGATTAAGACCGTATACGATGTTACCGTCTCAGAACTATATGCTTGGGGTCGTCACATTTATAAGACCAGGCACTATCTGTGAAAAATATTTATACAGTTCTGAAGTGTTACACATTAGGTGAACTTGTATATTAACGTTAGCAGTTGTCTGCAGCTTCACTTCCACATCACTTCAGTACGACTTGTAATCTTATCTAATTTTAAAAAGATTTGCTGTTGGTTCATCCTCATTACCTAGTGCTCTTGTATTTAAAACAAGGTTTGTAATCGGAACTTGCGCTTCAATGCAAAATTTTAATAAAACACTAAAAACTACAAATATTTAGAAAAAAGTTATTGAGAGAAATCTCAGAGGATCATACTCAAATATAATTGAGTTTATCGTACATTACACAGTTTCCAAGAGTAAGTCTTTGATTTTAAACAAAATATTCAGGAATTTTACACGTATTAGTGTTTTACATTTCAGCCTCATGTATCTACTATTTAAATTGCAAATACAATAATAAAATTCAAATAATACGTTGTTAAACTTCGAATAACACAAATCAATGGGCCTCTCCGATATAAACAGGACGAACTCCAATATAAAATTTTGAAAATACTTGGGTCATATTCTGGAGTTATATGTTAGAAGACGTTTCGAGAGCTTGTATCTACGCTTTTTACTTAAGAATATACAAAATAAATTGAGATATAAAATATGATTAAGCTTTCGTTCTAAATATTTTAAGTTTTGGATGGTCATTGAAAGTAAAATGACACAATTGTTTAATGTATAAGTAAAACAAACATCGATAATTATAAAATATTTATGTGGTGTAAACCCTAGTGTAACATTTCCCAATCTCTGTTTGGGACAAGCAACAAAGTTGGAGCTAATCTCCATGCTGACAGGTTATTTCGTGCATTGGGAGCTTTCGCTTTCACGAACCAATGTTTCAGTGAACCACGTTGCTAAAAAAATATTTCGAAACTCATTTCACTGTAAGAATAATGTAATATGTTTTAGTATAATAATTATATCGTCTTTATAACTAATTGTAAGTTCACCAAATATATGAACTGAGATTGCACGTATTATTACAATATATTTTCATTGATTTAAAATGCTGTTTTATTTTTTAATCTTGAATTAGATATTTGAACATCTGAAGTGATAGGACAGTAATATAAACGAGCACTAGTAAAGTACGCCGGTAAGGATTAAATATGCCGAAACGATCTGCACTAGCTAATTAATCTTTGTAAAATGTATAACCTGCACTTACCTTTGCCTTCTGGTATGGTATGATTTGTGTCCTGAATAGTGATTTTTAATTACGTATTGATTTTTATATATTTTATTTACATGTAACACCCGTTATTCAAATATTGTTGAAGATTGTTAAGATTATTATTCAGAAAGTACTCGCTCCACCAGGACTCGAACCCTTATCTCTCACTTGCCGGGGATACATTTATTCACTGAAAATAATTTTAAAACTTCATAAAGAAATACGCGTTGAATACTAAGATAAAAGTTAAATACAACAGTTTAAAACATCTTTATTGAAGACTGGTATTGAATGAATAAATATTGGAATGTAAACAACAACAAAAACAAATAATAGTCAGCTGACTATGTCACATCTCTCCCTTCCTCAGGAAGTGTAAGTGTAATCCTTCAGGTAATTGGGTTTACGCATATCTCTTGGCAATATGCTGTGAGTTGCGTCGATAAAGATTTCCTTTGCTTTCCACTATGTAAGACCTGGGGTTTTACTTTGTCTTTAATTACTCCGTCTAACACCCAACTTCTATGACCCTGTCTTAGCTTTACGTGCTCTCCAGGTTTAAACTCTGGCTTTGGAACTGCACCTCTATCTCCATACATGTTTTGTTTTTCTCTCGCTTCAGAGAGTTGTTGATGCACTTTCTTTGGGTCAATTATTGATGGCAATAGAAGCGTATCATCAATTGGAACCAATGTCTGTGTCCTTCTAGACATTAGCCTTTGTGCTGGAGAACCTAGATCTGGTGATCGTGGAGTGTTTCTATGATTCAACAGAGCTTCAAATAAGTCTGTTCCGTCTTGATAACATCGCCTGACCAAGTTTTTCGCTGTCTGAACAAACCTCTCTGCCAATCCGTTTGCTCTTGGGAAGTTTGGGGAGGATATGGACTGTTCAAATCCCCATCGTTTTGAAAATGTTTTAAACTCTGCTGAATTGAAAGGCATATTATCTGATTCCAGTACAGCTGGTACACCATGAACAGCAAACCATGACTTCAACTGTTTGATAGTTGCATAAATACTTGACGACACTTCAGCGAGTTCGAAGTAACCAGAGTAGCTGTCACCAAGAACAAGGTAACTTTTGCCTTTGAACTTAAAATAATCAGCTGCTGTAACCTCCCATGGCCTGATTGGAATTTGTTTACTTTTGATGGGTTCTTTTATTTCTGCCATGCTCTGACTTTGGCATACTGTGCATGATCGTATGAAGTCACTCAAATCTTCAAACATGTTGGGCCAGTACAAGGATTCTCTTGCCCTTTGATAACAAGAATTCCCTTGATGTCCAGTATGAATAGCTTTGATAATATCCGTTTTCATACCATTTGGAATTACAACTTTGGTTCCTTTGAACACACCTCCATCTTAAACCATCATTTCATCTCTGAAATTCCAAAATAAGTGCAAGCTCTTAGGCAACTCAGTTTTTGATTTAGGCCAACCATTTTGTATTACTTGTATTAGTTCTTGTAAGGTGGAACTTTTCAATGTTTCCTCTCTTTGACTCTTAAAAGCTGATTGTATGGATGTATTGAGAAGATTGATATCACTTCAAGGTCTTTTTCCTGCATAGTAGTATTTTCAGCCGTTTTACAGTCCCTACTTAAAACATCTGCAATGTGCATATTTGTTCCTTTTATGTACAATATTTTCGGATCGTACGGAATTATCTCTAGAAATATCCTTTGAAGACGAACAGGTGCTTCATTCAATGTTTTTCTAAATATTGTTTGTAGAGGCTGATGATCAGTCTCTATAGTCAATGGTCTACCGTAAATAAAAACAGTGAAATTTTGTGCAACCAAATTGTACCGCAAGAGCTTCTTTTACTATTTGTGGCATTACTTGTTCTGTTGGTGATAATGCTCTTGTAGCATAGGCAATTGGACGGTCCTGTAATAGAACAGCCCAAATTGAATGTTGGCTTGAATCAACTGACAGTCTCACAGGCTTCTTTACATCATAAAATCCTAGTGTAGGTGCTGTTAGTAATAGCTTTTTTTTACATTTTCAAATACCTTTTCCTGATCTACAGTCCAACTGAAGTAATGATCTTTCTTCAAAAGTGATCTCAGAGGACGAACTAGATCAAAGTAATTTGGAATGAATCTTGACAAGTAATTTAACATGCCCATTAGTCGTCTAAGCTCTTTTAGGTTGGTAGGGGCCTGCAATTGTTCGATGGCTTGTATTTTCTCTTCGTCAATTTGAATTCCATTTCCACTAATTATATGACCTAAAAAATTTTATTTTAGTCATCTCGTATTCGCATTTCTTGTCATTTAGTTTCAGTCCTGCTTCTGAGAACCGCTTCTTAACGATTTCAGTTACGTTTCTAAGTTCATCAACAGTTTTTTGCATAAATTATTATGTCATCCATAGCACATTCGGTGTTTGGCACATCCTTGAGAATGTCGCAAATTAACTTTTGGAAAATTTCTGGAGCGGACGCGAGTCCAAAAGGGCAATCGTATAAAGGAAAATCTTCCCCAAGGTGTAGCAAATGTCAAATAATCTTGAGATCTTTTCACTGACTCTTATTTGCCAGAAACCTTTCTCGGCATCTAGTTTAGTAAAATATTTTGCACACATTTAATTTTGCGAGGATTTCATCCAATGTCTTCAGAGGGTAATGTCTTCTGAGTAGGTTTTTATTGACATCAGTTGGGTCCAAACAAATTCTTAGTTTTCCATTTTGTTTAACCACAACTAAAGGTGACACAACTGGGGTTGGTTTTTGAACAACCGACTTGATTACCCCCCAACACTCAACCATTTTGTCTAACTCACTCTTCACCTCGTCCCTAATTGCAAATGGTATTATTCTGGGAGCATGTATTCTGAAAACTGGATTTTCAACCAAATCTATATCATAAATAAAATCCTTTATTGCACTCATTTCTTTCATATTATTTGTACTTTCTACCCTTTTTATCAGTCCAATCTGTTCACTTGTTGCAGCTCCTAATATTGGAGATACATTATCACTATTTGCAACTAAAAACTTGATCTTGGTTTCTTCTCGACTTTTATCAATAAAACAGTTTACTTCAACCTCACCTAAGACTTCAATGAAATGTTTGCTATACGAAACAAGGCGTTTAGTTGCTGATGAAGACATAGGTACGTTGAGGCGCTCTGCAATTTTTCTTGGCAGTACGTTACAAGCTGCTCCTGAATCAATGTTTGTATTGAAGCTTATGTTGCTTGTGTTTAGTGTAACTACCCATCGGTCGTTCGCCCTCACTACGAGCAATTTCCATTACACCTAAATATTGTTCCTCTGTGGTTATCCTTCTTACTTGCATTGTTAGGTTGTTCGACCGTAGAAACTCCTGGCATTGAAGTTTTTGATTCAGACCTGCAATACCTAGCAAAGTGGTTGAGCTTAGAACATTTCAAAACACTTCTTGCCAAATGCAGGACACTGACGTGGACCATGCTGGTTTCCGCAGTTTCTACATTGGAATATAAGATTTCTACCTAAATTACTAATTATTCTTGTTTTAAACTTTTAAAAACTGTTATTGACAACTTGACAAATTGCAGGCTGGTTATGCAGTGGTTCAAGCTGTTGACTGGCTACCTGATCTATACTTGGTGTTGTATTTTGTAAGGCTCCCAATTGTTTCTTAGTTTGCTCGACTAGTCGTGCCATTTTCTGTTGCCCTGCTTAGAGTAAGTTTTGGTTCTAGCAACAGTTTTTCTTTTAGGCAGGTGTCGCTTAGTCCAACTACCAGCCTATCTCTAATAAGTTCGTCCTTTAGAACCCCATACTCACAGTCCTGAGCTAAGTTTCTGAGTCGTGAGATGAATTCACCTACGCTCTCAGTTTTCATTTTGGACCGCAATGTTAAACATGTATCTAATGTTAAATAATATTCTTCTGAGGAGAAAAATAATCATCAATATGTTTTATTACTGTTCCTAAATCTGACTTTGCTTTTCCAGTTAGTGAGAAACTGTTAAATACTGGTATTGCTTCATACCCTAATATGGTCATGAATGTAGCTACTTTAACCTCACCTTCTTTTTCCTTCAACCCGGTTGCTTTGGCAAAGAACTCAAAGGTTTGTTTCCAGATTTCCCAGTTTTTGTAATCTCCATCTTCTGATATAGAAAAAAGGCTTGAGTGGCTTTACTTTTCAACATCTTCTGACACCAACTAAGATAATTAAGTTAAATACAACAGTTAAAACATCTTTATTGAAGGACTGGTATTGAATGAATAAATATTGGAATGTAAACAACAACAAAAACAAATAATAGTCAGCTGACTATGTCACAGAATACAGATGTTTTAACATTTATTTGATAACACTCTCATGCCGTCTATACAAGAAAGGCATTGAACATCCTTAGGTAATCTTTGGATAGATAATATTTATTTCAAATCTTGACATTGTCTTTTTTAACATTAATTCATGAAAAATCATATTTACCGTACAATGGAAGCATTTTACTGCTAGAAGACTTTGATTTTGTTTTTAAATTTTCTAGGAAGATTAAATTTGACTAATATGTATTTTATTCTTTGCAAACAAGTAAATATATATATATATATATATATATATATATATATATATATATATATATATATATATCAAAAAGAACAACTGCCCGTAGCTGTTGAAATAGGTTGACATCCCAAGGAGAACAGCTGGGGTTCAACACAACTGGGTGTTATGCTCGGGGGCTAAACGGTACTATATCGCCCATGTTAAAAAGCCCAATTATAGGTACACTTATCTCGGGTTGTATTTGAGATAGAGTTGAAATTTTTGGAGGATGTTTCTTAGGTCTTTGGCAAGCTATGATGAACCAAATATATTTTTAACATAAAAAATAAAACTTTTCTAAACTTTTTCATTTTTTATAATTTTTTCATTAAATAATGGGATATTTTATTTTTTATTTCTTTCAATTTTTTATATATATTAATGATTGGTTCTTTGAATTGTTTTTATGTAACAGTGAACGATGTTTAAAAATTTCAAAGAGATATCTTGAACGGTTCTCAAGATATTGGTACCTAAAGGTGAAAAAATGAACCTTTCGGTAATCGCAAAAAACAAACCAAGGTAGCCTTTATTTACAATGACAATGTAACTTACAAGAGTTAGAAACCTCCTGGACAGTAGTGATCACCCCCGCCTCCACTTTCAGCAAGCTTCTTTCTTCTCTTCTGCACTCTGGCTCTTTGGTCATCTCTCGGGCTGCTCTATCCGCTTTACGGGTCCAGATGTCATCCGCATCTTTCAGTGCAGCAACAGTACGTAATCCAAAATCACATAAAGTCCTAGTCCTGTTAAAACTTGTAGTATACTTATATTGCCATCATTAAATGTTAGAAGAGCATCTTTAGCTCCTAATTCCAAGGTTTTTCTTCCTACAAAGTTATTTTTAGGAATCCTTGTCTACAAAACATTATTAAAGGATTCATTCACGTTTTGTGTTTTGCCGTGCAAGCATTTTCGAAGCAAATCTGGATGGGCCAAAGCTTGAAAAGTAGGCTTTATGGCCTCCATTGCTGCTAAGGGGATGGCCCTTTTGTGATTGTAGGGTTTGTTTTCTGCTTGGGTTAGCCTATACTTACACCAGGTGTCTGGTGGCGGAGGACACAAGCTGTGGCTGGGATTACCATCAGTTGACAGACGGTGGAAGTAAATTGACCACACAGCTTTACTTCTTAGTTGTCAACATTGTTTCTAATTGCATTTCCATAGTAGCTTTGTATTTCATCAATAGTTTTATCTGGTAATTTTCCAGTCCCTTTGATAGATTTACCATCAGACAGCAAATTATTTCCCAACTTTTGCTTAAATTTTCTCACTCTGCAACTCATTATCTTTTGAATGTGGCCTGCACATTCAAGTTTCTCTACTTGTGTTTCTCCATATGGTTTACTTTTAATGACTGCTGAGTATGCCTTAGAATCACCATCTCCGAGAAACTTTACGTATTGAACTCCACGTGTAGTTTCAGACCGCTTGCAAACCGCAACTGCTGCGACAGTTTCGATTCCACCACTTGGACCTTCATAATTCTTTACGCAATGTGGTTCATGAGCAACCATTTTTGTATCTGTTTTGTTGCGGTTGCATCCAGTACAGTACTTTGTCATTACTTCTATGTCCAATATTTTGCCAGTATCAACACTTGTGACTGTGCTACATGAGTTTTTGGAAACAAATCCTCTGTTTTGCCATGTACCATTCATAGGCTATAGCAATGTCTCTAGACCCGTCATTATATTCTACTGCCTCTGCAGTAGCTTGTTTCATTGATAATTCCGCTGCATTAGATAACACTTGGTTCAAAACATCTGTGTACATCGATGGTTTTCTCTCACCATCCTGTCTTACATACATGTTTCCTGTAAACTTGCGTTTCTTGCACCATGTTTTTATTCTAGGCATTGTATATTCTGAGAAAGAACTATAAAAATATCAAATAGCAATTGAAAACAATTTTCACAAATTCACAACACCAGAACCATATTGTTGTTGATTTACAGCAACATTTATTTAATTCTCATTGCAGACAGCTGTTTTTAGACAGGTTAGCCAACATGTGTATGTTTTAAAAATGAAATAATCGGAATAAAAGGCAAATATATCATCATAAGTGAAGTTGATCAAGTGTCGCGATCACTTGAATTATTCAAAACATTCTGCCTATACGTGGGCAAAAAACCTAGATGTAAGGTTATTTTAAAAATTAAAATTAAAATACTTAGAAATGTCAAAATTCAAAAAGTTTTGCACCATTCTTTTCAGAAAGAAACATAGATTCAAAAAATAAAATTAAAAAAATTTGGAAAAAGAATTTTTCCTTTAGCCCCCCTTGGCAAAAGTGTGGCAAATTTTGACTTTCTGAGATATCGGGAAGTTGAAAATTGTTGACGAGTGAGTGCTTTGTTTTTCATATAATCTAAATGTTACATATATAATTGCGTATCTATATACGTAATCTTCTCTCATGGTTCGTGTAAGGTATGTAATTTCATTAAATTTGGTATACTCGATCATCCAATGTCTCTTTATGCTCCTTTTTAGCGGAAATATAATCGAGAACATTGTAATATGTATTATAGTAATTCGTGAGAGGTCTTGACCAATGACAGTTGTATGAAAAAATATTTGAAATTTATCAACCTCCGAATAACATCTTTCTCAGAACTACATACCGCAGACGCCAAAATCTGCATTACCGTCTGAGTTAATCAAGTCTGTAGTAAACTTGACCAACCCAGTAACAGATTGGCCAGTTCGCCTCGAGTTATTGCTAGCTCTTTTTGCTCAAACTTGTTTCGGTAAAGTACCAACTACGTTGGAAACATATTTGAGCTGTCGAAACCTATATTACTAGCAGTTATTAAAAATATTACATAGTAATTTTGAACATTACGAGACTCTTTTGTTGTTGGTTATCTGCTTAATTTCTTATAAAGCTTGCTAATGATATGAGGGTAAAAAAAGGAACACGAGATTTAGTTTAAAATGTATGTACAGACTGAAATATTCAGAAAATATTTGTTGGGAAAAGCTGATGTAATTTCTTACTTTAGTTCCTTGATTTTAATAACCTCCTTCCAGAAAAAGTTTAAGGAAACGCAATTAAATGTGTACAAAAATATATACAAGGTAATTCGAAAATCTATATCAACTCAATTAATCAAACTAAATTAATGTAAATAAGTACTTTATGACAGCTTCCAGTGATGAAGTTAAAAGCATAATTTACCTGGTATTCCTCAGTGATTCTGTCTGCGGTTTATGCATTACTACGTTTTCGTAGCGATTGTTACGTCTTCATGTGGAATAAAATTTCTTTACCATAAGAGCGCTTTATAAGTAGGATGTCACGTTGCTCGGAGCTCGCTGAACATCCTGTACTCTGTTACGGATACACACATAAAAAATTGAGACAAATTGTATAAGGTTTTTGAGGTTATTGAGAGAATGGTTAATGATTCAGCAAAAACACGGAGGCATTTTTCAAATAGTAAGATAGTTATATTTAATTATTGTTCAATTTATATATCAAAAACTGCGTTAAAGTTGGTTGATTAACTTAGTTGTTTACTAAAAGTAGTATTATCTGGTTTTATTTTGTTTATAAATAGTAACTTTGTTATTATCTGAAATTTAATAATAGGCAGTAAGCACACGTATTGATTGTGATGTTGGATGATTTTAAATTTCTACTTCTATTTTAAATAAACTGTTTCGCTCTGAGCTCTGAAAACTTTAAGTTTATTTCTGATTTTTATTTTAATGAAGGAACCCCTAATCAGATTAATTATAATCTTAGGGGCCCTATATTTTTCTCAAAGTTGTATTTTATTTTTAGTAAAAATGTTATAATAAGTTTAAAAGTTAAGTTAGTATATAGGTCAGCCTGGGAAAAAAGTATATTTTGTAAAGTGATAATTGTTGACTTGATATACATAATATTGTTTTTCATAATATTGCTATGTGCATTATGTTTCTTGAGAAAGATAAATAATTTGAATTAAAAATATTAAGCATAAAGTCATATTAATTTTTACTTTACCTGATAATTTTATGTATTATGCATTGTCAAAAGAAGAAGCTTTGAAGACAAAGCAAAATATGATCGATTGCAGACCGGCCTCTTTCCTGTATAATTATTCGAAACTTTAATACATTTATGTTACGTGATGGTTAAGTACAACTCATTAATTGCTTAGGAAAAACTATTTAAGTTTTAACTTTATTTCTCATCAAATCGTATCACCGGAACATGTTATTTACGTATAACGGATTTACATACAATTAGACTAAGCGAATTAATATTAATACTAATTTATTATAGTATATAAGAACGATATTTCTCGTATGCTAATTCCTACGCACTACACTCACTGCAGATAAGTGATTATAAAAACGAAGGTAGGTAGTGGCAAGTTGGTAATAGAATGAAACAGTAGTAATACAAACTAAAATGATAAGAGAATTATTTGTTTACAAAACTATAAAATGCTGTAACGATTACATGCCACACAAGAAGACCGACTTTAAAATTGGTATTTGTAACACCCCACACATTTTCATACATAGTAGAGGGAGCTCATCCTCGTATATCCTCTCATGCCCAGAGTGTGCAGCATCAGTCCTACACTACAGTTCTTATTGTTTAATCAGAATTTTGTGTTACCTTATTTACCCTCCACAGTTTCTTTCGATAAAAAATTGTTATATGTAACTGGCTACTCAAGAAGTCGCATTTATTGTTACATAACTGAACGTGTAATAAAACAGAAGTAGATAAAAGTAAAACACTTTAATAATCAACATATTTCTTGAGAACTTTGAAAGCTAATTCGGTGATACTAAAAAAAATCTAATAATGCATTGTGCAAGAGCATGACGATTTAATGTTCGAGTACATAACTTCCTCATATGATGATTTATATTGTTCGTTCGCATTAATAAATTGTTCTCTCTCACCAGTTAACTTTCATTAGATGTTTATAAACTATTACAAATTAAACTGATTTTATAAATTGTTGTATATTTTGCTTGGAAAACTGTGTTGTACAGAAATAAAGGACCACGTAATTATCACATTTTATGTCAAGAATATTTTAACGTAGTGATGTAGTTTTAATCAATTAGATGAAAAAGACTTCACATTATAAGCCTGCATACGTTTTACAAACTGCTCAATAAAAATTATACCTTCACAGTTTTCACTTAAAAAGAAAGCCAAGAATTTTTTAATAAAACTATAATGGAAACAAACTAAAGTGAAAATCCACATGGTAGAACTGAGGCCATAAAAATAATAATAAAAAATCGAAAACGGTCTGATTTGAACCAGGAGAAAGGCAAAAAAATATGTTCCATCTCATGATTTTGTTTCTTGTCTGCAAGTTTTTCATTAGCAATTAATTTATTTTAAACACTACAAGTACCTAGACAGAGGCGAAGTGGAACATTAATGCAAAATAATGAATGGACCTTGACCAATTACAAATCAGGAATTAGTGGAAAGCAGCAAATACGTTACCCCACAGCCTCTAAATGATCAAGGTGGAGTAGGTTCGTTATCGGTCCGTTTTCCCGTTTGGCCGCAGGCCAACGAGCAGAAAGCTTATGTTATTTCCTCACGGTATTTCATGTTATACATATTAGTTTTACCTATTCCAAATATGTTTCATCGTTATCAATGTTCGTGACATGATGTTCACTTAATAAAGAATGATATAACTCAGTGATTACTTGAATAATATTAAATAAATTGATACAGAGAATCGGTAAATTTATGTATAAAATAACACTGTCATGTAAACAATCCAACTAAATTTGTTACCCAAATTCCCCTCAGCTTTAGCTAATGACGTAGATGAGTGTGCACGCGCGTACATGTGTAAAAAAGCAATTATTACTTTTGACAGTGCTTTGAGATAAAAGACTTATTAATATGGACTGAACCTTTAAGGTTGTTTTTAAGAAAGGAATAATTTTACAATTATTTGGTATTGAAATCTCTTGTATACATTTGTTTCACGCTTTCCTTTATTTTGCGAAAGGCCTATTATTGTAAAACGATCTAATTTTCTTTGCAGCCCTCTTTATCACCAGCTATCTTCACAATAAAACGAAAATAAATTCAAAATATTTGTATCAAACGTGGGAATTTAATTTGGTATACACCATCCACAACTATGACATCATCAATGTAATCAATAAATACAATGGTAACAACTTATATATATATATATATTTATATATATATATATATATATATATATATATATATATATATTTATATCAAAGTTCTTACTATTTCTTCTTATATTCAATTCTTTAATTTTAAGAAATTCTCGATTTTGTGACCTGCTATTCGTCTTTTTAAACTATTCACAAACATTCCTGTACACTATTCTCGTAAAAATGTTTTTAATGTTACCAACCTAATTAGACCAATTCTCTTATTATTATCTATTAAATCACTAATTAAAGATTTTTTTTATAAGATAGGAATAAGTAGAAGTCCTTACAGCGGCGTTTTCGATAGCTGTAGAAGAAAACATTCACCTTAATTAAAAAAAAAAATAACTTTAAATTCGACATTTAAGGAATCAAGCTTGACCCTGAAAGAAATAAAAATGAAATACGAGTATCTCAAGTTTTTTCCTACATAGACGGGTGGGTAGAGGACAATAATTAAAAAATTTTAACTGTGAATGATTTTTTAAAAATAATCATACAATAAATTAATTTTCAATAAGTATTTGGAACGAATTAAAAATGAGGGCAGCCAAATAATCAATAGAAGTTTTATATTATCGACAACTAAAAGGAGTCACATTATCGTAATGTTTTAATACCCATTATTGCTATGTTTATATTCTTATATATAATTACGTACCAACTTTAATCGTAATCTTTCCAGAAGGGTTTTGCGTTGTACCGATTGTATTAAATAGTAATTTTTGGGGTAACTGGATTACCGGTGGAAGGAGTAGACCAGAAGAATGATAAGGAGTGGACAGTACAAAAAAGTCTTCTATCAGCGAGGCGCGCATCGCAGATGGGAGAGTTTGATAACGAAAATTGTGAGGTGGAGTGAGGTAGACGTGCCGTACCTCCCCATTCTCAGTGGATCTGTAGTAGTGGTAGGTAACGATATAAAGCCTTTGAAAGTGTTAGAGTTGTTTCTTGTTAATCGTCGTCCAGCCTGCGGGTAAGTGAACTTTTAACTGGAGTCCAGTCAATATTCATTCTTAGTTATTTTGAATAATCTTGGGGACAGAAATATTGTGAAAATTAAATTTAATGGGAATTTAGGAACTTGTCCTTTTGATCTGTGCAAGTTCCTGTTTTATACACATGTATATTACAAACATGTATATACTATTTTTATGTAAAAAAATACTAAAAGAGTTTTGTGGTTGTTACAGATGCTTTCAGCAATTTAAATCCCTAACACTGAAGAATATCTAATATTCTCTAAACACAGAAGAATTTGTATAATACAAAGATTGTTGATATTTAAAGTAAAGAAATTAGTAAACAGAATAAAATTTAATTTTGAAGATAAATTAAAGTGAAGAAATTGCCAGATCAGATTAGAGTGTGAAAGTTTTGAATTTTGTAAAATTGAATAAAAGACAAGCTGTGAGAACTTTGTAAATTTTTTTTGAGTGACGAATATATTGCAAGTTTGAACTTAAAAGTCATCAAGAAGTTTTTATTTAATTTTAAATCCAGTGATTATTTTCAAGAGAAGAAGGTTTATTTTAGTTTGAACTTTATTAATTTGAGAAGATTTTTCGTTTCCTTTTTGAACCTTCACAAAACTTAAATTTCATAGCTAAGCCCTCATGTGCCAGTAAAACGGTACGGCGTGATTGAGTATCAAACATCCGAATGTCCAAACATATTCAAAAACGTTTTGAAATTGTTGCCTGAGAATTAGTGAAGCATATCACTCGTGGTCCTGGAAAAATTTCATTTCTGTCTGTCTGTGTATATGTCCTCGCGATATCTCAAAAAATGAACTGACCAATATCCTTTTCGATAAAGCGTTATTTATAATTGATCAACTCTGAATCTATAAACGTGCACGTCAATTTATGGAGATAAGTGACTATGATAGCAACCATACAAAAGTAAAATAAATAAATTTATAAACAAAATATGTCAAAATAATTTTTTGCTTAACATTTAATATTTTTTTCATATATTATACAGAATAATAATTACTGTTGTAAATTAATCAGGCTACTCTTCAGTGTATCGTGTGGCTTGATTTATCGATAAAGATATATAAACTTTAAAGTTTGCATGATACATCATTTTAAAATACATAAGAATGATTTCTGTGATATAACCATTTCGAACAATAAAATTAGAGCATCATTGAAAGCTACCACTGACAAATCTGACACAAAATATTTTTTTTCTGGTGGGGGTGTATAATTTACTTGTATGCATTATTGTCTACCTACCTATAGTTCAATAGGACGACTCTATGATGAAATAAAGTACTGACTTGTCATTTTAATGTCATCTATGCCTTACAGGACCGACCTTATAATATATATATTTAAATTTTCATGGGTGAAAACACCCATTGGATGATTAATGTTGCAAAACTGTTCTTTTCAAAACGACTCTATGCCATGTAATTGCAATAGAAAAAAGCTGATTCAATTATGGCTACCTATATTCCATGGACTAACATTGGGTAGTATCTATAATAACAATTTGTTCTCTTGCAATTTTATAATTAGACATACACAACCTACGACAAGATCATATTGGGATTTTTACGTTCATATCAATCGTGCTTATTTTGGTATAATTTTTGCGTATACAGTAAATAAACGCCCAGAAAATATTTGTAATATTTCATTGTGTAATTTCAAAAGCTTTTTTTTATTTAACTTAGTAAATCAACTATCTATATTCAAGAAATGTAATAGTTAAGATTCGGTATTTTGACTTCCCCGGAAAATGCGACGTTTGTAAGGCTATTTTATCATAGGAGTAAATTTAAATGAAGACATCCAGGTATAAATCATGTTTACGTGGAATAAGTATGGCTTATTCTAATATAGTATTAGTGTCATACTAAACATCAGTATATTATATTTTGTAATAAAGAGGAATTACAATATAAAATTTTATACATATATTTGGAATTTTTGTTGAACTATACAAAAAACAATATATGTTTAAAACAGTAAACTATCATTGCAGATAAGATGACTGCTGCTATTAGTCATCAAATTATATAGGAACTAATGTTGAGACACCACTATAAATATTTTATTCATAAAAATAGTTCTTATGTATACCATATTTGGTTGCAATGCTCACAATTAATTGTAAATTATATTCTGTATAATATATATATATATTTTATATATATAATTATTACAGATATCGTCGGAGAAAATAAAACCAGAGAAACATTTTCTTTAAAAGTTTTGACATGAAAAACCATGTATTTGGAAGTAGACTTCAAGGACTTTTTGTAAAAAAAGTGTGAAAGTGAGATATTAAACCTAGGAGCTAACAAAACGGAATGTGGATTTCTAGAAAAACCAAGTGCACCGGAAGTCATTAAAAAGCAGACACCGTAGTGGAGTAAAAGACCACGAGGGAGTTCTTTACTTTGCTTGTTCTTTTGTTGCGGCAAGACAGCTTACATTGTGTGGCCTTATGACCGAACGTCTCATTTCCCGCTGGTGGTTGTTCCTTTGATTCTGCGGTCACTAACAAATGAAACAGCGGCGCATCTTGCTTCTTTTGTCAGCGGCCATTGTTTTGGAAGAGTGTGTTTGTAGAGGTGAGCTGTATGTTATACTGCAGTTTTAAGATTCTTGGGTATTTATACTCCATTTACAAATTATATTCAGGATATACTGCGTATAATTATTTAGGTTAGATTTGGGGATTTAGTTTTCTACAGTACTAAGTGAATTGTTACAAACAACTTATTAAAATTTAAAAAGAACAGGTCTAGATTGGAAAAGTGTAAAAACGTTTGTAAATTATGAAATTTAAAATTATAGAATGAAGCTGATTGTTGAACTTGAGGTAAGGACGGTTTCAATCCCGCATGGCACAATACAGTCGGTTGTTTCCATTAAATGGCATTTGCTAGTCTGCAAAATCACAGTTAAACAGTTAATACTATATCCAAGTACTTTTACTTCCAGACAGTGGCTTGGTTCGTCACAGCTTCAGGAGAAGGAAGATCAAAAGCACTACTATTTAACGATATTCCAGAAAATAAGCAAAACCAATAAAATACGGGGCTTTTGTCACGAAAATTGCAGGATTAAGATGTTTTTTTCTAACTTCTAAGTTTAATATCCCACTTCATCAATTAATCCTCTTTGCAGTCTAAGGAGAAATTTGGTACACTACTGAGTGATGTGCATCAATGATGCTCGGCAAATTCCATTGTTAGACATGCACTATTATACAATTCCTTCTTGTCTATCTATAAATAAATATTCATGCAAAATTCGAAGCATATACAGATCTTCTTAAGATATCATTCAAGTGTTTAAACAATTTTTTTATAAACATTGGAGGGTACTACAACATAGCAGTGAGCTGAATTGAAATATTGCCACTAACCTTTAATATTGACTTATTATTGACAGTGCGTTATAATTTCCCTTTACTCTTTGAATAACATTGTCATCACTAAAAGTCTCTTACGGTTATATATGTTATATACCTTTAATTGTTGTATTCAGCCTTCATCTCGTATCCATCATGGTTACATAGAATACCAATTTAAAAATATTCGCTAACTCTCAGCCAAATCCTATGGATGGAAATGCACCATTCTCAAAGTTAGTGTTGCTATTATTTAAATATTTTCATATAAATTTCAAATCTATAGGTCAGCGTGAATATACAAAAAGGCAGGAAAAAATTAAATTTCCCATTCACACGAGTAACAAGCTTCGGCAAAGCTCAGACACTGAAGGCAACTTAAATTTCAAAACTATGACTAATTTTAGATAAAAAATTCTACTAATAAGCTGTAAAAAGACAATTAATGGCATAGTATCGAGAATTTGGCGCTTAAAAAATTATTTTGTCATGATAATTAACCTTTATCACAGATTGGGTCAGACCATAAACACTTTTCATTTGAAAGCATTTTAAAACTCAACACTAAACCCGTGGTATTAAAACAAACTCATACTATTGAATAACAGTCACTTAGATACTTGTGTATCTATAGTTTTTCTCCAATAATTTTATGAACGTACAAGATATATTTAAAATGGACGTTTCCGAACGTTACCAGTTTTATATATCTGCAATATGTTATTGATAAGGTCATTCTTTTTTTATTATGTTCTAATGAAGAGGGCGATCACTTTTTAAGGTTTATTCCTTCTGCGCTCATGCGCCACTAGTCTGTGCGACGATCTTATCAAACAGAACAAGGGGAGAGTTAATTCAGCACAAGCTAGATTACAATTATATTAGAGATCGCTAACTGATATATACAGGGAAATGTTAAGGCTATGTTAATCTTTACCGTACTACCTTTTTATTTTCCAATATCCAAATCGAGCTTCAAAGTAAAAATGGCTTTTATTTTTATACTTTTTTAGTTTCATAAAAACGTTTGATTTTAGGAATATTCATATAGAAAGTAAATAGTTCTATAAAATTATTTTCCAAAAAAATTTGTATTATTACTAATGTGCGTGTAAATTTTTTCATGAAATATAACGCAATATCATATATATAGAGTTCCATGGTTAAAATGACCATCCTATAGTTAATTAGACGTCCCCATATCATCCTTCCAGTACCAAATCTGGTAAAAGTAGAGTACCTATAATTTTAGGCACCACCCGTTTACGTAACAGGGAGTTTTCGTTACTTTGTACAGTAATTTATTGACGGTAATAATAGTATGAAATATCAACTTTACCAACAAATATTTTTATTAAAATATAGTTAATTCTTCTCGTTATACATTATTAATTTTTAATAAATGTTGTTTCATCATATGAATAGAGATTCGTTTTCCAGGTCCTACAGATTCGTTCGGATTCGAGTAATTCATCGCTCTTTTGCTGTATAAACCAATGTATTTATTATTGTATACTCCAAAATGTTAAGTTGTCAGGATGATGGAATTAATCTTATGTATACTAAAATAACGGCATTGATACTTTAAGTAAAGATGTTTGCTGTGCCATGTTAGTACTTTTAAACATATTTATATGCATTATTTAATTCTGAATAAGTTGGTTTTGTTGCTTTAATAATTTAACCTGTTACAATGATATTATGTACCTATATTAGGAACAAAAAACATTCTACTGAAACCTTATATTAAGAATCTTATATTGGGATTAACAGTAGAACTCAAAGCCAATACATTACTTTCCTCCATAAAGTTCTCTTCACTATATTTGGAAATGAGTAACTTGTTTAAAGAAATCAGTGCACAAAGACATTGGATTATTATATGTGTTTTAAATATATATTTTCACTGCAAAATTATAGAAAAGAACAACATTGTATATATAAGAGCACCTTTGGCTTCACAATTAAATCAAATAACACAAATAAAATTATTTTAAACTTTTAATTATTTTAAGTAAACTGAACTTAGCACTGTCTCTTCCAACTAAAAATACTAAAATTTAAGTTTTTCTTTCTTACACTTATTTTATTTGCTTCACTACCTCATTCTTCATACTAAGAAGAAACAAAACTCAGCACTGTTAGAAATACAAGGCTTGTAAACAATGATGTGGAAACTGGAACACTGCAGGATGTATTAGTTCGATATGTTACGTCGGTATTGTCGATATATTGAACATCCGTTACTGCGCATTGATGCTGTATCACATCATCTATGTCTTGGTTCACTAAATTAGTCCTATCTATAACTTTTTCTCTTTATGACGTTTATGTACTTTATTACTTCCATTAGTAAAATAATAAGAATTACGGAGAGCTGCAAATAACAGCTCTCGGCCAAGAAATATTTATTCGGTCAAACATATTTAGTGATGGAATGAACATGAATTTAAGATTTATATCTAAAGAGTTATAGTTTTTAAAGACAACTGTTTAAATAATGGCTATAAATCTGGAAATTACCAGAAAAGAGTATAACCCTATAATATTATACATAATTTTGTATTGTACATTATTTGTTCAGTAAGATTTAAAGTAGCTTTTGAATTTGTGGTTGAAAATAGCATATTTGTAAGTTGATGCAACACATAATAAAAAAACTATATGTTCTGTATAATAGCCTTATATTCTTACACTCGTCATCATAGTCGTCTAGTTGTACTAAAGAGTGTGTGTTTCTTTTTAACAATTTATAAGTGGGACTATCACAATAAATAGTCTATTACAGTAATGTAGGAAACATAAAACAGGTCGAAAGTGCAGGTAAACGTGTAATTGAAGAATAACAGGCAGCAACCCTCCAGTCTGAGTTCCGCTTGTTATTATTACAACAAGTTTCATTAGTTCTTGTAGTTCTTGCAGTTATACACCTTATACAAACATTACTTCGTCAATTCACGGTTTCTGCATGGTACGTAAACTCACATTTCAACCTATTAATTATTCTGAATTCTAAATATTATTATCTTAAAATGTAAAAGCTTATCACATTCAATATAATGAAATCTTATACTTTCACATGATGTGTTCCCAAAAAGTCTAGGAATGTAATTTATGGAGAAAAATTTATTTAATCTGCAAATATGTAAAAGTATGTATCCGAAGGACTTCTATAGTTATGCCAGAGTTTTTGATCAAAGGTTTAATTATAGATGTAATTATAATCCTTAAATAATACGCTTTAAATATATGATTAGGTTTAATCCAACAGGAATGAGTATACTAAATGAGGAGAGAAACGATTACAAGTCACGCTATCAAATTAAAGAAATCAATAAGAATATTATTAGAAAATGATGTTTTAATGTTCTTAAATGTTTGAACTAGAAATTACGCCGCCTGTTTCTTCTCAATCGACTCGAATACGATTGAGTGCAGAGTGGAATTAAACTAATAATTTACTTAACAATATCAACATTTGGTCAATTAGTATGAACATAACCTAATAAAACTCAGTTTCTCAACGTTTGATGTCAATCTAACAATTAAGCAATCAATCATAGTTTACGATAATGAAATATCAGTGTACAATTATTTACCTTTATTGTTGTAGTTGTTTGTACAATGACGAATTCTAAGCACGTCCACCATTTTTCACGAATAAACATAGTTATCCTGCTTTAATCCCTGTGCGGCGGACCCCACAGTTTATTCTGCTTTATCCCGTGCGGATCCCGTGCGGCGCGGACCCACTGGAAAACGGGCATCGTAACGTTACCGGGCGTTACACTTTTTCATGAGTGACTCCGAGCCGCAACCTAATTTAAGACGTTGTCACGTCAAAATGAGTAGTTTGCCAGATATATTATTTATTTTATCTAAATTTCAGAAAAGCCTAAAAAATTATACTCTTTTTACTAATTTATGTAGGTTCAAATGTAAGGACTAAGTCCAATTTTTCAATTAGCGTATTGTAAAAGAAAAGAACAATTGGCTTTTTTACTTATCCAAAATCTCCATACGAAGGTTCGTATCTAGGTAGATTTGAAACTCAGCAAAGGTATGGCAGTGTGGTAAACATATACTGTAATTAAACACATATTTACACCTCCTAAAGGTGTAATAAAATATTTCAACGATTATATCTTTAAATTAAACTAATAAAAAGTAATAATATGCTCTGAATTAAACTGTTTGTTTTGGTCTATATTTAATTTATATGTTCGCTTATGTATCTATCTGATATATAGATCAGATAGCAGATCTTGACAAATGTTACTCATTTAATGTATCAATCACGGAACGATGGAAAATGTTCGGATATATTCTCTTTTCTTCTAAAGTTGCATACTATAACGCAAACTCACTTGCGTTTATTCACTAGATAGTTGACCGGGGCTCTAACATTGTATCATTGAAGAATCAGGATGCAGCAATGTATCTTGCCGAAATGATATATATGATGTGTATTTTTATTTTATACTATAAAAATGTTTTACTTCATCCATCTGCGTCAGATTGTGGGTCATTAATTTGTAGAAGTAAAGACAAACTATTCTTGACTTGACTATGTTTATCAAAACTTGGGTGAGTATATGAAGAGAAGACCTGAACTGAAATGTGTACTTGGACGAATTATTGATAGATGTGACAGTCTAAATAAACATAAACCTATTGTGTGGTTATGGTTGATTTCAGCGTTTTTTTTTTTGTCTGTACCTACTTTTACTGTTTATCGGATGTGGCAGGTAAAACAATGAATAATTGTATGAACAGCTCGGCTATTGAGGGACTGGAAGGACACAATACAATGTTGTTATGTTGTTGTGGTAGGATATTGAGCGGGAAGTTCTATTAAGTTGTTAATAGAGGGTCAATTTACCCAACGGCTATATCCGCCCTAGTATACCACACAACAGTGTCAACTACTATCAAGTGATTCCTAAATTTCCCCTTATATATATTTTATCATACCGGTGTGAAATGCTTTAGTCAAAATGTTTAAAACTATAATTGAACACTAAACTTTCTCTTTTTCAGTTATTTATAATTTACAAAAGGAATGTTAATGAGTGTTAACCATGATGACGTAACGTACCTTACATTCCCAAATATGAAGAAAAGTTCAGTGAGACATATGACTGGTAGTCTTGTCCGTATTATGTTACTCAAGCTAAATCTATAACGTTACACAAAATTGATATTTTAATATTTTTCACATAATATTTTATACCAACATAATGTATACTAACTTTATTGGCCATGTTGAAATTGAATACTACAACATAAAATAGAGGGTGTAAACTTAAGCAGTAGGCAGCCTTTGTAGCTGGCAAAAACTGGTAGGACAAGCTGACTTTGACACCAAAGCCGCAGAGCACCTTTGCTTTGTACACTTCGTATCTAGTAACAAAAGTTTTAAGAGTACAGATAATTTAGTGAAATCGTTCGAAAATAATGAGAGAATATTAAGACTTATTTTTAATGGTAATACTTAACTACTGTAACATGCACAGTACATAGTGACTTCCATTACCATTGATAATGCTTCGTCTACTATCGTTATAAATATTATACTTTAATAATGTGTTAATTGAAACATATTTATAATTTAAATGTAAGAAATATTCGACACCGGACTCAATTATAATAATTTACATTTGTATTTAGTTCTATTGATTCGATTAAAACGAACTCTATCATATACTTTTTTTATCAAATCAGGTTTTTCTTCTAAGTGAATTTATTACTAATAATGTATATAAATTGGAAACGAAATTGCTTGCAACTTAAATTATCGGCTGCATAGTCAGAAGAGGCTAACTAAAATCAAAATATATATTCTAAAACAGCGTAAAATGTTTTATCCACAAGCTAATGTATAATGTACTAATTTTTAAATTTTATATAACAAATAATATATTAAAAGTCAAATTTTAAATATAAATAATGTTAAATAATTAAAAGTCGACTTGCTGATTACGTCTAGTAGGTTATAATTATGTAGGAGTTTAAAATGGTGCTTTTCTTTTGCTTAAGGCCCCAAGCCAGGCTTTTACATTCCGGTAGATTAACTACATACCGAATTACTTGTTATGATGACGGTTTTACTATTAATAATCCAACTAAATACGATACTGAAAATGTGTACTTTTATATAAAAATTGCTACATAAAAAATAGCTGAGGATAAGAAATACTTTTTCTATTGAAAGTTAAAATAATTTTTATGAGACTAATCTACAAGCATACACAATTATACTTATTTTACGTTATTCCTCTACTAACTTTACTTTTTTATAATTATTAATACACATAGTAAATATCTATTTTTACTAGATCTGTTAAATTTAAGTGATAGTTTGATACTAACATCATTATTAAAGTATTACTTAAGTAGATCAATTTAAAATAGTAGTAGTGTAACATTTTCCTTACAGGTTTTTAAAGTAGGTAACAATACAATATAACGAAAATGAAAAGAAGAAAATACAGAAAAGTATAAGCACTGAGTGCTTTGTGACGGACACAATTACGATATTTTTAACGCTAACCTATGCTTGTACTGGAACAAAAGTTTAACAAAAAATCTTATAAAATAAGTATAGGTATCTTTAATTTAACACAAAATAATTTTACGGGTGTAGTATAAGTAGTAAGATGAATATCTATTCATCATAACTGTTCAACAAATATTCTGTTTTTTAATTAAAGCCTAATAATGTATGCACACAACATTTTAAGTTGAAGGCGTATATTTCAATATCTCTGTTAATATTGTAAGAATATTCTTATTTATAAGGAAGCAATTAATATTTCGAAGACTTATTTCAGTAATTTTAAAACAATTCAGTGATACATTATAATAACCTTTAGTAGTAGCAATATCTAAAATTATGACGGGTTTCAAAATTTCATTAGTTTTGTTTTAGTGCAATACATAGTTACGAGAATCGCAGACAGTTTCTGTTATGTAAGGGCTAGTCTATAGGGCATCTATCTTCCAAGTGCTCGGCTTTGCCATTGATTGGAGCCTAATGACCTGTGGAGCTAGGCGGCTTGCTCTCGTGATTACTGGGCAGTGATTTAGACGGAGATATTTGCCAAGTGTATCCATGTGTCTAATTCACATGGTGTTTATAAAATCAAGAAATACTTAACACATTATAAATACTTATTGCGAACATGTACTCATGAAATAGAACACATGTTCACTTAATTACATGAATAAGTTAAATTACCTATTTATTTTAAACTTTTTATGTGATCGCCTTATACGAGTATTAACCCTTTTAAGTTATACATGTTCAAATTGTGTAGTTCAACAACATTTTCAACTGTCAAACACATTTATTTGATATAGGAATACATTTCTGTAAGTTACTCATTGTTGACTAAGTATGACCTCTGAATGTAACATATCGTATAATTCACTAAATTGTCGTACAAGTCACTAAGTGGTTATATTGTGATTGAGTATAACGGATATATATTTTCCTTAAATATAAAAAGTTTTCTGATTTAGTTTCCTTTGAAAGTGATATATTTTTAATTATTTTACAACAATCAAAACGATATAATACATTAATATTAATGTATATAAGAACTAAACTAACTTTTAAATAATAATTGTACGTTTTGTATGTCATATAAATAATTTACAGGCAAAACTTAGGCCTCCGTTGAAAATTAAACAAAATTGAAATACATGACAGGTAGCTGTTAGGCCCGTTGGATATACATACAGGGTGTTTTGCGAGAGGTTGGCACAACTTCAGGATGTGATATTATGAAAAAACACAAAAAACCCAAAATTCACAGGAAGCATAAGACCTATCTCGCTTCGTTTATTGCCTGTCTGTCTATTTGTGTTTTTAATTTTTTTTTACCGTATCTCAGAACTCGTCGTAGCAAATGACATGAAAATTGGCAGATGTGTTAAGATAATTAAAGAGAAAATTAATTTAAATTAATTACATATATTACTTTCCATTTCAAAATTGTGGTATTCAAAATTTTTTAAACTTTGATACCCAAAAACCGTTAATCCTACTTAAGAATTACAAGAATAATTATTTATTTAAAACTTAATTACAAAGGTAACAATACAAAATTATTGAACATTGGTTCAGAAATAAAATAATAACATATATTTCACTTAGTGAGTGTTTGTGCTTTCTTACATGTAGAAAGCATATTTTAAAGTATATGTCCTAATTATTTGTTAGTAGGACACATGCTCATATAATAATTCTTTTTGCTTTTTTTCTACTATCATATACTAAAGTTGTACCAACCTCGCGCAAAACATTCTGTACATGGAAGCGGTATATTTGTTGGAGATCTCCTTCTTAGTGGATTTCAGCATTTATGTTTATTATATATGCAGATTTTGTTTTGTGTTTGATTTGGTGGTTAAATTCCCAAGTTTTCTATTGAGTGTTCTTTTCTTTTTTTTATTTAATGTTTACTTCAAGTTGTACTATTACCTCGTTATAAGTAAGATCTCGTATTTACATTATAAGTATTATAACGTAGGGTAATATTTAGTCACGTTTCTTGGACGCCAGACTGTTGTTGTGTTATGAAGTAATCTGGAAATTTCGTACGAAGAGAATATATAACGCTTTAAAATATCATAATATTTATCATCAAAATTATCGCTAATCTGGCATTGTACGTATAACACGTTAATCACCAATTCCGCTAAATATAAAAGGTGGATAAAGCAAGCTCTCACCCAAGCTTTGATGTCAGGGCCAGACCGCGTTATATTCATCCACGAAACAGCTACTTTTAATTAACTATTTATATCTTTATAACTTATTTTTGGGAAGAATTGTGAGATATTTATAATTATTGGAATATTTTTTATAACAAAAAGGCTTTTTTATATTACAAAACTAATCCAGTAGGTTGGACAGATTTTACCAGTGTCATTCCTCGTGAACTACTAGATAAAGTTATCAATAAAAGCATTCTCCTAAAGCTAGTTTCCCTTGAAATTTCCTTAAATTTTATGCTTAGTTTAAAGTTTTTTTATAACAAAGCAATTAAAATTTTTAATTTTGTATACAGCAAAAAATTCCAACGCACTTGTTATTCCTTTGAATTAAGGTTGTTACACTAGTTAAAGTTTTTTTTCATGTTTGTAGAATTTCTACTCGCTCCTTTTTTCTGTTTTAAAAACATATATTTAAACTTTCTTTTTAGTGTTTAAAAAAATCAGATTTTTTTAATATTATATTTCTATTTATTCAAAAATTTCAAGTATTCCATACCAGTATATTTTATTTCGCCTGATTATTAAAGATTATTATTAGGAATTCCGTAGTTCTTATCTGAACTTTTTAATTACACAATTAATTACAAAATAATTTTAAAATAAATTTTTAGGCTAAGAAGTAAAATAAAAATTATTATTATTTATTAAAAAATTTCTCTTCGAGCACCTACGATTTAATGGTTAAATATCAATTAGATGTGGACGTTTGCATTTACATATTGGCCTCAAAGCAAAAGAGATTCTCTGGATGAATAAAAATAATTTTATATTCTATTAAATTTTGACCGATTTTACTCGTATATGTATGTGAATTTGACGTAATGGAACTCTGATGTTTTATTAACAATTCATAATTATTTCATTTATAAGTGGTCAATAATTGTACCCTAATCATCAAAGGGATAAAGGATTTATACATGCATAAGAATCAACTCAAATTGTGTCAACGCAAACAAATCTAAAACATTGTTGAAGATATTTTTTTAATATTTGTTCTACTCTTACAGTTAATCAAGGCTCAGGTGACATGTTAGTGCCTGCAGCAGTTAAAATACACCTTTGATTATGAACTCCCTTTGAAATATCACAGTATAAGGCTGCAGGGTTGCTTACCTCTCCTTCACTTTACAGTAAAAGAGGTAAATAAATTCACATTAGATCTTTAAACTAATGCACCATATGTGTACGGCAAAAATGTAACAGATGAATATTTTCACGTAATTACATTTATTTTATTAATTAAAATAAAATTATAATTTTAGCAACAATGTTAAAATATTAGTTTTGTTATAAAAATATTGTGATTTTAAACTCCCAAACAATTTCGGAACATCGGAAAAAATACATTATTTACAATTTCAATATTTTTAGTATTATAGGAATTTAAATATTTAGGAATTCTCGATCTATAAAAATATTAAGGAAGGAAGAGCCTTTTAATATAAAAATTATAACTAAATTAGGTCAAACTTTATACAAGTGTATCATCCTTCAAAACTGTTTTTAAAAATAACTGGATTTTAACAAGGAAAAGTAGCGGAGTACAGTCCTGGCGGCTGGACCGACTTTATTACACGCTGTCTCCTGGGTTATTTTTCGACCCCACTGGTCATTGGGATGCTTGAAATGAGATTAGTAATCCCTTATAATCCATTACAAGTTTTCCTGAAATATAATTTTGCATTATAAAACTTTAAATTAAAAATGTTGTATGTATCAGTTATAATACAATAGAATGTAACTAATTCCCAATCCCGTGGTATAGAGCTGGCCACGTGATATCGTGTGGCCCACGTAGATTTGCGGGGCTATTTTCATTATTAGCGACATCAGCTTGGTCAGTAAGCCATTGTTTAGTTAATAGGCTACAGCCACCCGTATTATCTGCGGTTGGACTAAAATACGTCATGAAACAGCGCCTAACTCCAGTATTGCAGCATATACATTTTGCAAGATGGGTATATTCTGATATATAAACATAATGTATAGTTTTCATGAATTAAAATTAATTAAATTTAAAAAGGACTAAAATATATAGTAAAATAATTATTTAATTTTGCCAACAAAATTTCCCAAGAGCCCAAAATATAAAATGTTACCTTGTGTGAAATTTAATATACAAGGTTGAGTGTCTTACAACATAAATCAGTGTCCAGTACAGGTTAATCAATAACAGAAAATGCATAATGAAACATTAAAATAATTGGATATCTTTATAGATAAGTCCTGTTTATTGCAGAGCTGGTCTGATCTTCCACCTCAAAGGTTGTTTGACAACTTCATTGAGTTTACTGCTGCGTTCTTTACCACGGTATAGTTACATGCTAATGCTTTGATAGGTAAGTTATATACTCGTAGACTCAAATAAGAAATATTGGTGCGATCCATGTTTGGTTGGTTTATTATAAATTTTTTTCTTAATAACTACTTAAAACCACCCTTTAAATTTATTTTAGAAGACACGAAAAATATACAGCAGTTATTACCATTCTGTGCAGAATTGTGGGCATTTAAAGCAGAATTTCGTAGTAAATTGTCATTAGGCTTTCAGAATATTGCTGAAGGTAAATAAATAAAAGTTGTTGAATATGTGTATAAAATGCCTGCATTGAGTGACATTGTTGATTTATTATCTTAAATTATTTAAAAACATATCATTCCTTGAAGCCATAGGGAGTAATATAAACAGATACATATTGTATAAGTATCACATTATCTTCAGCTATTTTTCCTTAGATCTGACTACAGAATTGTTAGTTTAAATGCATACGAGTATTTATATGTTTATAAACATATCTTATGGTATGGTATTCTGATAAGAAATTCTTATACTCTACCAACAACTTATATAAATAATACAATATAACTAGTATAAAATGCAGATTCATGTATGATCCCCAGAGTATATTCTATTTTTCATCGTTGAACACCAAATAGTTTTAATAGAACAAGTTGGGGCTTTTTTATTACTATTTATCATGTAGAAGTCCATTGAAAACCTAAAAAGTTGGTGAAGAAAACAATGTTAAAATAATCAGTTTTTTAAAGTATTAACTATAAGAAAGAAACCGGGATAACAAAGGGTGAGTAGGAAAGAGAGAGGGGGAATGTTAAAGGTCTTTTTTTATGTCCACGTATTTCAAATCTTCAGTGCCTTGTAAATATGGTTTCAATCACCTGCCAGTGTCAATATGATTTACTGAAAAATTTCGCCGTACATGAAGTTCTTCACGTACGTGAATTTTAGGAGACCATAATCAGAGTGGACAAGGACAACGATGTCTTCTGGACGTCTAACTCTACTTAAAAGAACGTACAACTGGCCGTGGGTAAAACAGTCAGTGCGAATGTCGACTCCGACAAGATCGATTGTCTGAACTTAAACAATAAAAATAAATGAAATTTACTTTTTACTTATATATCTAGTGATGATGCGCCGTTTCCGGAAATGATGTCGACCGCCATCGAACTAGTAGTTATGGAAACTACGGGTAGAACTAAAATAGTATGCCAAATTTCTTATTCATAGCTCAATTCGTTCTCAGTTGTTTTTGGTTAACCAAACTTAAACGTCCTCTGTCCCTATCTATTATTTACATTAATATTTAAGTAGTTTGAGTGAGGTAAGGACACGATAAACATATAATACACCTTATTTCTAGATCGTATTTTTTTCTAAGAGACACTAACATTGAATTTGAACTACTGACGCTGTCAATTTATTTAATTTACTGTTTATTGGCCGGACAGGCAATATCCTGCTATTAAGGAAGACCAGTTGGGCCCTCTTAATATAAAGATAAACCAATATAAATAATGAATTATTAGGATTGGTATAGTTCCTAGAAGAAACATCTGCCTATCCGAATGCCTATGCTTATTTAAAGGCTGGGTTCCTTACGTAAAGAATACAAATGAATGAGATAAAAAATAAAGTCACTGTATCGTCCTTTCTTTTCGTGTTTATCCACTGCACTCTTATTTATCATTTGTCATCAACCTAAATATGATAATTTATAGCTTGGTGTTATTAAAATTCGGCCTTTCTGCACTATGGGTTTTCAGATAAACTAATAACTGATTCTGGTGAATTATTTTACATATTTTGTGAAACGGATATATATATATTTGAAGCGTGTGAAATTACTAACGTGACTGATGGTTATAATTAAATTACAGACATTTAGTTCTGCACATTTATACATGCAGAATAATAACAAGTAATAAATGAAAATGTAGCTCTCCTACAGGCGTTCTTTAAATATTGTATTTACAAAAAGAACAAGAACACCAATACTAATTTTATTATAATTGATATAGGTAAACAAATTTACTATTATTTTATCATTGCAGAGCATAAAATTATAAACAGTTTATTTTGTTGTTAATTATATACTCTCTAAGTACAAAGAAAATACTATGCTTCAATCGTGAAAAGCTCACATAAAAATGCTATTACTAATTAATAGAGCAATTTTTAATTATAAAATATTCAGAACGGTCTTATAGTCAAAATTATAAAGTCAAATGGATAATTAAGTTGAATTAAAACTCATACCAAAATAATATATACAGGGAAAAGATTCCGTCAACGCCAAATTAATTAATTAAGAATAATTTATTTTACTCAATCAAGATGACATTTGTTTTACATTAAGAAGTAATCATTCGTAAATCCTCTTACCAATAAAATTACGAACACTTTGACTGAAGCTCCGGTTATTTGAAATTGAATGTACGAGTAAATATAACCTGCAGGTAATATACCTTTAATTTTTTAAATAATTTTAAATTCACGCTGCTTCTTCCGTTTATGATTGCTAATCAATATAATTCAATCTTGTTTTGGCAGAACTTGTAAATTTCTAAGTTTATATATATATATATATATATATATATATATATATATATAAACTTTATATAATATATATTATGTACAATATATTTCATATATATATTTTATATATAATATATTAAAACCATATTTAATAAGGAGCTTTTGGAGATAGGATAGGAGAGGCTTCTCATGTGTTTATCATCTGTTTCATACACTTGGTAATTCATAAATATACAGCAAGTCCTTGCATGGGTTTCCCAACTTAATATGCAATACTTTTAAATGTTTTGGATCATGTAAAAACCCTATAATCGATAAATCGATGACCTACTTAGATGAATTGTTTATAAATAATAATAATCGAAAGGTAATATCTTTGCCAAAATCTACGTAACCACTATGTCCAGTTTTATAGAACTCAGAATGGCATAAGGATAATTCTTTACATGTGGCTCTACTCCAAATGTGCTAAGTATAAATAAATGATTAAAATTAAGCTATAAAATACTCATTAAAAATGAATTTATATTAACAATTCTTTTTACAAACTTGAAACACCATATGTTTCGTTTTGCCTTTCATCAGATGTTTTTGAGTTAAAACGTTATGTTGTTACAAGTTCTTATAATGACTGAAACAAATGCCCCTCTTTAAGGGGGGTCCGTACCAAAAATTTCATTTTTTTGAGTTTTTTTGGTTTTTTTTAGTTTTATATTCTTCAGAACCTTACCTTTTCAAAGATGTGCTTATTTTCTTTCTATCTTTATTAGAAGTTATTGAAAAGAAAGTTTTTCGAAAGCATTGCAACCAATTTATGGTGAAAGAGGCAGCCCCGCTGGGAGACGGAACGTGGTGTAAGTTCAACCAGAGCTTACTTGATAATACTGAGTATGATCATAACAAACACTTTCATTTGCCAAAAGCTGTTATGCTTGCTATCAAGCCAATATTTAGGGATTTGGCTGATCCTGAGCTTTTGAAAAAAATGTGTTAAGGGCAAAACACAAAACGCAAACGAATCATTGAACAATGTGATTCGGTCTGTAATACCAAAAAGGGTTTTTGTTAGCCTACCAGTGCTAAAATATGGGACTTATTTAGCTATAAGCACATTTAATAATGGCCTGATAAGTAGAGTACAAATAATGGATGAGCTTAAACTTTCTCCTGGTAAAAATTTGGTTGCTGCAATGAAAAGCCTTGAGAATAAGCGACTCAAGAAAGCCGAATTAGCTGCAAATGAGCTTGAGAAGAAAATCAGGAAGGCTAAGGCATTGAAGAAAAGAAAGTTAGAGAACCAATTTGAGCAGGATGAAGCAGACAAACCAGCCTACAGCACTGGCAGCTACTGATGTTACCAAGTTCACTGTAGGTTAGTACAACGATTTTTTCAATCGCGTTTTCCCAAAATTTGTATTTTCTAACTTTGATGTAAGTTTTCTCAGGACCTGTTAAAGATATCTTTATGAAATTTTCACTGTGTTTGTTTTAGTATTTACTAGTCACTAACACAAGGATTTTGTAAAATTTTTAATTTTTGGGCTTATAAAAATTAAATTTCTGAATTAAAAACTTGAAATTTAACACGAGTTTTTAAAAAATTTGTAGAAAAATTAAATACAAAATAAACAAAAATCCTTGTGTCAGTGACTAGAGTATTACATGATTAATAAAATAAAATAAAACATTTCAGTGTAGGTTCAACACAACTCTATAAAAATTACATATAATTAACATTACGGAGATAAGCGAACAGACCCCCCTTAAGCATTTATTAATATAGCACTTCTTAAATTTATTTCTTCAGTTTTAAGAACTTTTATAAGAAATTATTTTATGAGTGATAAATGTTGTATAATACTACTATTATATTTTATTTAACTATATTAGTTATATAACTTTTCATATAACAAGTCTTACAGATTGTATTTTATGACACACTCTCTGAAAAATTTGCAAGCGGCTGCTTCAAAGAAACACACCCGAGACCTCCACATGTAATAAGTTTTCAGTCGAGGCTTTCATGTCAGTTTTCTGTTTCTGTGAACATTCTGCAAAAGAACGAATACTTAATGGTCATTGTACATGTATTAATGATTTAAAGTAACCTGAAAACCTATTTTTATACTATTTAAAGTACTATTTCTGCACATAAAAGTTTGCTGACTACAATTAAGAAATTGGTAAATCTCCATTTAATTTTCCAGTGATAGCGTTTATATATTTATCTGAAATAATTAAATATTACACACTAAACGTTATCTCGGTACTAAGAAAAGCAAAGCAAACGCTTTTACAGGGGATATTAATATAAAATTGACTAATTTATGGAAAGATTGTGTAATTTAGAATATTTTTAAATCTAAAATTCCAAATAACAACAATTATTTATGTAAATTTATCAAAATTTTCGTCTGTAATTTTTATAGTTTAACTTTTACTGTGATATATTAGCAAAGATAATTTTTAAAAAATTCATATTTATCTCAAAATCTATATTTAAAATAATGGGGTATTTTTGCAGAACAGGAAACTGCAAAAAAACATATATCTACATACTGATTGAAATCGTATGGGCACTCATTGAAATTCATGCCACAATTTAATTTAATTTTATAGGAGTGTAAAGATGGTTCGTGTTGCATAACGTAAAATATATTTCTAGATTTTAAGAAAGTATTGATATGTTCATTATGACAGGGAACTGAAAACCCTCTAATTCACTTAATCCTACTTCTGTAAGGATTCTGGATAGGCAAGATATTCCGGATAGTTAATGGTGAACGAATGGGTCATCATGAGGAAGGACATGCCATTTTGAATATTGGAAGGGTCTATCCAGTAATATTGGGTAGGGAAATGTTCCTACTCACGTTTCTATCGCAATAGCCTAAAACACTAAAACACCATAGACACCAACAATTATTTTTCTCAAATTTGTGTTAATTGTGTGTCGCTGCTGGGAAATTTAGTAAATTTATAAAGTTACAAAATGCTGTATCCTTTTATGTACTCAGCGTATTCATAAAGTTAAATTAAACACATATCCGGATTTTGTGATTTAGAACTAAACCATGTTACTACAACTAAACAAAACCTGGTCAAAGAAAATAATGGATTGGATACAGATTTTAATTCATCTAAAAAGTGTTAATTGCCACTGTAGGAGTTAATTAACTACTAAAGTAATTATTCTTAAGAGATTGGCATTTTACTTAGAAGTCTCAAGTGCATTGTTATTGGTATGTATGGTAAGTTCTCATCCTCTTAATACAATCGTAACTAGAATTCTCTGGAGCAGTTACATGTAACTCAGTAGGTCAATCAATACAACCACAAGACCTCCTTGAGCTTCAGGAGTCAGGTGGTATGTCCATTTATCCTATGTAAAGTAATTGAAAGTACCAGATGATGAATTCTTACAATTTGAAATGTAAATTGTACAAAATAAAAAATATATATCAAAAAGTGTTAAAATGTTTATTAATGTATTTATTTACATTTTAAAATTACCATATGTACCTTAAAAAACATATCAGTTTGGTATTTAACTTTATATCCATATATTATTTACATTGTGCTATATATTAATTATATACTTATAATAAGTGCTAAGTATTATTTGTTGTGTACCACATTCTAACAAACATACTCACACATTATATTATCAAAGTAGCATAATATGTCATACAGAGGTAACTATTTTCTATGGTGAATAAACAAGAATAACAGGTGGATTCATATGATGCAATCACACATTTCCATACATAGTGGCGGATCTGCTGGGGGCTACGCGTGCCTTGCTTTGCTGAACACCACTTATAATATAAATAGTTCAAAATTTTTTAATACTTCCTTCACTTAGAAACCACGTTAGGAACCCACATGTACGGTTTTACAGATGGTAAAAATAAATTGCTACAGAAAAAAAGCATTTTTACCGTTGATAATTTCAGCTTTTAATTATAAGTACCATATGATCAAATATAAGAAGGATGGACACAATGAGTTGTTCATATATTATGTTTCACAGAAATATACAGATTTATGTCACGTAAATGTTATCCCGTTGAGTTAAAGATTAAAACAAGAGAAATATTAAAAAATAAGTCTTATATAACCAAATCACAAGCGCGAGGATTCTGAAATTACGTAAAAGTAAAGAGGTGTAAAGATGACGTAAAATTTTAATCAAATAAAATGCAAATATTAATTATTGTATTATTAGATACTACAAATATTAAATATACACCAAATTTTGATTTACAATAATTCCTTTTAAACATGCAGCGAAAAACACAGATTTATAAACAATAAACTAACTTTCGTTACATCTTAAAAGCAAAACAAGTTTAGTAATTTATTATGGGTAGAATACCCTTTCTAAACATAAATGTAAATACTTTTTCAGAACCAAATATTTTGTATCGAGAATTTCTACAATAATAAGCAGGTATTTTATTGGCTATCGAAATTCCAGATATTAGTAGTTGTAGAATCAAAGAGATTAAAATATATCATTATGAAATATTTCATCAGCTGAAATGCCCCCCTGAAGTTGGTGATCGTAGCGGATAAGTTAATATACAGTATTAAAGTATTAAATACAAAAACTCAACTACCCGTAATATGTTTTATATTAGTTTAGATTATTTATTTATATAAGGTATGCTTATGATCCAAGAACCTTGTTGTCTTCGTCTGTTTATTTCTCCTTTTAATTTAATGAATTGATTTTTTTATGCAGGTACTAGGCTCTACTTGTTGTGTTCCATGCTGTATCAACTGTAATATGTATAAAACTGTACGTTTTGAGAATCGTGAGTCACTAAAATTATGGAAAATATTATAAAACCTGAGTTTAGTATATAACACAACTCTACATTTTGCTTAAAAGATCATGATAGAAAACGTATATGCGTTTACAATGGATTTTGGTAACGAAATGAGTAGAATTGTTGTGAAAAATTTTTTCTATTTTAATATTTCACTTAAAATTACAAGTATTTCACTAACATTTAGGAGCCGAAAGCATTATTACGGAACTAAAAAAGACATAAGAATACAATTTTAAATAAAATAAGCTACTGTTTTAACTATCAAAAAACTTATTCATACGAAAACAATTTTAACGAAAACTTCCATTTCTGTAACTTCCTACTTACGCGTTTAGTATGAACTGTAATAGTACATACGAGATATAATTTGGTAAACTACGGTTGCTTTATCCTCGTCTAGTTTAGTACGCACTGTGAATATACGTATGAGATATATTTATAAAGTACGTTCTTATAAATGCGTTGTATGTAACAGAAGATGATCCTCGACCAGGTTAACATTCAACGTCAATCTACTTACTGTATATATTTGTAAATTACACTTGCATGTTAAATAACATGATTCTAAACCAGTTTAGTATTCACAGTGAATGTACGTACAATATACCTTTGTAAACTACGCTTCTAGGTAACAGAACATTATTCGTGACTAGTTGAGTATACACTGTTAATGTTCGTACAAGATATATTTGTAAACTTCGCTTGCATATTACAGCTAAGAAATTGAGGGAGTGTAACCGTTTGCAATCCAACAAATTTTCTTCCAGACGTACTCTTTGAGAGTATCGTAACAAATTGATGTCAAAGAAAACACATCTGAGGCTCCGCTCTGCATTTCCTTCTCTCGTAATATATTTCTTGCTATTTTAATATTCACACCTTAGATATATTGGTAAGACTAAGGTATCTGAACAAAAGTAACTGTTACGTTTTTCAGTAGTGAGTTTCATAGCATGTATATTCATAATTCAATAGCTTTATTTTGTGGGGATCTGTGATAAAATTTTTAATATATAATGACTGTAAAAATCAGAAGAAACTCGTGATAGCATTTACAATAAAAAGTTTACAAACCTTATGTTACTAAAATTGGTTTAAATATGTATAAAACAATTATGTGTAAACTGCATAAAATAATCCAGAAACTTTCATTCGTATAAAAATTCAAAATGTAAGGCCAAAAGTATGGTACTCACAAAATGTGTCTGTCTGAAGTATGCCTCTTACCAAGTTTCCCTTTAGAATACTAAATTAATAGTAAGCATTTACTGAGATTAAATTATTTCGTTATAAAATGAGCATCCTGTTTAAGTCTGCTTGGCATTTATTTAATGAGGAAGGTGAAAGTAATGTGAAAAGTAATATAATCCTTAAAAAAGAAACAACTGCTACTTTAAAAAGGTGAAATAATAAATAATGCTTCTAAGCTGTGTGAGTGTCCAGAGCTTACTGTAGAGCACAAGACAAAACATCGAGATCAGCTTTATACTAATAACTGTGGAGGAGGATGTTACTTAAGGCTGTGAAAAGTGCAAAGGTAAGGCGCTGGGAGTGGATGTCCTGGACGACCACGTAAACTCCAAGTATCCTACTTTAACAGGTAATAGGATCCCTGTCATGAAACCACTGAACAGGAAACTTAAGAACACGGAAACAAGCTAATGCATTAGAGAAAATAATTCTCACTGTATCGTGTGAACCAAGTTTTTAGAAATACTACGTGTGCGATTGTGATTTTTATAATATTGTCACATGCGAGTACAACGGTTATCACAGGAAAATTTAAAGTCTATAGGTCTATAGGAACGTTATAGATTTTGTGCGGACAGACCGACATATAGACAGAAATCAAGTTGCCAGCACTACTAGTGCTAGGCTTGACTAAAGCACAGGTAACCATGAGATACAAGGTTACGTGTTAATTTTAAACTTTCATATACCTGTAATAATAACTATTGATTTTCACAGTATTAATAAAATTATAATTAACTTAAATACGCAATTAAAATACATAAGTATAAGTGTTTAGCCTTTTAGTAAAAATACGAGTGTATAAGAAAAATATTATGACATTAATTTGTATGATATGTTTCGAGACAAACAGATAACAAAGGTACTGCTGATCTAATAGAAGTAGCGTTGATCCACTAATCATAATTGGTAACAGCTGTTTAGCTGAAGTTAGTTATTAATTATCTAGAGCGTCATTTGTTCCGTGGGTCACTTTGACCTGTTTATTAATGTTTAACCAATTTGTTATAAGGGAATTTAAATTAATCATAACATAGAATATTACTATCATTCGACCCAAAAAGGTAAAAAGTAAGCAATATCACATCATATTGTAAAATACTAGCATCGGAAAAATAAGTAGTCGTACATGACTACTGGCTGTAGTTTTTTTACAGGAGATACGCAAAAAACAGTTTTAAAACTAGTTTTATTTTAAATCTATTCCAATAAATTTTCCGATAAAACTGAAGTTTATGCGTGGCTACTCTCAAGATAACACATTTACTGCGATGGACGCACACTTCTACTACCCCAGTAGTTCCGAAGGCGATACAAGACTCGTGTCGCATGGGAAGGTGTAAACAACGTATAATATAGTTACAGATGTATCTTAGTTTAACAAGTTTACTGCAGTGGACGCCACTACTACTACCCCAGTAGTTCCGAAGGCGATACAAGACTCGTGTCGCATGGGAAGGTGTAAACAACGTATAATATAGTTACAGATGTATCTTAGTTTTAACAAGTTTTAACTGCGATGGACGCAAACTCCTACTACCCACCGTGTTCCGAAGACGATACAAGACTCGTGTCGCATGGGAAGGTGTAAACAACGTATAATATAGTTACAGATGTATCTTAGTTTAACAAGTTTACTGCGAATGGACGCAAACTCCTACTACCCTAGTAGTTTCCGAAGACGATACAAGACTCGTGTCGCATGGGAAGGTGTAAACAACGTATAATATAGTTACAGATGTATCTTAGTTTAACAAGTTTTTACTGCGATGGACGCCACTACTCAACTACCCCAGTAGTTCCGAAGACGATACAAGACTCGTGTCGCATGGGCAGGTGTATACAACGTATAATAGTAGTTACAGATGTATCTTAGTTTAACAAGTTTACTGCGATGGACGCAAACTCCTACAACCCCAGTAATTCCGAAGACGATACAAGACTCGTGTCGCATGGGAAGGTGTAAACAACGTATAATATAGCTACAGATGTATCTTAGTTTAACAAGTTTACTGCGATGGACGCAAACTCCTACTACCCTAGTAGTTCCGAAGGCGATACAAGACTCGTGTCGCATGGGAAGGTGTAAACAACGTATAATATAGTTACAGATGTATCTTAGTTTAACAAGTTTACTGCGATGGACGCAAACTCCTACTACCCCTTCCCAGTAGTTCCGAAGACGATACAAGACTCGTGTCGCATGGGAAGGTGTAAACAACGTATAATATAGTTACAGATGTATCTTAGTTTTAACAAGTTTACTGCGATGGACGCAAACTCCTACTACCCTAGTAGTTTTCCGAAGACGATACAAGACTCGTGTCGCATGGGAAGGTGTAAACAACGTATAAAATAGTTACAGATGTATCTTAGTTTAAAAAGTTTACTGCGATGGGACTCCCCACTACTACTACCCCAGTAGTTCCGAAGGCGATACAAGACTCGTGTCGCATGGGAAGGTGTAAACAACGTATAATATAGTTACAGATGTATCTTAGTTTTAACAAGTTTACTGCGATGGACGCAAACTCCTACTACCCTAGTATTTCCGAAGACGATACAAGACTCGTGTTCGCATGGGAAGGTGGTAAACAACGTATAATATAGTTACAGATGTATCTTAGTTTACAAGTTTACTGCGATGGACGCCACTACTACTACCCCAGTAGTTCCGAAGACGATACAAGACTCGTGTCGCATGGGCAGGTGTATACAACGTATAATATAGTTACAGATGTATCTTAGTTTAACAAGTTTACTTGCGATGGACGCAAACTCCTACTACCACCCCAGTAGTTCCGAAGACGATACAAGACTCGTGTCGCATGGGCAGGTGTATACAACGTATAATATAGTTACAGATGTATCTTAGTTTAAACAGTTTTTACTGCGGATGGACGCAAAACTCCTACTACCCCAGTAGTTTCCGAAGACGATACAAACTCGTGGTCGCGTAGGAAGGTGTAAACAACGTAAATATAAGT
Organism: Homalodisca vitripennis; assembly: GCF_021130785.1. NCBI lineage: Eukaryota > Metazoa > Arthropoda > Insecta > Hemiptera > Cicadellidae > Homalodisca > Homalodisca vitripennis. Next base: position 167,165,545 of record NC_060209.1, read on the forward strand.
TACAGATGTATCTTAGTTTAACAATTACACTGCGATGGACGCCACCGCTACTCCTACTACCCCAGTAGTTCCGAAGACGATACAAGACTCGTGTCGCATGGGAAGGTGTAAACAACGTATAATATAGTTACAGATGTATCTTAGTTTAACAAGTTTACTGCGATGGACGCCAAACTCCTACTACCCCAGTAGTTTTCCGAAGACGATACAAGCCTCGTGTCGCCATGGGAAGGTGTAAACAACGTATAATATAGTTACAGATGTATCTTAGTTTAACAAGTTTTACTGCGATGGACGCAAACTCCTACTACCCTAGTAGTTCCGAAGACGATACAAGACTCGTGTCGCATGGGAAGGTGTAAACAACGTATAATATAGTTTACAGATGTATCTTAGTTTAACAAGTTTACTGCGATGGACGCCACTACTACTACCCCAGTAGTTCCGAAGGCGATACAAGACTCGTGTTCGCATGGGAAGGTGTAAACAACGTATAATATAGTTACAGATGTATCTTAGTTTAACCAAGTTTACTGCGATGGACGCAAACTCCTACTACCCTAGTAGTTCCGAAGACGATACAAGACTCGTGTCGCATGGGAAGGTGTAAACAAAAACGTATAATATAGTTTACAGATGTATCTTAGTTTAACAAGTTTAACTGCGATGGACGCCACTACTACTACCCCAGTAGTTCCGAAGACGATACAGACTCGTGGTCGCATGGGCAGGTGTATACAACGTATAATATTAGTTACAGATGTATCTTAGTTTTAACAAGTTTACTGCGATGGACGCAAACTCCTACTACCACAGTAGTTCCGAAGACGATACAAGACTCGTGTCGCATGGGAAGGGTGTAAACAACGTATAATATAGTTACAGATGTATCTTAGTTTAACAATTTTACTGCGATGGACGCAAACTCCTACTACCCCAGTGTTCCGAAGACGATACAAGACTTCGTGTCGCATGGGAAAGGTGTAAACCAACGTATAATAATTTAGTTACAGATGTATCTTAGTTTAACAAGTTTACTGCGATGGACGCAAACTCCTATTACCCCAGTAGTTTCCGAAGACGATACAAGACTCGTGTCGCATGGGAAGGTGTAAACAACGTATAATATAGTTACAGATGTATCTTAGTTTACAAGTTTTACTGCGATGGACGCCACTACTACCTACCCCAGTAGTTCCGAAGGCGATACAAGACTCGTGTCGCATGGGAAGGTGTGTAAACAACGTATAATTATAGTTACAGATGTATCTTAGTTTAAACAAGTTTACTGCGATGGACGCAAACTCCTACTACCCTAGTAGTTCCGATGAAGACGATACAGACTCGTGTCGCATGGGAAGGTGTAAACAACGTATAATATAGTTACAGATGTATCTTAGTTTTAACAAGTTTACTGGATGGACCGCGATGGGACGCCACTCAGATGTACTACTACCCCAGTAGTTCCGAAGACGATACAAGACTCGTGTCGCATGGGCAGGTGTATACAACGTATAATATAGCTACAGATGTATCTTAGTTTAACAAGTTTACTGCGATGGACGCAAACTCCTACTACCCCAGTAGTTCCGAAGGCGATACAAGACTCGTGTCGCATGGGAAGGTGTAAACAACGTATAATATAGCTACAGATGTATCTTAGTTTAACAAGTTTACTGCGATGGACGCAAACTCCTACTACCCCAGTAGTTCCGAAGACGATACAAGACTCGTGTCGCATGGGAAGGTGTAAACAACGTATAATATAGCTACAGATGTATCTTAGTTTAACAAGTTTACTGCGATGGACGCAAACTCCTACTACCCCAGTAGTTCCGAAGGCGATACAAGACTCGTGTCGCATGGGAAGGTGTAAACAACGTATAATATAGCTACAGATGTATCTTAGTTTAACAAGTTTACTGCGATGGACGCAAACTCCTACTACCCTAGTAGTTCCGAAGGCGATACAAGACTCGTGTCGCATGGGAAGGTGTAAACAACGTATAATATAGCTACAGATGTATCTTAGTTTAACAAGTTTACTGCGATGGACGCAAACTCCTACTACCCCAGTAGTTCCGAAGACGATACAAGACTCGTGTCGCATGGGCAGGTGTATACAACGTATAATATAGCTACAGATGTATCTTAGTTTAACAGGTTTACTGCAGTGGAAGCACACTCCTACTACCCAGTAGTTCCGAAGGCGATACAAGACTCGTGTCGCATGGGCACTTGTATACAACGTATAATATAGCTACAGATGTATCTTAGTTTAACAAGTTTACTGCCATGGACGCAAACTCCTACTACCCCAGTAGTTCCGAAGACGATACAAGACTCGTGTCGCATGGGCAGGTGTATACAACGTATAATATAGCTACAGATGTATCTTAGTTTAACAGGTTTACTGCAGTGGAAGCACACTCCTACTACCCCAGTAGTTCCGAAGGCGATACAAGACTCGTGTCGCATGGGCAGGTGTATACAACGTATAATATAGCTACAGATGTATCTTAGTTTAACAAGTTTACTGCGATGGACGCAAACTCCTACTACCCCAGTAGTTCCGAAGACGATACAAGACTCGTGTCGCATGGGCAGGTGTATACAACGTATAATATAGCTACAGATGTATCTTACTTTAACAGGTTTACTGCAGTGGAAGCACACTCCTACTACCCCAGTAGTTCCGAAGACGATACAAGACTCGTGTCGCATGGGCAGGTGTATACAACGTATAATATAGCTACAGATGTATCTTAGTTTAACAGGTTTACTGCAGTGGAAGCACACTCCTACTATCTCAGCTCGCCTTCCTTGTAACATGAAACTAATTCATTAAGGGATTCTACAAGGTACTTATGTTCTAATCGCCTGCAAGTCATGGAGTTTCAAATATACCGCCGTTTACCAATTTAAACATAAGTGACTATCTCAGATCATTGCTTGGATTCCTACGTACTTTACTTTAACTCCCCCACTGAAACGTAAACATAATAAAAACAGTCCATCATCTAATAATTTTCTTTATCAGCATCCTGTAATTAGAATCTGTGAGTACCTTGAGATTCCTAATTACAAGCTGCATTACAATACACCTTTTTGAAATAAGCCACAAAGTTTTATTAACTATAAAACGGTTAATATCCATAGAAAAAAGTTACCTATTTTGAGTCCTGGATTATTTCCAGATCATAACACTTCAAATAAATCAAAATAAAGCTAAAAATCTAGGACAAGTTTTTCTTCCTTCTTACCTGTCTCTTAATTTCGTTTAAATTTTTTTGTCTTCGTATTGAGTATGAAACTACATGAAATAAATCTTCCGTGCATTTCTTTTTATTAATAACAATAAATCAATGGAAAATTTAAAACAAAAATACAGATTACGAAACATAAAAAAAACAAGAAAATTTAACCTTAAGCGGTTTTAATGTAAATTATTATAGAAACAATGGAGCCCAGATAAATAATAAAGAGATGATTGAATAGGTGATTAATTAAGCGTGATAAATAACTACTGTATTTATTTTCAATATATCTGAAAATATGTGTCTTTAAATTTTAGTCAGATTTATTATTACATAATACATATTTACAAGATCTTGTGCCACATATCTCTGTGAAAATATTTATCGTATTATAAACACAATTTTCTAAATTTCCAGAAAGGCATAAATATGTCTCTACCCAGCAAAACATAACTGTAATTTAACGTACTGTAAACTGGAAAACTACAAGTAGAATAATATAAAATGTTTCTTGAATGTGAATACACTAACTTTTGTTTATTTTTATAGTGACTATTCATCCCTCTATAAGTAACTTTAATTAAGAATTATATACGTATTAAACCTCATTAGTAAAATTACCAACTTTCTTGTGCTTATATACACAGGGAAAACACGAACAAGGGTGACGTGGTATTGAACTGTGAAGCGTGCAGTGTTTCCTATTGGTTACCTATTGGTAGGGTTAATTGATATTAAGATCGAACTTCATAGTCTTTTGTTCAATATTAGAAAATACTAATTAACTTCTAACTTTGCCAATAAAGGTTTTTATTTTTGCAATGAACATCCTGGTTTTGAATATGTCCAATCACCCTATTAGTGTTTTTGTAGGATAAATGCAATGGAATTACATAATGAATGTTGTAATATAGCACTATTATGTACTATACAAAAGTAATCTAGTGATTAAACTGTCTGGAGGTTTAGAATGAACGATGAGAAGGAGCAGCCTAGTCTCTGCGGCTTTGTTGTCAAGCCCAGCTTCTATTATCAGCCGTATTCAGACCACCCGCAGCCAGGCTTAACACTTACAGGTAATCTTCTACTGCAATATCAGCTGATGGCATGACTACAGAAAGATTTTCCTAAGAAACAATCCATAGTAATATTAACTAGATAAACAAAGGGTAGTTTGACAATTTCCTAGTCATTTTAATATTATACAGTGTTTCAGACCACCTTTCTCAAATGTATAATGGTTAAACGGCTAAATTCAGAGAACTACCTAGTTTAAACAGATGTCCTTCTAATTCCACTCTAAATATTTTTTGTATAAAACAATTTTAACTCTGTAAAATTACGGTCTGTCCCAAAAACGGAGGATCCCAAGTTCGAATCTGAAACATTTCATCAGCAAACGTACACCATCTTGTACATAATTTTAAATGCATTTTCATCCTATACATTCTGGCGAAGAAAAAATAATGATCTCTTTTCGTTTAAGAAATGGTGGTTAAAATTTTAAAAAAACAGTACTTTTTTGTTTTTAGTGCAGCTCATATTAAATGAACCCACGCCAGAATATATTTTAATACTTAATGACACAAGCTTTTAAATCCCATAAAATCATGGTTAATATACCAAAATGTTTACTATGTTGTATTTTCTTTTTGAAAATTTAAAATGTCTATAATCAAAACATTTTATACTGTACGATTGTTTTCCCCCACAACAACTTAAAAGCCGTAAAAACTTAATAATATTTACTTTTGAAGTATTTTTTTACCATTACCGAAATAATGCCAATCAACTTTATTTACGCCAAGTGGAAGTTTACATTTTGTCTCTATAAGAATTTAAGAAATTGAGAGCTAAAAAGTAAAATAAAATTTAAAAACAGTTTTATTCACTACATTAATAAATATCACATAAACTATGGGTTTAAACCTAAAGAAATGAAAAATACTCCCCATAACTCTGATGAGTTGAAAAAATAATGTCTTTCACGGTAGAGTTATTTTTAAAGATCCATAATGTTATATAGGATTTTCACCATTACATCCATTACTGCTGATCTATATGAGATCTTGAGTTAGTACATAGCAACCAATTATTTCGTCAGCTACATTAATAATGGTACAGTATAATAGAATAAAATCTATCACTAACTAGATATCTGTGTAACACATTAAGTTAATTCCTCATATATTGTTGAAAATGGTAAAACAGTATATGTATAAGTTATATTATATACAAACCGAGGGTGTAATAATAGCGCCTAACGACTTAACATAGTTGTTTAGAACATTAGTATTATAATAAGGAAAGAATGTTAGTTTTATATAATTAAAACCTTATTTTTCATTTACAATTAGTCTTTAATGCTGTATAATAGTATTTAATGCTGTATTATGAAATATATGCGCAAATAGATACAGCACAACCTCATTTATCCGGATTATTGGAACTTGAAATGACCTGGATGATTGAAAATCCACATAAACCGTGATAACTCAAAAATAGGCTCATTTATTATGAAGATAGAATCAGGTTTTGAATCATTGATATATAATATAAAATGATATATAACATATTCAATTAAGTATTTCAGAAATACATACTGGAAAATGTGTACCCAACTGAAACCAGTTAAATATAATAAGAGTAGAATGTGAAACACCAGAAAAAAATAGTTCATATGTCTATATTGCATTCATGGAATGCTTTGTGTATAAGATGTATCGATAGGTAATCAGGTGATTGGTGGATAGTTGTTGGATATCTCGTCAGTACTGCACGTAAATCAATTTAATTTGGGTTGGGTTTCGAAGATTATACTTTCTTTTAATCGCGTAACTCAATTTACAGATTTAAGAGAATATTTGGTAAATATTTGGTTGTCTGAGTGTTTTTAAATTCCTACCAACTTTCTACATATAACCATAAATAAAAAAAAGTAAGATATATTATATAATTTCATGAAAATAAACTGTGAAGGAAACAGGATTTTTCCGGACATTTGCCATCGTTCACTTGTGTTACTGATTTATTGTTTCCCTGAACGATGGCAAATGTCCGGAAAAATCCTGTTTCCTTCACAATCCTTCCATCGTCAAAAATAACCTTCAAACAAAAAATAAACTGATTTAATTGTTTAAGTACTGAAAAGTGACAACAGTATACTTTTAATTTTATACTCATTTAATGTGTCTTAGCAAATTCATGACATACCTAGGTAAAAATTTCACCAGGCAGGACCATTTATTGTGCACAGCTGTCTTCATATTTATTGTAACATAATTTTATTTTATGTAGTTTTGGTATTGTTTTAGGAGCGCCTCAAAATTAATTAATTTTAAATTTAAAAAAAAAACTCACGACATTTATATTGCAGGCATAATTTTTTTGCTCTGAGTATTATAATAAACCGACAAGAGTTTATAAATGTATAAATTTTCCGGTCAGTGTGGATAGAATAGTTTTTAAAACAAAATTAATATAATAATTACTTTTAAGCCATAGGGAAATCTAAGAACCAATATAAAACAAGTTTTAATGTTTTTATAGACGTTATTTTTTTAACGCGAGCCATTTGTAGAGTTATTATCCACTGTTACACAATGTTTTATAGAAATGAGTAGCAGACAGGGAAAGAGTGATTGAAAAGTTGAGAAGATAAGTGTGGCTCTTTTAAATTAGGGACATAAGGAATTACAGTGAGGTGCAGAAAGGGAAAGAGTGATTGAAAAGTTGAGAAGGCAAATCTGGCTCTTTTCTATAAGAGACACAAGGAATTACAGTGCGGTGCAGACAAGGAGTGAGTGATTAAAGGTTTTGGGAAGACGAGGGCTGACAGTAGTTTATAGGGAAGTTGAAAGTAACCTGATACACTTGATAAGAGTATAATACAATACAATAATCAATAAACACAAGCTATCATACTTGATGATAGAATTAGACCTAGATAAACTTGTTATAGACTTTTGTTTAAGGTTGCCTAGTAGCCACTTTTCCCAGATCTTACATTTATCTATAATACTTATATTTCAATGAAGACTTCATTCTTTTTATAAAATGTTTTATTGTATGTATGTCTAGTATTATTTATATAAATTTACAAAAAACTCGAGCTGCTAGTTCAAAGATATGTTTCGGTATGTCTCCCACTATACATTTCAAACTAGTAACCGAAACGACAAGGTAGGAGTACGCTACAGCGTATTGCGTAACAGTCTCTACTGATGTTGTATGCAATATGTCAACTCAACCTTATAACTAATTTCATTTTCTAGATATCCAGATTTACAGACAGACATACACGCAAAAATATGTATTTTTACACCTCCATCATCCCTCTGTTATAAAACAGAAATTATAACTGCCTGATGAGTGATTAAGTTTCCATGCCGATTAAAATTACATATCGGAAAATTTATTACAACAGATGAAATACTTCTTACAATGTTTTGACACATGATACATTTCAAATACAGCATTCATAAATATATCAGGTAAACTGAAAAAATAGACCTAATAATGCCTACTACAATAATTAAAACAACGATAAGATTTAAGGAACACTCAGTTAATTAAAAGATTAGTTTATTTTGCGAAATGCGATGTAAGGAAAAACCAATCGCAAATCCCTGGATCAGTAAATTTGCGAACAATTCAAACTAAAGTTCCGGTTATTCGAAATTGAATGTAAATACAACCTCTATATATTTAACTGATATTCCTCTCAATTTTGTAAAATCACTTTTCCTTCTTCCGTTTTATGGTTGCAGTCAATCAACGACTATCTTGTTTTGACACCAACAAGTGAGTAGGTATATATATTAATGCATATATAAGTTTAAACAACAAATTACATTTTTAAATATTCAAACAAAATGATTTTGATGCATGGTATACGTAAAATGTATAGAGGAACGTTACGCTGAATTTTGTTGCTATACACAAATGGTAAAATAAATGAGAATAAAATAAACGAACCCAAGGCGTTAAATGATTTATTTTAAGAAACATATCTTTTAATTTTATTTCCTATTGCAATGGTTGGACAGTCACAAGATTTACGAACGAATCAATATTTTAATTATTAACATAAATTTCTTGTTTATATTCCAGGAATTCCACGTTTTCTAATATATATTTTCAAAGAATGGAAATTATTTTTAATAATTACGTACCAAAATAATATAATCATGATGTATATTCACTCTACAGAAGACAAGATATATAATGTCAAACTGTATTACATGGACTAACACTGTTTTGTAATATACATGAAAATCCGATCATAGTTTAGTTCACAATGTAATCGTTACTTTAATAGCTTTAATATTCAGTGAAGCTATTTCCGCAGAAGCCACGGTATTCCAAGTTATAAGTTAAGATTTGACAACCACAATGCGGAGGCAAGTACAACACATCTCTACTCAGATATTTCTGAAAGTTTATAACAAGATTAAATTACCACAAAGTGCTTCTACATGTTATCCTCTGGAAAGCCACCCTGAATATTCAATTTAAGGCATTATCACATTTCCCTACATTAGCGACACTCATAATTGTTAATTTTTGCAAGTCCGCGCTCCTAACTTTTAAGAGTAAAGAATAAATTTCAGTCAACCTGAAGATTTAGAGAATCTAATATGTAAATCAATATAGAAATTCATGCCGTTTGATAGTTTCAGGAGTAGTTAAATGTTCCAGATACTTGTATATTTTATGTGTGTATTCTCATTAAATATATGTATATTAAATGCTAGAAACGCTGGAAGAAGTTGTGCCTATTTTTAAAACTTCCTCATCATTTTCGCCCATGTCTTAACTATAAAGGAAATTGATTTTAATACCTTAATACTACGTATATGCTTGTAGATCTCTTAATATGCTAAATGGAACTACAATGAATTTAAAAGGGTTTACCACATTTGTAATTACAGAAGAAGGTTCATTCATATCCACCTCTACATCAATGATGTCAGGATGTGAAACATCTCTAAACAGAAATATGTAGATATTGAAATAAATAGTAAAATAGAGTTATAATCATACGTTTAGTTTTACTGCTCAGGATGATTGTTAGATATGTTAGTGTTACCTTAGTCAAAAAGGTTATAGAATGCCTAAGCGTGTGGAATATATCTGCTCTACTTGATTTTAAATGCTCAGTTCGACTTCTTAAATAATTAATATTTTGTAAAGTCACAATGGTGACTTTGTGGGTTGGATCAAAATAATATATTCTTTCTCTAAATGTCAGCACACGAAATCTATGTTTTTCTTGGAATGCCTCAAATTTTTAGGACGGTCAGATTCTTAACTATTGGATTATGTTCCAAAATGTGTCCAGTATTAATCTTGGACAAACCATAAGACATATAATATCTGTTTCTAAAATATTTATCGAATAAAAACTAATCGTCCAGACCAGTTTTAGCCGGTAATAAGTCTTGAACCCAGTTATCCCAGGCTCATTTATATGTTTATTTATACAGTATATGTAAGTGTTGTTCGTTGTGGCTGAAGAAGGACTGACTGTGATGTTTGAGAGCGCTCTGCACATCCTCCTCAGAGTGGCAAGGAACTTCTATATTCTTACATGTTAGTGGAAAAGTGTTATACAATTTTGCTTTTTTAATTATATTTGTTAATTTATTTTTTAATTTTACCACTAACATGGTGGATTAAGTTGCACTGACGAGGTCCAGGAGAGGAGATCTTGCCTCCTGCTGCTCTCTCATCATGGATGGTCGCAGACAGTTTCCAGGGAATTCCTGCTCTGCTGGAAAGCTGGCCTCCATGATGAGCTGAACACCTCTAGTCAAAATCTGGGATACCCTGCTATTTATTATTTATTATTTATTTATTTGTTATTGATGCCAGTTATTATAGTTTATATTTTTTTATTTAGTTTTTGAGTTTAGTTTCAGTGCTATTTAGTCTTATTTCTTGGTTGTCATTAGGAGCCAGCCCTTAGCCGAAGGATACCGGGTGGAATTGGCAGTTATTGTTTTAAATTATGGCTGTTCCTAATTTTTTATTTATCCAGTTGCACCTGAGACATACACGACAAATTTTTGGGTTAACTGTAGTAATGATTTATTTTTATTGTCTGGCCAATTTTGTTATTTCGACAGAGAGGTTAAAGAAGTTTTTTTTCCTTACTCTGTGTTGGTGGTGAATATATAAAGTAAGATTAGTAAGGAATCTGAGCACGCTATCTACGGTATTTTTTTCCTTCTAGGTTTAATTCTGATCCGCCATCCCTTACGCCACCATGGGTGCTCGCTTCCTAATTGTCTATTTTGGGTGTGTGAACAGAGATGTGCGGTTTCAGTTTCTTCTGCATTCTTTGATTTTGTATGTGTTTTATTTTATCTCTTCTAATTAAATTTGAAATAAATAGCCTTTACTTTTCAGTTTAATCTTTAGTCGGCCATAACATACGGAGCTATTACTACATACAAGCAGACTGAAAGAGTTTTCGCTATGTCTAATGATACACTACAATAGTGTATTAAATCACAAGATTATATGTAATATACATTAGTAAAATTTCTCTCATAAACCTAGACACAGTAATTTTATGTATGACTCAACCACTAGCTGAACTTACTGATCTATCTTCAAATCGTATTTTTGGGAGAGTATTTAAATATGGTGATTCATTAGGTTATTATATGAAGACCATTAAGATTTTTTACGAGTACCTTTTACACGTGTATAAACAATACCAGTTAATTGAAACATACTAGGAAGACCTATATCATCATACATTTAAATTATAATCAATATTAAATGGTTATATTACTTTGCGTGAAAAAGAAAAGTTATTTTCTCATGTCACTGTTCTGAAAAGAACGTTTGGCATACTTTTGTGGTAAGAAAGCAAGTGGAGATCCAACAGAGTAAGGTAAATATAAGAGAGGTACAATTCCGCAAGTGGGCATCTACAGGTATTTCATGATCGTGCATCGCAGGTTTGTGTTACTAACAACACTAGGGGTTTGCCTGATACATTATTTGAATGAGTTGAAAGTAAATTACGACTAAAACTAATTTTTAAATATATATATAATCAAATTCTTAAAAGAAAATACTCTTATACTTAAAAATAGTGTGAGTAAACATTAAAAATTATATTACAATAACATATTGCTCACAGAAAAATGCTTTCTAAAGAAAAAAATATACGTTACTAATACATTGAAAAGAACTGTTAAAAAAAGTAATTTAGGATTATTCGCAGGCCGTGGTCTCAGTAACTCATGCTCTTTTACTATACAAGATGAAATTCGATCACTGATGTAAAGTCAATTGAATGTATGAAGTCATGCTAGGAATACAGGTCGTCAGTTACAAGGTTGTGGATTGAAACTTTTACTGCCCTGTCGAGAATATGGGTGTATCCCAGGAAAATTGTTTGGGACGCGTACTGTTTGACTACTACCCGTATAATTTGTTTCCAGTTGCGTGTAAACTCCACAATCCACAAGTATGCTACGTTGAGAAATGGTGAATTTCTCGTGTGAATTTAGTTGAATTTGAACTGAAGTCAGGAATTTCCGATGTCCTGTAACAATGAAATTTGACATACATGTGCATTATATCCTCATTAGGCCAATAAAATATTTTTACTGACAGTCTACCACCGCTTCTTTTTGAAATGGGTTTAAAATCCTCACAAATAATATATATATATATATATATTTTTTTATATATATATTTAGGTTTTTAAACTTCATGATGTCCTAAAAGGGGTAAAATCGGAGTATTTATTTATTATGCTCTCAAAAAGTCGGGTAAAATGGAAACGCTGCTATTGTACTGGAAATATCTCAAAACTGCATTGAGATTAAAATGGCTATAAGTATAGCCATAAATAGTCACTTTTTGACCGAAAAAAACTATTTAGCGTAAATATTTTTTCTTGATTGGGGAAACAGTGTAAAAGCTGCATTGGATCCAAAAATTACTTAAACTAGAATTAGATTATTATGCTTGGAAATATACTGTAATATACATTAAGGACCTTTGCACGTAAATATTCTCCTGATTTATCAATCCAAAAGCTACTACAGGATTATAAGTATCACAGACCAGTAAAGTCCTTCTTTTATGACGTTAGTTTATTATTTATATCTCTGTATGTATATACATAAGTTTTTGTGACAACAAGGCAAAGGTCTCAATAAACTCAAACTATAAATTATCATTGTACTTATCATATTACGAAATCACACAGGCCAAAAATAATTCAGTTGTTATGAAATTGTTGGGGCTATTAAACCATTATGGAATATTGAAGAGAAATAATTGTTGTATTTCAGTGGTCCAGGTAAAAACTGTTACATTCTCCGTCATCATGGCCTCAACAAACTGCTTTATAAGTTAGTTAAAAGCAATTAATCTAAAATGAATCAGGACATCGGAACATCTTTCAGTTACAATAAATTATTTTCGATGGTATTTATTATACTGGTTTTTAAAGAATACGCCATTGAAGTACTTGCTACTTAATAAGAAATCACGAAATTGTAGGTAACTGCTAGTAATATAAAAATAGCAGGATCTAGTGCTAATATTAGTTAAGCATAACACTGGGATTGTTAGAAGAATATAATATTGACATAAAGATATTTTAAAACAGTTTATAAACTACAAATTACTTAAATAAGAATAAAAATATGTATTTTATTATTTATTTCAGGTTAATTATCTGAGATATTTAATAAAGCACATTACTCGTGAGGCTGAAAATATTTCATTTCTGTCTGTCTGTTATCTATCCGACTGCTCTTACAATATCTCGAAAACGAAAATCACCTATAGACTTGAAAGTTTGCTTGAAGCTTCATTTCTATATGAGCAATGCTGAGTTAGATGAAGGTGAAAGTAAATCAATGGAGTTTTGGTTGACATGTTTCTTCGTAGAGTAAAATTTAAAATATTACAGTGGATTATCAGCGTTAAAAGTTAGGGAAAATATTTGATTTCAGCGCACTCATTCGTTGTAGTACCCTACCTTGTTCGTCGAAACTTTTATCATTCAAACATTGCTTTGAAACCAGACTAAAAAACCCAATGTACTATGTGGCAAAATTGGCGAGAAATATTTCATTCGTATAATTAAATTTTGCATAAATCTTAATTTATGCATATGCAAGAATAATTGTTCTATGATATTACATGTCTAACCGTGGAATTTGGCTACTTGAAGCTTTTGTAATAATTTATTTGCTGTATGTCTGCCTGTCTGCCTGCTTGCAAGACATCTAAAGAATTTAAATGAGTTATGAATAAGAAATTTTGCCTGCAACCAATGAATGAAGCTTGTAACGCGATACGTGCTTTTACTTTGTTTTATATTAGAGGTATTTTAGTTATTTCATAGAAATTTAATAACGTTTTGAAATATCAAAAGTTATGTTACCATAATCCTTAAATTAAAACATATATTAGTTGGGAACATTATATGTTAACATAAATTGATTGTGCCTACAAATTGTTTATATGTTTTTATATGTGGTATAGCATTCAACAAATTTTAAAGGGAGATGCTCTGACGCTATGAAACACTGCTGTTAATGTATAAATGACGCCTTGGATGAGCGTTTTATGTCCAGGCCGAGTCATGTTGGGGTACTTATATGATAGAGTACTACATAAACGCTACGTAATGTTCTTCGTATAATCTTCATTTCGTATGATACGATATGTGTAGCCTTTTATATTGTATTTATTTTTGAATTTTAATTTGTAACGATAATGCATATCTGTAAAACGCCTCTTTTATAAATATTTCAACAACAAACAGTAACTATGAGTGTGGGAACACTAGAACAAACTGTGACAATATTAGAACATTTAAAGCTTAAGTTCATTTTTTGTTGAAAAAAGCAAAAAAACTAATTGAAAATTTTATTTAAACGTCCTACCATTTGAGATTATATTGAGGTACAGACACGTATGCAGGATTAGAATTTGGAAAATCCTGACTTAAACTTTATCTTGTTTATTTTGTGTAGTGAAAGGAGTTAAAGCAATCTTTTATTATTAAAGCATAAGGATTACTTAAGGTACACGATGTTGAGAAAATAAGGTAAGCAAATAAAATAATAACCAGATAAATAATTAACAATCACGAAATGTTAACATGTATAACTGACATGGAAAAGTAGATTGAACGAAACAAGCCAGTATTAAACAAAGTCATAACAAAACGTAGTTATACAATTTTCACATCTGTACAAATACATGATTCCGGAAAAAAATAAACTCTTGTCACGATTTCACTTACAAATGTATATATTGCGGACAACAAATACACATAGGGTTTGTAATAAATATATGTATGCTGTATTTCAATGAAATGTATATTTCTTACAGAAGTCATTTTCAGATTTCAAAAAGAAAGTAACGTGGTCTACAAAATTCTGTCAGTATAGTTGATAGTGGAAGAAGTAGTGCAATGAATTTAAATGAAACGGTTTCTTGCAAATTAAATCCTTACAAACTGTAATCATAACTGAAATCATATAGCAACTGCATAGTTTGGAATCAATATAACAAAATAAGAAAACGTAAAAAATCTATTATTAACACACTGTAATTTTCACTATAATTGATAAGAGATGGTATATAAGTTAAAAAAAAGTTTCAAAAGGCAAAGTGGTCACAAAGGTCAAAACCGTTTTCTATTATCAATTATGTAAACTTACTTACTTACGATTAACTACTGATCATTAACGTCCTGAACGTTGACACACACACTCTCTCTCTCTCTCTCTCTCTCTCCCTCTCTCTCTCTCCCCCTCCCTGCCTTAAATACAAATCATGTTTACGGTTGGTTACACTGCATATTATTTCGTTAGAACACTGTTAATTTAAATTATATAAATCCAACCAAAGGATGTTTAGTCTAGATCGAAAATTGTAATAAAGATAATATTCAAGTGTACACTGCCTTATGAAAATAATAATTAAGTTACCACAGTTAAATAATAAAAAGAATTGGATATGGTTATTGAAACAAAATTTGTATAAATGTCATACCTATGTCACAACAGTTCCTGTTTATAGTTTCACAATGAGTTTGTTGAACCGTTAACAGATTGAAGAACAATGTGCTACGACCGCTTCGAGAGCGATTCCATATATCACTGTAGACAATACATCAGCATTTCAATGTATACAAACCAACCAGACCTTATAAATACATTAAATTAAATTCATTAGTTGTAGTTTAAAATATTGCAAGTAATATTTCTTGAATTTAAACAATATTAAGATCACCACAAAAATCAATACGTAAATAGCTTTATAAAGTAAATTATAATATTCATGTGAACCAACGCTTTTACTATTACCAATGTCCTATATGTTGTGCTTATTCTTTGTACAACAAGTTAAGTAAACAGCAAAACTAAAAATTTCATAATAATAACATTGCATGAAATATAAAAATTATGGCCATTAAAGACATTTTTTCACTGTATTATATATAAGTCTAAAGATCAGTTGGCTGTTAGTTTTATGCATATTTACGCAAGAAGCAATCTAGATATTAAAATGCTGGGTGGAAGATATATAATCATTCTAAACTACATGTATCTTAAGGAAATTATTTATTTGTAAATAAGTCATTCCCTCCAATAATTTTTATATGCATACTGTAAAGATTTTTATTTTCAACCAATTTTATTGTTCTTGATTATAAGATGCGTATAAATTCTGCTATAAGGGCCTTGACTTCAGAAAATATATCTTACGGGGGTGTGAAAAAATAGATGTTAACACTTTTTAACAATCATTGAAGCGAAAACCACTTTAACTTTCAAAATTCGGTTACTAGTTATTTTTAATAGTTGTTATATTTAATTCCAGCTTTGGAGTGTAAGCTTACATACCAGTAATTTACAAGATACATGAAAGATATCAAACCTCACATCCTGAATGAAATTACTGGTGGCTTTAAAAAAAATGTGTACACTAGGGAATAAAATATTATGGATCTATAATCTAATTTTATATTTGCTGGTAGATGTTTTATGTATTTAATCATATTATAAATTTTAAATAATCTTCTAACCGATTAATCTAAATACACGAAAAATAATCTTCTTACACGAATTGCGACATTAATTTAAATTCACTTTTCTATTATGTATAATAGTACCTAATGTGAAAGAAAATGAACAAAAATAAAGTTAAAACAGAACAGAAAGTTTAAATAAGTAAGTAACACTTGTTGTTGAAACACTGTGAAACATGTTCGCTCGTTACTCTCACAGGGTTTGGGGTGGATTGTTAAACGCCTAATACCAGCTGGCTCCATGTTTGATATGTTCATTTCCAAAACTGAATTAAATACAAAATATAATATAACCAGAACTAATTTAATTTCAAAACTATAAAAGACACGTTTTTAGTATTTTAAAATTTTAAATTTTAAATTTGGAAATAAGCCAAATTAAACAAGTTTGTAGGACGTACAACTGAAAATATTTATGGGTGTGAAAGAAATGTTCCGATTGAGAGTTATTGTATATGTTTATTATGTATTTAATTTTATGTTTGATTCATTACATTATTTTTAGAATATAGCCAAACTCGAATAGAGTTATTGAAGGATTCATATTATTGCCTTGGATTTTTTTGATTTTTGGATATTATTACCTTGCACGAAAAACGACTAACTTTGGCTATTTTAATCAATTTTTGGAGTCTGATAAATCAGGTAGCGGTTGTCTGATGACTGCATAATATATACGTGTGATACATTTGACCTTTCGAGGACAACGGAAATTAAAAAAAAAACACAAAACTATAGAAATATTTGCTCTTCTGGCCCCAGTTCCAACAAAAAGGTTCGAAAGTAATATATGGTAATTTGAATAAGTATAGAGATTTGAATTTTAAAATAAAGTAATCAACTCAAATGTAATATTCTTAGAATAGTTATGTTTGAAGAAATTTAATTACAGTGATAATTTAATCTTACTAAGTACAATACGGTATTTATAAATTTTAAAATAACGCACACAAAAATCAATAAATAAATTAGTAAATAAACTAAGTACAATCACATAGCATCCTAATAGAATGAGCTATAGACTTGAAAATTTGTATACAATCTCAGCACAGGCTGTTCTTCTTCTTCTATGTGGCGGCCTATTGCCGTGCACTTAAGCATCAAGGGCCTTTAGGTCACTCCGGAAGCACAGGATATAACCTACCAGTCTATGATTTCACCAGTTAAACAAACCTACGCGGCACGTGGTGTGACATAATAATACGTTTTATAGTTTCTGGCATATGAACTAGAAAATTTAAACATAATTATGGTGGATATTAATTCTTCACTTATTTTATATGTAGCAATGTTAAGAGGAATTTATCAATCTTCCACAAAACAAAGGTAAAGTTTAAATTTTAACAAATCCCCACACGGGTTTTCGTTAACTCGTGGTTGTAGTACGTTCTAAATATATACGCTTTATTTTATCAAATATAAACTTTATAGCAGTTTAAGCTAGAAGTATAATAAAACTTTGTATAGGTTTCAATAAAAGAAACTTATTCATAACTTTGAGTATACACCTTATTTATACATATTATTACTATTACATGTGCTCATCTATATTTAACTTTCTTCGCACTATTTTCAGATATTAAAATTAGTTAAATAAAGTTTTTTCGAGGACCAGATAATTTGAATAATGATAAAGCATTACAAAGTCCCCGTTAAAGTAATAATTTACTTTCTTTGTTGTCTTGGGATTGCGATTTATTTAAAAGATAAATTGTTTCAGGAACTTAGCATTTAAAATTCGTAACACTCCTTCCTGTTATCGGCTGCGTGATTCACGACTGCGCCAAAACTTTACTTTAAAACATCCTTATTTATTTAACTATATGTTAAATCCATTGGAATTGCATGAGGAAAATTATATAGGGTTTTTGCTAATTTAATTCTTCGCCTACATAGCCTGCATTAAGGTGTTCCTTGTAAGTATAATATTTTACTAGTAGATTATTCATACCAAATTTTAATACACATGATGTTTCACCTAATACAGCAAAACCAATAAATACAAGTATAAAATGTAATTAAAATAAAGTAAGATTATTATTATTATTTTAAAAGTATGTACACTAAATATTCAAAACTCTTTAATATGACATTGAAAGAGCACTTACTAATAGTTAGTATTGAATTTAATATCCGGTGTGTCCATACTGATGTCCTGAATCCGTTTAGAGGTAGAACATAATCTGCGTATTAAACTATTCCACAGCTCAAAGTCCTGTAGATGGCAATGGTAAGTAGACAAAGTTAGGTAACATGGTTCACTGAACTCTTAGCAGGGAGTGTGGAGTATAATGGAAATACCGATAACGAATTATCCGTGAAGTAACCAGAGACTGCAAAGTGTTTGGCTGCTGTCCAGAAGCTTATGAGGCTGGGGGTGGAAATTTAGGTTAAGTGTAACCATAGCGGGATTTATACTTTTATTATGAATTTCTGTAATAGATAACAATTAAATGTTATACAGAAACAGTATTAGGTGATTTATTTTTAAAATTGAGGATGACAATAGAGATATCATTTAGAGGATGACTAGATTCTTTAAAGGAATGATTTCAGCGGTAATTACATTTATACAATATTAGAAAAATAGCTATCTTATCTAGTGCAAAAGGTTATTTTGGCAAGTATAAGGAGTGAAGAGGCATAATTTAAAATATTAATTTTAGCTTTATTCCTTAAGTTACTTAAATAAATTTCTCTTAGTTGCAATATAATAAAATACCACTATCATATGTATTTATGTTAACAATCATACTATAAACCAATAGTCATTTGCAAAGAGTAGTTTCTTTTTATACAACATTCTGCATGACCGCAATGTTATCGTGATTACCTTTATACCATTCCTTCGCAAATGTATTTATTTCAATATAGTTTTGTGGTGAAGTAAAGATACAGTTCCTGCTCTTTTTTACAAGTATGGAATAAGTTTATTTTTATCTTAAGTTTTAGACTTAAGTTTTACTTGGGAGTCTTAATTGAAATATTTATCAATTTCTTGCTTCTATTCTAGTTTTAGACTATTTCAGTTCGATTAAATGATTTTATGAAAGTGGTAAAGAAATTTAGTACCTACCTACCTACCTATTTATAACGCTTATAATGTTGGTATAAGTCAAACAATGTATCGTTCAAATATTTTTAATCAGTTAAAGAACTCTCTAGAATGTTACTTGCAAAGATTCACAGTAACAAATGGTTGAGTAATCATTCAGCTAATAAACTGTTTGAATATGTTTTCAAACATAAATGTGAAACCGGATTATCTGAAAATGAACTATTAGCTTTGTTACCATGTTATGAAGAAGGTCACCTATTAGCCAAAATAATACAGTGTAAGTCTGTCATGCCAAATTCCAACTATCTACATAGGGAATATAGTCGCTTCATGTATCCATGTAGGCCTATTTAAAAGAATCAGGCTAAATCTAATATTTATACCACAAAGGAATAATGAGCCCATTTATTAATGTATTTATAATGTTAAAGAGATAAGCAGAATATTTGGGTGTATAAAACGAACAGGACTTGGTAACTTGAATAAAAAGAACTATTAAGCCTTCAGATACAAATGATTAGACTTTTCAAAACAACTCTATTTGTTTCACTGATTTAGAAAATGTATGATGAATAGATAGTAATAACATATCTTTCAAAGACAAGGGGTACTTTAAATAAGACATGTTAAAACATACATCCACAATATGTTGAGACTAAAATGAGTACTGTACAAAATTCAAAATTATGTTTCAATTTTAATAGGCCAGGTCACTTGGCTAAAATGTATAGTCAATACTGAGTTCTATTATGATGCATGTCTGACCGTAGAATTTACCAGAGTGTACTGAAAACCTATATATCACTTTACGCAACTTATCTTTTGTCTGCAGGAGAGATTTATAAATGTCTTTTGTTCATGATAGTCTATTTGTGATTTTGTCTACAGCGAATGAAACAATTTGTAGGTTTGAAATTTCGCATACAATCTCAACGAAGCCTGTTACATGGACACGTGGTTTGTCGTAGATTACCTTGTATTATAAGGGGAGGGGGTTGAAGGAGCCAATTAATTAATGGAATGTGATGCATGTCTCAGTTACTTTGGTTACCTACAACAAAATCGACTTACCTGTGTTGTTTATGGAGAATACGTGTGAATGAAAATAAATTTTCGAGTTTAGTTGTGACCTTGAAGTATGTCATATTTTAAAATGTTTGCCCTAGGATATTTTAGATAAGTTATTTGTTTGTAATTGTAGTAGATGTTTTAATGCAATAGTTATTTTTTATTATTTTCTTAGTGTAATTGAGATATTTTAATTGTCACATAAACCGTAAATTTTAAGAAATATTTGTATGGTTCAGAGTGTTTGAGAATGTCTAAAATTCTCAAAAGAACTTTAAACACATTTATGTTTTGTCGATGTCTCTGTGTTTTTATAACATTTTTTAATCTAAAATCTTAAAACTCAGTAGTTGTAAATGTTTAGCAGTACTGTTAACGTATTTAACAATATTGAAGTTATTCGGGAAGATTTATTGTAACCTCTATTACCCGAAAATTCTTTAAATAGTTCAAAGAATATTTATGTATGAGAATTACAATATGGCCGTTGCATAACGTGTTACATAGAAAGCTTTGCTAAGGCTGTAGCAGTTTACAGACTAGTTCAAATTCTAGATGTTGAGTAGACAGAAATTAAGGTTTTGTTTGTGTCGAAGCACATATTAGGATTCTCTAACGCTCTGGTAATAAAGATCAGCTGTTTTGGATTTAATGAAAATCGGATAACACGTATTGCATTGAGAGAGTTTTAAAACATACTCATGCATATTAGTTTTATTTAAAGCTCACATTTTTTTCGTGATTTTAAATTAACATACTGAAATTCCACCAGTAAGTAGTGATGTATGCGTTACACGCGACTAAGCGTTCAGCCCTCCTGTTTAAACACATGGAATACCCCCGTGTATTATATACATTACCAGCTCGACACAGTAATCCGTAGCTTATAGTTCTGTGTTCCGTATTGATATATTGCTCCGACAGAACGTTTCTTATGCGTCACTGCAACCTCTAGTGAACAACAATTCAGAGAAATCCGAGATAAAATAAAGGATATAAAGCTTGAAAGACACTTCTTTTTTGATAGAGAAATAACTATGTATTTTGCTAAATTCCTAAAACTGGAATACTTGAGTCATGGGTTTGTGAATTAAGCGTGTAATTATCAATATTTATTATATTAGCACTAACGAATATGATTGGAATGAAACTATTAACATGATATATTATAGCAAACATCCATACATACATTCCATATATACATATGTATGTATATGTTTATATATATATATATATATATATATATGTGTGTGTGTGTGTGTGTGTGTGTGTTTTTGAATAAATCTATAAATTTTTACAGATACTTATTATATCGCTAGTACTGTTTTCTCAAAATTACCCCAGCAAATGAAAACTCCCGATCCATGCAGTTACTATTTATATAAGAAAATAGTTAATAATTGGCTAGTAGAATTAGGTAGAACAGGGATAGGTAACCTCTTTAAGTCCACTTACAGGGCAACTTAAATGCCGGGGTACTTACGTATCTCGGTTTTGTGTGTGGGTGTCTGTGTGTGTGTGTGTGAGTTGGCATGTGTGGGACCTCTAGAAAGGATGTGTGTATTCGCAAATTAGGTGGTACTAGGTATAAACCTTGTGATTGTGTCCGTTTATGAATTCAATCGTGCGTGGAATGTTTGCTATTTGGAAATGAGTTACGCAGGGCAAACGATTTATGCCCCATATGGTTTACAGTTTTAATAGATATTTGTACCATGTTCAATGTGTTGCTTATAGTTGGTTGGTTGGAATATATATAACGTAAGAGATACATGTACAGCATTGTCCATATCTGTAACAACTACTCATTTTGTCTTATGAACAACTATACAATATTGGGGAAGACAATTATAATAGCATACATTTATTCAACGCTATCAATCCATTATGAGAGTTTGAAGGTGAAATATATTTTAAGCAACTAGCCTAAACATCTTAATAACTATTTTAAATTGAAATTCAAGCAAGATACAATTCCAATAAATTATTTTGGAAAAGCCGTTGAACATTTTTGAATGAAAAATATGCTTCCTAAGACATAAACAAATTACTTTCATAGCTTGTGAAACTGATCATTATCAATACTTTTATGTACGTATAGGAGGTCGGTAGGCGATCCTATTAGTTTTCCAATACAGAGAAACTTAATTAAAAAGTCCAGTCCATACGTGGAAAAAAATATAATTGCTATACATATTAAATAAACAAAAGATTTACGTTAAAAATGTTTTGTAAAAAACCCAAATTAATAATGTACGACAAAGAATTCATACTTATGAATAATAATGATTGGAAATGGTGCATGGACATGGTACACTTAAAATCTTATTGGGTATGGTAACAACATAAATTAAAATTCCGTATTTATTTACAGAATTTGCTGGTAATTTTTACAGAGACAAAATAAATTGATTTTAAATTTTGCGACTTTTCAAATATTTATTAATTAGATGGCTATATCGTAGGAATTCATATTTAAAGATTTTTAAATATGGTCCCTAACTTGAATGTCGGAAGTAAATATTAAATTCAAACAGTGTATCAATGGTCCATGCAGGGTTTGAATTCCTTTTTATTACTGAAAAATTATGAATTAGAGGACATTATTTCATTGTACCCTGCATGTATATTAATCGCAATATAATGAGATAGTTTAGACAGATGTTTGCTAAAAATATATAAAGACATTTAAAAAAAGGATTATTAGTATTTACCACATAGGTGGTTCAACTTGTTCTAATTTCGCTTTAAAAACGATCACCCATTACTGGTGTTTAAAAGTCCACTATTTACTAATTAGTTAATTGTGCCCTTGATACCAATCAATTTAAATATTTAAATTAGACACTTAAACCTGAGCTTTTCGTACTAACACAAATAGAAAATTATTACAATTGGGTTCAAAAGTAGTTCTAATTTATTCTGATGTGAGAGAGTGAGAGTAATTCAACTAGTACATCTCAAACTTTCAAATTAGTCAAGTTACGTCACAGTAGGTAATGGAACAGCCAGTGTGATTTCCTGTCTCTCTCTCACACGTGTTCGCCTGTAGCTGTCATTCCGCCTTTGACGATTTACTTTGTTTCAGGACTCAAATTCCTCGCCCCAGGAGGTTTGAGAGACAGTTATCATTAAACATTTACTGTATATTTGCATACCTTATCTTAAATGACGTAAAGTTTTTTCTTGTAACTTTTCATTTATTAATACATAGGAATCCATACGATATACCTATATTTTTAAACTTATAGGTAACAAATCTATGATTTATGTGACAACGTTGCGAAATGAAATATTAAATTAAATATAAAACTGTGTAAGGATGCTAATTGTGTAATAAGTTTTCTTTCGAAAATTCAAACATATTATTATTTCTTCAAAAAGCGGAACTGTTAGGGTACGTTTAACAACCCACATGTGTTATAATATATATGCTTATTTATGTATCATCAAATAGATATTTATTTAAATCTATAAATAAATATTTTTATAATTTTATTAGGTTTTATTAAATGTAGTTAATCAATCTAAAATTGTTACAAATTTCTTTGTTTCTTTTGTAGATTGCGCTATTGTATAATCTCTCAGTTTTCGATGTGAGGAGTCCCGTTGTTAAAATCCGTAATAGTTCCAAGTCGCATGGTAAAATTATAAACTAACAATAATACGCCTTCTGTAATACGCAGAAAAATATATTATATGACCAAAATTAGGCAATCAAGTTTGATTGGAATGCTTTAAAGAAAATCTTGATCAACAGTTTATTTGCAAGAAATTAAGATACGTTTATAAAAATACAAAAAATAGATACAGATTTTTATCATGGAACTGAACATTTTCACAGAATTCAGGCACTTCTTATAACCAGGACAAAATTATGATACATTTACATATAGCACGTTTATTTATTGCAGTATGTACATGAAGTATCCGTAGAAATAATCATTTTATTTTAAAATAATTTATTTCTCTAAAAAATTAACACAGTTTACAAGAATAATAAATCATCAGAAATATGATTTTTTTCTTTCTCTGTCTTCAGGGGAGTTATTTTCAAGGGCTATGACGAAATTAAAGAAAAGGATAATTCGAACAAAATATCTATTACATTACCTTACAATGACATCTCATGGTTCGTTCTTTATCCTAAAAAATATTTAACTCCTCTTCAGTAGGATTTAAAATGCTTAAAGACTTCCATACGATAACGGAAGGAAGGCGTCGTTGTCTAAAAAATTGCGTCGGTTGGCTTAAGGTCATTACTCTGTTTTCATTACTGCAAACGTCTTTGAGTTGAGCTCACAGAGGATAATTATGGCGGTGCAATTACACCGGACAAAGTGTTGAGGCGACACTAGCGCTGCAGTGAGCATTCTGAAAACATGAATAGTCCTAGTTTGATTGCTTTTACCTCACGCAGCATTTTTCGGACTTTTAGTTATGTCATAAATGATAATTCAAGAAAACAAACAGATTCCTTTTGCTTTATTATAAGTCCTTTCATTCCTGTATATATATTATTATAAACTACCTACTAGTTAACTACCTACTAGTTTTCCCTTTGAAATTGGACGTGTTTATTTGTGTATCGAGTTATACATATAATGCACAGAGAATAACTATAAAACCGCAGAAACCGCATTGTTACAGACAAAAACATTAAAATATTTTGTGCTCATTTAATCTGTAGTTATATACTTATTGTTATACATATTGTACGATATAAGAGTACAACAGACCACATTTCACGTAACAGCCTTCGCTATAATTGCATTCCAAACTTCTATTTCTAATTTCAATTCCAAAATGTCACACGGACAGACAGACAACCAGGCAGAAAGAGTTATACATAGGCTCCAGGCTATATTTATAGCCAGGCTTTATTGCCGGTAAGCCTAATCCAACCAATAGATAGACATGCACTATTTCTGAACTAAATTTGTCTATTTAGAAATGAAACTTTATGCAATAAATTAGAAGCCTAAAGACGAAATAGTTCTTAAAATATCCTGCTGACAGTGAGGTTAGGTAACCACTTTACCAAATCCTTAATACTCACGACATGCCCTTCATCATAAAAGGCGTAGCGTACCGGTAAATTATGTTGTGTACAAAATTTTCCTCTATTAAAAAAGAGACAACTAGGTCAATAGACAGACAGATAGAAGATGAATTTTGATTGTTAAAAAAATTCATCAAACTTAAGTTTATTCATTCTATATATATTACCCTGATTGTAATACGCTTTGCTAACCCTCTAGAAACATACCGTGAAAAGAAATACACCATTTTGAAGTTTTTTTTGTATATACAAAATTATTCGGAAGAAACAAATAAAACGTAAGCAAAGTCTTACCGTTTAAATAAGCAGCGAAAGCTCATTGCATGTTTTAATATTCCAAACTTAATAAAGTCATTAAGCAGAGTTCAGTTTTTCTATAAATTTGTATATGGTACGACTTTTTCTATGCCGTCATATTTCACATCGGTAAAACTTAGCCAAATCCCATGGAATGAGATTATAAAACCACCTTAAAATTTGATATTGTCTATAAATAAATTAAGATTCAGGTAAAAATTTAAGGTCTATAGGTTAATTCATTCTTGAGATTTCATGCTTAGACACTGATAGAAATGATTATTTACCGCTCCTCAAGTGATAGACTCTACTAAGGCTGATGAATTAAAGATAAAACTTAGTTAAATGAAAATAATATATGCATACATTTTATTCTAAATAGCTATTTAATAAAAATTAATATTACACCTACAGATTAAATTGTTGTTTTAATAATCCAAAAACAAAACGGTGTCAATTCCCTATTGGTTTGAATCATTCAACCACCCTCTTTACTCGTGGAACTTTGTTATCGCAAAAGAATTGTTACAACGAATTTTCTTTTAAAACCAGATATCTTACTTGACCACAAACCTTCACAGTAATGTTTTTTTTTTTATTTTAACATGTTAATATTTGTTATTCAATATTAAATTTATGACTATTTTAATTATAATTGATATGTACTTCATCCAAGTAATTGTTTAACACTTTCCGTGTATTTAAACATTGAATGTCCATTAGTAATTTTTTCCTTACCTTAACGGAGACAAACAGTAATCCTACTATACATTAGTTTATATTTTTACTATAGTTTTTACTAGATATTGAATGCCAAGATATTTAATTACTTTTAATAATAATAATATTTTAATTAATAGTGTAATTATCAATGCAAGAACTCATCTACAAGAACAAAACATAACAGACTTCATAAATTCAATTCAATTCAATTCAAATTCAAATCTTTTTATTGCATAAGGTACACAGAAGTACATCGCAATCGTCAATATAGTATAAATCTAAACTTAAATATAAAAGTGCTATCAACAAAATCACATTGAATAGTAGTCAAAAGAAAGAAATAAGCACACAAAAACAATTATTTAAATTAAAATTTAAAAGCCACTGTCAGAGAGGAATTCATTTACACTATAAAATTCCTTTACTATTAAGTATCTCCTCAGGTTTCTTTTAAAAATTGTCAGTTCACAAACCTCCTTCAAATTTTTTGAGAGAGAGCATTATAAAAAAATTACACCCGCGTGCATCACTCTAGTCTCGTGCAGGGGACAATCGATGTGAGGGAGTACGAAGCAAAGTGCCGTGCCTCGTCGGGTAGGCATGAGTGCTTCCCCACTGACGGAATCTGACACAGATGCTTCCTCACATACATGACAAACTCTAAAAATGTAAAGGGATGTCATTGTTAGAATGTTGAGATTCCTAAATAAACCACGGCATGAATGAAGATTTGGGACCCTGCATATGATCCGTACAGCTCTCTTTTGGACCAAAAATGCATGTTCTGCAGGAGAGGCTCCACCCAGACCTCAATCCCATACGCCAACAACGAAGCGAAACACCCGTGGTAAGCAGTCACCAACCCATCTCTGTCCATAAAAGTACTCAGAGTTCGTAATGCAAAAACACACTTGACTCAGTTTGCCACACAACCCAGATACATGAGTAGACCACTGCAATCTACTATCGATGGTTTACACCCAGGAAACACGTAGATTTAGATGGTTCTAATGAAGTTTCATTTATGTTAATCAATAAATCAGAGTGTTGCTTATTTTTTGTTAGAAACTGAATAAATGTGGTTTTCTTAGCATTCAACATTAGGTTATTTTTCGAGAGCCAACTGTCAATATTTACGAGGGAAGAAGATGCTCGTAAGCTACGCCTCTACCTCCATAACCTTCCAGCTTTTAGAACACAATATATGCTATGGTCTACACGATCGAACGCCTTTGAAAGGTCGCAAAAGATTCCTAAGGCTGCCTGGCGTTTTTCTAGGTGGTCAATAATCTGGTCAACAAGAGAAATCACTGCGTCAGCTGTTGAATGATTCTGTCTAAATCCAAACTGATTTGGGACCAGTACATTGTGGCGCTGTAAAAAGGCAGTCAAACGAGAACAAACGAGTCTCTCCAGCACCTTAGATAAAGTAGGCAAGAGAGACACCGGTCTGTAGTTGTCCGCACATTCCCGATCACCTTTCTTAAAAACTGGCACAACTTTAGCTATTTTGAAAACAATTTGGGAAAACACCATCTGCAATTGATTCATTGAACAGAATACACATTTTATTTAGTAAACAACCGTAACATTGCTTCAACAACCAAGCGGACATTTCATCAAACCCCCGAAGACTTTTTGGTTTTCATTGATATAATGCTTTTTTTTTTCTATCTCATCCGGTGTGTGATTGGCGTAATAAAGAAAGATTGAGGGATTACTCTTCCACGTGAACATGCTCCACTATCCAAACGCAAGCCATCAATTGGCTGCACACCACAGAAGACTG
Source organism: Homalodisca vitripennis (assembly GCF_021130785.1). Classification (NCBI taxonomy): domain Eukaryota; kingdom Metazoa; phylum Arthropoda; class Insecta; order Hemiptera; family Cicadellidae; genus Homalodisca; species Homalodisca vitripennis. The sequence continues at coordinate 167,193,886 of NC_060209.1, forward strand.
AATTAAACATGCTAGCAACTTCCCCATGTGAATCAACCACAACTCCTCCATTCAACAAAGCAATATTTTCATGCGGTTTCGTGTCTCTAGTTTCACGTTTGATAATTTCCCAAACTGTCTTTTTGTTTGTTGTCGCTATCGGAAATTGCTCTAGATGTTAGTAAACGTTTACGGCAGTTTACAAGATTCCTCAGAAATAGTACGACGCGATTGAGCAGGCGTTTCAAATCCGGATCACCAAAATCCCTAACCAAAATTGATAGATCTCTGTTTTTGGACGCCATCTCCTTAATTTTGTAATCAAACTCAAAAGTTGCATTGTATTTTTTGTTTAGGCCTCGACTCTTTAAACGGGAAGGAGACTGAAAAAGCTTTATTAAATTAAATTCATGAATGCTTCAAACTTTGAATTTCACATCCTTTAATGTTGATAAAATGGACCAATCCGTTGAAGCCAGTATGGACCTGAAATTTTGAATCTGGTTGTTGGAGAACACTCGTTTTTAAAATAGAGACCCTTTCTACCCTCAGACACTTGGTGAGATAAATAATTTGAGAATGATGATCGGACAATCCATTAAATGTCACCTCACATCGGATGTTACTTTGAACATCTGTAAAAAACATTATCCAGAAGAGATGCACCGGTTGCAGTTAATCTTGTTGGTTGATTTAAAATTTCCCTCATGTTAAAGGAGAAAAATACTTGTCGTAATAATGTAACATGAGAATCGTTACTTGCTAAAAAAGTTCAAGTTAAAGTCCCCACATATTATAGTTCGTTGATTTCGCCTTAATAGGCCAGTCAACAGCTGCTCCATTTTAAGCAAAAAATCGTTTTTGTTTTTACAGGGTGGACGATAGACACAAACCAAATTAATTACTGAAGCGTCTATGAAAGGACCTGATCACCAACTTTAAACTATAATTTTACAATATTGCGCATTCAAAAGCAATCTTCATTTGAAAATTCAATTTCCAGCTCGGCTAGCCGTGTTACAGAGAAATCATATATTGACTCATTGTGTCTAAAAAATGCCAATAATAACAAAATGTATCACCTTACATATATTCTTAAGCAGAAACCTACTCTTTACTAGTAAATTTACGTCATAAAAATACCGTTAACAGCATTTTTATAGGAGTTAGGTTGTATTTAAACTTGTGTCAATCACTTGGTATTTTGTTAGATTCCTTCTGTTATTTATATAAAGTAATAGGTTTTAACTAGAGAATTTTTACAATAAAAGAAATTAAATGCGAGAATATTAGTATTTAGGGTGAGCCCATCTGTCACCTAAATCTACACTCTCGGCCTGTATTGTGTCGCCCCGAGACATATTGATTACCAAAACGCCATCACCTGCTACAAAGGAAATCGAATAATACATCAGTTGTAAAAACAAAAAGATTTGACTTTATAATACCACATTATTTTATAAAAGTATTTCTTAACCAAAATCAAATAAAATGTTCGGAAAAAATTATAACACACACAAAAATTTGCCTATGCTGTATGTAATCTCGCTTATTTCAATGATAGGTCGTCTCACTATTCTACAGCTAGCAATCAAAATAGGTAAATCCTGTTGTAATTATTTTCTGTGCAAAATATTTTAACTTTAAATTGAACAACGTAAACGGATTTAAGTTTTTAAAACGTCCTTGAAAAAGTTCATATTTGGATTTATATTTAATAATGCGTTCCATGTATTCTTTTGAAAAGTAACATATGTGACAAAGAGCAATGTTTAGAGTAAAGTGTTTCTTTTCATACCTTGACTTTGAGACTCAAAGCCTGAACGGAAAATGCTTAATTCGTTTGATACCTTACAATTGATGTGCACAAATTTTTCCATTTCTTCAACATCAAAAATGTTTATACGAAAGACAATACTAGATTAAAAATAGTCTTTATATCATTATTTACAAACGTTTGAGCATGTGGACACTTTTTATTCGAAGAGAAACTGCAAATTTCGGTAATACATTATTAACAAAACAACTGAAATTGTAGTTGTACTCGAACAGAAGAACAATAATCTACTAAACAATTGTATTTTAACAGACTAAATAAATATTTTTAGTTTGTTTGTCTCAATCATTGAATAATATTGAAAATCACTATAAAGGTATTTAAAATTGGATGCCTATATTACTTGTACAAGTGAGTTTAGTCGTATTTATATGGTCCTAATATATATTCATATATGACCGTAATAATGTATTTTAAAAGCTTTACACTCAACTATCGTGTTTTTAATATGCAAATAATAAAACCCAAACCTCTAATAACTACTTAATTTAAAACCCATTGTACTTGAAACTTGAAACAGGATAGGAAATCTAATTACTTATATCAGCATCGAAGTCACTCACTGTGTCTGTTGACCCTGTGTATGAGCCAATTGTACTGAAATGTTTGCCTTAACTGACTGTGAAAGCCATGATGCTGATGATTGACTCTCACGTAAACAAAGACAGCCTGCACTATGTTTGATTGTCTTCCTGTTAGACGAAGTTATTATATTATATTTGATGATTTGGAATTTTGTAGACTATTTACATTATTATAAAACCTAAATTTTTTAAAGATACAAATAAAAAAAAAATGTAATAATTATTTTAATTAGAAATTGTAACAGTACAATATGAGGCCTTACATCATTGAGAAAATAAAAAGATACCCTTAATTAAAATGAAAAGTTCTTTGAGTTACGGAAAAAATAAGTAATAATTAAGGAAATCAAAAGAGACGACATTACGTGTTAGAAAACGGAAGAATCAGCAATATTTTTTATATTCAACTGATTTTTACCTGAATATGTAATGGATTAAAGAATACATAACCAAGCTCAGTCGAATGATTTTAAGGGTTGTCGATTTCCCCTTGATTATTTAAATTACAACAATGTCGAGCATTTTTTGACGTCATTCATCAAAATTTTATTACCATGAATCATCTAAGCATGATACATGATTCATCTAAGATACCATGTATTACCAACATTTTGGGTTTTGTAATGAGTCACAAGTAACATGTTCAAGAATGAGGAAAATATTTTTTCATTACTAGCGTATTACGTTTTTAGCTCGGAATCCCTAGAACAAAAATATTCTGTTATAACAGTAATTAATTATTGCAAAAATTAATAATTAAATTCCAAAATAATAAGAACTTTTCTGAAATAATAATATAAAAATGTATCAGTGCAGCATGTTAATATACATGCAGTATGCAACATTAAATATAACAGATAAACTAATTCCATTACAATTTTAATGCGTTTTATAGTAAACCAATATCTTATCAACGTTCTCAGTCAACAACATTCTGCTCCAATTATTCCTGGTTTTTAAACGTAATTTCACACTTGAGTATTCTCTGTTGAATCAGGTAATGTGCTCACTGATCACTGTTGAACACATGTGCGCTCCTATCAAAAGCTGCTGACCTTGGAATGTAAGGCCTTATCTTGTTTTAAATTATGTTGTTTATCTGTAAATTTTACAAATAAAACACATATCTTATAGTTACTAAATTAAGGGTAGCAAAAAATAATCAAAATTTTAAATATGAATGATTACAATTCATTCATTGTCATCATTATCGTGAATATGTTTAACGTTCTTACAAAATAAAATTTACAAGTAAACATACACATTTAATATTAAATTGTCCTAGATTTGTATTTAAAATCTCAAATTTTTGTTTAGCCACATAATAAAAACATTAATGACATTTGGCTTGATTATATTAAAAACGTATATATATATTAATTCACATATCTAACTTTTTGTTTCTAAATTGAACAAAAGAACTTTAAACAAACATGGAGTGAACTACGCCGCTCCTGTGTCAAGTTTGACTGAGATCGCTTGCATCTTGCACAAAAAGACATTTTTACATATTCTAAAAGGTAAATTTTTTCTGCCTACTGATTGATAGGCTTAATGACGCTCATACAAATTTCATAGGAAACATACACCATTATAAAATTCAGTCCTGTCTTTTTTTAAATGAAGCTTCATGCAAAATTTAAATTCTACACATGAAATATATTCCAGGGTATGATGAATGAGCCTAAATTCATACATTTTCTCATAAAGATATGTTTAATAGCAGTGTTAAGGTCGGATGGCTAGAGAGGTTAATACAACATAAGAGTGAGTTAGAATCAGATCTTGTCTTCACCGACGTCATTGACTTTCAACTCGCAAGGTATTCTTTTCGATGCAGGTACAATATAAGTAAAAATTTTACATTAAAAACTCTCACTTGATTGTACTCAGTTTTGCTGATAAATTTATTTTATCAGCCATTCACTCGTTGCCTTGTGAGTTAAGGGCATTGATATTTACTCCTAGTGAGGCTGATACGGCAGTTCTCGGTGGGAGTAATTTTCAATTTTATCATTCTATGTGCTTTATTGAAGTATAGTTCAATATAAACTAAACATATTAGATGATTCTGCTGACAAATCGTAATTTTAAAACACTCCCGTTCTAGTTTATTGCACTATTAAAAGAGCGTAAACCACTTTTTAATGTTCTCGGCGGTTTTAGAACTATAAGGTAAAATATTTATGTAACAAATTATGAATAAGGTAGGAGTACACCACATCACGTCTCGTTTAAAATCAATCATGAGGTAGTATGCAACATTTCAGGTATATTGGTTATTTTATTAGATTACATGTGTTACTGTTCAAATGCCATTTAATTGTACGTTTTTTATAAAATTATTTATTTTGCGAACTTTTGTTGCATCATGGTTAACCATGGACCAATATAAATATTCTGCTACTCACATCCTATAAAGCAATATACAAAACCATGAAAATCAATATAGCTTATATATATGCGGACATTCATGCATAACAAAGCATAAATAGGATTATGTTCCTAAGATATTTTGGGAACAAACCGATAGAAACTAATTTTTTTTGCTTCTCAAGTGATTAAAGTGTTATCAATAATCATAGTGTAATAGGACATCAATCTTAATTATTCCTAAAATTCTCATCGTCTATATTGCTCTGCGACCTAATTTTTTTATCTAAATTAATATTGATTCAAAGCAGGTAGAATAATAATATTCATTAGTTAATTACACTAAAATAATATATCACTTTCGTGTATACAAGGTGTATAGTTGTTTCAAAAATATTTTCATTAACAACAACTGTTTTAAATCTTTTAATTTCATCGATTAAAAAAAACAGTGGATGATCAAAATCAGAAATTTTAACATCCAATATTTTTTTAGAAATATTTAACATTAATTTTAAAAGTTTTTTCTTTCTATAAAATAACAGCATTGTTGTCCAAACTAATAGAATTTTGAAAATGACTGTTATGTACCTTTTACTTACTTACCTAGATATGCTCCATTTCATAGTTTTTTAGGTATCGTTTTTATTCTGGAACGCTTCTGGACTCTCCCTACTTTACAATAAATCTATCCTATTTATGCCATAACAAATGAAAGTTATACTTGTAATAAGATTTACTTATTCCTTATATAAATAATATTATAATAAAATGCATTATTTATACGTTGAAATAGTTCCATCTTCATAACATATCTCTGGATTACTCAAAAGTGTTCAACAAACAATAAAACAACAACACACCTAGTTTACACGCTTCAAGCAAATTGATTCACCTACTTCAAAGGCAGAGTTAACTGAGGACAGACGCAATTGGGTACATCGAACACGAGACAGCAACCTGTTTATATACTACTAGCTGTTTCCCGTGGCTTCGCACGCTTTTCGTAAACTCTGATTTCCATTGCCGATGTAGAGTTTGTCTTGTTGCCACGACCAAGGAAATTTGTCAAACGTGTATGTTTACAGCCATTGTACACGTACATGTACTTTATTATAAAGTGGTTCAAACCTCAAGCTTTAAGTTCTACCAAAAAGTTATTTTAAAGACAAATATACATAATATTTTAGCGCCTTCAAATAGTGTGACTATTTAAAATAAATGTCTTGTATTTGCAGTTTATAATGTGCAGGCGCTTTAAAACTTTCTAATCTATTGCAACGCCTCCTGGTGGCGAGTTACATCAATGGGCATAGCATATAAAACGTCTACATGGAAAAATACACGTACATACAAATTTTCATAATTATCGGACAAATAGTTTATGATTCCTTAAAGGACAAACACACAAACATTAATTTATATATATATATATATATATATATATATATATATATATATATATATATATATATATATATAGATTAGTGGCCTGTACAATAATGTTGCCCTTGAAAACAATACGACGTTCGTTAAAGTAATATATGCCATGGTTTAAAATATATACTATGCGCAATTTAAATGTATTATTTTGACAACATGCCTTTGCACAAATTTATGACGTTATAAATAATTTATGCTAATTATTAGCGGCTATAAATATTTTTTTATTATATGAACTTTTTTTTTCATTTCTATTTTAAGCAGGTACGGCAAACTTAAAAACATGAGACCAGAAAACCAATCATTATTTTATGCTCACAGCTATGTCCAAATACGAACACTTTGATTTCGTCCGTCAATACTTTAAAGGTTGTTACTCACTTTTAATACCATATTAGTTTAGTTTCCATGGTTTCATATACCCGACTGTGATTATCATAACAAAATACAATAATGGCATACACTGTCATTAAGTAGTGTGCTTTGGCGGCTGGTAGAGTCCTAAAACAAAAAATTGGCCAGATTATTGAACACCTCGATCCTTATTTGCATACCGTCATGTATCATGTACTACCCTCTTCTGATCCCAGGTTTTTGTGCACTGTGGGCGGCTGGTAGAGTTCTGAACGCCAAACTGGCCGGATTATTCAACAACTCCTTCCTTATTTGCATACCGTCATGTATCACGTACTATCCTCATCTGATCCCAGGTTTTTGAACACTGTGGGTGGCTGCTATTGTCCGGTAATGTCTAGCAGTCTAGAATATTCAAAATGTCTTTCCTTATTTGCATACCGTCATGTACCCTGTACTATCCTCTTCTGATCTCAGGTTTTTGTGCACTGTGGAAGGCTGGTACAATCTGTTAATGTCAAGCAGTCCAGAATATTCAAAAACTCTGTCCTTATTTGCATACCGCCAAGTACCCTGCACTATCCTCTTCAGATCCTAGGTTTTTGTGCACTGTAGGTGGCTGGTGTTGTCTGGTAATGTCAAGCAGTCCAGAATGTTCAACAAGTCTGTCCTTAATTGCATACCGTCATGTACCCTGTACTATCCTCTTTTGATGCCAGGTGTTTGTGCACTGTGGGCGGCTGGGTAGAGTCCTGAACATCAAACTGACCGGATTATTCAACAACTCCTTTCTTATTTGCATACCGTTATGAACCCTGTACTATCCTCTTCTGATCCCAGGTTTTTGTGCACTGTGGGCGGAAGGTAGAGCCCTGAACGTCAAACTGGCCGAACTATTTAACAACTCATTCCTTATTTGCTACCGTCATGTACCCTGTACTATTCTTTTCAGATCTCAGGATTTTGTGTACTGTGGTCGGCTGGTATTGTCAAGTAATGTCAAGCAACCCACAATATTCAACAATTCTGTCCTTATTTGCATACCGCCAGGTACCCTGTACGTTCCTCTTCAGATCCCAAGATTTTGTGCACTGTGGGTGCCTGGTATTTTCTGGTAATGTCAAGCAGTCCAGAATGTTCAACAAGTCTGTCCTTAATTCCATATTATCATGTACCCTGTACTATCATCTTCTCCTGCCAGGTTTTTGTGCACTGTGGGCGGATGGTAGAGTCCTAAACGTCAAACTAGCCGGATTATTCAACAACTCCTTGCTTATTTGCATAACGTAATGGACACTGTACTATCTTCTTCAGATCCCAGGTTTTTGTGTACTGTGGGTGGCTGCTATTGTCTGGTGATGTCAATCAGCCCACAATATTCAACAATTTGGTCCTTATTTGCATACCATCATGTACTCTGTAATATCCTCTTCAGATCCCAGGTTTTTGTGCACTGTGGGCGGCTGGTATTGTCTGGTAATGTCAAGCAGCCCACAATATTCTAGAATTCTTTCCTTACTTGCATACCGTCGTGTACCCTGTACTATCCTCTTTAGATCCCAGGTTTATGTGCACTGTGGGCGGCTGATATTGTCTGGTAATGTCAAGTAGCCCACAATATTCTATAATTCTTTCCTTACTTGCATACCGTCGTGTACCTTGTACTATCCTCTTTAGATCCCAGGATTATGTGCACTGTGGGCGGCTGATATTGTCTGGTAATGTCAAGTAGCCCACAATATTCTAGAATTCTTATCTTACTTGCATACCGTCATGTGCCCAGTACTATCCTCTTTAGATCCCAGGTTTTTGTACACTGTGGGTGGCTGGTATTGTCTAGTAATGTCAAGCAGTCCAGAATATTACCGTCATGTACCTTGTAGTATCCTCTTCTGATCCCAGTTTTTTGTTCATTGTGGGTGGCTGGTAGAGTCCTGAACGTCAAACTGGCATAATTATTAAACAACTCCTTCCTTATTTGCATACCGTCTTGTACCCTGTAGTATCCTTTTCTGATCTCAGGTTTTTGTGCACTGTGGAAGGCTGGTACTGTCTGTTAATGTCAAGCAGTCTAGAATATTCAAAAAGTCTTTCCTTATTTGCATACCGTCATGTACCCTGTACTATCCTCTTCTGATCTCAGGTTTTTGTGCACTGTGGAAGGCTGGTACTGTCTGTTAATGTCAAGCAGTCCAGAATATTCAAAAACTCTGTCCTTATTTGCATACCGCCAAGTACCCTGCACTATCCTCTTCAGATCCTATGTTTTTGTGCACTGTAGGTGGCTGGTGTTGTCTGGTAATGTCAAGCAGTCCAGAATGTTCAACAAGTCTGTCCTTAATTGCATTCCGTCATGTACCCTGTACTATCCTCTTTTGATGCCAGGTGTTTGTGCACTGTGGGCGGCTGCGTAGAGTCCTGAACATCAAACTGACCGGATTATTCAACAACTCCTTTCTTATTTGCATACCGTTATGAACCCTGTACTATCCTCTTCTGATCCCAGGTTTTTGTGCACTGTGGGCGGAAGGTAGAGCCCTGAACGTCAAACTGGCCGAACTATTTAACAACTCATTCCTTATTTGCTACCGTCATGTACCCTGTACTATTCTTTTCAGATCTCAGGTTTTTGTGTACTGTGGTCGGCTGGTATTGTCCGGTAATGTCAAGCAACCCACAATATTCAACAATTCTGTCCTTATTTGCATACCGCCAGGTACCCTGTACGTTCCTCTTCAGATCCCAAGATTTTGTGCACTGTGGGTGCCTGGTATTTTCTGGTAATGTCAAGCAGTCCAGAATGTTCAACAAGTCTGTCCTTAATTCCATATTATCATGTACCCTGTACTATCATCTTCTCCTGCCAGGTTTTTGTGCACTGTGGGCGGATGGTAGAGTCCTAAACGTCAAACTAGCCGGATTATTCAACAACTCCTTGCTTATTTGCATAACGTCATGGACACTGTACTATTTTCTTCAGATCCCAGGTTTTTGTGTACTGTGGGCGGCTGCTATTGTCTGGTGATGTCAATCAGCCCACAATATTCAACAATTTGGTCCTTATTTGCATACCATCATGTACTCTGTAATATCCTCTTCAGATCCCAGGTTTTTGTGCACTGTGGGCGGCTGGTATTGTCTGGTAATGTCAAGCAGCCCACAATATTCTAGAATTCTTTCCTTACTTGCATACCGTCGTGTACCCTGTACTATCCTCTTTAGATCCCAGGTTTATGTGCACTGTGGGCGGCTGATATTGACTGGTAATGTCAAGCAGCCCACAATATTCTAGAATTCTTTCCTTACTTGCATACCGTCATGTGCCCAGTACTATCCTCTTTAGATCCGAGGTTTATGTGCACTGTGGGCGGCTGGTATTGCCTGGTAATGTCAAGTAGGTCATAATATTAATTAATTCTGTCCTTAGCTGCATTCCGTCATGTACCCTGTACAATCCTCTTTAGATCCCAGGTTTTTGTACACTGTGGGTGGCTGGTATTGTCTAGTAATGTCAAGCAGTCCAGAATATTACCGTCATGTACCTTGTAGTATCCTCTTCTGATCCCAGTTTTTTGTTCATTGTGGGTGGCTGGTAGAGTCCTGAACGTCAAACTGGCATAATTATTAAACAACTCCTTCCTTATTTGCATACCGTCTTGTACCCTGTAGTATCCTTTTCTGATCCCTGGTTTTTGTGCATTGCGGGCGGCTGGTAGAGCCCTAAACGTCAAACTGGCCGGATTATTTAAAAACCCCTTCCTTTATTTATAAAAAAAACCCAACATTTAAGACTTTTATTGTTTTGTGAGGCCTTTCGATAGCGAGGATATCTTCTTCAGACACATAACAAAAGTAAATACAAAAATTAAATTTGATTTTTAATAATCGTTAAACACATGTGATTTAATATTAATTTGTCCTGTGTGGCTTAGTGTGTAATTACAATTAAATTATTGCTGGTATTATACTATTTACATTTTAAATGTTATTTTTGTAATCTTCGTTTAAGTAATATTGTATTTTGTATTGGTCCATCTTCTTGATTTATTAAATCTTCTGTGTTTGTTTGATTAATGTAATATGACACCCATGCATTTAAATATGTGGGGCGTGTTAAACACGTTTTAATAGTTTTAGGTTTTTCTGTGATATTGTGTGTCCAGTTATTGATACTGTGGTGTGCGACGGCCGATTTTTATTTTATGTTGAATTTAATTTGGGAGCAATTCTCTTTATATCGTGTATGAATTTTTCTTCCTGTTTGTTCAATGTATTTTTTGTTGCAGTCATCACATTTAATTTGGTTTATCTCTGATTTATCAATAATTTCTTCGTCATCTTTAGGATTTTTCAAGTTATTCCTCAAGTGACTTCTTGTTTTTATATGTGACGTTTTTATTTGTATGTTTTTTAATGATTTTGTACATCTTTTGATATATTTGTCCATGTAGTGCTAATCCAATTTGCGTTTGTGTAAAATAGGTAAAAGTGTTGTCTTTGACTTTTTGTCATGTTTCTTTTTAGCTTTTTTTAAATATATGTTCGACTGAAGTTCTTTTTTAAGATTTTCTTGTGATAGAGGAATGTTTAATAATCTACATATCAATGAATGGAAGACTGTTTTTTTTTTTGTGTTGGTGGTTTTTTTGAGTGAATTGTTATACGTTTTCTTATAATTAATTATGAAATTCGTTTTTTTTTTAAATTGTAAACATTACAAAAAATTTTGAAATTTATCGAAATAAACATACCTATTAAAAAGACGACAACTAATAAGGTTCTTCATGATGCATAATTGAATTGGCTTAGTTTGGAAATAAAAAATATGTATTCAACACAAGCTTCTTTGGAATTAGAACCTATGAAACAGCATTTAAAAATTACCAAAAAATTGTCACCAGTGTATTATGACATATTTGAAAAACGATACCAAAAACTACTTCAGAGTATTGAGTTTAAATGTAATAGAAAAATGAAAACACTTGAAAAGAAGTTTGATAATTTAATAAAGAATCAAATTAAACCTGAAAATAATAAAAATGTATTCCCGAATCAGTGCTTAGTTTAAAATTTATCTTCCACATCATTTTCAGGCGATGAAATATCTCTTTTGAAAACAGGTTTAAATTTCCACTTGAGTGATTCTAAAGACATTAGGTCATTAGTGATTGATATTGAAAAAAACATTCAAAATTTAAACTCAAATAAAAAAAAACATTAATTAGATCTGATGTCTACTCAGCTATATATATAATGGCTTAAATAGTTCTAAAAAACTAACATTCCGAAACGAAGATAAGAAAAATAAAAACGCATTACACAAGTTTAAAAAATAAAAACAATTTTTTATTTAAAATCAAACAAAGGAAAATCAATAGTAATCTTGAACCAAGACGATTATTATGAAAAAGTAAACAGTGTGTTAAATAAAGGACCCTACAAACTTTAAACAAAAAATCCCCTTTTAAAATTTACCCATTCCACTTAAGAGTCTATGAGACAATGTAAAATAGTAATCAATAGTGAAATATGTAAAAAGCTTATAATATCAAACCCCATTCTACCTCGATTATACTGTTTACCGAAAGTTCACAAATCTGGAAAGGAAATGAGACCTATAGTGTCATAAATAAATTCTCCAACATATTTACTTTCTAAATGGTTGCAAACCAGACTTAAAGAGCTACCACAATTTCCTTCATTAGCAATGAAAAACAGATATGAATTTTTTAAATTTAGTAAATAATATTGAAATTGAAGATGATGAGTACTTAGTATCTTTTGATGTTACTTCTCTATATCCTAACTTACCTATGAACACTACGATTATCTTAATCCAAGATTGGATTCAGTCTATACGTTTATCAAGCAAAGAAGTTGAAGAGTTCATGGTTCTAATGAGTCTATGTATGAATAAAAATTGTTTTCAATTCAAAAACCTATTTTATTTTCAAACTGATGCAACAGCAATGGGAAATCCTTTGTCATGCTTCGTTGCATAAATATTTTCATGAGTCACTTTGAAATTTTAGTAAAAGAATCTCTACCATACTTTCCAAGAATTTGGATTCGATATGTTGACGATATATTTGCAGTGTTCAACAAAAATTAAAATCTTAATAACTTTATGATTCTCCTAAATTCATTTTACTCCAGCATTAAATTTACTCATAAAATTGAATCTAACAACTCACTTCCATTTTTAGATATTTTAGTAATAAAAAAAAAACACAATTTCAAAGCGATTAGAATACGATATATATATCGTAAACAAACCAACACACACTGATCGTTTTTATAACAAATGACTCAAATCATGCACCATCTCAAAAACGAGCAGTCTTCCATTCATTGATATATAAATTATTAAAACACTCCTCTATCACTAGAAAAATTTTAAAAAGAACTTCAATATATAAAAGATGTTGCCGTTTTTAATGAATATAAAACAGATTTATTCGAACATATATTTAAAAAGGGTAAAAAGAAACACAAAAAGTCAAAGACAACACTATTACCTATTTTACATATAACACAAATTGGATTAGCACTAAATGGACAAATATATCAAAAGATGTACAAAAATCATTAAAAAAATATACAAATTGAAACGTCACATATAAAAAACAACAAGTCACTTGAGGAATAACTTGAAAAATCCAAAAGATGACGAAGAAATTATTGAATGAAGGATAAACCAAATTAAATGTGATGACTGCAACAAAAGATTACATTGAACAAACAAGAAGAAAAATTCATACACGATTTAAAGAACATTGTTCCCACATAAAAATTCAACAGAAAAGAAAAATCGGTCGTCGCACACCACTATATCAATAATGGACACACTATATTACAGAAAAACCTAAAACTATTAAAACGTGTTAACACTCCACATATTTAAATGCATGGGTGTTATATTACATTAATCAAACAAAACACAGAAGATTTATTAAATCACGAAAGTGGACCAATACAAAATTCAATATTACTTAAATGAAGATTACAAAAATAACATTCAAAATTCATATAGTATAATACCAGTGATAATTTGATTGTAATTACACACTACGCCACACAGGACAAATTATTATTAAATCACATATGTTTAGCTATTATTAAAATTTAAATTTAATATTTGTATAAACGAGCCCCTCACGTGTTAGATTTAATGGGGTGATCAACCGAGGCGGAGAGAAAGAGTGGGGACAGAGCCGAGCAGAGCCGAGCAGTACCGATAAAATCCCGAAAATTCCTGACAAACTCTGTACATGCGGCTAATAGCGACCTCAGTTCGGAACGGTTCTGATTTCTATTATCTTACCAATTAATGAGTCGTTTTATATCCGAATTAATGAGTCGTTTTATATCCGAACATATCTGCAAAACATAGAAATTATATCGAATTAATTATATTAATATAGGAACTTTCTTTATAACTCCAAAGACACTTTACACGAACATATCTGCAAAACATAGAAATTATATCGAATTAATTATATTAATATTGAACTTTCTTTATAACTCCAAAAAGTTACCCTTATTTATAAAGTCATGGTAAATCCTTAACATATAACAACCAGTTTTTCAGCAGTAAAATGTTGGCAATACAAAACACATAAATAACAAGATTTACGACTATCAAACTAAAAACAATGGGCCGACCATGGTCGTTTTGATGAGTTGACAGTAGTCACGTGACAAACAGGAAAGTTTCCGATTGGCCGAGAGGGTCACGTGACCTATAGGACGGCTTCGATTGACCGCCAGACGTAAAACAAACAAACCCACATGGACAAGGAAAGGAATAATTAGTGAAGTTATTGAAATGGCGTGCGATGGTTTTTGTCACACGCTAAAAAGACCCTAGCTTGCGTATTCAAAACTCAGATCACGCGATGCTTGCCCGCTGCGCAGCGCTTTGTGCTGCTTGCTCTTTTAGAAAAAAAAATTAACTCGAGCTTGCAAAGTCCAAGCCCAGATCACGCCATGACTGCTTACACACACAAAACTCAGACAGAACTAAACGCAGGTTTCATTACAGGCAAAAGGTAACCGGCGCGCGTTTATGACTGATAAGATAAGACGAGTTTATACTAGAAGTAGTACCTGGACTACTGCCCTACGAAATAATAACACCAAAAAAACAAATAAATACATTGTCAGTCAGGTTTTTCAAATTTTATTTTTTCAAAAATTTTTTTGGGGGGGGAGTTAACGGCTACGGCGATAATCGGGACTAGTTTTTTCGGTGAAATTACGTGCCGCTGGTCTTAAGATTTACCAAAGTCATTTAATAATGTAACTGAAATGATGCCTAACATCATGGAAACTGAAGGATTTAAAAATGACTGGGATTTTGAATTACCTTTATTTATGGAAGAAAATAGTATAAAAGGCGATACTAGATTAACAAATTTAGAAGTAAGTAAAAAGAATACGAGTAAAGAAACTCTAAAACAATTGTGGTTAGAAAAAATGTCACTATCACATTTAGGTTATGTTTTATGTTTATACTGATGGATCCAAAACTGACACGAGCTCCTCACACGGGCTATCTGTAGTTGGCAGGAGGGGCCCCTCCATCCCCACTCTTTCTCTCCGCCTCGGTTGATCACCCCATTAAATCTAACACGTGAGGAGCTCGTTATTTGTATATACTTTTGTTATGTGTCTGAAGAAGATATCCTCGCTATCGAAAGGCCTCACAAAACAATAAAAGTCTTAAATGTTGGTTTTATGTTTTAATGTAAGTTAAGGAAGGGGTTGTTGAATAATCCGGTCAGTTTGACGTTCAGGACTCTACCCAGCCGCCAAAAATGCACAAAAACCTTAGATCAGAAGAGGATACTACAGAGCACATGACGGTATGCAAATAAGGGCAGAGTTGTTGAATAATCCGGTCAGTTTGACGTTCAGGACGCTACCAACCGCCCACAGTGGAAAAGACCCTGGGATCGGAAGAGGACAGTACAGGGTACATAACGGTATGCAAATAAGGACAGAGTTGTTGAATATTCTGGACTGCTTAACATTACTAGACAATACCAGCCACTCACAGTGCACAAACACCTGGCATCTGAAGAAGATTGTACACGGTACATGGCGGTATGAAAATAAGAACGGAATAGTTGAATATTGTGGGCTGCTTGACATTACCGGACAATACCAGCCGCCCACACTGCTCAAAAAGGTCAGATGAGGATAGTACAAGGTTCATGACGGTATGCAAATATGGAAGAAGTTCTTGAATAATCAGGCCAGTTTCTCGTTCAGGACTCTAACCACCCCTTCTGATCCCAGGTTTTTGTGCACTGTTGGTGGCTGGTTAGAGACCTGAACGTCAAACTTGCCGGATTATTCAAAAACTCGGTGGGAGACTGGTATTCTCTGTTAATGTCAAGAGGTCCAGAATATTCAACAACTCTGTCCTTATTTGCATACCGTCATGTACCCAGTACTATCTATCCTCTTCTCTTTCTAGGTTTTTGTGCACTGTGGGCTACTGGTATTGCCTGTTAATGTCAAGCAGCCCATAATATTCATTAATTCAGTCCTTATTTGCATACCGTCATGTACCCTGTACTATCCTCTTCAGATCCCAGGTTTTTGTGCACTGTGGGTGGCTGGTATTGTCTGGTAATGTCAAATAGTCCAGAATATTCAACAACTCTGTCCTTATTTGCATACCTTCATGTACCCTGTACTATCCTCGTCAGTTCCCAGGTTTTTGTGCACTGTGGGAGACTGGTATTGTCTGTTAATGTTAAGAAGTCCAGAATATTCAACAACTCTGTCCTTATTTGCATACTGTCATGTGCCCAGTACTATCCTCCTCAGTTCCCAGGTTTTTTTGCACTGTGGGTGGCTGGTGTTGTCTGGTAATGTCAAGCAGCCCAGAATATTCAACAATTCTGTCCATATTTGCATACCATCATGTACCCTGCACTATCCTCTTCAGATCCCATGTTTTTGTGCACTGTGAAGACGAAATTTAGTTTATTTAAACAGATTTTAAAATTTTATGATGCAGTTAGAATATTGATTAATATTTGGAATTTAATATTTTAATTATTGTCAACTATTAAGTTTGTTTTCTTTTTCTAAATGCTATTTAGAATTCTATTATGATTTTTATTAGAATTTACATAGATTTTTAATTCTTATTTTGTGTTTAATTTTTCACCTTTCCTTTCAATATCAAAAATTGCCATGTTCCTCTGAATATATTTTTACTTATAGTCCGTTTTAATAAATGTTTAGTGAAAGTTGATTTTATTTTAGACATGATATTTCTTTTCAAATCGTTTACATGTTATTTCAATCTTTTACTACACTTTAAGTCAAATTTCTTTTATTCTTTTTTAATTTAAATGTATTATTGTGTAGCACTAAATTTGTGGCTAAAATTGTCTTAGGTCTTTGGAATAAAATAGTAAATAATTCGTTTCTGAAGCGGAAAACAAAAATTTTTTGCTATTCCTACAAATATTTAACAAAAAGATACACGTTTTGCTAGAGTGAAGTTTTATTTTTAAAATATTATCTGTTTATCAAATACTTTGTGTTATGATCTCTGCATTAAAGGCGAATAACACTATAAATATAAACAAGTTATTAATGCAAGAGATTTTTTATTAATCTGTTAATTGTAGATAAGGTTTTCACACAAACTTCCATTTATTCATTTTTAAAATTAGCCGATTTAAAACATACACAATTGGAATCTATTTTTAATTTTATTTACACTCCCAGGATGTAAAACAGAGTTACAAAAGTAGTATTTGAGAAGGTTATGTGTGAATGAATAAATAGGGAATTATAATAACCATGAAAGTTTTATACCGTGAATGTACTACATTAAATGGTGTTAGTTTTTACACGTTAATTACTACTAATAATGGCATACATGAAAAACGGAAAACATAAATATATTTCATAGTCACAATATTAGTTAAAGTAATATTTTTTATTTCATATCAATAATGAGAAACTCTATTGAATTCTTAAAAACTAGTAAAAACTAAAAAAGTGTATACTTTATAACACGTTACAATAACCATTATACATCTCTGTCAAGGATATTCTAGTCTTTTCCAGAACATTGTACAGGTTATCAGGAAAACTTTAACTCATCATGAGAATGATGCAATGAAAACAGTGATTGTTCCTCTAATAAACTGCTTAAGCCAGCTCGTTTAGTAACTTAGTGAAGTTTTTCCATAATTCTGAAACTTAATTGTTGCAGAAAATGTTAAGTAGTGTCATTTCAGACTGTATTCAAAGGTTTTGATTGCCTCTTTATGTAGTAGAAATTTATAACCGTTCTATATTATTTCAAATTTTCCATTTAATCGTCTTTTTGCTGAACTATAATAAAGTAATCAAGTTTGGTTCTTACACAGTGTACACCATACTTAAATATGTAAATAAGTCTATATTGGTAATTTTAATAAATAGTATAAGACACAAGATTACCATGTGTTGAACTTAGCAAATAATAATTGTTAGCAAGCATAATCGAGGGTCATATATGACTAATATATGTCCCTCATAGGGTGATGTCATAATGAACACGGGAGTGATGACATAATGTAAAGATGTTTCCAGATCAACAATCAATAAAAACATAAACAATGGTTTTGGTCTCCTAAAAAGACAAATTTCACAAGAACAAGATATCAGAAGCGTAAATAATTATATGAGTACTCGATTACGAGTCAAGCAACAAAGAGACTTACTGTAATTAAAACACATTACGTAATTTCAATTTAACTTGTTGCCTTTAGAAATAATAGCATTTTCGTTATCATATTAATTTGGTTTCAATAAAGGATCAATAAACTTAGTCATCTAATATACAACACAAAAAGAATACAAAATAAGGCACTGAACATTGGAGTAAGCCATGCGGTCATCTAATGTCATTATTAAAGATAATCTACAGGACGGCCATATTCAAACGCATTATAATTTATAATTTAAATTATGTATAAAAGCTGACAGAATAATGCTGGAACAACAAAGTCAGCAATGTGAGGTAAAATGTACACAGTGAAAACAGTACAACACAACCGATCAGTCAGTGTTTTACCCGTTGAACTCCGCTACTAATTGCGGTTATTAATACACCACAACACGGAGGTCAGACAGCCAGACATATGTGCGGTCAGTCTACATGCCACCTAACTCTGCACCATCTGCTCTAAGTAGAGTCTATTGGGATTCTATACTGCATTTAGCTGTACCTCCAACCACAGCCGTTCATAATTGTACATTACCTCAAGGGACAAATCAAATTATTACATCTTCCAATTCTTGTCAACTGGATTTAACACTATTTTGAATAATATTAAATGACCGGGTTCTTAATAAAATTTAAAGAGTATGAATGACAATATTATTTCCCAGCATATATTACTCTGTCTGTTAAATACTGACATAAACAAGGTACATTAATATTTAAAATTAAACATTTAAAACGTTTCTAAATTCAGTATGATTATTTATGTTTAAAATGTTTTTGTTTTGTGTTCACGATAACGAAAGTAAAGTACAGGGTGGAGCGCGGTAATTTGCTTTTTTGCACTGTAGGCTGTGGCGGCACTGTTGGTCGAAGAGAGGGAAGAGTGGGTGTGGCTTATCGTGGCTGACGGGAGATTTGTATTCCTCTGCATTCCAGACGTTCCAGTTGCCATCATGCAGTGGACACGAGAGGAGAGGTCGTTTTGTGTTGAAGCAAATGCCCACTCGATCATTGCAGTGCAGCGTGCTTTTCGTTTACGATTCTCTGTTCCCCCACGCTGACGTGTTCCTGGTCGGCAATCAATTTTAAATTGGGTAACTGCATTCAGAACAGCAGGGAATGTGTCATGTGCACGAAGGGGACCTCAGAGAAGGATTACAACACCGGAAAACATCGATAGAGTTAGAGCAGCAGTAATGCAATCTCCAAAACGCTCTGCTCGAAAGCAATCACTTGCTCTTGGCATTTCAAGGCGTCTCTCCACCGGATTCTTCATGATGAACTGAGATTTCACCCGTATAAAATGTGCGTGGTCCATCAATTGTCAGCACGGGACTATTTGACACGGCGTACTTCTTGTGAAGACATGCTTGCAACCTTACCGCGTGACGCAATTGTGTTCTTTTCTGATGAGACACATTTTCACCTCAGTGTATGTGTCAACAAGCAAAACATGCGCTACTGGAGTGAAACAACCCCCAGAGAAGTCCACCAGAGACCTCTGAATTCGGACCGCGTCACTGTGTGGTGCGCTATATCACGAGTAAGCATTATTGGCCCTTAATTTTTTCGGGATAACCGTCGTGCCACAACTGTGAACTCCGAACGGTACTTGACTATGAAACAGGATTTTTTCAGCCGGATCTTGAGGCAATGCACTTAGAGGATACATGGTTCCAACAGGATGGTGCCACTGCACACACAGCGAGGGTTACCATGAATTGTTTGAGGCAAATGTTTCCTGGACGACTTATCTCTTTGAGGGTTATGTGAACTGGCCGTCACGCTCACCAGACTTAGGCCCATGCGATTCTTTTCCTTTGGTGTTACCTGAAGTCGAAGGTGCATATCAACCGTCCCAACACCTTGGAAGACCTAAGGAACAATATTGAGGCTGAAATTGGCAGAATACCAGTCGACATGCTTGTTAGAGTTAATGTAAATTTCAGAAAACTTATGCAGCATTGTCTGGATGCCGAAGATCGTCATTTGCCAGATACATCATTTAAAACCATGTAATTTAAAAATTCCCTTACTGTTCAATGTAATTAAAATAAAAAATAATATTTTCTAAGGTTCATAATTTTTCTATTTCATTTCCAAATCACCAAATTACCGCGCTCCACCCTGTATATATTGAAAGTAAAGTAGGATTTCGAATATTTATCATCGTTATGATGAGGAACTCAATGTTGGAATTGCATGTAGTATTGCGACGTGTTACCTGAATAAAAGTAAATGGGAAGGCGATGGTTATGACGTGGATGCGTAAAGGGCAGCCACCCCCAGCCCTATGTTTTGTCCTTGGCCTCAATGTTTATTTACCAGTTCATCTTCGTTACTTCGGCTGTGAACTGTTTACGCTCTTTACCCTTGTGCAGTGACATCGCTTGGGTTCATACTCTCCAGTCTGGACTTCATGCTGTTCATCAGGTATCCCTTAATATTTATTTTATATTTGAAAGGCAGTCCATTGCCACTTTTTTAGATTTTTGATCTCTTTTATACACCGTGTCATTTTTTAATAGTATACAACAATAAATCTCACTGACGTTTTTTCACACACATCCATATATTTGACAAGCTCCTTACTGTTTGAATTACAACTATATTTCCAGCATCTGTTCTGTTTGGGCTGAGGGTGTAAGAGAGTTATTATTATAATTAGGGAGATGATAATCTTACTCCTTATTCAGCCCGTTCTCAATGGATACTAGCCTAAAAATCTTGGTTAAACAGTATAGTAAGAAAACTCAATCAGTAAAGGTCGATAATACTGAAATGCAATGGTCACAGACAGAATATAAACCTGAATTATGGGATTCAGATCCCATCCCCCACGTCTGAGAACGCTCGACCATCACCACTTCTGATTAATACAACGCAATACATATTGGAACTAGTTTTTGTGTAAATAATGTCCCTTATGAACAACCACTAGAAACCTGGAACCATGAATTTAATGGATACCTGCATTAATCTAGGATCAGTTGTGTTACTAAAAAAAATTCGAAAATAAAACAAATTCAGTTGAATATAGTCGTCGTTGCATAACGTTTACTGTATCTTGCCGTATTTCATCACTAAGCATAACTTATAAAATCTGTCAAGAGGTGTTTCCCATTGTATGTCCATGACATTCAAATATAACCTAGTCCTAAATTTTTAGGCAGTCCATGAACATTTCAAAGGTTTTCATTCCTGAGTATGAATTTATATTTTTCAAAACAAAAATGTCCTAATGCATTTAGTAGCCCACATATTTACATTTTATAAAGATAAAAATCTGAGTAACAAAAAATTAAAAAGGGGTCGTAAGATAATAGGAAATGTATATTTACTAGTAAAGAGACAGCTTTGGAGAGAAAAGTTGATGAATATAATTCCATCCTCGAGTTACTGTACCTTGAGGCATGGGGACTATATTATTCTAAATTAGGATTTTAGCCCAACATTTTCAGTATGATTCTCTATAAACCAAATTGTAGACAAAATCTTACAACCGGTCTTGCGTTTCAAATATATTTACTAACTGTTGACGTTAGTTAAGAGTGCTCAATATTCTGAAACCCTCTAATATTTTATTCAGTATTTCCTTTCTCACGCACGTTATTACAAGTCATTCAACCTTTCGGTTTAAAACAATTGTTGTCATAACGTCATTAATGATACAAAACCACTTTTTAAAAGTTTATTAGATGGTAAACATATCTTATAAAATTGTCAAAGGAACATCTTCTTTTACAGATAGATTGTTAGGTCAAACGTGTAATTTATTCATGTAAAGCTATGAAGACAGAGTATGTAAATGAAGGTAGCAAGGCCCCTTGAATAACCATGTACTGAACAAACTCTGCTATTCTAATAAGGAAAACCGAAGGTGAGGACACGTTTAAAATTTAGTTCTTTGTTTAACTAAACTTTTTTTAACATATATTAATGTAACCAAGCGTAAGTTACCTTTTTTAAGTGTGTAAATATATTGCGTGTAAACAGTTTTACGTAATATATGCATGGGTTTTGAGAACTTATTATATGAGGTTTATTGAAGAGAAGTTTGTTAAATGAGTTCTTTTAACAAGTTACATTTAGAAATTGCTTGTATTATAATGTTTATTTCTCCTAATTGTTGTATTATACGTTTAGTATAGACACACACACACATATATATATTTAACTACGTTTTTTTCTATTTTTATTCATAAGTGGCATTAGAATTTACTAATCAAGTCTTTTGACTTACTTAGAAACACTTTCTAAAAAAATTCTGCCACCTGCGTTTATAGCCTCCTAGTGAGTCTTTGAGTGCATCATCGCCATTGAAAGGGTAAGAACCAAGCTAATTTTTCACTTCCATGTCCTGGAAGTTTGTAGAAATAGAACATAATATTCTCTAACCATTTCGTTCATCTTGTCAACTAGTTCATCACTCATTTTTTGACGCCCTGCCACTCCTTTCTTGGTCGTAGATGTTTGTTCGTCCAATTTTAAACAAATGAACCCATTCACAAACAGGCCCTTTTTTGCGCATAACGTTTATCCCATATGAAAATGTACCGCTGAATATTGCTTTGCTATAAAATTCAGTGGTGGAACACTTTATTGCTAAAGGAAATGAACGAGCGCTCGTATAACTTTCCAACTGCTCTCTTCTGTCGCACGCAATGTAAAAATGAGCGCTAATCCAGCGTAGAGGTGTGCCTTTGGAGCTGGAGCTGTTTCAAATCAGCGCTCCGCTGCTGGAGCGGAGCGGAGCAGCGCTCCGTGACTCTCGAAAACAGCTCCAGCTCTAACCTTATATATTCATATAATTACTCTCTCGGAGCGTCTGTGGAGCTATCAGCTGTGGCCTACAACTTGTTGACAAACCAAAACAAACCAGTTTCAGTTTCAGTAGGAGTTCTAACGTAGACATACAGTGAAAAGTGATATTTTTGTGCGGTTTACGAGTATGACTAGTATTGATTGGTTTTTGTGCAGTTAATTAACATGGCATCAAAAGTACAGAAATCTAAGACAAGTTCAATTTGGTCTCATTTTACAGTTATTGATGCTAACCTTAAAAACTGTAGATGTGAACATTGTGGCTTGGTTATGTGCTACCGTACATCAACGTACAATTTGAAGAGGCATATTGAGAGAAAACATGTCGGAATTACTTTGAGTGTTATAAGTTCAAAATCAACAAGTGTAAGTGATCGTGATGTGAATGTTACAACCAACACTGGACCTACCGATTCAGCCGCTTCATTTAGTAACTTTGCAACTGAAAATGAACCTCAACCTGGTGAGTTGCCTTCTAATCAATTAGATAAGCCAAAGGGAAGTGCTAAACAAACCACTCTATCGAGTTTTATACCAAAAAAAATGAATAACAACCAAAAGAAAAAGGTAGAAGCTGCGTTTCTAAAGCTATTTTACAAAGATTTCCAAACCGTTTTCTATTGTGGAGGACTCTGGTTTTCGGGAATTCGTTACAGCTTTAAACCCTTCTTTTGAAATTCCATCAAGGAAAGTGGTTTCAAAAAACCTAATACCCACCACGTACGACAAATGTAAGCTTCAAGTAGCTGAGTTAATGAAAAATGTGGAAAACATCTGTTTAACGACAGATGCATGGACATCTACGATCAATGAATCGTATATAGCTGTTACAGGGCATTTCATTACCAATGATTTTGTGTTGAAATCAGTTCTCTTAGACTGTATTTTAATGGAGGGCTCACATACTTCTAGCCATTTAGCCGAAGAAATCAAGAAAATAACGAATTTCTATAAAATCTCAGACAAAATCTTAGTTGTTGTAACAGACAATGCCTCCAATGTCGTTGGAGCCATAAAAAATGTTTTAATGTGGAGTCATTGGCCGTGCTATGCACATACTCTTAACCTAGTGGTTCAAGATGCCATATCAAAGGTAGATACAGTAATCACCAAATGCAAAAAGATTGTCTCATTTTTTAAGAGAAGCAACGCAGCCACTGAAAAACTATTAAAATACCAAATCAACAATGGCGTTAAAGACCCTAAACGCTTACTTCAAGATGTAAGTACGAGATGGAACAGCACATATTACATGCTTTGTAGATTTGTTCAGTTAAAAGAGGCTGTAATAAGCACTTTGGCATTGCTGGACAAAGACTTGCCATCTTTAATTTCTAATGAATGGAAACTTTGCAGTGACCTTTGCAAAGTCCTAAAACCATTTGAAGAGGTCACAGCAAAGATGAGTGGGGAATCCTACTTCACTGGAAGTCAAATAATTGTTTTGACGCTTGGGCTGCAAAATGTTTGCAGCAAACTATGTACACTAAATTTGCACCCTGATGCAATACAGGTAGTACAGAACCTGCTCATGGGGTTATCAGCCAGATACCATGACATTGAGTACAACAAGTTAGTAGTACTTAATACCTTTTTGGACCCAAGGTTCAAATTGTATGCATTTTCTGACGACAAATGTCAACAGTTTGCTAAGAATCATGTGATTACGGTCGTTGCAGCTATGATTTCCGCCACTTCTGCCACCGCAATGGAACAATCCCCTCCTGGTACACCATCTTTGACTTTGACCAACCAATCTGGTCCATCACAATTTGAAGAAGAAGAATGTTCAGTATTTTCTATGTTTGATTTCTGTAATAAAATCTGTACAAAGGCAGACTCCCGGAACTCCCAACGATTGTGCTACCGCCGAAATCGACAGGTACATCGCTGAACCACCACTTCCCAGAGAAGGCGATCCTCTGTCCTGGTGGAGGATTCACGAGGCAGTCTACCCAAATCTCAGCAGACTCGTTAAAATAAACATGGGGTTTGTGGGTACGTCAGTACCTTGTGAAAGAATTTTTTCCCGAACGGGAATAATAATAAGTGACCGAAGATCACGTATCAAATCCATGAAAGTGACTCAACTTGTGTATCTAAATGCAAATCATGAATACTTGTGTAAATAATTTGTATATTATTTTATATTTTCTGTTACCGTACTATTTTTTATGTTTTATTACTACAGTGTGAAAATAAATATAAATAAAATGTACGTGTAGTCTTCTTACCCAAAAATTAGATTTTCATAATACGTATTATAAAAAAGTAAGTAGTAATTAAAACTGTCAGCACCTTAGCATATTTGTTTACAGTAGTATTTGCTGTTTATAACATCATAACCAAGCAATAAGCTCCAATCTACAAGGGAGCAGACAGATGCCGCACATCGCGCCGGAGCTAGTTTGGCTTCTCCGCTCTCGGAGCTACTTGGCACACCTCTAATCCAGCGTAAGCGAATTTGATTTACTTTTGGATTAGCCCTTTATTTATCAAACATTTTGCTCCAGGTGAGAATTGTATGATTTATTATTAAATACGAGTACTAATAAAATAGTAGGATAACAAGAATCCAGTGAAAGAAACATGTCGGTGCAATATACATGTCGGAGTTGTTATTTCGGTGTCGTGTCGTAATTATTCAAATCGTTGCGCCTCCCATCTGCATACTGCCATATGTACGTAAAAGCTAGCCGGCTAACTTATGCGCACTCTCACACAGGGCTCAGGGCACATATCTTAATTTACCGAAAGAGGTGTTATTCCGTATTATCCGTTGTATTTCTAACCATTGCTGCTTTTAAATTCGTTTCTGGTTGACTCAAAATAGGAGTTAAATCGCATCTTATTAAATGGTGTTATTTAAAATTTACTTTAATTCAAATTAAGCATAATGTATAAACATATTTGTTTATTCTTGTTTACTAATTTACAGATCCTTGTGATTACTGCATATCTAAATCTGCTAGATAAAATTTTATATTTCAAGATGTCAAAATAATACTCGAATACGTGCAACACTATCATTCTATTATAAAACGCTATACAATTATTACATTTTAAATCAAATTATGACATTGTTATCCATAGAGTAAAAACTTCATACAATAGTAAAAGCGGAAAGTTACAGTTAAGATTCCTTGACAAGATTTCATTTAAACGCACACCTGCGTTAAAGTACCTTCCATAGCTCACCGGAACTTTTATTATTTCGGCACTGCTATGATACCTAACTGAACAGAAGTTTGAACGTCCCAAGTGTTAAGATAGCTAAAATAGTCAGTTACCATCAATGGTTAGTATTAAAAATATAGAAAGTTTCATCTAATTTTGATTATCCATTAAACTTCATGTTGCTAATATTACTGGCGAGGAAAACGTTTTACCATAAAAATCCTGTTTTCGCTCTATAGGCGCTTACGACCCATGTTTATTTTCATCTCTATTCATGCACAAAAAACAATCGTTTATATAAAAAAAACTATTTAACTCGATTTCTTTTATTTTACTTATGAGATTATTGAATAAAATGGCTCATTATGTCATCCAACTTTAAAGTAAGTTAATCCTTTTAGTATGAAGGTCATAAAAATAAAACCTAAGTATTTGTTATTGGATAATTAAGGTTAGTAGAAATGTGCTGTTTCTGCAGAAACTCTACAAGAAAACACCACGCTTTTTAATTAACCCTGCAATGTTCGCGCCACGGTCTTTTTGACCGGGTCTATTTTATTTTGATAGCGACTGTACTTGTTTACGCGCGTAAACACCACCCCTGACCAGTAGCCTCCTCTTTCATCCTAAAACACCAGTTGCCACCCTGCTCGTCAGTTTGGAGTTTGACCTTGACTGAGTGCGATCGATTATTTCTCGGCCTGGTCTTTAGTTCCGTGCGCGAGTAGTTGTGTGACCCTAATCTCGGGTCTAAAATTCCGTGCGCGAGTAAATAGGTATGTGTTATAAAAAAATCCTTAATGTTTTAATCTATTTTTAAGTGAAAAATTGTGCGATATGGATCGAACGTATTCGAGCATTATTATTGGAGCCCATATCGTAAGGTAATGAGCCTTTGGCCGATGACAGCGACAATGAAGGAGATCATGAAGAAGATACTTGTGACCACAATACAGAAACAAAAGAATCTGCAGATGAAGATGATGAACGGCCGGAACCTGCTAGAGAAGAAAATTAAATGGTAGTAGAAGGACAACAAATACAGGCCAATGCAACGGTTATCACTTGTTGGGACTGTGAGGAAAAACAAAAAAGAACTTCCAAACATCACAGTGTGCAAAGCTCATAAAGAACGTGAGCTTTACACTATTTTGTTTGTATATGGAGAGAAGGCTACACTTCTATCTTATAAATATAAACAAAAAAAGTAGTCTTGCTTTTATCCACTGAGCATCGTTCGGACACCATTGATGAAACGACTGGTGATTTACAGAAACCTGAAATGCTGACACACTACAACAGGACAAAAGTGGCGTTGATACCCTTGATCAGTTGAAAGCTACGTGTTCTGTTACCAGAAAAACAAACAGGAGTAAACAGTTATGTAATCTACCTTGCCAATTCAGGTAAAGAAATTACAAGACGTGATTTCTTTAAGACCCTAGCAAGAGAACTCTGCATTGATCATTTGAAATTTAGGGCAACATTAGAAAATGTGCCAAGACAGTTGAAACTAAAGGTGAAGGAACTTGCCGGAATAAGGGATGAACCACGACGTCGTGCAGAAACAGCTGCTGGTAGATGTGCTTACTGCTCATGGCGTCAGAACCGGAAAACAAAAGTGACATTTTCTTCTTGCTATCGGTACATATGTAAAGAACACACAACAAACTTCTGCACCAACTGTTCTGAAAACGCAGGTGACGAAGTAGAAGAGGCGTAAAGAATGTAAAGAGCACTATCCAGCTGTGTTTGCTGCTATTTTATATTTTTATTTCAAACACTATTTTTATATCATATTATCATATTCAATAGCACATACTTTAAGCTATAAGAAACTTTATTTATTAAAATAATTATATAACTTTAGATTTTCTTATGTTACACTTGTGTTTTGATGACAAAATATTTATAAAAGGATAGTAGATTTCATTTCTTTAGTTGACAAAAGTGTTTTATTAAAATATGGTTAATACGTACGTTAATAAAATAAAAATAAAAAACTAAATATTAGAATAATATTTTTAAGGGGAGCACTTCGTAAAAAAATCTCAAAAATTACAAATTTTTTTTTTTTTTTTTTTTTATTAAAGTTTGGAATTTCCCGATAACAATGGTGGTATTAAATTTTTTTTATGATGACTAGAAGTGTCCGAAATATTTTTTTTTAAATAGGCCTGCAGGCAGTTTCGGGCCTGTAGCAGTCACACTTTGAATGGTGCTGTTATAGTACTACTTCGTTGCAGTCATGTTCATGATTTGGTTGGCAGTGACAGTTTGTTATGTCAACAACTTACACTAACCAACAAAACATCTGTTTTATAACCATTGCTTATAACCTAGGTAGCATACATGTTTTGGTTACTGACATTTCTGTTTTAGAGAGTGAAAATTACGTAAATGATTATGGTTTTTTTGTGAGTTTAGTGGAGAGTTCTGAGTATTTTTTGTTATAAGTGTAGTGAATTTTATAATGCCACGTTCAAAGCCTGCTTTCAAGAAACGCGTTTTCAAAGGAAATCAACATAACCCTCCAACTAGTCCTAGGCCTAGTTTCTCAGGATCAAGTAACAATCGAGGTACCAATACTCCAAATGTGGATAGGCCAAGACCTCAAAGTGCATCTTCTAAGAAGGTCAGTCCTTTTTTGAAACAGTACCAATTGAATGAAAATGATGAGTCTGAAAACTGTATAGTTAATATAGGATTGTTGAATGAGGCTCTTAGTAACGTTTCAGTGTGTAAAAATTGCCATGGCCAACTTGTTTACAAAGTAAAACACATTGTAGGCCTAGCATCAAAAATTATAGTCCAGCTGTTCTGATTGTGAAAACACTATTACTGTGACAAACTCTGAATTAGTCAGGCCTAACACTAATCAGAATGAAGCAAAGTCTGATAGGCCTAACACATTTTATGACCTAAATCTTCGTTTGGTTTATGCTATGCGTAACATAGGCAAAGGTAGAGTGGCTGCGGAGAAAATTTGCGCTTTTATGAATCTTACACCTCCGCCTTTGAGATATCATGAACATGAGCATTACTTGGGTTCAATTGCTGAGTTAGTGTGTAAGAAGTCAATGCAAAGTGCTGTGCAAGAAGCTGTATCGGATAATGATGGTTGCAGAGACCTCGCTATAGCTGCTGATGGCTCATGGCAGAAGCGGGGTCACCTTTCACTAAATGGAGTGGTATCAGTGACATCTTTATCAACCGGTAAGGTCCTAGACATCGAGATTTTATCTAAATATTGCAGATGCACTAATAGACTAAACAACACGCATGGTGATGGCTGTATCGCAAACTTTGAAGGTTCTAGTGGAGCCATGGAAGTTGCTGGAGCAGTCGCAATTTTTCAGCGCTCGCAGGCATTGTATGAGGCTCGTTACCTTGAATACCTTGGTGATGGAGACAGCAAGGCGTACTCCAGTGTATGCGAAGCCAAGCCCTATGGTGATACTGCCATAACAAAGATAGAATGCATAGGCCATGTCCAGAAACGGATGGGATCGAGATTAAAAAATCTAAAAGCTAAGACTAAAACACTCCCTGACGGCTCACGACTTGGCGGCAAGAACAAGCTAACAGATTCTGCCATTATTCAGCTCCAAAAATACTACGGATTGGCAATTAGACGCAACACAAACTCTGTTGAAGACATGAAAAAAGCCATTTGGGCAGAGTTTTTCCATGTGATGTCTTCTAATGAAAGGCCTCAACATGGACTATGTCCAGATGATGAAGAAACCTGGTGTAAGTACCGCAAAGCCGTAAAATCCAATGAAAACTATGATCATGGCAGCCATTTTCACTTGCCTGAAAACCTAATGACATTTATTAAACCTATTTTTCAAGATCTAGCCAATCCAACTCTACTGGGCAAATGTACTAAGGGAAAAACTCAAAATCCCAATGAGTCCCTCAACAATGTCATTTGGACCTACATACCTAAAAGAACATTTGTGGAGATTAAAACTTTGAAATTTGGCATATATGAAGCTGTTACAGCTTTTAATGATGGCTACATTGGCAAATGCAAAGTATTTCAAGAAATAGGAGTGTCACCAGGGCAGCATTTTATTACAGCAATGAAAAAGCTTGACCGGCGGCGAATTTGGAAGGCAGAGAAAGCTCAAGAAGATATAGAGAAAAAAAATTAGACAGAAGAAAAACTTACTAAAAAGAAGTCTGGAGGATGAATATGAGGAGCAGGAAGGAGATCAGCCAGCCTATGCACCTGGAATGTACTGAAAAAGGTAATAAAGCAGTATTTTTTCCGTTTTTTGTGTTTTTCCGAAAGTTGCGGTTTTCAATACAAAAGTACATTTTTCTCAAAAACTACAAATGGTAGGAATATGAAATTTTTTTTGTATGTTTGTAGCACTGTTTTACATATATGGAACCACTAAAAACATCACATTTCACTGAGTTCAATATTTATATACATACATATACACATATTTATATAGGTTTTTGACAAGCGTTTAAAACAAAAATATATAACTTTTAGGGTATATGCAAAAAAAAATTTTTTTTTTGGTTCCACGTGTTCCCCTAGAAGCCCTCTTTAAATGAAAAAAAGAATTATGAAGATACCTCAAGTAGTTCTTGAGATAAGTGTACCTATGTTAACATTACGAAGATAGGGCGAAGTGCTCCCCTTAATCTTATATACGCTAATTAATTTTTTTGCAAAATATATGTTTTCATTTAGTGTTTATGTGGTACTTTTATGTATTAATAAACAATACATTTTATTTGCAAAATTTTCCAATCTTATTTTATACAACCTAGTCTTTTTGACCGTGCGCGAGCATATTATATATTTTTTTGGTACGACTAATCCAGGGTTAATTTATTTACAGTCTTAGACATTCTTGGTTCTAGTAATGGAATTTAATTTTATTCTTTTATATTTAAAAATGTCCGTATTCTTTGGTTATAGCGTTGTATGTTTTCTCTTTTTTATGTTATTTACCTTTCTAAGGCCTTTATTCACAATACTAACAATAAACGCTACTGCGTTTATAAGTATATACTGTTTATATACTTATAAACAGTACTTTACACATACCTATTCTTATGAATTGTATATTATGACGTATAATTTTTCAATAGAGAGCTTTTATTAAAAAAAAAAACATACAGTTGGTAACTGATCTAATTAAAACTTGTCTATATGTAAACCACAAAGTGTTGGGATGGAGCCGAGCGATTTTCAGGTTTGATGGTAACACCTCCATTCGGTGTAAAACATTAGCATTAACAATTTAAGCTTTAGAGAACTTTCTTCTGTCGGTCTAAATAACATTTTTAAGTTTACGTATAACATTTTTTTAATAACTTTACACCGATTAATCATAGGAATAATGAAACTTATTATACAAATTATGCATGTAAAATTGAATCTATCTCCATCTATTGCAGTTTTTTTAAACTACTTCTAATTTGCTTTAAAGACAAAATATACAATCAAACATGTTTTAAAATTCGTAATCGTGACTAATGTCCGTGATAGTGTCAGTAACGACTTCAACATCAATGAAACTTTACCATTTTCATTTATTTAAAGCTGCGCCCAACCCCTGCTCAAAATCAAGCATTTCAAAATTTGCCTAAAAGCTGGTGTTGACTTCCTTGCTAATGTTGAATTCGTAAATCATTCTGAAAACAGAATCTAAATTTGAGTTGTTGGGTACACAAATAAAAGTTTCACTTTGTGATGGCAGCTTTTAGTTATTTATTTTTATAAACCTTTATGGTTTATAATAATTAATCAATAGTGAAAAGTTGTCAGTGCAGAAGGAAGAGTAATTTATTTCAAGTTGGCCCTCCAACAGACAGAGAAGTCCTTAGGGATCTATTGGTGACAAATGCTCCCTTGGGGACTACGTTATCTGCTTCTACTACCCTCCCGAATATTAATTTGGTGAGATTCAAAAATTATAACTCAACTAACATGTACAGAAAAGGGTTTTTTTTTAATATAGTAATAATTGCAATACACAACTTTTATTCATTCACATTTGTACTGTACTTTTTCGGTTGTTATGATTTGTGGTGATAAACAAAACTAGTCACTTAATCTGGTCCATAACTAAATTAAAACATAAATACAGTGTAGGCTAAAATATACTATATCGTTCTGATATGAATTAGTCGGAAATCACAACAATGTGTGACAAATGTATTTATGCTTCATTCAGTGTATCCCTACATGTACTTAGTAAAACTAAAACCAATTCTTAAACTAATGAAAATTGGTATTGATTAACAAACTGAGTAATACTGGCATAGCAATGAACGCTGGCAAATGCACTGAAAAAATTGCAGTCGTCTTTTTTTAAATGTTAGGCAATCTCTATGAATTATTCTTAAACATAAAACCACAATAAACATTATGAGAGCCATATGAAATCATCTCATAAATCTGTATGTGGATAGTCATTGCTTGAAACTGATAACCCTTAATTTAAATTCTTAGATAATTATAACGGTGTTTACTGTATTTTAACCTCTTGTAGACAGTATGAAATTTGCGCAGTTGAACTGTATTCATTTTGATAATTTGCTTAGAAGAGTTTATCACTGCCAGAAAATCTCATTCCATATAATCTGCCTGATAACTTTTATGGCTCTCTCGGCTCCAGGACTTGATGAGAATGGACTCACAACAATCTCCGACATATCAGTCACTAATGCGATTCTTCGTTACGACTTGTCTTAACTTCTCTTCTGAGATTGCAAACTATTTTAAATCTATTGTATTACAGCACTTTACTACCATGCTATTATCAAATAATATTAATGTAAAAATATTTATATTAAAAATTTAAATATAACAATAAGTAAAACATGCCTAGCTTGTAAATGAACTTTTTAAAGCAATTAAATTATTGTTCCATTTTTTGTATTTGACCTTTATTAATTTACGTCGATTCCTAAATCATTGCGTATATCTACTAAACTGTTCAATAACATGTCCAAAAGAATAGTGCGGTTGAATAACTCACGATTAATATTGCATTATTTGCAAACAGGTTTCTAAATAAATAATTTAAAAGGTAATACAATAATGATTTTAACAATATTCGTCCCTGGAGGCATATGCTCATGAATGTTGATATAATTTCCTACTCAAATTAAAATATCAAATAACCAAAATTAATAAGAGTAGTAAAACTATTAAAATCATAAGTAATAATATTTGCAAAGGGTACAAAGGTATAATTAAATAAAAGGAGGAATAGAGTGTCGTCTCATTTTTAGACCCTCTGATATCCTAGATTTTAAAATTAGACATGTGCTATTTCAAAGATTAATTAAATTTATTAAAGTATTTGGTACTGCTTAATTTCCCATAGGGTGATGAAATTTTCAAAATGATTTTGTTTACCTTAAATTGCATATACAGATAATGGCAAACGGTGAAAAAAGTAAAACAGGCGGCTCGAGATTACCATAGACCAACCTTCACTACACAAAATTGTTAGGGAAATATACAGGGGGTTCAGAAAACAAGACACAAGGAAATACAACCTCAGTTGTGCTCAAATGTATTCTACGGAACTGAGACTTAAACATCAACGAAGCACGTGCATCTTGTATATCACATCTTTAGACTTCTTTAGATTAATATTAAGAAATCGTGCTACAAACTCTGATGTGACTATCACCTTATTCCTAGTGGGTAAAGTTATAAGCCAACCATAGTTGCAAATAAAAGACTACTATAATACGTATAAGGTGTCTAGAATGAAACGGTAATCAGTAAAAGTACAACAGAATTGTATTTCAATGGATATTTGAGTGAATAAAATAGTGTAAAAAAATATTAGTTGAATTATTGTCCACATGAATATTTGAATACATAATCAAAATTCATATTTTTGCCACAGGATTGTAATATATAGTATTAAGGTATGCTTTTACGTATCTTTTGTCTGCAATCCAAAAGCAATATTGTGCTTACGCATTCTGATGGTACAACATAATTTTCAAAGCAGTATTACAAACATTAACATGTTTCGGCACTGAACGGCACAGACATGGACATCTACACAAACACAGGCAAATTTCTATGCCTACCGTCGTGGCTCGGCTATTAATAGATACGAGAATGTAAAATCAGTATCAAGCAACTTCGACACGGCCGCTATTATCACTGTTGTTATTACGTAGACAAGGGTCAATTAATCGAGAAGTAAAACTTTAAGCCACTCTCCATATTAAACTCTTTAATACAAGGGGAGGAAGGGTCAATTGATCGCGAGCTACTATTTAAAATCATCATTGAATATATAGCACATTCAGTTGATAAATTAGAGATGTTAGGAGTAAATATCTCCTATCTCAAGGGAGAGACAACAATTTAAATAAATGACAAGTTGTAAACAAGATCCGCCACGCTAATAATACTTTAAGTTATCTAGACATTATATAATTACCCTCTTTCCTTGCCTTTATAGTTCGTCTTCCTAACCATATAATTTGTTATTTCGTTTTGTAAAAAATATAATCTAAAAAATATTATAATAAAACCTTAAAGTTCCAAACTACTTCTAAATGACACAAAATATCAAACATCCATTTGGAAAGAGGTTTTAGATACACTAATATCATAGCCACAAACAATTTGTTCCGCTACTCTGAATTACTGGATTACTTAAGAAAATGTTAATTTTAAAGTGCTATTAGCGTTGTTGTATAGGGGACAATTAATGTACTTAAATTTAGATTGAAATAATATCTAAATCCACCACATAATTTAATTGAAATTATTTTACAAAGTACTTTACCAAGCTACTCCTCAATCTAATATCTATATTTAGCTTATATTCCTTTGACATTTCAAAATATCTTCCAATTTTATACTCTTATAGTGAACTATTGTTATAGAAGTTATAACCACTCAGACTAAGCGAAAGGAAGAAAACACGTAGCTCACAAATGCAGCTACTGGTCGGAAAAACTAATACCGGTTTCCTGTATGTTAAGGTGGGTGTATTTTACTTCAAGATGGGAATTACAAAATACTTAATCAGCCAATTGGTTGCAGTACCAATCTTTACCATGGAATGACATCAAGTAATATTTTTTATGTTAGGATAGGTTCCAGTTTATTACTGGGAAATAACTTTAAATAAACAAATGATATTGATATAATTTTCAATTATGGAATTAAGGAAATTAAATCTTTTAAATATCATAGTAGAACGGGCGCCACTTTGGCCGTAACATGGGCTCTTATGGAGTTATTCTGGACCAATGAGAAAGCAGCAATGGCGGCTAGGCCACGCCCCCTGCCCCCCTCCCCTCCCCCCTCCCACACCCCCGCCCCCTCCTAGACCCCCTGCGACGACCCCCCAGCCAATGGGAGAGCAGCAAGCCCCCCACCTTACGAGAGCGATGGCGGACGAGCGATGGCGGACGGGTGTCATGGCGGATGAACAAAAATTTGTGTCTCCGGCGGCCGGTATCCGAACCCGGACCCCTACGAATGCGAGACTGTCGCGCTGACCACTGGACCACGGAGACGAGTTGTGCGTGGCGGCGCGATATGGCTGTACGTGCGGCGCGGGGCGCCCGGCGTTATCGGCGATCAGCTGTAGTTTCTTAGCTTTGCGACTGCGGTGCTGCTATCTGGTAGAGACGGCACACAACACACGGCTTACAACATTCTGGTAGCGACAAGTGAGGACGCAAAAAGTATACCAAGCCGCCCAGGATTTGAACCCTGGTCCCGCGGAACGTAAGACGAGCGCTTAGACCACTCGGTTGGCATACCTTTAAGAGCGATGACTGCTCTCTCTCGTGTAGGCGAGCATAATCTCATTACAGCACATGGTGACAGAGCGGATACAGCTGTGCATTCCAATGACTACAACTGCACATGTGTGTACCAGACCATCTCTACGCCTTACTCTGTCAATTACTGACCCAAAACGCAAGCGTGAAGGTGAATATGGTACTTTACCGTACGGTTATTGTAAAAAAAAAATCTAAAACCAGCTAGAGTCGGAATCTTCAGCTATTGGTATTTGGTGAACTAGAGACGGAAACATTATCACAGTGAAATGTAGTGATCTGTTAATGATAACCGGAGACAACAATAAAAATAACTCACCCTTTTTGGAAGTCTAGTAGCCTAGTACTCTCTCCAGCCGTTCCAGCCACCACCACCACCACGCAAATCGAATTCGTCGTCTTCTTCTTCTTCTTCTAGTGTTGAATATCCACTCTCGGATTCTTCTGATTCTGAGTCCCAAAAAAACTCCCAACCGCTACTAACACTACCCCAGGAGACTGTTGAAGAGATGAATGAGGACGATCTCGAAAGGGGACACGGTGGTGGTGATGGAGTCGACAACAGGTCAATAACACGTAAATACAAAGAATAAGCAGCAATAATTACTGATATCATCTTAACCGAGTCGGCGCGAACACAGTACTGAGTGAGAAGACCCACAATTATGAACACCAGCAACTGCATGTGGTCACCACATGTGACGGTACATCTCCTGCATAGATGCACTATCTAAAAATAGCCGGGAGGCGGGGTCGTTGCAGAAATAACACACGTGTTTTACGTCCGTACTACGTTTATTAAAAGCGTTCTGATTACATACATTTCCAAATCTTAACATCTACCAAAAGTCCGTTAACACCCGTACATCTAACTTTATACCTTTTAGACGACGTCATTTTCTTGTAGATCACTGTCATCTAAAGTCTTTTCAAATCTCACCGGTAGAAATGTGACGGCTGTTTTGGTGCTGTCCACTTCTACGAGTAACATCACTGCCTTCCGGTCAAATTTAGTGTCCACCTTCTTTGCCTCCAGGATCCTGTAGCCAGCTTTCCGTGTCAACTCTTTTATCGCCATCTTTGGTGTGGGTTCACCATGCTTCTCCAGGGACGAAAGCTTTGTAGAAAGTTCCATTTTTCAATCTGTAAAGGAAAACCGACAATCTGTATAGCGAATAATCTTAACAACGAGTTCATCGTAAAACTGTTAACTTGGCTAGCGGATTGAGAATAACTATGCGTGAGCAACACACCGCAAATAGAGAGCGCAGTCGAATATCTTAAAGAAAACAGTTAAATGTGTAGTGTAGTCACTTACCTGTAATGAGAGCGTCGACACGTAGACGAAGAGTGACTGTGACGATCAGCTCGCCACAGGTAGTATATATACCTTGGAATGAAAGTGGAGGTAGTCGCGGCTGTGGTCGTGGCAAACTGCCAAGCTGAATATAGACAGGAATGCAGCGTAGTTGACCCACGTTTCCATCACCACGGTAGGCTTTGAGCCAGGCCGTAGGGGTCTCGGCGCGTTTTTTATTATAGTGAGTTTCCCCAGGAGGCCTAATCTCACTTAACAAAGAACACTGAACACGTTCAAGTTCTCAACTCAATGCCGAACCTCTCCGTGTCACCTCTCTTTGCGAGTGGGCCCCAACCATCGCCCACTCTGTCGTGATGGCCACTCCATAACAAATTTGCCACCTCCGAAAAAGTAAACTTTTTTTTTGTGTCCTTGCGAGACCGTTTAGCGAGTCCGTTAAAGTTCTCAACTAAATGCCGAACCTTTCCGTCTCACTGTCAAGTACTCGCAAAAACTTTTATATTTTGCAAGTGTTTTTTCTGCCCCACGTGAGCTTTGAAGTTTTCAACTTAATGCCAAACTCCTTAGCTCTCGCAAAGCCATTTTTTCCAGGAGTAGTTCTCAACTCAATGCCGAACTCCTCCTCCTTCCGAGAAGGACATTTTTGTACTAATCTACATTATACTACTAGGCGGGACGCGACAAGTCACTTTACTTGGTGAAGCCTTTCAATATGACTTGTCTCATCCAGGTGAAGCTGAAGCATCTCTCAGTCGGTTTCATACAAGCCACTTTACTTGGAGAAGCCTTTCAATGTGACTCGTTGTAACTTACAGAGGATGAGCGAGATCCGATTCTCAGTAAGATTCCTACAAGTCACTTTACTCAGAGAGGCCTTTCAATGTGACTCGTGAAACACAAGCAGAGAATCGGTTGTTGACCACTTTACTCGGTGAAGCCTTTCAATGTGGCCTATCGTAAAACTGGAGTTTTTCTACGGGACACATTACGCTTCATCACTATAATAATTACAATGGTCCTGAAGAAACTTTCCACTAAGGTTTTGGTACAATAGTATGTAATCCCAGTCCAGCTGTTCAGCAAAATCGTGTATAAACTGCTCCGATAGAACCTGGTGACGACTTATTACTATCCAACAGTAAGTGTCAAAGTTCGGCATCATTTCACGTAAAATGAATTCAGGAAGGCGAGCATTTTCCAAAATCGTGGTCCAAATTACTTTATGCTGAAATATTCTCAACATGTCAAACGAAAAAGTATAATTTGCCGATAAAAGCTTCCAATTCAGAAAGCGACTAAATTTCAAAATGAACGCATCAGTGAGCACACCGACAGGCACTTTGGGCTCTCGAGAAATGAGGTCCAATACAGCAGCGGTAGCAGCAGCAGCTGTACTCGCCATGCTGACACGATGTAATCTCAACAGTGACCGTGAACAGAATGACTACTAAGCGGACTGGTGAGTCTGTTTATTCAGGATTTCAAAACGACATCTAGCAGCGTGCATTGCACACCGTACATCTTCATCACGGCCGCTGTGTTGCGGTAGGGAGCAGGAAAACCGATGCGTTCCTTTACAACTGCATAATGTACTTACTGTCATAACATGCCAGGTTGTCCAGCTCACAAACGTTAGAGTGAAACCGTCTTAAAAAAATTCGCTTTCTCATGACCACGTGTATAAATTATGGTAAACGGCTTGCACAGGTTGCGAATGACACTTCCACTGTAAGGGAAATCGCCTTCTTCCCACAAGATCTTGTGATAGTTCTTCTCTAACCACAGAGCTGTTGTACGCATTTTCTTGTTTAATCTCTCCCTAGGAAACGGAGGTTTGAAAACAATTTGACATTGAAATGAATTAGCCACAATGGCAAACTCTTTGATTATAAACGGTTTTTTGTTACCTTGAAAAGCTTGAAATTCAACTACTTGGTCATGAGAAAGCGAATTTTTTAAGACGGTTTCACTCTAACGTTTGTGAGCGGAAACGGAGGTTTGAAAACAATTTGACATTGAAATGAATTAGCCACAATGGCAAACTCTTTGATTATAAACGGTTTTTTGTTACCTTGAAAAGCTTGAAATTCAACTACTGCCACATTCATCGCCGCTGGAATGTGGCCAACGTTTGTAGCACTGGACGTCATCAAAAAGTCTGTCGCAAAGGTGACGTGGTAAAGCCTCAGGCGGATCAACGTAACCCTCGTCCGGACTTCCGTTGTTAGGCAATGCTAACACATCACCGACGTAAGATCTCAATAGATCCTCCGTTAAAAAACAACTCGTTGATTTGACGTGTTACGCAGGGCAGACAGTTGGTGAACTGAGTCCACTCGTCTACGGACAGAGTTAATGTATTCTTTCTGTCGTACAGTACAACGTACTGCTGACCAAATACTCTACGTACCACCATATTCTCTCCACTTTCGCTTTTAGAACTACTGAATCTATGCACGCCTGTCGATTCCAAGAGTCCGGTGATTTGGTTCGCGCACCCTAATAGAATGTTGAACATTTCAGGTTTCCAAAACGCAAACGTTCCCCTTTTACCTTTCATCAAGATACCGACACCATTGTCGTGATCAACAAACAATCCTACAATCAAGTATTTGGAACAATCAGGATTCAAAAAGTAAAGAGACTTTAGAAACACACCGGTAACTAGATTCGGGAGATTTCGTTTTGAGCTTTTACGGACTGATTTAACCTTGTCTATTTCCATTGGTTGACTCACCAGCTGGTCCTCCTCCTCCTCCTTGAACACAGCATCAGCGACTGTAGCCAGTATGTCTTCACTCTTTCGCTCCATGATCACGAATGACTCTGTACACCTTGAGCAAACCATTAAGTACCTGACGTATTAGTCACTGGCTTATACAATTACATACCTCCTCCTCCTCCTCCTCCTCCCCTTCTTCCATAGAGGATATCGTATAGTCACTATCATCTTCTATGACATCGTCGTCGTCGTTTTGCACAGTGTTATCGTAAATTTCATTTAACAGTCTGAATATTTCATCTTTCCGCCTGTCAATCATTACACATACACAAGTGTCTGGTACATCTTGACAATCCGGTGCGGTATACGCACATTCGCAATAATGCATGTAGCCATCACTCGTCCGTTTCATTGTTGTTAACTGGTGATTGCGGATTAATCTACGGATTTCACCGACCAAATCAAGGACAATATTTATCTTCCGTGAACCTTCCATCGTGGCGTCCAATTTGAAACTGAAAGATTCTGTCATTTGCATCGTGTTTTATTCACGTTACATCATCTTCTTTACCGTGCCCTTGAGCATTGTGTAAACGAAATACGAGTCATGAAGCAGTAGACAGTAGGCTGTGGTGTTGGCCTTGAACGCTTCCGTAGCCTCAAATTCTAGCCGCACATCGACAGGTCCAGACTTGACCGAATCATTTTGGCGTGAACAATCAATCACATACAGAGGTGTTTTATTTTTAAACGTGTCCAGACTGACGTCAGGCCACCGACGACCGCCTAAATCGCCATAATAGGAGTTTTGAAATCTTACAAACATTTCATAGAATATAGCGGTGTCTCCGTGAATGTTGTCATAAGGGAAATATTGTGTATTTAAATACAGGCGGATGTTCGATAACTTACAACTGTCAAAACATGACATGTCTTTCTTTAAGTTGTTTTTCCTTTCTGTCTGGAAAGCTACAATCACGTATCGTGGTTTTCTCCAATTGAGAAGAAGTTTTTATAGTCCATGATTGACGTTCAGTTTGCGGCAGTACAGGGTATTCGTGCAACTCCCACGATCTAAACGGTATATGTATTGGAGTATCTTTTTCAACTAGACGTAGGATTTTAGCACGAAACAAGTCGGATACAGAGATGTGAGGCACCCGCCAGTACAGATTGGTGATCTTCAACGTGTGGGTCGCTGCGTCATCGCTAATAATAGCGTTGGCATCTGTCGCCGACCG
Organism: Homalodisca vitripennis; assembly: GCF_021130785.1. Classification (NCBI taxonomy): domain Eukaryota; kingdom Metazoa; phylum Arthropoda; class Insecta; order Hemiptera; family Cicadellidae; genus Homalodisca; species Homalodisca vitripennis. Next base: position 167,235,294 of record NC_060209.1, read on the forward strand.
CAGCAGTATCAACTCTTGTTTTACATTCACAATTATTCGCTTGTAATCCTCTGCGAATCCCAACAACAACCTTAAAGGCACAGAAAATGAGAATTTGTTCATTTCTTTCTTTCCACCGGGGCCGAACCAGCATGCATTTTCCAGATTATTTTCGTCTTCCGCACGAGCTGATAATATATTTTTTAACGAACTGGCTATACCTACATTCTTTGTGCGATCAATTTCCACACCGCCAATCTCGTATCGGATATCATCAAAGAGAAAAGCAATCGCGTTGTTAACCAGAGACACTTTAGCATCTGTTGTACCGTCAGCTTTCTTACCGCTTACTGTACCCACAACGTGTAGTGTGCTTTCAAAAGGAGCTGTTATTAAATCCTGATAACTGATTGGTATCCGTATTTCATCGTTATTATTAAACGTGGTTGAAGCATACGGATTATGTGTGTGATATTCCAGTCCGGTAATGATTTCATTGTACTCAGCGGGACTCTCTATATCGAGCATTTTCACGAATTGCGCCGGTGTTAACTTTAAAGCCAAGAGAGCGCAAGAAATTTGCGTTAGCAGAAGTTACCACTATCAGGCGCGACGGTCTAATGACCTGAATTATGTTCACACCCTCCTTAAATACTAGACCCATGAGCACCCACTTTCTTTATATGCAACCTCAAAGATAACGTTTCACCTCTGAGATTCACAGGATTGTTGTCTTGATCTTTAAGCTCGACAGTTATGGTGTGCACCTTCTGAACGTTGAGCGGTAAATAAATCACTGTACCAGGTGTCTCGACTATTTTATACCCCGGCTCTACTTGTGGAAAGAACTCGTGAATAACGTGACTCTCTACGCCGTTATCAAACGAGCCGCGAACAACGTTGCACTCAACTCTTATGCTGTTCACCTTGAGAATATTCACAGGCAGGTCTGAAGTGTGTACTTTATTAGCTTGCAGCACCTTTTTGCTGAAGCCCAATATCGATGCAATTGTGCCTTTCTTGCTGAAATCAATCTGCACGTTGCTTTTAATCTCGGTCTTAAGAGTATTGTTATTTGCATTCAAGCGGACTGTGATCCCCTCCGGTAGTCTCCCCTGTATATAATTCGCAATATCTTCTACTTCGTAAGAACCTTCCTCAAACGTTATCACTTCATCATGGTTTCCGTAATAAAAATTTATCGTTTACATTCTTTTCAATATTGGGAATAGAATTGAACGTGCTCAGATCTATCAATCCAATTACGTAATCGCCATCACTGGTGTCGTATGGAGGAAATACGTCACAAGTTATTCTTGAACCTTTCCCGCTCAGGCAAAACATTCTTTCCGCTGAGAAACTCTAAGCACAGATGTCCACATACAACTGAATCAAACCCCTGACGACTTTGATAATTATACTGTATGTCAGCGGTGGGTCCGAAATAGTATATGAGTTCCCAAGGAGGGCGAAGATTTCCGAAACTGTCAAAATAGCTCACATTATGCCGGCGTTTTCTGTAGCAAACCCAATGAGTACCGTCACCGTAACTTGAGTCCAGATTAACTATAGCTGACTCGTATTTTTCTGGGCCCTGTTTGAGGTAACGTGTCACGCATAAACACCCCTCTAAAATTGGGAATGCTTAGTTGTTTAGCGTAGTGTATCAACTCGAAATTTGTCAACGGTCTTATCGGGATCGAGATTTTTTTTTACAACAACTCCTCTTCTTCTTTCTAACACCAGCTCCCCTCTTTGGATAAGGTTTTAGGTAAAGGCCCCTACCTTTCGTCTTTCCGGTCTTCTTCTTAACAACTTTCCTTCGTCTCTTCCCACCACCACCACCGAAAGCCGTTTTAGCTTTCATCGCACCAGTTACCGCTAAAGCAGCTGCTCTTTCACCTATAGTCGCGTCTGACGCTTTTACTCTATCCCAAGCCCGCTTTGCCAACTCTTTGTCTGCTTGATTGCGATGCTCCGAGTCACTGTATTTATCGTAAGCTATATCGTGAATACGGCAGGCTTCATCCAATAAATTCACCCCCTTCTCACCCCTAGCGATTCTTTTTTTCAAAAATGTGCCAGGTCCGCAGAAAGAATAGCCGGGGATGTGTGCTTCAAAAGGTAGAAGGTCAATCGCCTTGTTAATAACACTAGAGATAATACCTCCTGCTCCTCCGATGGTTCGCTTTCGTCTGACGGACGACCCTTTGCGCTTTGCCATTTTATCCGCGCCGTGGCCAAAACCAGACTGCAGTGTATGGCTTGCAATCACAGTTTATATAATTAGTCTTCCGATCTCATTATTTTCGTTTTGGCGTTTAAGAAAAACGGATCAACAACGTTTGAACGAATCCACTGGTCTTTAGCGACCGATCTAACACTATCACCAGGAGGAGCGAGACGTATATAGAAACTGTAAAAACACTTCACTTCAGACACGAACGAGATAGTTCATTGTCACAGCATCCTGCATTTCGGTAGGGTCTGCAACTAACCCTAACTTTTTGTTTGCAAACTCCCAACCGTCTTGCTTCTTTGTAACTGTGTTTGCGTTGAAATAGTTGAGCGTCACAGCGTCACGAAGCTCGACAGGATCGGCCACTAGCTTTAGCCTTTTGTTTCCAAGCTCCCAACCATCCTGCCTTTTTTTGATAGTGTTATTTTTGAAGTAACCGAGTGTTAACGCGTCATCGTTTTGTTTAGGCTCCCCAATTTGATGTAATCTAAAGCGCTGGAACTTGTAAGATTTATCCTTTAAATCTTTTGACGGTATGTGTTCGGCCAGTTGAGCGAGTGGTAGAGCATCGTATGGTCTTGTAGCTTTACTTATATTGCTCAATCTCTGTTTCCGACAGTCAATTCCATCTTTCCCGATTATCACCGATTTTACTGGTCAGCGTTTGTAGATTTACGGCGTCGAGATCATCTTCTGGACTTTTTACATGTCTTAGACGTTTCCCGTTAATGTCGTAGTCACCTTCGGCCGTCAGCTTGAATCCATCTCCTTTCGGTCCCCTTAACCCGCCTTTTCCAAACTGCCTGGATCGCCGTCCAAACTTGTCAACACTCATTGTGCAAGTGATGGCGAGTCACGAACTTTACTCTTTATAAATATCTTATCCCAGTCGATATATGTATGTGCATCAACGTTAAAGTGTGCTTGAAACCTACCAACAGCTACGGTACTGTGTACTCTATTGATCCAATGGAACAATTGAACCGCTAAAAGCTTCATAGAATTTTCTTGCGAATCTTTCAAGCTGTTTAACTTGTCGGTTAAAGTAATCATTTCGGTCTGCAGATCTCCTAACTTACTGATCAACGTCTGTAGATTAACAGCGTCTAGTTCATCTTCCGGGTTCCCTAGATTTCTCAGACGTTTTCTCTGTACGTCATAGTCACCTTCGGCAGTCACATTGAATCCCTCGCCTTTCGGACCTTGTTTAGCCTTTGTACGCTTGAAGCGTCCGTCCAAACTTGTCCACACTCATTTTACAAGTGATGAAGACTCCTCCTGTACATTGCTCTTTATAAATATCTTATCCCAGTCAATATATGTGTTTTCATCAGCATCTAAGGCGGTGTGGAAGCGAGCTGGAGGTACGGTAGTGTGTATCTTGTTGATCCAGTGAAATAGTTGAACTGCTAGACGTCTTATAGCTTCTTCATTTGTATTTTGTAAGCTGTTTATTTGATCCTGCTGAATAAGCGCTTGATTCTGAAGGATTGCAATTTGAGAGTACAGTCTTCTTACATCTTTCTTTAGCTTTTTGTTTACAGTATTCATAACTCTCTGGATGTCTTGCTTCTTCAGAGATTGTGGCCTCTGACCAAACTTATTGACGGTCATCTCATCAATGATCTGAATCTCGCGTTACCATCACCTGATATAGTCTTTGATTCTTTCAATTCTTCAATGATATTTATAATCTCGTTCTTGTGGTTCGTGTTTCCAGCTTCAGCGGATGCCACCAACAGCCTAAGACGGTCGCACAACTCATTTGGATCGTTCCAGTAAACCGTATCGGGATCTGATAGTGATTTAGTCACACTATGAGCTTTCCTGTCAGCTCCAGAACCCTTAACTACTTTTGGAAATAAGTCTGAAATTACATACTTATACTTGAGCGACGTGTTGCGATTGATAACTCCATTTGGGTTATAGTTTCTTTTATGAGCGCTAGTTTTCTTCAGTATATCTTTGTAAGCGATTTTGTCTTCGTCATTGTAGATTTCATCATCTGGTATTCGCTTGAAAATCAACTCGTACAGACCCTCTTGTGGCTTATACGCCACATCATCTATTCGAATACTACCGTCCTCATCAAACTGCAATTCTTTATTGCCAACCATTAAAGTTATTTTTTTCGTAACGAGGACCGTAAAGATGGTCAATTTTAGATGAACGCCCACCCAAATCCTTCATAAGCTCTTGCATGTACTTTCTGGTCAACGGATGAGCAAAGCTGTCGGCGATATATTGGGACGCCGTCTGTAGACCCGTAGGTGTTGAAAGCATTTTTGTAATTTCGCTGTTTCCACCATCACCTTGGTCGTCTGTCTCAAACACTTCTTCTGCTCCAGAATCAAGTCTAGTGGAGACCGATGGTTTTAAATGGGAAAGATTAGGCGAAGAAAATACATTTGGTAGAAACTCTGAGTTTTCATCATCGTCATCATCTGCATCATCTTCCTCTTTCTTGATTTCCTTCTTGACATCGGTGTGTAAAGTGCGTGTCTCCTTGGTGTCACGCAATTCCTTGATCAACGGCTGGTATTGCTTTTCAAACATCTCCTCGGACTCCAATTCACCCCGCTTAAACCGATTATACTTTTGTTTTATAGCTTTCTTTAATTTTGATATCTCCGTCATAAGCTGCTTCTTGTTTCGCGTCATGATTGACACTGAACCCACAGCCTGCTATCTGTTTATTTATATAGGATTTCCTCATCTGTTCGAAAAATGATGAAGTATCGAATAATCTGCACTCGTCATACCGCGAAACTAGCCTTACCTCCACTCTATCGTCAAACCTTACCCTCTTCATGGCAGTTCTACTTGTCTAAAAAACAATGCCCGCTTCTTGTGTTTTCTAATGTAACGAATCACTTCTTTAAGTGAAACACCAGAGGTCAATGGTAGGCCGTAGTAATATCTGTCTGTCTCAGGATTGAATCTAGGTATGCGTTCTCGTAGCGTCATATCTCTAAAAATAAATGTTCTTTTAATACCGTGCCGCCACTGAGGGATCTCAGCGACCGTATACTGATCGTTTGACACTGTTCTGTCCATATATTCCTTCAAACGTTGAATAGGTCGATCAACGTTAGTGTTGTGCAACAGATATGAGTTTAGAAGAAGAAACTCATCCGAGTTTGCGCCGGTAAATTCATGCCAGCTTCTAAACAGGTTTGGTTGCGTTATTTTATACTCACCGGTTTTCGTTACCAAAGAGATGCCGAATTTTTCGCACTGCAGTGGTACTGTGGGTAATGCAATTTTCAAGAAATCTGCTGTGTACAGTCCTTGACATATGTTGTTCACTGCAGCAAACGGTTTACCCCGCCTTCCCATTACACTACTAGGCATTGGGCCGTAACTTACATTGTAACTTATGTTTAAGTAACACCGCGACCGCAGTGCACGTCTATAGAGTGTAACGGGGGATCTAACTGGTATACTGCGCTCAGTCAACACTATACACTTAGTGGCATAAGGTATATCACAAGCATACTTCAACATCCTTAAGTATATCTGAGTAAAGTTCAAACTACCGTGACTGTTACTGAGTTTCAATATCGGCTTGCCAAAGAGGTCGGGGAACGGTCTAAACCGAGACAGTAGGTTCATGGGTTCACGCACCGTACCGTTTAGCATGTCCTCATGGTAAATTACCAATTCAATAGGTACATTCTTCTCCTGACACTCGGCTATAAACGCTATCCACCTATCTCTGTTGTATATACGCTGGCTAGATGAAATCATCAACAGCACTATTGGCGGTAAGCTCCTGCTGTAGCAACCTGGTCTTCTATGACGCCAACAAAGTCTATTATACGCATGACCGTGTGCACCACGTCTACTGCAATAGTTACCGCAAAACCTTTTCTTATCTGCGTAATACCACGTGCAAAGATTAGAGCTTACCTTTGTAAGTCTCTTGATACCACCGTAACCGGCATCTGCATACCTTCTAACGTCGTTGTAGTAATAGATCCGCGTACTCATAGTGACTCAAGGAAAGTGTCAACCCCAACGCGGTATCTGCCCTTATAAAGGTCGCGATCCTTGTCTATGACAAGAAATCCATGCTTGTCATTCCACGCTAGAGTGCATAGTTTTTTCAAAGAGTCATACGGCATGTCTGTATTGATGTGATCAGCGTACACGTGTTTAAGATTCATGTCATCCTGTTTAAAGAGTATTAAAAAATTTGCATTGTCTCGTATCAGTTGTTTGGGGATCCTGCTGTACGTTTGGCCAAGATAGAAAACATCGATATTGTTGTGACGGCCCATAGTGAAATAAGCGCGGATGTTGTCATGCTTTTCACACGCTATGTCGTCGAAAACCATAATGGAATGCGGTTTGGCTTCGCTAGGACTTATAACGGTGTTATTGTCATCTGAAGGAAAGTAACCAATCTCTTTAGGCAATACCTTTGCAAGAAATTGGTATTTGGGTTGATAAAGTGATTTAGAAAAAAACGTACACGTTCTCGTAAACAAGGCCGTTTGGATCAAACAAGAGGTTGAACAGCACGTTGGTTTTACCGCAATTAGAAGGCCCTGCAATAATACAGCGTATAGAGTTTGGTAGGAGAAGACCGTGCTTGCTTTTTTCCAAATCTCCCCCTCCACCCACATACCGGTCAAAATTAGACACGGGTAGCTCCAGAGACTGCTTCACGACACGCATTCCAGCTGTTACTGACTGCGCATCGTAAATATCTATGTTTAAATATAGCTTGCACCAGCAGTCGCTCTCTCTCTCTCTCTCTCTCTTGGACGGAACATTAAGTCCTCAGATAATATGCTTCTTGTCTATCCACGTATCACTTGTTTTATCGAAACCTGTCCATCTAACAAGTACTTTATCTTTTTTTCTTTTTAATACTTTTTCAATTAGATAAACGTCACCAGTTTTTGCTTTGGCTAGTTCCTCTTTGTAAAAAACCACCTTTTAACACAGTCCCGCTAGAGTCCATCAGAATGTATGTCTTTGGATTGCTCGGTTTCACGGCGAACACTGTGAATATTTCATTCGTCCAGTTCGGCATGTAACCTTTTTTAAAAACACGCTTGTACTTGCTAATTCTTACTTTATCGTTCACGTTGAACTTTGACTCGATCTGTTTTTTCCCTTTATTTCTTCTCGATTTTTCGATACGCGTCAGAATAAGCTTTACGTGTTTTTCCCTCACATCCTTCGGTTTCATACCGATGCTCCTGTGAACGGACGCGTTGTACTCCTTAACTATTCTCGGTAACATGGAGAGCCACTCGTAATTACCTCTAGCAGTAAACAGTTTCCACATTTTTTCTTTTAGCGTCCGATTGAGCCGTTCTACTATACTTGCTTTAAGCTCTGAGTAAGTGTTATAGTGATTTATTTCGTACGCCGTCATCAGTTTGTTAACATGAATGTTGAACCATTCTTTACCCTGATCGGTCTGAAAGTTCTTCATCTTATGCTTCTTCAAAATTGGTTCTAACGCTCTCGCTACCTCTAATCCGGTTTTACTCTTTAGCGGTACAGCAAAAGCAAACTTTGTTAAGCAATTTATCATCGTAAGTATGTATTTCATACCTTTGTTTTCACCAGCGTACGGTAGCATCTCTACAAGATCCGCTTGGTACAAATCGTCTTTACCTTTCAAGGTGACGCCACGCCTCTTGAAATTGCGACGAGCCGGTCTGTGTAGCTCGTTAGCTATTGCTTGACGCTTGTCCATTACGCAAATGATGAATATCTAAGTAATCTTTTATATTTAACCCCCTAAATTCTACAGCCCCTCCACCGCTGTAGACCGTGGCATGCTCCAAAAGACGCTAGTTCATGCCTCCGTTATCCCCCTGGCATTACCGATGGTTGTCAACACTCTGATCGACTGTCAACACGCCGACCGGGAATACCCATACAGCCCCAACCAACGCTGTATGCTGTGATGGGACAACGAGTTCCCACCTCCCTTCCTTGTCCGTTGAACAAGGGTATTCTCTCGAGCAGCGATAAAGACCGAGAGTATGATACTATATTCCCTTTAGTAGTGGTGGTAGGATTGTGGAAAGAGTTTATATAATCTAGAGTCTGCAGAGGCATAAATCGGATTAGTGGCTGAAATTAGCCTTATTGCATACTTCATATCATTATACACCTGCTGACGTAAACACGGGTTTCCGAGCGCTTTAACAGGGTGGTGGACGCTAGAGGTGCCCGTCCAGTGAAGGTTTCACCCATCTACATGCGTGAGTCCTCGCACCTTACATGGTCACACCTCGTAACGACCGAAGGAAAAAGTTTGTTTCTACGGTGTTTAGACCAACCTCCTCGTCACCCCGGCTCTGGAACCGCGAATACAACAGCGCAGGAAGTGCGTCACAACATGTGTTGACCACATGTGCTAGTAGAGGCGCCGTTCTGCCACGTATCCCGCTCTCAGTACTGAGTTCGGCTCCGTGCAGAGTGCTACCAATTATTCTTGGTGCGTATCACCTATACTCGTTTCTCGTTGATACGTTTTTTAATAATACCACTATCACGATCATCCTCTGCGTCATCCGTGGTCTCCAGTGCTAGTGATTAGTAGTTTTTTGCGGAATTCGCAATCAGGATATTCGGGTGAGGAAGATGAAGAACCAGAATATTTCCGGTGTCGTGGTGATGGTGGATGGAGTACGACTAAAGGGAATACAGTACAGAGGTAAATTTATTCATTATTTTCTCATTTTCGCTCCAAACTCAATTCGACTGTGACAATAGACTCATTACTTGTTAACATAATTCTGTATTGTCAGCATAAGGTACCATCTAACTGGTTTTTGACATTTTACAATAACCATAAGGCAGGGTTCCATACTCACCTTCGCGTCTGCGTTTTGGACCTGTAATTTTGAAAACCTTTGTCTCTTTGACAGTAACTATTTGCCTGGACTTTGTTCTCCTAATTCTGTTTTCTTCAATATCGAGTGTTACCCAGGTTTCACTAAGAACCATTTCTTTAAGTTTTTCAAAATTTAGATTTTTTGAAGTTTTTAGGTTAAGAGTGAGACCCTTGATTTTGCAGACAGATACAAAATCGTTTTTGTTTGTGGAAAAAACGCGATAAGCATACGTCTTTGGACCACCGGAAACAAATTCTACAATATGAGATCCGGGACCGTAGTCTTTAGCCAGTTCGTCTGTCATCTGCCCTAGGTAGTCGCCGGTATTTACTCTGTACAAGCCATTTTTGTATACGTACACAACACTGTCTGTATCGTAGTACAATACTTGTTTACCCAGTGCCTCCAGATGATCATAAAGCTTTAAACGGGCTTGACTTGTAGTGTAGGCAGCTAGGACAACGTTTACAGTGGCTAATGACTCGCCCACTTCTTCTAAATGTTGCCAGCTTACCAGGACAACGTCATCGTTGATTTCCTGTATTCTGTTTACGGCAACGCTAGAATCCATACACAGCTTAAACAGTTCCTCAGGGTCTCTGGTGATGAGCGTTTTTTGTCTGGTTTTCTCTCTGCCCAAACTTACCCCAGAACGAGTTAAGCATTAACTTTGCTAGAGAGCGGAGGCCTTCGTTTTTCTCTATCTTTGACGGATCAAGCTTTACTCCCTCGTGGTCGTAATAATCCTGCACATATTTTTCCTTTTCTTCGTCTGTCTGACACCATGATGGATAGCCTGACGCCTCTTGTTTTATCTTTAGAAATTTGTCGATAAAGTCTGTAAACAATCCGCCCGTTTCGAAAGTGGCTACGTTGTACTCCCACAGCTCGTACATTTCAACAACTCTATAGCCTTTTTCAACTGCCTTCCGTACTTCATCCATCGTCCATGTGCCAATCAACGCCCTTTCCTCGTCACTGTGTTGACAGTCATCGTTGTTGAGCTCTTCGCCACAGACATTGCACAGTACAAACATTAATTTGTCATTCATTCTAGCTGGAAGCACTGGATGATAAAGATCTTTTGGAGGTAGCATTTTGCACTTTAGCAAGCCCTCAACCTGCATTCCCCTCTCTCTGCACTCTTTGTCACCAATATAGATGGTAGGATGGGATATCGGATATTTACCGTGTTTACAAACGTAGGGATATAGGGAGCATACGTCCACATACTGTATTGTCTCATCTTCTTCCGTACACTTGTAATACGTCATGGCATTTCCGGTTCTTCCTCCGAAAAATGCGTCTCGTGGATTGAGCGGTAAGGTGTTCAACACGGGATGGTTTTCCAAATATGTTAGCTCCTTTTCTGATTTTAGTTTATTAAAGTCACACTGCCACATCTCTACCACCTCATAAGGTGTACGTGACAGCTTCTCGATTTTGGCTCTTGTCCTCTCGTATCTGAGTTCGAGGGTGTCAGAAGGATCTTCTTTCAACGGTTCACCTCTTTTGTACGGGAAACACTTTGGACATCCGTGATAGTAACAACCTTGAAATTCATATATTCTGTCTCCATCAAATCCATCCACCTTCATTCCCTCAATGTTGACCTCTCGCTCTCTTCCTGCGTGCTGTATTCTAACACCTCGCCGCTCTTCTTCCCACGTCAACCATTGTAAAGAAATGCCAGAATGATTGTCCACTAATCTGTATCCTTTCTTTGGCAATATTCCGATTGTTTCAGGCTTTAAGAAATTACGTCTAAACGCTAGGTTACATGCGCTAGCTATGGTGACAGCTTCCAGAAACGGGGTCGACATTGCATTCGGCTAAAAATAGGGATCTAAATTTAATACACGCCTTTGCCAGTATGTCAACGTCAGAGATGCAATATTCTATCAATTCCTTCTGAAAGTCAAACACATAGTTATTGCATACCTGTTCATTGTGCCATTTCTCGAAGTCTTTGTAGTTCTTTTCAAACATTGACTCTGGGCAATAGAATACTTTTGCTGGTATCGGTCCCACGTAGTTTTGGTTTGCGATCGTGTTGAACAGATGAGGGAAGTAGCCTTTCTTCATTTCGGGACCAAGATCAAAGGCTTTAGGAAGAGCGGACAGTGACATGGGAAAGTAGTTGAGAGAGTCAATGAAACGTACGTTGTCAAACTCCAGCAAAATTACTTTTGTCCCACGAGTAATGACTTCCGGTGTGAATTTGGTCTCTTCCAGAATATATCTCAAGATGAATTGGAAGTCGAATCCTTGTCCGTTATGAGCTATGACGCACACGTCTTTGTATGGTTTGCGAATTTCCATTACATAGTTCATAAAACTGGATATTGGGTCTTCCTGAAAGATTTTTCTGCGTTGGAGGCAGTTTTCACAAAACTCGTTATTATTTATACATTGGCTACAGAACTGTTCTGAGACGCACAAGTTAGCTTTGTGAACCTTGATGTCAGGCTCGTTCTCTAAACATTCGTCCTGACGAGTCTCCAGGTCAAAGAATATGTACAGAAAGTTATCATTCTTAGTGGGTACTTTGTTTTGGCGCATGTAACATTGATGATTAGCGGGTTTAAATTCTGCGCAAGTGCTACAATATACTTCACCGCATTCATGTTGTGTTTTTCTATGTTTCTTGTATATGTTTTTCTCACAGTCGAGACACTTCTGTACGTTTTTGCAGAGATCACCTTGGTGAGCAGCAAAGCAGCGCTGGTTTTTAAAGTGACGATTACACTCAGGGCAAGTTATTCCTGAATGCTCGAGCTTGCAGGGAGGTGAGATTGTGCTACAAGCAGAGCAGACATTAGAACATCGGTGATCACCTCTGTGGTCATACGGCACATGACAAGCTTCACAATAGAAATGGCAAGCGAAAGCTGCTGTCAAATTAGTTATCACGTTGAAGTGACCTTTGTGAAACAACAAGTTTATTTTGTATGAGGCTTCCGTATTGTTACCACTGAAGTATACGTCCCGCCCTTTTGCATTATAGCTGAATACTGTTATGTTATATTTCTTCAAGTGGTCTTGAAACTTTTCAAGTTCAGCTATACCAGCCCCCTCTTCTGAAATATTAACTCTTGCCTTTGCCATTAGTTTCTGTGCTCTAAATGTTTGTCTCTTAGCCATGTCCTGCCTTATTGCTTTAAGTTGAGGATCTTTTTTGGCATAGGCTTTTGCTACCACTATAGCTCGGGGCAGACACAGATTATCGCTATTCTTAATGACTACGATACCTTTTCGTCCTTTGCACTCTTCGCTGAAGCTATTGTATTTACCGGGCCTATTTCTACCTCTACCTACGGGCAGATTGACAACCGTACAAGACACTTGAAACGTATCACTAGAAGTGACAGATTCAGCGTTACTCTGTACAATACCTCCAAAGATTTTCCATAACACGTCAAGGTTAACTTCATCAGCTGGTCTAAAGGCTACGTATCCCGGATCTTTATTCTTGAAATTTAAACTGTTCAAAGTGAAACCTAGGTAATCTGTATCTGAAGCTTTAGCTTTCATTTGCTCTACAACTTCTCCGAACCCCCGCTTAATCCAATCCAGTTCAGATATTCCTTCAGGAGGACTGTTGAATTTAAACGTTGTCCTCATACCGTAAAGTCTAAACTTTTTGACATACGTTTCACTGGTGTTTACTAAATATACAGGCTCTAGCATATTTACCGACATGATATATGGCTTATTGAGAAATGTAGTTGAGGTTTATGTTAAACAAATATGACAATGTTATTTTAAATTTGTTTAAATGAACGGCTATCGTTGAGATGGTACAATGTAGCTATACACAATGACAATGACAGAATAGTGTTAAGTGAACAAGTAAGAAGCAGGCTTACCACAGTGAAGAGCAGCACGGTTAATGACTGGCCATCGGTCGGCCGCTCTATTTATATAGCGCTCCGGTAATGTTCGGTAACCTGAGCACCTATAAATAGCTGACTCACCGGTATGGACTGAAGACTAATGATCTGCACGTGGCTCACGTAGCTCCCAGGCTGACGCAATATGATTTAATGTTTCATGTTGGTTACTGTGGAATGCACATCTGTGTAGTTATTATTGGAGTCGTTGGAATGTGCACCTGCATCCGTCACCGAGAGAGGGAGAAGAGCCGTTGGAATGCACATCTGTGTAGTTATTATTGGACTCGTTGATCGCCGGGCGCCCCGCGCCGCACGTACAGCCATATCGCGCCGCCACGCACAACTCGTCTCCGTGGTCCAGTGGTCAGCGCGACAGTCTCGCATTCGTAGGGGTCCGGGTTCGGATACCGGCCGCCGGAGACACAAATTTTTGTTCATCCCGCCATGACACCGTCCGCCATCGCTCGTCCGCCATCGCTCTCGTAAGGTGGGGGGCTTGCTGCTCTCCCATTGGCTGGGGGGTCGTCGCAGGGGGTCTAGGAGGGGCGGGGGGGTGTGGGAGGGGGGAGGGGAGGGGGGCAGGGGGCGTGGCCTAGCCGCCATTGCTGCTTTCTCATTGGTCCAGAATAACTCCATAAGAGCCCATGTTACGGCCAAAGTGGCGCCCGTTCTACTTATCATGTAAGCAAAGTTTATTATTCTTTTGTAGAACTATAGTACTTTTCCCGCGTAACAACAAATTTCAAACAACTATGATTTACTGCGGTTATTTATCGTTTTAGTGTATAAGCATATATACATATGCATATATGTATATATATAATTTTGAATTTGGGCAAATTAGTAGATCAGAATCTAAGGATTGAAGCCCAGCTCTGTATGGGGTCCTCTCGTCGTCCCCTGTGTTCTTGAGGATATCATCCACGGCGGTCTTACATGATATTACAATGCATTCCTTCCTCATGGTTTACTAGCACAAGTGTGTGTTGGCGGTGAATTTTGATTGATGAAGTGGGTTTCCTGGTAATATTGATCTACATCTCCTTCAAATATCATTCCTTAATACAGTTTTAATATTTCTATCACAGAAAATCATTTTCGTAAATAAGAAAAGAATTTTTTTTCTCATATTCTCAAAAATAATTTCCAAAACATATTTTTAATAAAAAAAACAGTGCTCACGAATCAAAATTTAGCATGGCATCATGTGTTTCACTCTATAGAAAAAAGTTGTATATTCTAATCTTGTCTGCTGGTGTGAACAGCACAGTGTTTGAGTACGTGCAATGTGCAGTATAGACTAGTCTCCCCATTTAAATTCAATATTATTACATCGTGGCAAGGGATACCGTCAAATAAGCCGCCGGGTATTGTATATTGTGATCTTGTCTGGTAGTGTAAACCGAACAGTGTTTAGAACGTGCAATGTGCAGTATAGACTAGTCTCCCCATTTAAATTCAACATTGTTACACCGTGGCAAGGGAAACCGTCAAATAAGCCGCCGGGTATTGTATATTGTGATCTTGTCTGGTAGTGTAAACCGAACAGTGTTTAGTACGTGCAATGTGCAGTATAGACTAGTCTCCCCATTTAAATTCAACATTGTTACACCGTGGCAAGGGAAACCGTTAAATAAGCCGCCGGGTATTGTATATTGTGATCTTGTCTGGTAGAGTAAACCGAACAGTGTTTAGAACGTGCAATGTGCAGTATAGACTAGTCTCCCCATTTAAATTCAACATTGTTACACCGTGGCAAGGGAAACCGTCAAATAAGCCGCCGGGTATTGTATATTGTGATCTTGTCTGGTAGTGTAAACCGAACAGTGTTTAGTACGTGCAATGTACAGTATAGACTAGTCTCCCCATTTAAATTCAACATTGTTACACCGTGGCAAGGGAAACCGTCAAATAAGCCGCCGGGTATTGTATATTGTGATCTTGTCTGGTAGTGTAAACCGAACAGTGTTTAGTACGCGCAATGTACAGTATAGACTACTCTCTCCATTTACATTTAATATTGTTGCAAAGAATTCTGTCAAATGACCTGCCGGGTATTGTATATTCTATCTTTTTAGTTCAAGATTCTATTATTTCAAGCCGTAATAGGGAGAAACTAGAAGTTGTAGTCTATAGATACTCAATAAACTTAGTACATGATTAAATAGTTAAGAGCTTGCAAATCTCATACAGTTAATACAGCAAATCTCCCTGTATGTTAATGACTCTTCTTTGAAGCCCATTAGCAGTAGAACCATTAGTTGTTAGCTGTTCCACTGGTTCTGTACAGTATACAGCCAAGCTAGACATGGAAAGAAAGACACTGTTTTATACAAAAGTGTTCAAGGACGCTAAGGCGACAGAAGCCAGAACGGGTCTAAGGCTCAATCCCGATAATCTCGTAAAGCAATTCACTGCCCAGCTGGTAAAAAGAGCGACCTATGATGTCACCTCCGTGGTATCTATCCAGGAATACGAAGAAAAAGAAGACTCCGCTCCGGAGAAGAAACCCAACGAACCGGCTGCCTAGCACATCGGGACATTCGGAGGACCAACCGGTCACCCAGAGTGACACCGACGCTGAGCCAGTTGTTAGTCACCCCCTTCATGCGCATGGTCCATGTTATCCTTGCTAAGATCTTTACGCAACTGACCACTCTCACATCACCCGCCTATCCTACTCTATGAGGTAGTTGCCATCTGTGGCTCACCCACCAGCTGCTAGACAGCGACAGAGACCAATGGATCCTAGTAGATCGGCGAGACATTGAGCTTGGAAGAGACCATGGCATGACAAGACATATTCTGAACGCCCATTTTTAGTTTTTTTACATTTCTTGTTTTTTTTAGATACGCTTGTTAATTTTGTTGCACTGACACGATTACAATCAATAGTAGATATGGATAACATCGAAACATACATATATGAAAAATCCGATGAACTAGACATCGTGACTCTGATCAAATCGAAATAAGTAGGTTTTGAATGAAGTGAACTACAATAAAGGTCTAGTTCCTATTTACTCAGACGGTTAAGTCACAACAATAAAATTCTGGTCAAAATCAAACCACCAGACTCTGAGAGAGCCTCTAAATCACTTAAAACGACTGTAGTTCACGCTGACAGTAGTGATGAGAGAAACAGCTCTTTTGTATTATCTGGTCCAGTAAGCTCAAATCATCGAAATGAGCAGGATCTTCAGAGCACCCCTGTCACTGACGTCACACTCTAGCTGTATTTGTTCTTAAACGATTTTGTTTTCTAAAATTATAGGTTTTAGTCACATTGCATCATAAACTAATAAAACTATGAAACCTATAAGTTTCTATTGAGTAGTATTTTAAATTGAAAATTAGATTCTTGGTGTTGGAAACAAATTTCAGTTTTAATTGCTTACTATCCTAATAAATTTTAGTGCAATTACCCTATCTTGGATTCTTGTAAACCATGATCTCTGTACTTCACGGAATTTAGGTCAAGTCATGGAATGTAAATTATTGTAATGTTGTTAAATTTTCATAAGGGTTCCGAAATATTTTCTGAATTTAATATTCAGTAGACAAATCTAACATAATATAAAACTATATGAAACATGTTTGAGATAGCCAATAGCTAATTTAGATAATACTACCTGCTATAAAAGGGCTAATCCCAGAACTAACACGGCCCACCATATGATTTGGCTCATTTTGGTAGAATATAAGAACAAGCTAAGCTCACTCAGTAAGCTGGTTCACTCATGAGTCGTCCACCACAAGTCAACAATGATTTTCTTTGGTTTATTGTGGCCTCTCCGACATGGAGGATGATAAGACTGAATTGGAAAAACATTTGTATTATGGTGAAATCCAACAACGAGCCACTGTCGAAGAATTAGAATCAAAGCTCTCCCATGACTAGATATGCGTTCTGCAACACAAACTTTCCCATTTTGACAACCCGTAGAACTAAGCAATACGATTCTCGAGGGTATTATCAAAGACTGTCTTGGATGATATGACAATGCATTCCTTCCTCGTGTTATACAAGTACACGGGCGTAGTTGTCAGATTGCACTAGTCGTCTCCAGTTATGTCCTTGTTGTCGAAATTCTGCCTGATAGATTTAAAGCTCCTAACATGACCCAGCTTCCGTCAATATCAGTGACGGATTTGGAGTCTGTAAGCAACGGGTCCCAGTGCACACAACTGATCAAAGCCGTACAGTTTTATGAGACTTGTCTTGCACAACGATATATGAATGGCCCGCCTCAAGATCTTATGAACCGCGAGGATATTAAGGGGAAAGATGTGCTCTGGAAACATCTGGAGAATCGCGTTATATATAAAGCACAAACGGCAGCTGCTGTTACTCCTTGGGTCTCAATACGTGGCGACTATTCCACGTGATCTCCCTTACGGCACCGCAAGGAACAAACATTTCTGATAAATTTTCTAACGTCCTTCTCGCAATAGACAACGCCACCCTTTAATTCACAATTTTCGAGAAACGCAATGACAGTCATGGTCATATCCCGTTGACCGGGTTGAAGTGTAATTTCTCCAGAAGCACTAATCTGCAAAGCCTTAACTTTTGACATTCTGCGTGATACTGATCAGTGTGTCCGTCCGGTGACATCCTCTACAACACAAACGCCAATGAACTACATTATTTTGAACTCCTATGTAAGTTTTTACCATTAGTTATCCGTCAACGTCAGTTTTTGTAATCCTGGTATATTCTATGGCTGAATACAAGATCCAAGATCATGTTATTTGGAAGATTTTATCATATAATACTAAAATAGGAACTATAAAAATCATGTAATAGAAATATGAGATATAATACCTATAATTTGTCTTATGTACGATTGAGGTGCAATTTAAAATAATTAGGATATGATTCCATCACTATATTTTCATGAAAAGGAATACTTTTAAACTCTAAATTAAATGAAATTTGATATGTTTAATTTCGACAATACATTATAACATATAGACTTTACTGATTAGTAAGTAATGTGAAGTAAAATACTTTATGCCTTTTTATTAGACTAAAGTAAGTGCCAAGTACAAATAACGTAATAGTTATGCATTCATCCGTACACCTAAAAAGACAAGAACTAAAGCTCGCATTTTAAATGGTAATGTTTTCTATAGAATGGAGGTGTTACCAGCCAACGTGCAAATTGTTTGGCTCCATCCCAGCACTCGGTAGTTTACATATAGACTAGTTGTCTATATCAGTTACCGACTGTCTATGTTGTTGTTTATATCTAACCTCTTTACAGTGAAAAAGTACTGCATTGCACATTTCTTATTAATTGCAGTCACTTTTATTAGACTTTAATGTATATAGAATCGAATACATTAATTTTAATATACAGCTGTTCTTGCTAAAATTGTAATATCATATTCGTTGAAATAAAACTTATTGCTTTTATAGAATGGAAATAATAACCTTATGTCAATGTGATTATACTACCGACTACAGTGTAAAAGAGTAAGTATGTTGATAATTTATTAATTACACCTAGAAAGGTTTGAACTAAGCAGTTGGTGCACAAAAAAGAACTGTTATTGATTGTATAGTGTTAAGCGTAATTAATAAGAGATTGCATAGATCTAAAGCGGTTCCTCAAAGTGACCTTATTACTATACTAGATACAAATTAATATTAAGACGTGTTATAATTATAATAGAATATAGTTTAATTTTAAATGTAAGCGAAATGAAAATTAAGTTTAAAAACGCAATCACTATAATTATACCAAAAATATTATAACTCGGAAATATTTGCACTAAATAAAGTGCTATTTGCTATTTACATGCGGTCACCAGGCGGCTCGCTCGTTGACATTGAAATAGGGCAATGAGAGCTATAACAAGTCGAGTAATTACAAATCTTCCTGAAGATATGGCAATGAAAAAAAATCTTCGCTACAAAAGGTTGCTCTCTTCATAACCACCTTTCTTATTTATTATATCAACAAATACTATAAGTGAGTACCATTTGTAAAGTATTCAAATAATTTTTTTATATTTTCCCATCGTCAGACAAGATGTCTAAAAGAGGTTTGAAAAAAGTGCTGTAAATATAATTTAAATGCTTAAAACCAAAAACCTATTTAAGTTTTAATATTCGGTTACTAGTTGTTTGTAATAGGTAAAAACCTTAATTATTTCTAGCTTAATAATCTAGGATAATCTTAACTTAACAATAGCTTATAAGCTGCAGTCAAAAAATAGCATCCTATGCTAAATCAAATTATAGATTGCTTTACGCAGTATTTATCCATCAGTGAAAAAGTATGATGTATAATATGATTATATTTATATACTAGTTATTGCTAAATATGTTATTTATGTATGAAAATATTATTAAATGTAAATAATTTTATTACCGCTATCACACAAAAATCTCTTTCAGTAGAATTTAATGTGAAAATACGTGTACACAAAAGAAATTTGAAACAACAAACTGCTTTGGTCAGTAACTTAAACTTGATGTCGAAACATTGTAAAAAATGCTTGTTCGTTACTCCCAAGAGGTTTGGGGTGTGTTGTTTAACGCCTAACACGAGCAGCCCCCATGTTAGTGTTAATTTCCAAAACTGAATAAAATAAAATATATGATCAGAAATACTCAGCCCTCAGTTTTAAGAATATAAAAAAAAATTGTATTTTACATTTTTGTATTTTAAATATTAATTTAAGCAAAGTATTGGTGAATATAAAATTAAAGACCTTACAAGACTTATAGGAGTAAAAGAAATGGTTTTAATAAGAGATATTATATGTTTATTGTATATTTTGTATTATATTTTATGATGTTTAAGGTAATTTTAAATCAACCTCGTGCAGAAGGATGGAACTATTTCCTTGTTTTATTGATTTATAAGAATTCAAACATCAAAATATATATATATATATATATATATATATATATATATATATATATATATTTATATTTAAGCCCTAGATCAAGGAATACAAATTGCGTAGTAATCTTAGTGAAAGCACTTGTAATGTAAAAAGATGGAACAAAAAACGGAATTGAGAAACTTTTGAATAAAACCAAATGCACCGGAAGTAATTAAAATGCAGATACCGTAGTGGAGTAAAATACCACAGAAGGAGTTCTTTACTTTGCTCGCTCTTTTGTGCGGCCAAGACAGCTTACATTATGTGGCCTAATGCCCACGTCCCATTTCCCACTGGTGGTGGTTACTTTGATTCTGCCGCACTAACAAATGAAACAGTGGCTTATCTTGCTTCTTTTGTCAGCGGCTATTCTTTGGAAGATTGTTTTTTGTAGAGGTGGAATTGTATGTTATGCGACAGTTTTAAGTTACTTAGGAACATATGCTCTAATCTAAAAAATGTATAGTGGAATGAGCAGATTTAATTAGGTTAGGTTTGGATATAGTGAACCGTTACAAACAATCTATTCAAATTTAAAAAATAGATGGTTGGATTGGAAAGGACTATAAAGCAGTAAATTAGGTTTGTAAATAATAAAATTGGAAATTAAGGTATGGTTGTTGAACTTATGGTAACGAAGGCTTCACTCTTACATGACACAATACAGTTTGTTTTTGTCAATGGAACGACACCTGTTAGTTTGAGACATCATAGTTAAACAGTTAAGAGTATATCAAAGTACCATAGGTACTTTTATTTCCGAACAGATCTTCGGTTCGTCACAGCTTGAAGTGGAGATAACAGATATACATGAAAAAATTTACACTTATTAAGAAAATATTGCGGGTAATAAGAGAAAATTAATAAAAATGGGTTAGCGTTCCAAAGGTTGTAGGAGTAATTTGTTTTGCTGAATTCTAGGTTTAATATCGTACTTCTTCAAATCTTCCTGACAGACGAATGAGAAAACTTTTTACACTACTGAGTGATGAGCATCCATGACGGATCAGCCAATCCAATAGTACACGAGGTCTACAAAAGTCTGGGAACGGTATTTTTTTAAATATTTCAGATAAAGCAACAACACTTTACGCATAAGTACTATAACAAAAAATTTATTATTCTAAACTGCGTACAACAAGAAATCAGAAGGAAATCCTAAATAAGATTATATGTTGAGCACATTAAATTAAAGGTCTCCATTAGGGTAAACAACGCCGCAAATCCGACTTCAAAAGGATCTACCTAGCTAAATGGCGGCAGTTTTTAAAGTAAAAAACGTTGGCCTAGGAGGAGGCCTATGCAAATATTCAATGCAGAGCCTTACCAAATATTGCCTTAAATGTATCTTCTATTTGAGTTATGCGAACAACATGAAAAAGGAATGACACGGCCAGCAATGACTTCGATCACCGAGTTAAGCATTAAGGTGATTTCAGAATAAATATCATCGCCTCACTGGCTTTATCGGGCATCTCGTTCACACCGATATACGTATGATTCTTATCAGCTACGTGGGTTTGTGGCAAGAAATAGGCTATTATTAATACATGAATCATTGTTGTTTAGGAAAATGGCATTTTATTGCCTTATCCTTTTAGATCTTATGGAATGTGAGCTCCTCTAGATGGTTATTTTAATTAATTCTACTTACAAATTTGATGGTGTCAAAAAATATTTGAATATCACAAAAACCGAACTGGCATTATCTACAGTTGAAAGAACGTACTGAATGAGAGAATACGGCAATCTACTAAGAGCATACTAGCAGGTAGATGATTTATGTAATAACAGATTTTAGAACAGATTAAGTATTTCAAAAAAAACATTATACGCCACAGTTCGCTACACTAACAACATATAAGTTATAATTTATCAAAACCTCTTGCTTTAAAACATTACTATACAATTAAGACTTATCAATGAAAACAATATAATTTAACTGGATTGTTAACAAAGAACGATAGTATGGAGTAAAGGTAAACTGTATCATACCGACTTCTGGATTATCTTTTCGACATACTAACCACTGGTTATTGGGACGGTGCTGAGATACGTGATCCCTTATACATAGTACACAGAAACTTAATCTTGCATTATACAAAATTACATTTTAGAGTTTTACTGTTCCAGTTATAATATTATAGATATTTAGCTAATTTCCAATCCCATTATACAGATCTATCCATATGGATTGAATGGCACGGTCTGTTTGTATTATGTGCATTAGTCAGTAAGTCATTGTTTAGTTAATAGGCCATAGCCAGCAATAGTATCTGTGGTTTCAATATAATATGTAGACAACATTACTCCATTAATGTTGTATAGAGGTTTTGCTGTAGATGGTTATATTCTATTATATAAACATATGATATTTTGGAATTTATTTTCAAAATAAGCGAAATAAATAATAGTAAAAATATTCCATTTAAGACAAAATCTTTTTGTGAAATTTAATATAGTTTACTGTTATAGAATTTATCTAATGTGGAGGAAACTTCTATTATGTAATGAAACACATAATACTGGACTGTGAGGGACTGGGAGCAAGGAGAAGGGCTCTTTTCGGTGATATACAACCAGGCGACGAACCAGATGCTAGTATCGGGGAAAAGCTTCTTAGCCTAATTAAGGGCACAAAGATAGGCTTACCCCTCTAACATCAAAGGGGCACACAATAAGCTCAGGTTGACGTGTGAGGATCTCTGAATCCACCCCAATATCCCAACGCAAAAAAAAATTGGAGGAGCGGTACCTTAACAACAGCAAATATCGACACATTTAAATTAATGATAGTTTTATATGTAAGACTTTTATATTGCATTGTACCGAATGACGATAACACATGGGGGTGGTGACTTCTGAGGTCGTAGTAATAAATACTCGAATTGCAAAGTTTTACTTATAAGTTCAATTTAATCAGTGAAACTTACAAGCATCCCCACTTTTAGTTGGTAAATGAAATGTATGCCTTGCCATGTTGCTGCCAATTAGAGTACAAGAACTAAAAATGTATATCTGGTAGGTGGGCCTAAAATATCCAATGTTCTATGGAATTATGCCTACGATGTTTTACTTTATAAAACATTAAGATTTCACTTCCCTTCGCAATATGTAGACTCACAACCGGCGTCGGCGTCTTGGCACGAGACATTGAAGCTGTAGTCTAAGAAGGGTTATTTCTAGTCGGTAATTACTAGAAGAGGAGTAGAAGTTATGAAACTGGTAGCCATCTACTCAAATAATACGTGAGATACTTGAGCTCGCCTAAAACAAATTCGCGACGGTATTAGCCATTTAATGAGACAAAAACTTATGACGACCATGTGCTCGTCAGAAGGACGGCGCCACAACTTGTAATCTATTTCAATCAAGTAAATAAAAGATTTTCCAGGATAAGTTACTTTACTATTTACAACATTACTTTACGTTACATCCATTTTTATATGTTTGGCTAATTTAATAATACGGAAAGATAAATTTTACTTACGGACAAGGCGCGCGAGGTCAGATCGGTCACGTAGTTGGCCTGCTACAAAGGTTAGAATAAAATATTCATACGCGTGCCAATTACGTTGTTACTCCGCCGATAATTTAGTTCCGGAACATTGGATAAAAAAATAATATTAAATTATACTGGCTGACTAGGTTGTGAAATTTACATTATATAAAATCTAACTAACTAACGGTACAGTATAACACATAATGTTATGGTGGGTGAATCTTCAATGACAGTATTGCAAAGATAAACGTTAAGGAACGGCGCGAGTCATATATATCCCAGTCCCTAGTATAGGATGGAATAGACTGTTACTCCTTCCTTCACGGATAGCATTCTTTAGATAGTACGCACTATCCAACCTCATGATATATATGTATATATATATAATATATATATATATATATATATATATATATATACAGGGTGTCAATTAAGTCTGAAACCTCTTTTTAAATTTTTAAACCACAATATAAAAAAATACCAAAGTTCACACGTGCTTACTGGTGATAGTAACGCATACATCTGCCCAATTACCGACCGGATAATCCCGTTGGGGGACGGTCCACAAGGAGTCAGACAAAGTTCTTAAATAGCAGCATAGTATCAAATGAAAGGTCTTACTTAGCAGAGTACAATGCCGCAAACCGGATTTCAAAAGGTGGATTCATTCAGTAGTTATAGCTATTTGAATTTTAAAACAATTGAACAATGTAAATTATTAAGTATTACAAGTAAACACCAATTTTTAAGTGCCTGCGATCAAAGTAAGTGTTCAAAATGTTCCCCTCCCCTCCCATCATCTGACAATGTAGTAATCGAAGCCAGGAATTAATAATTATTACCAATAACACAACTTCTGTTAGAATGTGAAAGTGGCAGATTGAGTCATACACAGCATCCACAGAAACTTAACGTTTGGGCAGGTATTACAGGAAATCAAATTATGGGCCCATTATTTATCAATGGAAAGAAAGGTGTATTACTGCAAGTCGATTCGTTTCACTGATGTATGATATATTCCACAATAGCCATTTGCAAAATATGCACGACAAGGTGTATTCCAGTTAAATTTAATATTGTCATTAGTGCTTTACAGCTGAATAAGAATTCTGCCCATATATTATAAATACCTTCATATAAACTAGTACTATAAATTATTTGTGGTTTAATAAAGGTAGCATAGACCCATCTCATTTCGGCTTTCGCAGAGTATTTAGACGCTGCAGTTTATTCTACAATTAGGAAATGATCTTGTTTATATGAGCAATTAGAAATTGCCCATACTGAAATTTTTACAATTATTAATATTTGTATAAGAGGTAAAAATGTCACTGTATATTATAGTATTATTTATGTTTCTATTATTATATTATATATTATTTATATTATCTGTCACTTATAGTATATATTTAAGATAAGTCCTTATCCTAGTGCTTAATTAGTTCTATAAGTATATAATTACTGACTAATATAATAAATTTAATTTTAAAATATAGATAACAATGCAAGAGGGAAGATCGATATATAAGTAGAAACTTTACTATACATAAATCACATTTACTTGTAGATAAGGGATACAAAAATTTAAAAAGTTGAGTATAGATGTACGGGTGATAAGAAATAAAACTAAGCTAAACAGACCGGAAGGCTTTATTAGCATATGAATGGCGTTATAGCATGTACTCAATAATTACCTCTTATGAAGTACTTTACGTCTATGTTGCACCCAAAAACTATAGCGTCATTTGTTACTTTAAATTCGCGTGCTTACAATTTAATACTTACACACAGGTGTCGCACGAAAAGGTTTAAATGTTTTATTTTATATGAGTTGTCCATTCATGCACCGTATATTTTTAAAAACTCGACACAAGTAACAAATTAGGTTTTAAAAATATTCTGTGAAAGTGTAACCAACCAAACAATTGTACTAACAAAACGGTGACTATTAAATTTTTATCATGTTGCTTGATATAAAAATTCATTTCTTTAAGTATCTGATTTGAATAATGCGTTGCAGTTTTAAATAACAGCTGTGTAATAACGCTCATTGTTGAAAACAGCTGTTTTATTGAAGAATATAGATTGTGCTATACAACATAACCTAACCTCCTCCATCACAGTCTTACTGATTTTGAAGTTCAACAAATGGCTTTCAATGTTGAACAAAAAGTGAAATATTGTAACATGGGCTATTGCTTATGGCAACATTAGAGCAAGACAATTTCTGGTTACCTACCCAGGAGTTGAATCACCTAGCAATCCAAAAATAATCAAGCGAAAAGATCTTTTGTTAGAAACTGGAAGTGTCTAGTAAAAAAAATTCTCGAGGGTCAAAAGAGGAAAAAGAAGTATTAGGTATAAGCATTAATGCTCCGCTCTCTATGTAAACCGAAATCACTAAGGAAGGTTCAACTTAAACTGATATTCCAAAGTATCCAGTACAGAGAATAATTAAGAAAATCAAATTAAATTTTACAAAGGTCACCTAGTCCTAGTCGATGACCTTCTTGAATATGACACGGACTCCTGGTTGGAATTTTGTTTTCGTATCATTGAGTTTCATGAGCTAGATCATACTTGGCATACTTAAATTGTTTTTCAGTAGAGTCCACTTTCTCCTTAGTGGTGCAGTGAATAGACATAATTGTAATTATTACAACACCGGTAATCCACACATTATTGAAAAACACTCTACATAAATAAAGAATTAAAAAGTGATACAAAAAGTAAAGTGTGAAATTAAAACGTAATTATTTATATAATATATACTTTAATTCAATAAGTAAATACAAATATGTGTGTGTGTGTGTGTTTGTGTTTGTGTGTGTGTGTGTGTGTGTGTGTGTGTGTGTGTGTGTGTGTGTGTGTGTGTGTGTGTGCGCGCGTGTGTGTGTGTGTGTGTGTGTGTGTGTGTGTGTGTGTGTGTGTGTGTGTGTGTGTGTGTGTGTGTGTGTGTGTGTGTGTGTGTGTGTGTGTGTGTGTGTGTGTGTGTGTGTGTGTGTGTGTGTGTGTGTGTGAAATAGGTTTAACGAGAAAACAGTAAGTTAAAGTAGATTACGGACAATACAACAAGATTTAAAATATTTTAGTATTTATGATCAGAAACATAGCAGTTTTTAAGTTCGGCCAACATATTTTGGCTGAAAATATAAAAAAATATAAAGATTTGATATACAAGTCTTTCAAATGTAAATAGTTGCGGATTACCAATTATTTATCAATGGATAAGTCTTCTCCGTTTTTACCGCTGTTTGATGTTCTTGTATACAGTTATACAGAGTAACTTGTCTGCCACAACCGCTACACATGCCAAGCCAAGAACATGAACTTGGTTTAAGTAATAAATGAAACACAGAAGCAAACAAGAAAACTTTACAACAACATAAACTTGTAATATAGTGGCACTTTAGAGCCTAACCACAAACTGAACATACTGCTGAACAAACAGCTAACATAATGCTCATCTTTAATCAAATTATTTGTTGTTCCTCATATACTCAAATTAAGAAATTAAATTTTATTCTCTGAGTGGATGGTGAACTATTTTACACATATTTTCTTGACTTTGAACAGTCTAATGATCTTGCGTTAAAACTAACTTTCATATACAACAGTTCCAAAGTAGTAATCTGTTCATATATCTCATAAAGTGTTTTGTTACTTTTACTAATTGTACTAGAACCGCATACAAACCGTAGAATCGTACTAGTATAAAGTTAATACTTAAAGGAACGTAACAAAAAGCAATATGATAATTATTATATGTATCTGAATAATACGCAATATAACATATATGCAACTAGAGGAATATTTAGCTAAAGGACAGTTTTCATTGCACCCACAAAATGGCCGAGCTCAATGTTTATTGTACCACTTATCACTCCAATGGTCGCTTTGTTT
The DNA here is from genome assembly GCF_021130785.1 of Homalodisca vitripennis. Lineage (NCBI taxonomy): Eukaryota > Metazoa > Arthropoda > Insecta > Hemiptera > Cicadellidae > Homalodisca > Homalodisca vitripennis. The sequence continues at coordinate 167,262,585 of NC_060209.1, forward strand.
CAGTTACGAACAAACTAAACAACAGCTCTTCAAACTGTACTATTGTGTATTAGCCACTGTTTGCATTAGTCACTTGGAAATTAATATCTAGAACACATGCCGTGCTTGTGAACTTATAACAGAAAAATTTATAGCCAACCAAACAAATACAAATCAGCCCTACATTTTACTGAGGCATGGCAATTGTAATATCTTCTTTTTCTTCTATCCACACCCAAGGGAATTATTAAAAAGTACTACAAAATCAGTTGGCACTTGCATTTAGTTTGGAACTTGAACGTGGATATCTTCGAATAAAGTAAAATCCTCACGATTGGACATGATAAATATAATGTGTTAATATAAAAAATTATCCCCTTAGTTTATTAACATAATTTCTTCAAAAATACTTTCAGAAACTTCTATAATACATCATGGGTCCTGTCAAGATTGTGAATTTAATGAATATAAAAATAAGTTAACTATACTATGGACACTGAAATGGTAATGATTATCAGCTGAACGTAAATCAATAGAATTGTGAATAATTAAAAATATTGACTAATCGAATTGATTATAATCAAAACGATTAATTTGCTCCACTTACAGAAATAAGTTTAAGACATTTAACGAATTCAGAATAAAACTAGTATCAATGTATAATCTTCTATAAACAAGGTAAGAGATTCTACACCACCTTTCAGAAGGTAGGCTTCGTTGAGGTGCATGCAAATTTTCAAATCTATATGTCATTTCATCCTTAAGGTGTCTTATAGACAGTTATACAGGCGTACAAGCAGATATCGAGCAGAAAATATAATTTTAAAATCCCCCAACAGACAAATTAAAATTGTGTCAGTGTAGTCAGTGATAAGCTACAGTGTTGCTTGCAAAATTTCATGTTCGACAAACACAATAATATGATTTATTTTTGCCCATGCACAGATTAAACATTTTTAAATTTACAGATAATATTTTTCAAGATAACGTTCCATATTATACATTTACATTATGGTAGTTTAATTAATTTAGATTTAGAGCATATTTTTTAACTAATAACAGTTATCAAGCGGATTGAGTAATACAACTCAGGAGTGCACTGTAATAAAATTTCCATCTACTTTTGTTATTAAAATTTCACTTCACTTTTTTATAGTTACTATATGAATAAGCTAGATGTGTTAATATGTAAAATTTTTAAATTTTATATAAGTGTATTCCTCTTGATAACATATTTATTTATTCTGCTATCTTATTGTTGAAACTGTGGTAACTCTCAACTAAATGTCGTTCAGTGAAATACACGTCATCGTACTGAGTATTTCCTTTATAGAAATAAATGTCTGAATTTCGAGTCTTCAGGTAACTCTCTTCGAGATATCGTGCTGGCAGACAGTCCGACATAAAACTTTTCCAGTCCCACAAGTTATAGGGTTTTATCTTGAATCGAAGGCTAGTTCATTATAAGCTAAGATATTTTATACATATAGGAAGTTTATGTAAATTTTAAAAAGCCCCACAGGACATTCTTGTAATCATTCTGTGCGAAAACTCTTAACAGCCAGTTACTACACTTGAAACTTGGTACATAGTTTGTTTCTCGTCGAAGGAAGAAATTTATTTACTTTGACGTGAAAGGCCAAAGCTGCTCGTATGTCTGACTGTCTTTTTATTTGATTGTATGTCCGATAACTATTGATATAAAGTTAATGCAGACTACAAAAACGTTACATGTGTCCTTCTTGGTTCAAAGATGAACGTTATAGCTAAGGACAACAGGTCAAGGAACATTTTGTTTTTCTGTTTACCTGTTCTTCAGCGCAGAAGTTTAATAGCACTTGATAGAAAGGCCCTAGAGATTTCAAACTTGAGAAATGTGTTCCTTTAATTTTAAGATAACAGTTGTATTTCTTTTTGGCTCATTAGGCCAAAGAACAGTTCAAAAGCATGTATGGGCATCTTCTGTGTCGTAATTCTTCATAAGAAAGTACTATATGCAAGATTTGGTATATCAGTATATTTTGTTGTAGGAAGATAAAGGTTTTGGTATTGGAATCAAAAGGTTATAGGGCAGTTTGGCAGCCTGTCTGGCCGTTGTCTGTGTGGTAACTTTTGATAGGAAAATACTATAGTCGAAATTGGTGTATCAGTCTATTTTTGCCTAACGAAGAAAGGTAATGTTATTGAAATCAATGTCCACGGACAGTGTGGTAATTCTTGGTAGGAAAGTACTAGCAACGTGATTTTTTATATAATTGTATTTTATTATTGATAATTAGGTCAAAAGTGGGGGTTTCTCCTACTTTTTTACATTCTTGTTTGCATGAAGTGGTTCTTGTACTCGTTATTTAAAATAAAAAACACGTTTCAGTAGTTTTGCATTTTAATGGCCCTATCTCACTCACTAAATGTTGCCTACATTGAGGTGTTTCACAATTTCTCAATGTTTTCGGCAACGAAGCATTTGCAGCTCCATTAGTTCCAAGAACATCGTATATAACTTATATTAATAACTTTTGAGCTAAATCATTGTTAAATGTTGTACTGTCCACTGTCCACCAGGTTTTCCGTGTTACAAACGTCTCAGCCGATTAAAAATGTTTTCACTAACATATCGAGCATCATGTAAATAACGTAATCTCTTGTTGCCTTGCTCGGAAACTGCAGTGTCAAATTTTTATGTATATATAATATTGATATATATATATTTTTTTAACTCATATGTAAAACATTTTATTGATATTTTTTACCTCCTCTCTCTAAATATCGTAAGCTTTGGTGTTAAAAACCAACTTATCCAGTGTTAAAAATGTCCTTTATGTCATTGAAGTATTAAATAAATTTATATTTATAACTACAAGTTACTAGTACGCTACAACATGTATCGCTTAACGTGTTCGCGGCATTCAAAATTTCAATTATATAACACATTTCTTTCTCATGATGTCTTGTGGGCAGTACAATGTAAAGTCAGAATACCTTGCCACGGTCTATTAAGTTATAGCTCGTTATTACTTATAGCGTTTTTATAGCTGTATTCAAATAATAAAAGTTCCGGTAAGCTGGAGATATATTTTGAGATTTTCATTTTAAAAGTAATATACTAAAATACTGTAGACAGTATTTACTGTACCATTAATTAATTCTTAAGTTAAAATTTTTATTGACTGAGGGTTAGTAAAGGAACATCTTTCAGCAGAGAGGTTGAAAATATTGTAATCTGTCTGTAAGTCTGCCAGCAGAATATATTGAGAATAAGCTGACATTTAGAATTGATATCATGCATGGATATTTATTGTTAGACGTATAGCTTAACTCTAATTAACCTGAAAGATATTAGACATTGTTTCGTATTGCTGTAAATATATATTGTGTTATTGTGCAGAATTCACATGCAACCGATTGTGAAATCGTTAGATTTGCGGGAAATGGCCGAGCAATGAGAAAATGAAAAATTGTTATGACGCAAAAAACTTATATAAATGTTCATTTTGACTAGAGTGTTAATAGTAACGTTTTCAAGAGGGAGAGCTTGTAATAAACTACAAGAAACTAAGAGGAGAAATTTGCAAAGAATAAAGTTACACTTATTGGGCATATCTTAGGAATTCCTGTTTAAATGAAGAACAATTTCATTATGATGTTAAAATTAGGTGATGAATAACAAATTAAACATCATCTTTTATAGTAATCATTTCCTCCCTCAAAATCAAATGCAACATCAAATTCCTCCTCCGATTAGTAGCCGGTGTGCTCTTTCCTGAACAATAATTAATACAAAGCATTTAGCAGTTTGGACCCTAACATTCTATGAGAATAAGAGGGAAATAAGGAACGAGAGAATCTCGAGGAATTAGGTGGAGGTGTAAGAGCGCGGTATCATAAAAGAGAATAATTAAATACTAACTGGTAAACTAATGATCCTGAAAAGTTTTTATGTTAACAAAAATGCTCCTACTTACTGTAAAGTTTCAACATAATTACGAATTCTCATGTACTATCAAATACATTACGTATATTTGCAGTACTAGCTTGGGCTTGTATTTCAGCACTACAATTAATTAATATTATGAAATATCGATTTAACGAAAAAGATAAGTATAACACTATACAAATGCAATATGTACGTACAGTAAGCACCATTAAAAAAGAATACCTTCACAGGGTACACGTATGTCTTGAATATGATCTTGAAAACTAGTTTTTGAATCACATAACTAAGTTGTGAACTTACACTGCTTGTATAAACTTTACTCTGGGGCTTCATACAAGTTTAATTTTTAAATTTCATGTGTTCTTTTCAAATCAAGCTAAAACACATAGTTTTTTCGGAATACTATGTAATTGTAAACTTTCGAATACCATGTAACTACAAAAGTAAGAATTATATATAAATATAATATATATTTTTTTAAGGTTTAATACTAAATGTTGATTTAACTTCCCAAATTTTAACTAGTGTTTCTAGTTGAACTGGGATCTAAACCTATTACAGTGGGTTAATATATATATTATAATTGCGAAATTTAGCTAGTTGTTTGTTACGCGTTCACACGTAAAATATTCAAACGATTTTAATGAAATTTTACATGTATGTTTTTAGCATGACATGTGAAATATATAAAGGATGTTCATCATTTAAAAACTTAAAACTCGTATTTAAAGACTTATAGCCTAAATATCCTAATGTTGTAAACGGTAGTGTATAGTACTAATTTGGGGACCAAAAACAATACTTTTCAAAATGGGGGTGCTCAGCCCCATTCCCCCGTTCTTAAATCCAAAATTGAGAGATGGCAACTAATACTTAGTGACATATTAAATTGAAGTTCATAAAATGCTATATTTAGGAAAAAAAAAATTAAATTGGCCAATCCGTTTGGTATCAGGAGGTGATCATGTAAGTACTTACTTAACATTTATTAGTCTACAAATTAATGTACTACTACTAATAACAACAAAATTTTTCACTGAATACTGTTTTTTATCCGTTGTATACTTCAAATCATATGTTCAAATTGGTAGCTAATTTAGTTCAAGAAAAAATAATTACCTATGTTCAAATTATTGTCTAACCTTTCTAAAAGTTTTTCTATCTAAGCGTCTGCACTCAGCAGTGATCCTGTTTTTCCAGTCCTGGACACCAGTGGGATGTGTTTTAAGAACTACTGATTTAAGTTACTCTGCATATGTTTTATTTTCAACAAAATGGAGACTTTTTTGTGTGAAAACGCTAAGGTTGTAGCAAACTTTCTTGTCTATATCAAATTGTATTGACAAAATTGTCTATTTTCTGTAAATTTATTTATTCTGTTTTCATTTTCATTATTGTTACCAATAAGACCATTGCAAACATTTTAACACTGATAAAAATCCGTGGAGGGACATAATAGAACTTGATATGGCTTATGTACAAATTAAGCTTGAAGCAAATTTCAAGTTTATGTATTAGTTCGCTTTCGAAATGTAGAGTAGCCAGACAGACAAAAAAAAAATTAAAAGGGTTTATTGTCCCTCGATAAACCTTTCGAACGCTCTGGCAATAAAAATAAGCTGTGTGGTATTTGGTGAAAACTGGGCGAAAAGGATTGAATTTGGAGAGTTTAAAAACACAAACATATATGTATTTGTTTTATTTAAAGCACAAATATTTATCGTGCTTTTAAATACACTTATTAATCCTAATAAATAACACTATTCCACCAGTAAGTACTGACAAATGCGTTGCACGCGACTACGCGTTTAGTTCTCCTGTTTAAATATATGGCATACCCCCTGTATTCTATACATTACCAGCTCGACAGTAATCCGTAGCTTATAGTCCTGTGTTCCGTATTGATATATTGCTCCGACAGAACGGTTTTTTATGCGCCACTTCAATCTCTAGTGAACAACTATTCAGAGAAACCCGAGATAAAATACTATTATTTAAATTTTTAAAGATACTTATCTTTTTTATAGAGATAACTATCAAAATTGCATTAATAAAAAATTTAAAACCGATTGAAATGTAAGCTTTTGGAAATGAAACAATTCAATTCGATTCAATTCCATAAATGTTACAGCTACTTACATTGTATTAAAATAACTATTTTGTAGAAGAAAATTATAATCGTGTAAATGTACTCACGCTATCAATCCATAATAAGACGGTAAAATAGATGTGTAACAACTAATGTAAATCTTAATAATTGTGTTAAATTAAAATAAAAGAAACCTATAATTTGAAAATTCTGTAAATAGTTAAAAGAATATGTGTGTATGATAGTTACAATAAGGACATCAAATAACGTGTTACATAACAAGCTTTGCTAAGGTTGTAACTAATATTATTATTACAATGCTCTTTCCTTAGTTTGATTGTAAATTAAATTATTTAGTGTTTTTATTGGCATTATTGTTACCAATAATGCCAATTTTAAAATGTTAACACTATGCCAAATCCATAGAGTGACATGTAACCTAATCGAACTTGATTTTGTTTAAGCTGAAATGAAGCTGTAAGCAAAATTTCAAGTATAGATGCTAATAGACATATAGACAGAAATTAACATTTTTATTGTCCTTCGAGTGATAGGCTTATCTAACGATCTGGTAATAAAAATGATCTCTTTGATATTTGATGAAAATCGGATAAAAAGTTTTAAATTGAAAGAGAGTTTTAAAAACCAAATTTGTATCGTGCCTTTAAATAAACGTATTGAAATTTGACCATTAAGAGTGATAGATGCGTTGCACGCGGCTAAGCGTTCAGACCTCCTGGTTAAACACATGGACACAGTAATCCGTAGCTTATAGTTCTGTGTTGATATATTGCTCTGATAGAACGGTTCTTATGCGTGACTTAAAACTCTATTGAACATCAATGCAGACAAATCTGAGATAAATAAAGCATTTAAACCTGAAAATATAGGTCTCTTATTGATAAAGATAATAACTGCATATTTGGCTTAAATCCTAAAACTTAAATACTAGGATCATAGGTTTGTGAATGAGGCTTGTAATTATCAATGTTTATTATATTAGTACTACCGAATATGATTTGAATTGCAACTATTAACATTGTATACAATTACACATTAATATATATAAAGTAATATATACATATTCATTTTGTCTTATGAACAAATATATTGAAGAAGACAATATTATAATCGCGTAAATCTGTTTTATGTTATAAATCCATAATGAGAGATCGACGGTGAAATATAGTTTAAACAACTAGCTTAACCATTTTAAAAATTCTTATGAATTGTAATAAAAGCAATATACAAGTATGATATTTTATTGTGAAAAAGCAGTGAACATTTTTGAATAAAAAATATGTTTCTGGAATAGGGAAATTACTTTCATAGCCTGTACAAAACTTCTCAGTATCACTACTTTTATGCGGACTATATGAGTTTGATATATAATATTAAGATAAAAATTCGAAATAATATTAGTTTTGCAATACGAAGAAACTTAATTAAAAAAGCTCAATCCATACGAGGAAGACAAAAATACTATTCTCATGCATATTTTGAACCGTCAAAATATTCACATGATAAAAAATATTGTTAAACACAACAGATTAATTATGAACGATAAATACTTATCTTGATTACTTTTTTCATATTTCTGTATAGTGATGATTGGAATTAATGCATGGATATGGTAATTTGATATGTTATTAAGTGTGTTGTTTGAAATAGATATGTATGGTAGAATCAATTAAAATTCCGTATTTGTGAATTTGAGATAAAATAAAATGTTTTAAAAATGTACGTACTTTTTAAATTTTCATTTTTTAGAGGGTTGTACCAAAGAAATTCATATTTGAAGATTTAAATATAGTCCCTAACTTTCATATCGGAAGTGAATAAAAAATTCAAAAAAATGTATGGATCGTCCATTCAGGGTTTGATTTAATTTTCATGACGGTAACAAGGTGAATGAGAAGAGATTTATATTGTGTACCCTGAATGCGATTTAGTCGCAATATAATGAGATGGCTTTTACAGATGTTTGCTAAAAATATATAGGTACATTTAAAAAAGGATTATTGGTATTTATTACAGTTGGTTTAACTTGTTCTTATTCTGCTTGGAAAATCGATCACCAATTACTGATGTATAAAAAATCAATCACTTAGAAGTTAGTTAATTCTACCACTGATACCTCTAATTTTAAATGTTTCTGTTAGATATCTAAACATAAGCTTCATTACTAACATACGTAGAAAATTATTAAAATTGGTTTCCAAAGTTGTTCTAATTTATTCTGATGCGAGAGAGTTAGTAATTTAACTAGAACAGCACAAACTTTCAAATTAGTCAACTTACGTCACAGGTGGTAATCGAACAGCAAGTGTGAGCTCCCATGTTCTCTCTCTCTCACACACACACACACATACACACACACACACACACACACACACACACACACACACACACACACACACACACACACACACACACACACGTGTTCGCCTGTAGCTGTCATTCCAGCTTTGACTATTTACTTTGTTTCAGGACTCAAATTCCTTGCCGCAGGAGCGCTTGACAGACAGTAATCATTAAACATTTACTGTATATTTGCGTACCATAGCTTAAATGATGCAAAGTTTTTCCTTATTAATCTTCATGTATTAATACTTAGGAATCCACACAATAATCGTATGTTTTTAAATTTATACGTAACAAAACTATTATTTATGTGAAAATCGTACAAAATGAAATATTTCATAGTATAAGGCTGTACATTTTTTTAATTAGTGCTCTCGAAAATTTACACATATTAATATACCTTATAAAGTACCCACATGTTAAAAAAATATACGTGCTTATTTATTTATCAACAATTACACGAGCTGTATTTAATTTTATAAGGAAATAGTTTTTTTCATTTTATTTCATTTAACTTCATCTACTTAATCAACGTAAATTATTACACTTTATAACAAGTATTAGTTTTTTTTTTGTAGATTACGCTATTGCATAGTCGTATTCCTATTACATAGTACCGAGTATTCGATGTAAGAAGTCCTGTTGCTAAAATCCATAATAGCTCAAATCCATATATGCATAGTAAAGTAAAGTGATAAACTAACAATATAGCCTTCTGTGATACGTAGAAAAGTATATATTATTATATGACAAAAATTAGGCTGAGGCAATCAAGCTTGATTGGAATAGTATAAAGAACTTATTTACATAAATATATTTTTTTTTATAACAACTTAAGATACCTTTATGAAAGTAGAAAAAGAATGCTATCATTCTATTCAGCATTGTAAGCAATAACACAGAATTTGATCACTTCTTATAATCAGGATAAATCATGATACAGTTACAGATAGTATGTTTATTTATTAAATACAGTTGTACACGAAAATGTCTGTAGAAATATCACAATTTATTTACATTTATTTGTATAATGTATTTCTTTAGGAAAATATTTAATAAATATAGTTTTTGATAATCCATGGCATTAGGACCTTCAACCCAGTTTACTTAAATAATAAATCATTAGAAATAATATTTATTTTCCTGTCTTCAGGGGAATTATTTTTGAGAGTTACGACGACTTTAAAGTAAATGATAATTCCAAAAAAATGTCAATTGCATTACCTTAAATTAAGATTTTAGTAGTTCGATCTTTATTTTGAAAACAATATTTTCCTCTTTGTCAATAGGTTTTTAAGCGCTTAAAGACTTCCATACGAGAACCAACAGAAGGCGTCGTTGTCAAAAAAAGAATGCATCGGTTGATGTAAGGTCAATACGCTGTTTCCATTACTGTGAAAGTCTTTGAGTTGAGCTCATAGAGGATAATTAAGGCGGGTGCAATTACACCGGACAAAGTGTTGAGGCGACACTAGCGCTGCAGTGAGCAGTCGGAAAACAGTAATGGACTTAGTTTGATTGCTTTTAAACTCACGCAACATACTAGAGGTTATGACTTATACGCTTATCACAGATAATGACATAAACGATAAAGCAAGGAAAAGAAACCGATTCCAGTGCTTTTTAATAATTCGTTTTACTCCTGTATGTATTCTCATAAATAAATTACCTATTAGTTAAACTATTTCATTGTTAACTTTGACGTGCTTGTTTCTCATATTCAATCATACATGAATATATACATATACCTAATGGACAAAGATGAAATATAAAAATACAGTAAAGTCATTTGAGATAGATTTATCAGCGAATAAACTACACAACTATTCTAGGCTAAATAAATAAAACATTTTGTACGTGTTTAATCTGTAGTTATATATTAAGTATTATACAACTTTTATGAGATAAGAGTACACTTATACACATATAAAGTAACAGGTTTCGCTAAAATTGCATGCAAAACTTTCTATATCTCATTTTATTCCCAAAATGTCCCACGGACATACAGACAACCAGGCAGAAAGAGTTACGTACATCCCCCAGACAGGCAGAACAGAAAAATTCCATGAGTATACATGCATTATTACTGAAATAATTTTTGTCTATTTAGAAATGGAAATGTCATGCAAAATCAAAAGCCTAAAGACGAAATAGTTCTTTAAATATCCTGCTGATAGTGAGGCTAGTTAATCACTTAGCCAAGTCCTCATAACTTAAGACACGCCCTTCATCGTAAAATTCGTTGCCTACGTTGTAATTTAGTTTATGTACAAAATATGTTGTATATTTTCAAAAAAAACATTTTTAAATAGACTACCAGGCAAATATTCAGACAGGCAGAAGAAGAATTTGATTGTTTAACAAAAATATATCATTTAAATTTTATTTATTCTAAATGTATCACACTGATTGTAATAGGCTTCGCTAACCCTTTGCAACATCACGTGAGAGGACATGCAACATCTTTGAACTTTATCCTCTCTATATCAAAATTTAACGGGAAGAACCAAATAAATCGTAAACAAGGTTCATTATCGTCTAAATAAGTACAGTTTCCATAGCACGTTTTACTATGCCACACGTAATATTATAGGACTTTAGTCCTCAAACAGCGTTAAGTTTTTATTCAAATTAATAGTACGGTTATTTCCATACCACCATTTACAAATATATGGTAACAACACAGTCAATTCCCATGTAATGAGATCTTAAAAACTATAACATAAAGCAAAAATGTAAGTATGTAGTAATCGTATTCTAATAGTAATTTAAATAAAGAAATACATTTTGTACCTACAGATTGAATTGTTATAGTGATAATTCACAAACGAAACGTTGCCCTGTCGATTTTAATTATTGAACCACTCTTCTCACTGGTGGAACTCTTTTATCGCAGGGGATAATCTATCTAAATATTTTCTTTAAACCGCATATCTTTCTTGACCACAAACATTCAGACTCAGTTTCCATTCAATTCATACATGTTTACGTGTGATAGGAAATATAAAATTTATTGCTTTTTCATTTATAATATGTATGTACATCATCCAAGTTATTTTTTCATAATTTCCGTCCGTTCAAAATTAATTGTATTATAGTTAATTTTCTCATTAACCTGACAAAGACCAACAGTAATATTACTATACAGTATTACCTACTCACATGAGTGTGTCGGCTCATAGTCTTTCATAACCTATGATATAACGAGTGAGTTACTGTCATATAACTTGATTGTATATGTAATTTAATTTATAAAAACATAATAGTTTAATTATTAATTTCACCTAGAAACAAAACCTAATCGTCTTTATAAATGTGAATGTTAACAAAATGTATGACAGTAATATATATATATCAAGTATAAAACCATTCTCCTATTCGTAAACTGAAGTCTTAAGAATACAATTAACTGCATTTTTTAGGGGCTAAGGTGTATCTAAACATGCGTCAGACAATTACCTAATTATCCTGTTACCAAACTTTTATTATTTATATAAAGTAATAGGTTTTTAACTAAAGGTTTTTTAAAGTCTATATTTTAGAGAATTAAATACAACAATATCAATATTATATGTCTCACAGCGAGCCCATCCGTCACCTCAACCGACACTACCGGTCGATATCGTGTCATACCGAGTCTTTTTGATTTCCAAAACACCATCTACAATACAGAGAAAAGTACATCAGTTATATAAACAAAATATTTTCCTTTATGATCTACATTAGTTTATGAAAGTATTTCTGAACCAAAACTAAATAAAATGTTTGTAATTTACAATAAAATAAGAAAAAATATTAGCCTATGCCTTGGATTATCTTGCTTATCTCACTGATAAGTCAATTTAATTCGTAGTTATTGTATGTGCAATAATGTGTTACCTTTACGTAAAATAATGTAAAGCAAATTAATTATGTTTAAAAATCGTCTTTGAGAAAAGTCCATGTTTGTATTTATATTTCATATTTAGCCATGCGTTCAATCTATTCATAGGACATTTGAAAAGTAACATTTGAGGAGAGAGCAATGTTTAGACTAACGTGTGTATTTTTATCCCTTACATCTGAGGCTCAAATGCTGAACGGAAATTTTAAATTCGTCTCACACCTTACAACGGATGAGCACAAAGTTTGCTTTTGTTTTTCAGCATAAAATGTTTTCTTTGAAAGAATATACTTGATTTAAGTTATTAGTTTTTATGTCTCTATTTTCAAACATTTGAGCTTTTGATTGGTCACAGTGTATTTGGACAGAAAAAAACAAATTGCGCTAACACATTAATTACAAGATCACTGAAACTGTACTTAAACTCTATGGAATGCTTGAAGATAAATAATCTATTAAACAATTTTCTTTTCACCAGACGAAATAAATATTATAAGTATAGTTGTATCAACCATTATAAAATATTGACAATCACTACAAAGGTATTAATCATAAATTTCCAATGTGATGCCTGTATTACTTCTACAAGTGACTTCAGTGGTATTAAAAAAGGGCCTAATATATTCATATACCTCTTTAACAATGTATGTTAAAAGCTTGACACTTAAAATAAGGCGTCTTGTATTATACAAATTATGAAATCTTCCAAATAAATACTTAACTTAAAACACATTTTACTTGAAACATGAAACAGAATAGAAAATCTAATTACTTATCAGCACCGAAGTCCACTCACTGTGTCTGTTGAGTGTATGAGCCAATTGTACTGAAATGTTTGCCCTAACTGACTGTGAAAGCTATGATGCTTATTATAGACCCTCACGTAAACAAAGGTAGCCTGCAATATGCTTGATTGCTTTTCTGATGAAATTATATTTCATGTTTCGAGTTAGACTCTATTTACATTACCATGAAAATATAAATTTTGGAAGTATGCCACTTCTTGAAACTAAAATTTAGTATTTATTTTAGTTAACAACATTAACAGTACAATATTAGACCATAAAATAATTGAGGAAAGGAAAAAAATACACTCAAATAATATGAAATGTTTATATTACAGATAAATTATTATTAAAAAAAATATAAAGGACGAAATTGCTTGTAGAAAGTATCCACGTGTTTTTTATATTCAAAGTATTCTCAACCTTTCTAAGTAAGTGTGTACAAAATATATTAAGCCAGTGGGCCAGCTAGTCAATTTTTTAGGGTTTTGGCTTTCACCTTGATTAGTAAGGAATCCTTGATATGATTCATCTAAGCTGTATTAGTCGTATGTATCTACCCAACTAACTTTTCATTTTGAAATGAATTACAAGTAACGTGTTCAAAACATCAGGGACAAATGTTTTCGGGTAATAGCATTTACAATTCTAGCTCAAGATTCCTTGAACAAAATGTCTCTTTTAATATTAAAATAATCAATTTTAAAATAATTTTATAAAGTCCTTTGAAAAAATTCAAATTCTTTAGAATTTTATGAAATTGTACACAATAAGAATATATTCCAGAATTATGAAAGCTTTGCCTAAACAGGGATATAAAAACGTTTATCAGTTCTGCAAGTATGACCTTGAAATATTTTAACAGGTAAAATATATTTTAATTAATTTTTGAATGGGTTTTTGTACTTAACCTATATAGGCTACCATGAAAATTATGAGTGAACAACATTCTGCTTGAATTATTCCAGGTTTTTGAAAAGTAATTTCATACTTGAGTAATCTTTGTTGAATCAGGTAATACGCTCACTGATCGCGCTGTTGAAAACTCTGTGCGCTTCTCTTATAATTTAATGTTCTTTCAAAAGCTGCTGAGCTTTAAATTTAAGGCCTTAACTTGTTTTATATTAAGTAGTAGTTTATATTAAAATAAAACAAATGAAATACGTGTTTTATAGTGCCTACGAATTTTAAAAATCTCTTTGTTCAATTATTATGTATGGATTATATTTCCTTGGCTTCACAAGGGATATGCTTAATTTTCTTGCTATATAAATTTTTTCCAAATAAACACATACATTTAATTTGGCTAATAATATATTATTATTTATCGTGTCAAACTTTTGTTTACCAAACTACGAGAAAACCTTATGTATCATAGATTACTTGTATTGAAATGTATAAATAGTAATCTACAAATATATAATTTTTAAAACCTGGGTTTCGAAATCCAACAGAAAGATTCTGCCTAAGTATTTACAAGAAGTACGCCACAGCAAGGGTAAACCACATAACCAAACCACAATGTATTCTTTCAGTGGTAGCAAAAAGGCTAACACAATCAATTCTGGCCTAATTACCTTATCGAAAGTGACAAATATATTTTGATGGGAGGGCTCTTATTTTCAAGACAGTTTTATATTAAACCTTATTCAATCCATACATATAAAATTTTAAATACCAATTTTTAAAACAAAAACTAAATTGACTTCATATATTTTATAGGAAGGCATTATTGGATAAAACAGCTGATGACATGCACGAAGTTAATCACTAGAGTAAGTTAATCCTTTTAGTGTAAAGACATACTTGTGTACATAAAAGCTAATATATGTCACTGGATCATTAAGGTTAGTGAAAATGTGTTGCTTCCGCAGAAGAAACTTTACAAAACAACAAATGGCACTGTTAGCTCTTTCACTTATTTACTTTAAGTCTCTTTGATTCTGGTAATGATACTTATTTTTTGTTCTTTTGTACTATCAAACTGTATTGTATGTTTACAGTATTGTAATTTTCTCTTTCTATGTTAATGATCTACTTTTAGGCCTTCATTCGCAATTATATAAATAAATGTTCATTGCAATGAATATAATGTACTTTACACATATTAATATTATGAATATTGTATTATTGATACTAAATGTTTCCGTAGAAAGCATTGATTTAAACAACAACATTAGCAGTCAGTAACTGATGTACTTACAAACTTGTCTATATGTAAACCACAAAGTGTTTGGGATGGAGGCAAGCGAGTTGCAGCTTGGCTGGTAACACCTTCATTCTATGGAATACATTGGAATTTACAAAATAAGCTTAGTTTCTTTTTTATTTCGATGTAAATAACCTAAGAATACAAATACATTGATTAAACCAGGCTTGCAAAAAAATACTGTGTTTAATTGCATTTTTACTGGACAATAATTATGAATTTTACCAATTGTAGAAATCATACGTGTAAAATTGAATCCGCCTTTAGGTACGTATTAAACTTTGTGTTGTGAGTAATGTCAGTGATAGTGTCGGTAACGGAATTCAACTTCAATGAAACTTCATGGTTTTTTTAAAGTTGCGGCTAACCTCTAAAGCCTTCAAGGTTTTCCAAATTTACCCCCAAAAATGGGGGTTTATTTATATGCTAATGTTTGATTAGTAAATTATTCTGATACTATAATATAAAATTTAAGTTTTTGAGTTCCTTAACAAAAGTTCAACTCTATGTTGACAATTATTAACACTTAAAAAATTATCCACCCCCCCCCCCCCCCACCCCCCCCCCCCCCCACCCCCCCCCCCCCCCACCCCCCCCCCCCCCCACCCCCCCCCCCCCCCACCCCCCCCCCCCCCCAATTTTAAAAACTTAACTACGTATGATTTGTTATTTTAAAGTTTATTGTTATACGTGTAGTATAACGAAAGTACAAAGTTTAATAGAATAATATTATACTATAAACAAGTTAAAGTTAGAGAGTTAAATTACAAAATTAAATTAATACACCTTTTAGGCAGCACAGGAGATGCGATAAAAATATATAGAAATTAAAGAGTTCTATAGTATAGGACAGTCACGCTTACAATAGTAAATTAGAACTCACATAGCGGCGAACTAAAGGGTTATTTGGTACCCTAGAGGGAGGAGAGGGGTGTGATGACAGGGCCAAACAGAACACACCTCAGAAAAGGAAAAATTCCGTTAAACTGTAGTTTAGCCTTTATCGGTATTTCCTATCGCTTCAATAAATCACATACAATTGAAACGACAGTTGATCATAAAGCAATCCTCTGTCTGTATGCAGACAGAAATGTAGCTTATTGAAATTATTCATAAAACTACACGTAGAAAACAAAATAACCGTAAAAATCCTATATTTACCTTATAGCAAAGTAATGTTATAAATAATGCACACAACACTTTTTAATTTTTTTCCATAAGATCTGCTTTCGGCAATGACAAGTTACAAGTATCTCATCCCTTTCCTTCAAGACTTATCGTACAGACGGACATGCGGACTCCCAGACACAGACGGACTGATCTATGACCTTTCGATCAAATAGTCTATAGAGTTCTTCCTTGGACAGAGCAGAACAAATTTCCAAAGTTTCAAGATTTGGACCTTTATATAAAGAGTTTACGCTGAGACGCATCTAAACGGACGGGCAACGCCACGATTTCGATAAGCCCAAGTAGGATTGTTAATAATTCTAAAATAAGAATAGACTATATCCGCCTTAATAAAACTACATTATAATACAGTGTGTCTACAATAATATACATGTAAATAACTTTATAATTCACGTTAAACTTTGGCAGTTAAAAAAATAATCGTTTATCTGTGTATGTGATTAATATATGGTGGTCTAAATTATAGCATTCTTCAGTCATAATATAAAAACCATTTAATTTCATAAAAAAATCATTTTAAAATTAACCTTTAAATACAAAACAACCCGATAATACATTAACGTAAACGGCATATTTAATAACTTGATTTTTATGAATTGTGTAAGGATTATATAAAAACATGGGTTTAGGTACTGCAAAGAATGAAGGTGCTGACCGTACCAAAAGTAATACTGAGTATATTTAAAGTATTAATCTGAAACATCATATTAAAAGTTTACTCCTGGATATAATTGCTTTGAGAATTCTAAAGAGATAAAAGTCTCAACTCTCATATATTGTAAAACATTTGATGTCGTAGACTACCTTGGGAACGGTGAAAGCAATCTCATCCTGGTTAAACATAAGTGTGTTTACTTTTATATTGTACATATTAATTCATTCTAAAAGTAATTAAAATTTTAGAAGTTTGCTTCAGAGACCTACTCAACAATTTACTGTATATCAGAGTTAATGAACAACTATTGTTTGTACGGAGTATTTAATTTAAGATATTCCCTAGTTTTTGTCACTGACACTTCATGATCTAACTTTACATACATACTGACGAAGGAAATACATTTCACAATTTAAAATTTTCTACAACTTTTGAAAATAAATGATTATTCTGATTGTGCACTACCCGTATACATGCTCAAATATATCTTTCACCACAAATATAAAACACAAACTAAAAAAACACACACTATAACACATTTTGAATTGCTCAATACCTTTTTTTAATTTAACCAAAGATAGGAAATAAGTCGTCAATAAGTCTACCATATACAATCATCATATCATATCTAAACACGGTACCAATAAAACATTTGGAAGGCATACACATTTAGTGTAATTAATTGCAATAATCCACATATATTCACTATAAAAAAGAGCCCATTTAAACACTACTCTAAACATATGATTTGAAAGAGCTGAAACTGGGGTGTTTTTAGAAAGAAATTGATTATCACAGTTTCATTTTTCTTACCCTCATATAAGTACTGTACAATATGACGTATGGCACAGTATCAGGATTATCAAGTACGTGTAGCTCTAGACACTTAATAGGAGTCTTCCATATAAAGAAATCCTTTTTAACTCAATCTATGATTTTTAAATCATATCTAATAATACAATACACTATTTCGAGAATGACTGACATCATAGAAACTCTTTAACATAATGTACTTATACTTTCACCTCGAAAGCATTTACTTTATGCTACGTTAAATTAAAATTATATCTGACTTCGATTTTTAATATGTGTCACACATGATATCTAATACTGAATTATAATGAACATTAGATCAATACATATTGAAGAATTATATTAGCATAATGATTAATTTAAACTTGATTAAAATGTATAAGCAATACAAATTATGTTATACCATAAATATTACTCATTCTATCCTGCAAATAATAGAAGTATATAAATAGTTTTATATGAGCTTTATGTTCACACAACACTACGATTAAACTAAAGATTTATTATTATCATTTATTCTGAAAAACACTATGAGTACATAATGAAACAAATTATTTTCCTTTAACACTGATGTATTAATTGTTATGAGGTGGATGTTAACAGTATTCACGCATCCTGTTCATTGAAAAATTAGTTTCCTTTATATATGAAATACGCTTTAACTTTGTGCTTATAAATTAATAACGTATACGAGGTTTTGAAAAGTCAATTGGGATTTACTACTGTAAACTAAACTGCTGAAAACAACGGCGGGAAATAATATCCAAAATCAGGCATTATAAGCCTCTGTCATGTGTATTTAAGAGTAATTAAAAATAGATACAACAGTACTCTATCATTTATAACTATCTAGATATAGTTTTTTGAGAGTGTAAACTGAGAGAAAATTGTAAAATAATATAATTTGATAACAAAATATATTTTTTATGCTAAGAATTTCAAAATGTACTGATAATTGAAATCAACTTATTATTTTAGTTTTATTAACTAAACACCTTCTTTCGCTTGTTTCATTTATTATTACCGATTATTAGATGCCAGTTTTAGAGAAAAATATACTTTCTAGGAAAAAAGACAGTTGTTAAAAAAATTATGAAAATAAGATGAAAGATATTATTATTATTATATTATTTTTCTAATATTTTAAAATAGTTAATAATATTCACTAATATAGAGTGCAGACAGAAATCGAGTTCGCTTGATTATGCAAAACCATAAAAACTGCATTATTCAGTGAAAACCATTAAATTATTATTAGGTGTTCCAGAAGGTGTGTCCGTTATTTACAATATCTTAGGAATATAAGCATATACAATAGCTAATTATGTAAAGTATAAATTTAAATTTATCATAGGGTTTTTTCCAGGGATTTTAGTGATATCAAAAATGTCGCTGTTTTTACTATGTCAACCATATAATTTGTCTTGGTGTAGTTTTGTTTTGTATACAATAGCAATTGGTCACGTACACTAATGAGAGTAATGAACAAGTATAGAATCGAGTTGTGATATAAAAAGTGATAATAATTCGGTAATCCAATAAGAGGTTCAATTTATTTGTGCTTTTCATATTTTGTCAAGGTTTGTGTTCTAATTTATCGTTGTACATAATCTGTAATTTGAAAAAATAGTTTTTCCTTGTATAACAAATAATCTGTTTCCCTATCCGCAATTTTGACAATCACGCCCTTATTTTTTGAACTTTATAACACTGTTTACCAGTGCATTATTAAATACGGTAAATTAGTTTTAAATCAGAGAGACAGGAAAGTGAGTTTCTAGAAACCTTTAAACAACAATACACGACTTCAATGCTCAGCACTTTATATTTTTTTCAACATAATACATCTAATAATTTCCTTTACCGATGCTATGAAAATTTATAATGCAGATTAAGCTAGAAGATCCAAAGCTTAGCATGAATTGAAGCACTTCATCAAAGTAACTTCTTCATCACATGTGTTTGATAAGATAATGAGAAATGTCTCTCTTTGCCAAGATAGTTACAAAAATAACTAATGTAACACATCACGTTTTGACTCGCAGAATATGAAATCTTTAGTGGGCTGATATAATACCATTTTGAATACGAATGTATATGGAGAGTTCTGTTCAAAGATTTCAACCCTCTAAGTTCGTTCCACAGAGTTATCATGATGGATTTTGTTATCATCAACTAGCCAGAATGTTTTCGATAAACATTTAGCCAATAAATGTCAACTAGACATGAAAAGTTATCAAAACATATAAAATATTAATTAAAAAACACCATTATCATTATTAGTAATTCGATTGAAAATACAAAATTATAAGTACGAAGTTGCAATAAATTTATTGCGATTCGTACTATAAATTTATTGAGATCTATAAACTTACCTACTATTAATTTATAACCTGCCTTCTGCATTAACATGGTTATTACAACATGGTTTAATACAATTAAGTTTATTAAATGATTCAGATTATACTGCTATTGCTAGGAAGAATTGAATTCATTTGAGTAAATTTTATAACTAGAAACACGAATTTTTAATACGTATCTTGGTGTATTAAATCAGTAATTTCACAATTTGGTGAGCACAATATAAAGTTAACTGGCACTTCATTAAATATATTTTGGTGCGCTAACTTCGAATATTTTATTATTTATTAACTCACTAAAGAAACATAGGCAACCCTAGTAATTAAATAAAGTGGAGAGGTTTCCAAAGTGGGTCGGGCAGTGACCCGTCATTGACAGCAAGATCTATAAAAAGAGTTATGTGGGTAATGAAATTCGTATAACGAATATACTTTTTTCGTTCCTACATTAATTACACGAAACAAATATTTAAGTTTGATGCTTATTTTCTATAAAAAAAGGTACTGCAATATAGGGATGATAAAAGGTTTTTTGCACCTGCCAAAAGTGGTTGGATAACCCATCGTAAAATATTGAAGTCCGAAAATTAGTTACTATTTAATAAACATTAGTGTTGGAGGTAAGAATAATTAACATTAGTATAAAATTTAAAACTTATTGAAAACCTACAGGAGCTTTATAGAAGAACTTTCATTACGTATAACTCAGTATATATGAGGTTCACACAAAGCCTTTCAAATCATAACACTAATACTAGCAATTGAATAACCCATCATTCAAAGTAATAACATGAAATATGTTTTAGCCTAATACGACAAGAATTTTAATTCGAAAGACACCATAATGTCTCGCAAACTTCCACTGTATCACATCGACGAAAGCAAAACTTTAATACCGCATTTTGCATAAATGACTGAGAAATGTAAACACTCACAATTAGTGACACATATAACTTTAACAACAGTTAAGCCTTAACTTTAGTTCTCACCCTCTAGCTGGTTGGAAAAATAAGTTACAAAATCAAATAATCTATACTATGCAATACCGGAATAATAAGATTTAGCATATTCCAGAAATTGCGACAATGTCTTCAAACTTTAAAATCTTTTACTAAACAAGCTATAAGAGACCAGTAAAATTAACTGCCAAATTTCAAACTTACTGACTATTGCGTTAACTCTACTATTGAGTTTTTGTGAATGTATTATGTTAGAGTCCAAAAAAAGTGTCAATATGAACTTGTTTACTTGGAACGTTATATTTTAGAGCCCAATGACGACAAGCTTTTATTTTAGAACAACTTATCAAACCATCAGTAGAATGCTTGTTACTATAGAAGTAAACAATTTTAAAATCCAAGCGTGAAAAATTCTAGTGAATATACATCTTTGATCGCAAATTAATAGACGCCTCATGAAAGTTTATATATTCTGAAAATAATAGATTCCCAATCAACAGTTTAGAAGCAGGATTAGTTTGCTGTGAAAGTTCTGTGATACTTCCTTGTATTGGAAATATCTTAAAATAACAATTAACATATAGTTTGTTTCATAAAAGATAATTTTCTTCTTAGAGTGAAATGAAAACATATAAACTCTAACTGTTAAAGTCCCAATCAAATAAAGTAACATCCCAAGGTCATCAAGCCCAAATGAAGCTCAATAGCTCTCTCTTCAAGGCAATTGCGAGCAACTATATTTGCTCCCGTTGCACCAACGAGGGTCATGATTCAAAGTGAACTACAACTTGTATACTCATAAATACTTCACCAATCATGATAAATGAGTTAATTTCAACCAATTTAAATCTTGAAGAAACCTGAAGAGGAGATGACAGTATTGAACAATGCAATGAGAAATCCAGCTAGTTAGGACGACTCGCAAATTGATTTCAACCTTAGTGTTTGATAACTGATGTCAAGTGATTCTCACCAATTGCATTGAAACGAGAACTCATTCTGTTGTCAATGCCCTCTTTCATACCTACTTATTACTTGGTTCAAACCATTGTAATTAATAAATTAGCTAAACTATGTATACTATTTATACTGTAAATTATGTTTGTTTCAATCCAAATATATTTTAAGTATAAATATATTTATTGTATCGACATAAAAAGAAGGAGGTATCTAATTAGGTGTTTTTTTAAGTGAAATTTGTGAAAATTCTTCATATTGGCTGAGCTTTAGCAAAGAATATTACTAACAGCGAACTGATTTAAACATTGGAAACACTGTTTTCGTTGATGGTACATTTTAGATGTCTTTTTGCTGAGCGTTATGAAATACTTTTATTTACATTTTTTGAACAACCATGCTATGCTGGCAATGAGAAAGTTGTAGAGCTAATGATATTAGATTTGTAAGCAAGCTAAGTAAAATCATGTGAGATTTAAAACATGTGGTATATTAAAACACTTGTCTTACAGTCAATAGAAAAATAATAAAGAGGAAAGTCGGGGACAACATGTGATTACTGCGCACTCATGTTTTGTAGTCAAGAAACTTTTATTTTCAAATACCGTTGTGTAACCTAATTCAGTGAACAAAATTTTAATGTATTATGTTGCAAGACATGTCGAGAAAAATCATCTACAGATTTAAATGTTACACGGAACTTTCTATGCATACAACATTGTGCATGTCCAACCATGAATTCTGGCCGAGAGTCATTCAATCACAGAGTAACGTCAGTGAGTCCTAAAACTGATAAAGCTTTTAATTTGAAGCAAAATATGTATTTGTTTCATAACATAATATATAAACTTCTTAAATTTGATACCTATAATATTTTGGGGATGTGTATACCTCACAGGTTCACTTTTTTATGATAGTCAAGAAGTGGTGTTGCAATATCTTTCTATACTACCTGGTAAAATTATAAGAAATAGCTTATGTTACCTACAAATTTTAACGTCTGTAAATATAAATAAATTAAATATACAAATTCCACAGTTGATAAAAGTGTAATGACTAACTTTGTGAAATTATGTTAAACATTAAAATGCAGTTCTAGTCATTCTCTGCTTTAAAAATGCAATAATTTATAATTGAAATTTTTCACTTTACAAATACTTCGTCAAAGTTAATTGGGACCTGATCCATGGAGAGCTTAGATAATTAATGTTGTAATTGACATGTAAAGGTTTTTTTTAAATTGAAACTGATAATACTTTATAGCTGTAGTTAAATTATTTCAATAACATTTCACTGCTTTAGAGACGAAAATAATAAAGGTTTAATAATTACTCAGTTACGCTTAAACGAACAACGCATTTTTTAATACAAAGAATACTTATTAATACACTTATCAGATGCAGACATTCCGAAAATTTATGTATGAAAAAAAATTCATGGATGTATAACTAGTCTTGAAGACGATGACTACTAAATTGAAAACTAAATTGAGGCTCTTTTACCTAAAAACATGTATATATAACGTATAATAGCTGTAATTCACTCTAATGTGCTCAACTGTATCCATTAAGATTACATAAATTTCGAAAAATCGCTCATAATGGAGAAAAACGTACTAAGGCTTATCCTAAAGGATGGTGTTTTAGACGTGCACATTCGGATATAGATCCTAATAGTACGACAGGATTTTTTACATTACATTACAGATTTGAAGCTCCAAAGATTTCTAAATATGGAAATAAAGTTAAATTTAACAGTTAATTGAAATATGTAGGAAAATACTGAATATTTTTTAACCATTTTAGAGCTTATTTATACACATAAACCTATTCCTTTTTCAAATCCATATGTTATATTTCAAATTTGATAATACACTTGATACCACAAGTAAACGCATATTAACTCATTTTTTTTACTACAATATACTAGAGAGTGAGTACTCTGTATGTGTTCAGTTCCAAGGGCTACTTGCATAGGACATGCTGATTATAATAAATATTTAAATAGTTTTAACTGTTGCAAAAGAAAACTGTTTTAAAAATTATTTTGTATTAAAAAGAAATTGAATATCAGACAGCTTCATGAAGAATTATTTTTAATTTATTAATATTATGTTTATTTCTTTATTATATTGTTGTATTACATTATTTATGTAATTATTTTTTGTATAAACAAGGCCAAGAAAAAATATTATTACTTATAAAGTGTATGACGAATAGGTAAAATGAATAATTATTGTATATATCCTCTTTCCAAAGGTGTGTTAAACAATTAAACCTACAAATCACAGCAAACAAAGTTTTGGTGAAATGAGATTTTAGTTGTAACCACCTAATAATTTTGTATTTATGAAATTTGTACCACTAGCCGCGTAACAGGCTTCACTGAGGATGCAATAAAAATATTAAGTGTATGCTCATTCCATTAGGTTAATGTGTTAGTAGGATTTGGATAAAGTTCTTTTAATGTACTCAGTTTGTATGTTTTCGCTGTTCTAACTATAAAACATAAACATAATGTAAAGATTTTTATCTAGCACTCAGGTCAATCCCACTTAGTGACATGCATCATAATCGAAGTCAATGCTAGTTGTACCGAATAGCGATGTCAGTTTTTTCTCCAGGTATCGTGCGTAATACATATTTCTCTAGTGATAAATAGACACTGACGCCGACGCTCACCCAACAATGGTTTTGGAAGAATGATGACCTAAATCAAATAAACATACAACATGTTTCTTAAATGTAAAAATTTACTTACAGAAAAAGGTAACAACTAAAGAAGGTGAACATTTTGTAAAAACTAATATTTAAGTACGATACAAGACATCTAATATTGAATACTGTGAGCTTCTTTAATATAAAGAGGCTATTGTAAAACTAGGTCGATCACTTGATAGATACTAAGATTTTAGGTATTTGATGTTGTTATAAGGTTCCTAGTGGAAAGTATAATTACATTAAAAAACAAGAGTAAAAACAAATTTACAACAAAATATTCTAGACGCTGAGCCCTTTAAACTTTCCAAACACTTTAAAAGGCTAAAACATTTTTTAAACGTAAATGGTTTTATCATGTATGACTGAAAGTAACAAATTTTTTTGTTTTTATATTTATACTACAACGGCGCTTGCAATACGATGCGTATTTGTCCTAGTGCATTAAAACATTATTATTATTATTAATTTGACAAAACATATTAATGTTTCTTATTCACTGAGTTCTTAATTTATAAATAGGGCAGAACTAAATTCAAATTATGAGTAGTAGATAAATTAGATTAGTGGCAACTTATTCCATTGAATATTTTCTGGGAAAGTTTCTGGACATTTCATGGAAATGGTGACTGATTTACTTCCTATAAAGTGAGTTTGATGCCAGATTAAATCATACTGCGTGGAATAATAACATTTTTGTTATAGATTTCAATGGAATGTAGCCTGGTTTTGTAGTACAGTAGGAAACATCAATCCAGCGCTTAATATGTAGATGTTGATGTTCCACACAATCATTGACATTTCATTAATGGACGGCTCACCTGGCGATACTATGGAACTGGGTCAAACTTTAGACTTCATAAGGTAGATTAGATAACAATTGAATATTGCTTTCTCCGTAATATAATAGTAGGATTTAAAGTTATTATTCAATTCTTCACACATTGTTTTTGCCTAAATAAGTGTTTAAATAGTGTATAACTAAACATAATAAGTACACAATTTCATGGCACAGATTATACCCATATCTGCAAACAATTAATATTAGTTGTAAGGTATCGTAAGATTAATTGTGAACGATACTTGAAGGTAAAATCAATTGCATTGATCTGTAAAAACTAAGTGACAATAAAAAAATTAACGTTTAAAATAAAATCAAAAGACAATGAAGTCAAATGTTTTATTACAAAAATAATAAAATTTTGCATTTATTAAAAGAAACCATTAGGTGATAAAGTCCACTAATATACAAATTATTGTTCCTCTGAAATATTCAAATACTTTAATCAAACAATTGCTCGCTTAGATATTGAGACTAAGACTAGGGCCCAAGTTTACTGTGTTTTTAAGCCCTCCCCCTCCTGAATTGATAAATGTAGACAGCTCCACTCCAACTAATCTGATCCTAATTCCTTCAAAAGATGTTAGAATCCATCTCATGCTGTCCTAATCTTACACCAAGCTTAATTAGAACTGAAACCAAACCTTGAATTTTAATTAGTGTTCAACTAACTTCATATGTAAAAGACGTTTGCAGCTAATTAATTTGTTATAATACAATCTGACAGACTCTAATACCATTATTATAGGACCTCTTACATTTTATTGTAAAGTAGTTTTAACCGTTTTTAGGTTACATACGTAAACACATTGTGTTATGTATTGAAGACAACCATGAATTCTATGGAAATTATAAAGGCTTTTTACAAAAATGGAAACTGAAAAAGAACCAGAACAGTTATATAATTTAGTATTTTATCTCCACTGAGACACTCGTTTCCTTTATATCTGCAGTGCGGTTTCGTGGGTTTGATCCTGAGGACAGTGATCTCATCTCAGTGAAGAGTGTGCAGATGACTGGAACCCGCCACGCCAGGAACCAGTGAAGAATAAGACTACTCATCAGGCCT
This sequence comes from Homalodisca vitripennis, assembly GCF_021130785.1. Lineage (NCBI taxonomy): Eukaryota > Metazoa > Arthropoda > Insecta > Hemiptera > Cicadellidae > Homalodisca > Homalodisca vitripennis. The sequence continues at coordinate 167,289,390 of NC_060209.1, forward strand.
GACAGGAGCAACGAATACATCACCATGGCTAACTTACAGATGTGTTCCTCTGTTCAGCCGCATGTTAAGTTTACATATGACAGGAATATATGGCTACCCGCCCAGCGCCCGTGACCTGTAAAGAATATCAGCACACTTTACGCCATAGGGCAGACAAGATCACCCAATACGATGACATGGCTTGTATAGTGATGAGTTGTGTCCCTCATCGCCGTGACCCTCAGTTCAGCGGCATGTTAAGTTTACATATGACAGGAATATATGGCTACCCGCCCAGCGCCCGTGACCTGTAAAGAATATCAGCACACTTTACGCCATAGGGCAAACAAGATAACCCAATACGATGACATGGCTTGTATAGTGATGAGTTGTGTCCCTCATCGCCGTGACCCTCAGTTCAGCGGCATGCTAAGTTTACAGATTACAGGAATATATGGCTACCCGCCCAGCGCCCGTGACCTGTAAAGAATATCAGCACACTTTACGCCATAGGGCAAACAAGATAACCCAATACGATGACATGGCTTGTATAGTGATGAGTTGTGTCCCTCATCGCCGTGACCCTCAGTTCAGCGGCATGTTAAGTTTACATATGACAGGAATATATGGCTACCCGCCCAGCGCCCGTGACCTGTAAAGAACGGCTACACACATCAGGCCAGACAGGAGCGCCGAGTACGACGCCGTGGCTTGCATAACGATGAGGTTGTGTTTGAAATGATAAGAGGACGCAGACACAGCCTATCTTGCAATACGATTTGTTTGTATTTAGACTATATGGTTATTTTTGATACGTATATTTACAGGTTGAATGTTTGAAACAATCTAGTATATAAAGAAATATTGTATTTGTCTAGAAAAGTTAATTAGATTTTATTACTAGGTAATCACGTTTTCATATACTCTATTATTGATAAAAATGCATTTTAAGTTGTTAAACTATAAAAATTGTTATAAAATATTTGCTTTTATTGGCCAATCAAATATTTTATGCCTGTTTTTTCTGTCTGTAGAATATCTCAAGAAAGACCTCAATTAACTATAAGCTAATGCAGTACAACTATATGAAATTTATCATATTTCATAATAAAACACGTATTCTAATTAAATGAGCAACAGAATGAGCGCACTAGTTCACTAGTATTTATATGTTTCTAAAATAATAATACCGTAAAAATTAAATAGGACGAAGAGGTAACAGACGGCGGTATCCACATCACTGACATCTATTTAGGCAGTCTACTCTAACACTGTCCTTTCGTATCAGGAAGATAAATAATCAAATTCTTCAATTTCGGTCATCATTTCAGTACATCAGTTCATCTGTAATCCTTCCTAAATACTTTCTAAGAAAATTAAGGTACTTTCAAGAAAGGGTATTACAATATCCCTTATTGGTTAAATCGACTCTCTTAGTCCAAAATACCCATGTTGTTGCAGATATCACATTTCAAACTAATATGCAGATTGGAGATGTTAAAATGTCTTATTCTGTAAATACGATGTTACTATGCTATTTACCGTATTATTGTTAACTTCTAAATATTTAAGCAAATCCTTCAACGCAACTCTAATTTACAACTACGCAGTGGTGACTTCTAGGTTTTTTCAGCATTTCACGTTATTATTAAAGATAAGTTACACAGCACTTAAAAATTAAACATACGTAAAACCAAAATACTACGTTCTTCAACACTATTTTTCTGTAAGGTTGTAATTTATTGTCATTTTACAGCATTTATATAGACACAACAGCGCTTATAAATAATAATAAAAACCATTGAACAGTAGCATTATAAACGAAGGTTATAATTATACACAGATCATTGGGCCATGTAAACAAATAAACTACACTTAACCTAAAGAGATTTTAGGCTACGTTACAGAATCAAAGCAGGACGGTGTCATCGCTGCTGTACCTCTGTTCAACCTTTATTAGATAAAAAAACCCTGTCGGGAAACCATAATGAAGTGTAATGTAAAAAGATTTGAGAGAAAAATCTGCGTCAAATTTAGTTTTATTTTATTGCTTGCATTAAATAATTTTACTCATTTATTAAGCGTAGCTTGAATAAAACTTATGATATTAACAGATAGCTGAAAAAAATTAAGACTAAAACTAGAATGAATAAAAGCGTATGATATTATTTCGAATATAAATAGCAAGAAACTCACAAAAGATTAAGAATTGATATCCCATGTTACTCAGTTGACGTATATAATGATGATTTTTGTCAATCTGTACATAAAGGAAGGACATTGAAATCCATTAATAAATGTAGAAGAGGAAATATCCGTAGCTTACTGTAAAAAATACACCGTAGAAACTTATAAAAAGAAATTTGCAGCAAAATATTTTGTCCCTGCCTTTCTCAGTTAACGATAAAGTATATGCTTCGGAAATAATTTATATGCTCTTGAATACTTAGTATGCCTACTAATAGTACGTCTAGGAACGAATCAAACACAAAGTACGTTATGAGCAATCTAAAAAATATAGATTAGGTGGTTTTTAACATAAAACTCTGCTGTTACCAGCCTTCCATCTGAAGGTGTCTTCAGGTAAATATCGCTCTCGTCTATATCAACGCAAATAAAAAAGGAACTATCGGGGAGGGGGACGAAAGCTAGAATCTATCTTTATACAGTAATTCGTTTGTAGTCCTTTAAATAGGATATTTCAATGAAACATATTAACGTTCACAGCCATTACTGCTGCTCACAGGAAATAATCTATATAATAAATAGAATCTAGTATTTTCGTATTAAATCATTTTTATGACGAATAAAATTGAGTAGAATAATAACTAAACTGGATATATCCTTAAAAATGTTTAAACGCCGGTAAAAAAGTTTATTTGACTTTATTTATTAGAACAGTTAACTCCTTACTTTATTAAGGGTAAAGTTTCAATGTGTTTCAGGATTTTTCAAGAACATGTCTCTAATTAATTTAAATAATATTTAACTTGATATAGTTCCACAGAACGTTAGAAGAGGAAATTTTTATTACATCAAACAGTGAATGAAGGCCAGTTTTAACTTCATTGAAACTTTTAATGATGCGCAGGGAAAACTTCCTGGTACTCCTGTTGCAGAAATTATTACAAAATTAAAATATGGAAAAGAATAAATTAAAAGCTTACACTACTGCATATTCTTTGTTTTAAACACTTTATTTAAAGATATATATTTATATGTATTTAAAGTTCTTTAAACTGTTTGCTCTTTAAAATGTTTCTTGTTGGTCTGAAAATAAAACGTTTTCAGTTCAGTATTTATGTGTTCAATATGGTATGGAAACACACCAAAATTCATATAAATACGATTTTGCAAATGGGATCAGTTGTTTTAAAGTTTGAGAAACTAAATCCGGATAATCGATTCTTTACTTAGGCAACATATTTCCATATAATCACTCTCGTACACCATATTTTTTCTTGGTCCGTTGACAACTTTGTAAGTTCGTCATGGCATATCACCGAGTTTTGCTTTTTCACCACCTTCTCATTGAATGAATATCCCTTTTTTCACCAAAATTTGCTCACGTGATGGTAAACCATATAACCTATTTATATTAATCAAAGAAAATAATCCAAATAGTGTTTCATAGAATTTTAATTCATAGTGATAATTTAGAATAACACAATTTCTTTTGGTAAATATCAAATTTAGTTCATATTTAAATAACTATCAAACTATTTTGATATTAGTCACTTATTATTTATTTTACTTGAATTTTATTCAATAAATAATAATGCATACCGGTTACATAATATTAATCGTATGATAACGAATCAACAGCGAAGGGTGACTGGATCGGCCGGTTTTAAATATATTTCGTGATGAATCACATTGGCGTTCATTTTATCAACTCAATTCCAATCATATGCATTACGTGTAAGTTTTTTCCGCTACGCAGAGTTGATAGAAACAATCAAGGCAATCAATTGCAGCGAAAGCTGTTTATCTTTACCTTCTATTCATTTTCCATATTTAATGGTGTTCCTTCTTATTTGAATTAAAAGAGATCTTATTAGTAATTTATATTTTTCTAGGAATATTTAAAAATGCTGCTGCGATTTAAGATAAAGAATATTCCATTCCCTTTCAGTGAATAAGGCAAATATAATACAAAGAAAATTTTTCAAAACAACGAATAATTTTACTTAAGATTTAACTATCCTTTCTAGCAGTTTCCTTTACATTTCTGAAATTATAAAACTTATTTAAAGTAACGAGGTTAAGTTTTCTGCTTTTCAATCATCTACTCAATTTCTTATGCTTTCAATGTATTTGTATAAATAAGACACTACATTAGCAGCTATGCCAAACCTTGTAGTTCGTTGATTCTTTAACATTCTAGTATGTAAATATTCTATATACGCATACCTTATTTTCTTAATTTCTGTAATCTACATTCAGATTCTTCTAAAAGAAACTCTCCAAAATAATACTTTATTTCTCAGGTTAATACTGATAACAGGTTGAGATACTAAATCAATGTATAACACGTTAAATGTATCGTTTTATAAAACCATTTTAAAACGTTTTAATTCAATTGATTTTATTTTGACAACCGAACGCTTCTGTGACTGTTTTTATGATTCAATGGTTTCAAATGAAGCAAATAATAATCTGTATCTAATAATAAATAATAATAGAATTTAAGTTAATTAGAAAGTAATCCGCTTAAAAAAATATTGGTCTAATAACTACTCAAAATACATTATACAGTTCTATCCGTGGGACTATAAAGAATGAGATGAAATTCCAGACGGAGAGAGAAAGAGGGATGGAGAAAGAGAGGCGAAACAGCGTCAAGGCTTGGTGATAAGCCTTATCTGGCAAGATGGATGCTTTGTTGGTATATAGAATATTGCGTGGGTAAACCAGTCTACGGGATCAAACAATCTTCATATTTGTACAGCAAAGGCATATTTGTACTTTACCATACATCATGAATGATTTCAATATATTTATCTTCCATCTACAACATCTGAACGTAATGATGAAATTTGGAAATATTGATATTTGTTTAAATTTATATTTTGATATTTTACAAATTAATGAAGGCATTTTGGAAAGAATCCTTAATGTTCGAGTTGAAAACGATATAAAATAGTGAAAACAGTATACGTCTGTAATCTGAATTTATTACGGAAAGTTACACGGTTATGTTATTTGGCGGTCTAGTATAATATCAAATCATTACACAGCCATGTGACGGAACCTGAAAAATACAAAACAGATGTTTGGTATACAAAGCATTTAGAAATTCAAATACTCTTATGATTATAAAAAAAAAGTTTTTTTAAGGTTTTCCGAGCTTTATCTACATAAAGTCCTATGTGCTCAACACTATATAATTTTTTTTTACTGCGAGAACAATTTTTTCGTTTCAAAATATTTTTCTGTTTTCTGTATGTTATTTTGTGTGGGAAGTATTTTCAACGTCAAGTGATAATTTTCTTTGCTTTAATGCAAATATTTTCATATATGTAATCTGTAGTCGCGTTTAAATACTGACAGAATACCAATTTCTAAATGTTAGATAAGATTTCGTCATTATGACAAACTGTACATTGAAATGACATTTTCGGCTTCAATACACGTCATAATGGATTGATGCCTGAATTAACCTGCATGCAAAAATCTACCATTTTACGAATGGGGGATAAAATGAAAGAAGTGAATACGTAACCCGGCTTTTCAACTTAATATTATAATAACTAATACATCATGTTTTTATGTTCACAATACTGGTACTTATACAACAACTAAAGAGGCTAAAATCAATTACACAGTTCGGAGAAAGGTTTAAGTAACATGAGGCTATTGGGCTATTTATTATGTTTTCTTTTAATTTACTTTGTGTTAAGTTTTTCCTCAAATTCATGATCTCAAATTGCTTTTCTTATATCCGCTTCAGTAAAAATGCCCTCCTTAATTTCCCCTCACTTAAATTAGGGAAAAGGTTATGCTTAAAACCTGCTCCTTGTTCATCTATGAACTTTGCAAACATCTTCATCTAACCAAGCTTGGTATGAATGGGGGAAGAAGTACTTTCGTAGGTCCACTATGGGGGTGTTAGGAACATTTCCTTCAACCAGTAAATAAGAAGCTCTGTCTTACCGTATGTATCATCATAAAATTCTGGTCAGTTGCTCTTCGATCCCATAAGCATAGGAAAATAACAGTATATTTTTAGGCCACTCTATCTCCCCTTAAGGATATCTATAACCTTTAAGTCACTACAAATTTGCCATTTAAACTCGTCAAATTTTGTTAGTTTGGAAATGGTTATCATATTATTATAATTTTCTTTTATTGAGACCGAATAGGCCACAGCAATGAATGGTTTTTATTTTTGTAAAATTTCGATAAAAAAATAAATATACGCCATTCTATCGGATAATGATTTATTTCAAGTTTTATAATAAAACCCTCCATATTAAAACATCCACACGAACTGCCTCCCAAATTATAAAACGCTACAAATGCAACATTTTTTCTAAAGGATGTTATGTTTGTGGATCTCTGCTAAAAATTTTCCAATCTTTTACCCTGAAACTTAGAAGTTCAGATTATTGCCTAAATCACTAAATCCGGCTAAATATGCCTAAATAAAGAACCAAGTTATTTATTTCATCATGGAGGATAATATGAAGTTCTTTACTACAAGCCCAGAGTTCACATTTAGGATCAACAGTATCATTAATCAGATCATCAGTTTCATAAGGCTTAATAACCTCATTACCTGTAAAATGTGGTTCTTCAATATCACTCCATTACAATGGAGTTGTAGGTATCGACAGGCCTTCCCCATAAGAACCAGGCCTAATTGCAGATGGCACATTAAGGTAGTCAATTAAATTTTATTTATTTTTCATCCTTCAGTACTATTGAACCAGAATAGCAGGCAATGAAATGATTACTTGGCTCCCGCAAAACCATAGCTACAGCAAATGGCATAGACCTCCTATTATCTTTCATCCATTGAACGAGAATGAGCTGAAACAAAAAAAGGAGGAGCCTAATCTTCTCTTAATCTGCAATCTGCACCAAAAAGACAAAAAATTTGCTTTTTTCACCTTTTAAGTTATCAACCTTTATCAACCATTTTACTTGACCTTTAGCTAAATTATCTGCCATTGACGACGAGTTTAAAAGAAAAATACAGAAATTAAACAATTCTTGTAATCATTTATACACTTAAGTGATCAAAAATATCTAATTCACTACTACTAGAAGTAAAAAAACAGCACATTCCTTAACATTGGCGTTACAAAATAAACGTATAAATTTAGAAATCTAAAGTGACTATAAAATATCTGTGACATCAGGGACAATTCTAGTTATTTATCTATTATATATGAACGAAATTAGGAACAAAAAGGATAAAATTATTCATGATACAAAATACCTCAGGATGAATGGGCTATAAATTATAATTTGCGTTCTTATAAACAGATATATTGAAATTAAATAAGCCAAAACTAATTAACAAAAATTTTAAAGAGTGATATTAATTGGCCTTTAGCTATCGTAATAGCAGTGAATATTACACTTAGAGAGTAGGATTAGCACCAATTGATTGCCCATTTACACACACTCCCACAGTTATTTACAATCTAGGAGCTCGGAGATTAATTACGATAATTTGTAATCATATTGATACATGAGAGCAAACACTTCAGTTATAATATGTGTACACACTATATTTGTTTATCATTACAATTGTATTCACAGGGGAAATATTAACCTGATTCCACGAGGTACTAGTGATTAGTCTATTTAGTACATTCGTTGGATACACATATAATACGATATTTATGTTGGTAGGGATAACAACTGTTTTAATACATAGTTACCACCCATAAGTATAAGTCGTGCATGACTACGGGGCCAGCACAATAGAATACAATTAAACATACTTTTGAGTAAATCTTTATATTCTTTGACCAACATCTAATTTATAATTTAAATTAAGTACATAAGAAATATACACCTGAGACATATAAATATTGTTGTTTTGAAAACTATAGATGATGTCTCTGTAGAGGCAATGCTGGACGACCATATTTCGCCATAACGGAATTTAAAAAGAGAATTTGATCTAATACCGTACAATCCAATACCTTTCGGCCCATTTACTACACAAATAAATAAATAGCACAATTTAGCCAACTTTTTTGTTAAAATACGTTCTGTTTTAACTAAATATTGTCAGAAACTTCAACAAAGCATGTAAAAGAGGGCCAAAAAGTAAACTAATGTCAACAATAATTTATTTTATTCGTACAAATTACACCTAACGTGGATTATCAATATTCATTTGCTTCTGATTTCGAGTTAGTCTTCAGCAGTGTGAAGCAATCCCTTAAAAGCATGAATTAACTCTCAAAAACCAAATTGTTTTATGTACTTATTGAGTACAGTGTATCAAAGCAACTCTCGATTCAAAATCTTTCATTTTTAGAACAAACTTTAATAGAACAAGGTTAGGCTGAATTTGTTTGCATGTACAGTATGCTTAAGATTGGTACAATCAGTTTACATAAACAAAGTGTTTACTTTGGAAACAATGTATTTTATTATTAGCTCAAAAATAATTAAATTTGCAACTTCCACACAGTCTTCCATTTTTGTTTGTGTCTTGTGGTCACCAGTGACATCGTTTTGATGCATTACTTCCAATGCCAATTTAATTCTGTTTGTGTAGCTTTGATGTACGAGAGCTTTTTAGTGGCATTCCATTACCAAATGTTTAGTTCTTCAGTTTCCTATGTATAAGAGTTTCCGACACCTAAATAAAAGAGAATATTTCAATCCTCGAAACTTCATCGGTTTCATACTTTTTACAATTATAGTATAATGATAACAATTGTAAAAGATCCTACTATTGTTTCAAATCTTTAATTGTCAATAACCAATTTTAAACAAAGAACACGAAAAGCAACGGTTGAATTTTTAAACATTATTTCATAAAAAGTTATTTAAAAAGTAAAGGCTTTCCTCAACTTCCAGCCTATTACTAACAAAGCAATAAAGGAACGAGTAGCAAAATGTCTTCCGGACAGCTATCATAGCCATTAACTGACGCTACATACAGTACAAGGAATCTTGAAGGACAAAACAAAGTAACATATCTCTGTAATAAATTACTATTTCATTATATACTCTTAGAGACATTTTTATTTATTCCATTTATTATTTCAAATTATATGAAATTAGAGTTTTATCAGATGGGCAATCGATGACTTTAAGGTTAAAGTTAAACAAATAACATAATGTTATGTATTGTTTTACCGGAAATCTATAATACATATAATATTTTAAAAATTTTGTAAAAAAAGTATAACAAGTTTGTGGTACATTAATATTTACTTAAAAAATAATTTTCAAAATTAAAACATTACAAAGGCTACAGAGCAAAAGCGAAGGCGCGAGATTTTAAATTACATTACCGTTACAGTACCTGACGTAATTTGTCGGTGTTGACTTTGTTTATTTACAAGTTCACCGTTTCGCATTGTTAATTTATCATTACGGAATAGTAACAGTATATTTCTGTTTATCTTAATTTAATTTCTTTGAAATTTCACTGTTTCATAATGTTTTATGTTTGTTTTTTTAATTAGTTTAAAAAAGTAACTGATACAAATATTATTATACCGTGCAATTATTTTTCTAATTAACGTTACTGAATCACAATAGGACCAATATATCTTAACTGATGTGGTCGTAACTCATTCAATACTATACTAGATAATAAATAAAATATACAGGGTGAGTCGAAATACTTGTGTGGTAGGTATAGTGACGGGCGCAGCTCTAGACTGTGTCTCCAATCACGTCCACCTGGATATTGTTATTCGGGCTATGGGCAGGAGTGCCTACTGTCTTCAGCAGGCGGGATTTTAGTCGGCCTCGGGCTGCAGCAGTGGGTACTGCAGGATTAGAATCTTGATTCAGGGGAATTCTTTGCAAATTATTCATGATCAGACCACAACATTTTTCCTTTGACAAACCCTTTAGAGTCGTTGTACCTTCTAGAGAAGATTGGTCGGAGGGAAAAGCTTGAATGGTTCACAGACGGCTCTTAAATAAAAAGTAGCACATTTTATTTATAACTAAGTAAATAAATAATGTTGAATTCTCTTATCTATTCCCATCCCACGTATGTCATTATTCCATATTGGCTTCTTCTTTTGTAATCTGAATAGACATTATGGTTTGTTATAAGACCATCTTAGCCAGAAGTAACACTTTTATTTTTATTTTACTCTTACTAATATTGATATCTAACTCAAATATAAGTCGAAGTCAACTGGTGAAAGCTTTCTTGTGCATATTTGTGGGTATAAGTTTATTTATCCTTCATCGCTGAGCAGCTGACCTGTAATTTTTGAGTCTCTATCACCAATCCATCAAGAGTTATCGCACATAAGAGAAACAGTTGGGTAAGACTTGAAACAATAGGCAAAGCTAGAATAAAGACTTAAGGGTTAGGATCATGGGGTGAAATTAGTTATATTCTCATTTCATTTTAAATTTCTTTCCTCGTTATTATTATTAGCATTTGGAACTGGCCATCATTTTTCCCAAAATGGCAGGCACTTTTTGGCGATTTAGTAAGGGTTTTGTATTTTAATCACTGCTCATCTATTTTTTAAGATACAAACATTTTAAAAACATCAATGTCTTTAGAAATAAATGCAGTTTCCTAAAAAAATATTAAATATTGAATCATTTAATATATTTTTATTTTTTTACAGATTAACGTAAAAATATTAGTAAAGAATAAATTTTTCTCAAAATGTATAGCACCCTCTCAGATAATATGAAAGTTTTTAGAATAATTCTAAAATATACAAAAGTTTGCTTATATACCTCAATTACAAATTAAAAAAAAATATTTAGGTAAAAGAAGTTTATTGGTACTTTTGGATAATATATCTTTAAAAACTACAAAATCTGAAAAAAGTTTGTATAGCACTATTATGGTACCATTGTGACATTTTGGAATCTATTGGATGAAGAAATATTTTTTTCTAAGAGATAAATATATGTAGAAGAGAAAAATATGATATTTATAGAAGTTTACATTGTTTAAGATATTTTTATATGGCAAACAACTTTTTTTTGTTATTACAAAAGTCAAAATTGTGAAATAAATGCCTAACTTTTTTAGCTAACAATTTTCTTTTCATCCAAATATTATTTACAAAGATAGTACGTTTATTGAAGTTTACAAAAATGTACAACAATGTATTTTTATCTCTATTATTTTTTTGTTAAAAAAAAATAAAACAAGTGATGGTCATAGAAATAAAACGCTATACCTTCAGAAAAAGTAAAAAAAAACTTTTTTACTTTTATAATAAATACCTTTGCATAAATTTAAATCAAAATTTAATTTTAATTAAAATTAAATTGTCTACAAAATAATAAAACACTGAACCTACGTAAACATAGGCTTATTTTCAGTTTCACAAAAATCCAACCTATTCGCTAAAACTTAACCTCTACATTTTTCACTTCACTAATTAAAAAAAAACAACAAACAAACTTTTATTTATACACACTAAATAACGAAAAGTCTAAAATATCCAAATAAATAGCAAGCAATACACTAATACCGGCAATAGCGTAATAACAACAAAGAAATCAACACGGCAACCATGCGATGCGTTGTTCCTCTCTACTGGCTAAGTCGGTGATTGCGCAACAGAACAAAAATAAAATACAAGTTCATAGTCTTCGTTGTCTATTATACTGTTGCTTAGAGCAATTCTTCTTCTTTGTTTTGATATGATTTTCACTATTTCCAGACAACGATAAAGTAACAAAAATAACAAAATTTAATGAAGCTATTTTCGACGCATTAGGCATTTTGGGATTTTACAAAACACGAGCTTTTCAAACGCTTATTTTATAAACATTTATTTTCCTACTGGCTATTGAAAAGATGTTTCTGAAAGCCAAGAATACACTGTTTTCAATGACGACACTTACGATCGTGTAGAACGTAAACTCACGATAGGGAATTTTTACAAACATACGGTAATTTTAGCGTGTTCGGAAATTACGCAAACAAATGGCAATCGGAAATGTGAACATCTAAGTTTAGAATTTTAAAATGAAAGATTTAACTTAACTATAGAGCGTTTTATGATATAATATGAAACCTTGAATCTTTATCTTTAGATTTACGTATGTTTTAATTCAAACAAAGTAAAAATAGACTTGCTGTGAGAGATCATATTACGACATAGTTAATGCGTCGAAAATAGCTTAGTGCCATTTTGAAACTGTAGTTAATGCGTCGATAATCGCTTAAAGCCAGTTGCAGGGTTAAGAATTATTATTCAAAACTGTATGACTCAATATTTTTATATAAGGCAGCCTTTCTTCTACACCTTGATCAATGTGGGGCCGTATATAGCAGGAAACAAAATCAGTTTAAAAGAGTTTTGTTGTTATAGTTCGTGTTATATATTATGATAGTGCACTGTTTCCTACAAATGTAATTTTCCGTTGTAGAAATCAAAAAAAAGAATGAATGTAGCCAACAGTTACTTAGTCTAATAATGCTTTGTGGCAAAAAGCATTACTTATAATTTGTGAGTAATTTTGTGAGTACTAAACTTTTATATATTTATAAACTGCTTAACTTTGAATTTGTACTATAAGCTAAAGTTGGGCACAATGAAAAACAGTTCCGCTATTTTCCGAAGGAATTTGACACGTGTCAAATTTCAGAAGGCATATCCTTTGACAATCAAATCAATCGGTCTGTTTTAAAACGATTTGCACTATTTATCGCTCCTACAGTGTAACGTGTGATTCACTTATGCATGTATCTAATTACGCCGGATATTAAAAAAACACATCGATGTAATATTTATGTCTTTTAAAAATTCCTTCTCACGTCCGCTATAACATCCATCAAACTTCATACATTTTATTTGTTTAAAGTATGTTTTTAAGGATAGAAGGATTGTGAAGGAATTAGGATTTTCCCGGACATTTGCCATTGTTCAATGATACAATATAATCAGTAACACTATGTTTTTAGGTCTGCGATTTCATACATTTTCAAGTAAATGGCTAAAGTGATGCATTACAAAAAACTAGGTTCAAGTAAACCAAACATACCAGAGCGTTGTGAGACGCTTCAGTCAGAAACCATAACAGCCATATTGTGTAACTATTCCATGCACACTAACACCAAAACACCACTTGTTATAGAAATAAACACTAATTATTAAAACTGAAATACTGAGTACATGTGATAATAGGTCTGCAATAACAGGCCAACCTAATTGAACTGAAGAAAGATTAGATAGCAGATCTCGAAACAAAGTATTTCTGATTTTATTGTATCACTGAAAGATGGCAAATGTCCGGAAGAATCTTATATCCTTTATAATAGATATAATTTCAAATAAGATTTTAAGATTATATTGATTTTATCTTGTTAATTTATTACTAATAGACTATACATTATATTAATTAATACTTTCATATTCTTTGTCAGAATGGGATAACAAGTAAGTTAGTGACAATGAAAATTATCATTTAATATAAATCATGTTTATTGCGAGATTCAGTTATGAAAGGTCAAAAGGCGATCAAGCTGCTTTCACAGGGAATATTTGATGATTTGAGAACTTCTTTAGCGACATTGAAGTCCTTTTTTGCCGGAACTTTCAGCAGGTTTGCGTGACGCATACATTTCGATCGAGACAACTTTTGCACGAACTTTCTCGCAATATTGTAACTTTTACTTTAATGCCATTTTATAACATGAATTAATAATTATCCGCTTTTTTCAAACGTTTTCAATTCATTGGTCTTTTGCACATTTGATTTTATGACAAATATAAAAATTCTTGTTTCTTCGTTGCCAATACTATATACTCTAAACAATTATAATGTATTAAAAAAACTAATCAATGGATTTTTTCAAATAGTAAGCAAATCTATAGATTTAACGTATTTTGACATATTATTAAATCAAAGAATGATGCAATTTATCAAAATAAACTCACTTCTCATTTAATTTTAAAACAATAAAACTTAGTGTATTGTTACCTCTTTCATGCTTGCTTTTATTTGAATATGAAGTTAAAAATTACAAGCTATGAAATAAGTTTATTTTATGTATTGGACATGTAATCCAATCATTGATGAATACTCGTATGTATAAACCTTACCTGTAATTGTGGCCATCTTTAGTTATTTTGTATTAAAAAGGCAATTTAAATCCGTTTAATTTAACTATATTACCTATATACATATAACAATCTTTCAATTGTCTTAATATTTATGCTAATTATACATTGCATATTTGGTAGTGCTGATGGCATTTGGATTTGAGATCGATAAAGCGCATATTCAAATCATGTCTATGACCGTAGTTTTTTATCATTACGATCGACTTTGTGCTAATTGACTCTCCTCCTTACTATGTCCGATAAGGTCCTCGCACTGGGCAATGGCCCATTGGTCTTTCCTTTGTAGTACAAAATATTTTTAGAAGTTTTATTATTACATTTCTCATTAATTTCAGGAAAACTGTGCATATTTTTGAACTTTCAATTACTGTAGCTATAATAGTCCTTTAAAACTGACAAACTAGATTGTAGTATCGTATGATTACAGTAAAGATTAAGGATTATCGTAAGAAATCCAAAACTAGTAATACTCAAATTCTACGTAAAATTGTACTTAAATTCCTATTCGTAAGAGAATCTTTACCTGTACTGGTGGTATATAAGTTGACAAGTTAATAATTAGGATACGAAAAGACAAAACTTTCCACATAGTACACCATTACTGACTAAGATATGAAACAAGGAATATTGGGCTTCTGTAAGGATCAACATACATGTAAATCTATGTGACAAGGTATTTTTTACATTGAGAAAACTAACAAAGTATTGAAATATAGATGAAGTCATATTCTCCTTTCATCATAACATTTGTCTGGTTGTGCGGTAGAAAACATGTCATCAATATACTCGATTGTACGATGGAAGAAACGTATGAGACAATGGATCACATTCTGACAGATAGATAGCTATTTGCGTTGTCATGTTCAACATTTATCATAACGGATCATATAGCTGTTATTGGAATCATTGTATTCCCTTTTTCTTTTTATGTGTGGATAACAAACTAGAATTTCCTCCTCATCTAAAACTGTTTTCTGGCCATATTCCTTAAGCCTTTTCTATTAACAATAAGTTATCCGTTAATTATTTTTAATTAATGCATATTTAAAATAACTTATTGAATGTTCAAAAGAAATTTCATTGAAATAAAGCTATTGTATTTTAATCACTACAGTTATAGTCACTTAATTACTTTTTCAAGTTTATTTGAATATGAATTTAAAACTTCCCCAATTCCGTACGACGATCATGATTTAATCGTATTAAAAAATTAATAATTTAAAAGTGTATAACATATCGAGTAGAGGCATAAATATGAAAACTGCAAATATTTTAATTGAGGAATATTCTAAATGGGTCCATTTACTGTATTTCAATCTGACCAGTTTATATCTTCCAATCAGCTTGTAGAAGAAAACAATAACACATTACAAATTAACATAAGGATTAAAAAAGAATCACAAAATGAGCACATATTTTAACACTAAATAAATGTAACGAGAAAAATTGTTCATATCCAATAAGATTAAACAACTACACAAATATTAGCAAATATTTGAATCTTGTCATGAAATACTGACACAACAGATCAATGTATTGAATTAAATCGTTAATATTTTGATTAATATTAGTAATTATTCTTCATTTATGTTCTAGGAGCGAAAATTAACTAACATTGTACAAGCACATAACCATCATTTAATGCATTCGATATAGGATTTTTCAAGAAAGTTTTAACTATGAGAGAAGTAGACCTGTCAGCTGCGATTGGTAGAAGTCGAATAGGATGCTATTGTGAGAGTTAAATTTAATAAACAATAAATAATATCTCAGATTATATTTTTCCTAGATTGGCACACTTAAAAATAACCATGAACCCTTAATAATAGCAATAAAAGTGTTACAAAACTATATACAGGGATTTAAAACTATCGTCAGGAGTGAACGTTTTTACTAGATATGGACACGCAGATTAAGGATTAACTTGCATGTCTGACGCTTAATTTGGATTATGTGAAGTTGAGAAAGATTTAATCTAAAAAAAATTATTGTTTAGAATTTTTACCATTCCAACCTCGACTAAACTAATGGGATTGACGTTTGATTTCTATCTTAGGAAACGTTTACCCATCGGTGACAAAACATATTGTGTGCAAATGAAGTGTAAGTTGGCTTTTTACCAAAACCGTTCACAAAATGAATGAGACAAGAGTTACTTGAATGTGTGTTTTGTGGTTGACATGTCACGACATGTTTGACAGAAGCCATTCTCTGCCATATCCGAGTTATTACTCATGCTTATTCAGTCAGAACATTATTGGCTTATACGGTGCCACGGTATATTCCGCAACTTCCTTCCGACACTAATTATGTAACCGCAAAGAGGATGTTGAAATGGCACATAAAGTATTTCTACCCACATTATGGTCAAATAAATAATATGTGTCCATCTATGTGCGAGTTATTGGTATTACTGCGCGTCTGACAAGATAAAACGATTACTGGAATGGCAAATAAACTTGTATTCAGTCGTCATGGAGAGCAGCGTTATGTCAATATTTAAGTTTTTAAGTTCAATCTTCGTGAACTAACAACATAATGCCTATTGCAGTCGCAGGAATAGAAATACGTCTGTGGTTTTTAACCCAATAAAAATAAATTTGAACTCTGTTTCTCAATTATCATATCAAATTTAATACACAGCCCATTACACTCCAGCGGATGCTACAATCTTAGTTGTGGAACTCATACTGAGTAATGACGATTAATGCAGTTAATTTTCAAATACCAGTAATAATAAACTGGAGTAATTAGTTAATGCTGCTACTTTTTACAAGCATTCACTAGGTTATTCAGTATCTTCATATCTATAAACACATTATAATATATTCTGTAAATACTCGTTGTTTATGCGCTATATTTTACTTTAGTGCATTCTATCCATTCCAACACAGCAATGATTTGAAAATTCAGAACACTTCTAAAGCCAGTATATGTTTATTGCTATAGGCTAGAGTGACCGTGACAGGCGCTGACTCTGGTTTATGACATTAGTGCACGTGACTCGAGTTACAACCAGGATTCAACATAGAGTATTATATTGGTATATATGTTAGTTTAATATTCTTTTCTTTTAATTGAAGTTATTTATGAACTACCAACGATATACCAGTATTATCATATTTT
Source organism: Homalodisca vitripennis (assembly GCF_021130785.1). Taxonomy (NCBI): domain Eukaryota; kingdom Metazoa; phylum Arthropoda; class Insecta; order Hemiptera; family Cicadellidae; genus Homalodisca; species Homalodisca vitripennis. Next base: position 167,306,762 of record NC_060209.1, read on the forward strand.
CTTCCAGTATACTCTAGATGGGATTGCACTTTATTTTAATGTACGTTCGAATTGTTTATGAGTTATTAGAAAGTATCAAAATCTCCTGAATCACTTCAGAGGTAATTGATATATAAGATAAATGGCAAGAGATTAATTACTTGTCTGGCTTACTAGTATAGGCATTTTGAGATCATGTATGTCAGGTGTATTTATCTAATGAATCAAATAATATTAACATATTATTCAGACTTGAAGGTATGTAAGTCACAGCCAGATAAGCTTAAAATAAATTAAATTAAATTCTATAATCGCTAACCAATGCATCGGGAAGTTTGTGCTCTTGGTCAAAATATACTAACTAATCGCATCGTAATTGATGGTTTTGTGGTGTAGTAGCAGCATTTTCGCATGGCAAGTGAGAGATCTGTTTCGAGTTCCGGTGGAGTACTTTTTGTCATTCAGTCTTTATTGAAATTTTGTAGAACAAGATTATAGTAATTTATAAAAATGTTATTAATAAACTAATACATAAAATATATAACTATCGGAAACCTGTGCCGGTCAAAAGTGTTGAATTGATGTCTAGGATGCTTCCAATCCCATGGTAGGTTTTGTCATTTTGTTTCGATGAAGGAAAAGTATATACATACGTAGAAATGAGAAGGCTTTCTTGTTCAAAAGGTGTTTAATTCTTTTAACCCAATTCCTTTAACTTAATGACGGTGCCAAAGATGAGTTTGACGTAATGCCCTGATCAAAAAACTATACGTGTGTTGCTCTCTGAAATCTACTTTGGTCAAAATACGTTAATTTCCTTCTGTGGTAATTTACTTTTGGTCGAAGAAATTTCCATTGCAATAGTTTTCTTTTTGCCCCAATGAAGAAAATATACATAAATATAGGGGACAGATAAACCTGTTATGGTTTACGGGAAAATTCCAGTATAATGGACGAATCCATATAAAGTAAATGAAACCCTTCAAAATGATCATTTATGAAGTTTTATTTAAAGAGTCTTGTTGTCTTACCGACTGTAGTCTGGGAGAGAATGTATCGTTGAGGCATGTTATTATTCATTTCTATGTTTTCATTAAGCTTGTGTTAATTTTCCATATCTCAAAGCCACGTAAGTACATCGGTTTGGAGTACATTGTCATCTTAGTTTAATAATGTTGGTTTATAACAGTTTTTTCATATTATTTAAATTAATGAGATGTTTTAAATTCATCACTAGCGCAATCTAAAGTAAAAGTTAGATTGTATGTTTTTCTTTCCTTTCTCTATTACTACTGATCAAGCACTTTTCCAAATTTTTAAATGTTACAAAGGCCTCTGCCTCTTCGAATTTCAACTGAAAGTGTTATTATTTTGTTTCAGTAAGTTTTGAATTAATAAACATTAATATTATAATTTTTCATAATAAAAACATCTAGGTTTTTATAGGATGCTTCATATATTATTTAATTATTTATAGGAATCCTTAAATTTTTATTAAGAGAATTGTGAATTAATATAATAAGTGAATTGTAAGATTGTGATCCTTCCAGCAGTGCTGAATTTCTTGTCAATTCGGGTTCGAGGAATGCTAGAAGCTTCCTTTTTTATCTAGGTATTGAGCATAGGTTACAGGTCTGGGTTGGATAGGTGCCATCCAATTCAGACATTGTGTTTGCTCAATTTTGATTGGCCAATGTTAGGTTGATTAGATGGTGGGAGGGACTTCTAGATCCTTCCGGTGGATTCAACCACGTTTTCAGGGGATTCTTTGCTGTGTGCTCAGAGAGAGAAGTTCGTGTAAAGTGATAGCCTACTCTTGCCGTATTGATTTTTCGGGAGGAAGGTTAAGTTTAAGATTAAAATTTCTTTTCAAAATTTAAAGTCTCAAGTTTAAATTAATTAATCTATAATAGTCATTTTGGTTACTTGGTGAAGTCTTCAGGAGAAGTGCGAGGTACTGTGAAGGTTAGAATTTAACATTTAAATAGTAAATTGCTTGATGATATTTTCCTGTTCAATTTGGTTAAATCAGGAATAGCCTACTGAAAAAGCAAATTTATTTTATGTTCTGAGATTATATATATATTTTAAAAAGTTCCTAAATTTAACATTCAAAGCCAAGCGGATAATTCTGGATAATTCAATAATTTGTAAATTGGAAATCTACAGAAAATAAGTAGTTTGAAATTGATACAACTTGAGTTTAACTGGTTGGACATTGTCTTTGTTCATATATTAAATATTAATATTACCTTAATTTGTTTGATTTTTATTTTGAGAAGAAGTCTTATTTTATTATTTGTTTCATTTTATGTTTCAAGAAGATTATTTTATTTTGAAGTTTAATGAAGATTTTTATTTTGAGTTTGTGTTGAAAACATTAGCACTGAGAACTTGAAGGACACAATTATTGAATGATTGATTGATTGTTAATTTTAAGACTGAACTTGTGAACATTTGATGGGTTAAAAATATGAAATATTGAGAATAAATTCAAAGTAAAAAAGATAGCTTGGCGTTGCTGTATTATTGATTTTAAATTTTATTAAAATTAATATTATTTTATACTGAGTTAATTTATTGAATTCCATTGGAACTTGTGCATTCTTAAAATAAAGGGTTATTAGTTCAGAACACAATTTATCGCTCTTATACTAAAACAAAAATAGTTGTAATTGGTTTATAGAAGATAACCTTACTATAGACACGTTACAGTTTTTTAAGACATTTCCACATAAAATTTTCACCTAAACTTCCTTCGGCTTTTAAAGAATATTTTATTAAACGAATTAGCCTTATTTGTTTAACCATTGTTGATATTAGCGGTTAGCTATACATTTTGCGATTCATATTAATTTATAATGTGTCTAATAGCTTTTGATAGAATCGTAATTTGCAATCGTAACTTGTATATTATACAGTAAAGCAGCATATTCTTATAACGTATGTCTTCAATTAAATGAAATACTTTTACCTATTAAAAAGTTTAGTAGTTTACAAAGATTTCGATGTGATGTTTTCAGTTTAAAACATTTTAATAACCATCACCTTACTTTATCTCGGTTCTAAATTAGAAGAGAGTTTTCTATCTTATTAGACGTGACCTAACTTGCATGGAATATTTAAGATCATACAATTATTATGGTATACAAAAGAGAGCAATGCAATTTACAGGACCTATGAGCTGAAGTATAGTTAATACAGTTAATATAAAGAAAAATTCGAACACTGCATTCTCTTAAATTAAAACAAACCTTTGAGTTTTGACGTTATTATTCTAGAATGTACATACAACTGATGCCTTTAGCAGTTACTTAGTGCTACACCAATGCAATATGTTACTTTTAACCACAGCAAATAAAAATTAAATATTTTATTTCACTGAAATCTAACTTAATTTTGGTGCTTTGTATCACCAGGTTAAGTTAGGGTAATGAAGCCCTCTCTGGCACTTAAAGTGGGAATCAACGGTTTAAATGTGATTTCAAAACCACCGCAAATGACTGGAAAGGCCCATATTTGTGTATCTAACTAATATAACTATGGTTAGTATGAAAGTTAGTTTAATCATATATTTATTAGTAAAGGGTATAGTAATTACTTTAATTGTTTATTTATTTGTTACAATAAGTAGTCATAAATGTTTAATAAGTCTTTCATTGTTAACTAAACCAATAAAGAGTATTGTGACTTAAATGTTATGTATGGAACTGATTTAGCAAACTCTTTTGAGTCAATAAGAATGTTCGCGCTTAGAATGGGTTTCTCGAAGACTATAAAAACAAAGACATTCTACTGGTCCCAATCGGGTACTAGAAACAGGAATTTAAAGTTAACCTATATAATACAAATATTAATAGGGATATTAATTGATCTGAACTTGAAAAATCTATTTTTCAGTGTTTCTAAGATTAACAAACGGGTACTTGGACAGTAGAAAGTACATAAATTGGAGCACCATCGTAATATAGAAAGGTATAAAGAGTGCTAGGATGCATTCGTAAAATTTTCAACAACTCAACTAACCCAAGATTATCCTCAGTAAGTGGCACTGAGAAAAACATTCTTTGGTTTTTTTACAAGTCAGTAAACGAAACAGATTTCATGTAAAAGGTCATGTTAATCGATGGAAGTATTTTTAATCTAGATTACATACTCGACAGCTGATGCTCAATACGCCTTATATTTTTAAAATTGTTTATGTCTACAAATAAATAAAGATTATCTGAATATTTTACTTACTGATAAACTTTTTACATTTTGTTTTAAATTAAAGTGTATTTATTATTTCTACGTTTCGGTTAATATATTTATAGTATATTAGGGACACGGTGTTTTCTGAAAATTGTCCGTTGTTTACTAATAAAACGAATTAGAAACAATACGTTTCAGTATTTTACATCTCATCTCTTCATCAATGAAATTCACAGCTTAACTCAACACTATAATCTCGGTCAAACGAAACCAAAGCTTTGCAACACGCATCAGTTTGAAAACACAATATACATGTTGTGTGTCAGCTCCATGCACTCTGTCTTTCACACATGCACTCAATGACACTAGCACTAATTATTATGAAGTGAGATAAAATATACAGGTAAATATAGACATTTAAAATACTTTATACAATGATATCATCGGTTGATTCCAAAGTCAAGCCCTAACTTCAATCAAATATAAGGCCAAAGGAGATGAAAATCTGATGAGCGGTGACTGAAGCGAGTTGTTTGGGTTGTAACAGAAATTTCATTGAAGGCATATTCAGAGATTAAAACTTAAATTTGAAGCAACATTGTATCTAAACTAATGAATTTATTTAATATCTTAAGCTTAATATCGGTTTGAAAGGTTATTTTACATGTTGCGACATTTATCACAGTAACGCTACAAAACATCCTAACATTCGAAATATCTACCTTTTCCAATACTTATATTTTTGTAAAGCGAACTTTATAATATAAAATTTAAATTATCTTTGTGTGGACTATAAATATTTTAAGGTAGATACCGAGTAAATAACTAGTAAATAATGTTACGATTATGTATGATACGGATATACTAATAAGTAGCATTAAATTTTGAAACCTTGCCAATTTCCAACGCGACTTATTACTCCATACCAAACACCTCATGTAAGAAATTGTAATTTAAAGTACAAGTTCTTTAAAAAAAGTTTCAGATAGTTTACCTCGCCATATTCGACCCAAATAAAGCATTAATTGACCTTATGTAGGAATAGTTGAAATCAGTTGATATTGGTCTAAATGCATTGCCTAGACCATCTGTATTTTTCCTGCTTGTCTGATTGACTACAAATAATGAAGCCCTACACTCGAAATTCAGTAAAAATATCATGGATAATAGTCTGTTTACAATAAATTTCACCAAGTAAATTTCCAATTTCACCATGATTACCCTTCTTAAACAATGAGTAACAACTTTGATACGAACCTACACAAATTGTACACGATTATCACAAGATCAAGGCTAGATTTAATTCAAATTTTACCAGACATAACAACATTAATATTAGTGAACAATAGAGTGTGCCAAATTTTTATTTACGCAAATCTTTTAACTGTATACTGATATTATATACATGCTCGTAATATACAATTTATAATGAACGCATATTTCGAATGTTTAATTTATTGTAACACGTGGTGTTTTAAACAAAGTGTCCATAACGCATTATGCGACTTGATAGGTAATAATAGTTTAATCCAAGAATATTGGAATTTCAATTTCTTGTCATAATAAAATTTTTGCGACAAGTAATCCAATAAAGAAGGATTAGCTTAAGTGCTTCTTGTTGCGAAACTCCAATAAATTTTTTAAATTACTACTAACTTAATCTTTAGCTTTTATGTTTCGAGAATTAAATTACTTAGTTTTATGTTTTTTTACAATTACAGCGATTAAATTGTTTATAAATGTATTATAGACACTTTAAAGATGACCAGCTGTTTCTAAAATCAGGGCCCGTAGCCTACTTTTTCAATATTCACTTATATGTATATATATATATATATATATATATATATATATATATATCCGTTTATCCTCAAACTTGGGATTTTTATGTTCTTTTTAATCTCTGCAGAGAAACATAACTCCAGATTCTAAAAATCCACTTTGCGACAGCGCTAGATTTCACACGCTGCGTTAAGATGAATATGAAGTGAAGTTAAACTCAACATTCACATTTGATCAGGCTGCTTCACAATTCAAGGCTGTTCTTTTAATGTGAGTAACTTTGTAGATTGAACTGTAGAATTATTATTAAACTAGCAAAGTACATATAAACTACATCAAATTTATATTAAAATCTTCTAAACAGATAAGTATTTTTCACTCCTCACTGTTTTCTTCGTATTATGATCTAAACATATCATTGATTGTTGAAGAATTATTTTTTTATATATATAAAATTCATTTTTACAACAATCTTTTTTAAAATCATTGTTTAGAATATTAAAATAAATTATTTGTGTGGTAATTATTAAAACCCTATTAATATTAAAACTTCCACAGTGTCTTTGTTTGTTTTTATTTCACGCATAAACTGTTTTCCGTCTTCTACTGAAGTTTTTATATAGACGTTCTTAGGGACTATGGTATGAATATAGTCCCGCGCGCGCGCGCGCGCGCGTGTGTGTGTGTGTGTGTGTGTGTGTGTGTGTGTGTGTATACAAAACATAATTACGTAATTTCTTAGCGAGAAATAATCTGTAAAGTAGAAAGTAAAATTTAATTTCAAGAAGAGAAGGTGCCTGGCTCAGCTATATTACAGTTGTAAGTTCGGTAAATCACATGGACTTGATCTCCTCCTATAACACGATTTAAATTAATGTCTCTCTTTTTTCATTCTTCTTTCGTTTTCCAATATTCCCTTAATTTCATTACTTTTATTTTAGTTATTAGTCTTTACAACGTTCATTAAAGTAACTGTGTTATTCCTTTCAACATTCTTACATCATGTATAAATGTTTTAGTCTTCATAGGCTATAATTTTGTGCATTTTTATAAAAATGAACGAAAAAGGAATCGTTTATCTTCTTTAGAAAAGGAATGCGTTGATTTGCTTTTACTAAATCGATGTTGAAAATTAATTTAAAACCATAAATTTAATAAGTACCAACGTGAATATGTCGCACTGGATAACAATCTAAATAGTTCGACTGTTTAATGCACGATAATAACCCAGCGCAAGGACTCCGGCTTGAACTACTTTAAGGTGCTAAATAAAAAGGAGATGACAACTCACTTTTGGCAGGAGTTATTGCAGCTGGCATCAAACTCTTTTCGAGCAATTTTTTAGGATTCACGGCACGAAATTTGCTTGTTACTGGTTGTACAGGAGTTGTACAAAATATGTTGATCGGTTTTGAGATTGGTGTTTCTTTGTAAACCAGGTGGTCGATATATATCAGGAAACTAATAAATAAGAGTAGAAAATTGAACGAATTACTCAAATTTTATGCTACTTTGCGAGAAAGTTTGTGAAAGATTTAAAGTACGAATATAAAAATAAAACAAAAAATGGTGGTGATAAATCCATTGATTATGGATTGCCTACAACAATCGTGTAAAAGACGATAATGAGCAAGAAAATCAGAACCAATTATAGGCACATCAATATCAGCTAAAATAAATCTCCATTAGAAGTACGTCTGAGATTCTAGTTAGAAAACCGTAGATTTTGATTCTGCTTTCATTTGCGGAGCTAAGTTCGTAGTTCAGAGGCAAACGACGTTCACGAAGAAAACGACAAGGAAAACAAAATAAAGTATCAACAAGAAAGTCGTTTTGATAACTTTTAACTACAATAAGACAGCGTTTAGATGAAAAACAACAAGATTCTGTTCTTAAGGACTGTTTTTAATTGTTTCCCAAAAAAATGCAAGGTAGAACTCAATGTTTAGAGTTTCGTCGGAATTTTAACTGTTACTGGAAAACCCGATCCATCGATTCAGTTTTTCGCATAGGAGCTGGACTCTTAGTTGTAATTACGCTTTGAGCGAAGACCGAAAACATGGGAAACATCGAGAAATCGAGTGGTCGTCAGCTTGCTTTTGTACCATAGCAGTTGTGTCCAAAATAATGCCCTCGATACCTTTGTTACGTTGCATGGCATTTACAGAGATCGATGTTGTGGTGGGAACAATTTCTAAAAATCTTGTCGGGGGTTCCGCAAGTTTTTTAAATGTTTATTCCAACTTCGTTACGAGGATAATATGAACGGTTTAACGGGGCCTGTTAAAGCAAGAGCTGGAAATTAAGAGAAAATTGCGACGGTTTGCGGTCTCTGAGCTCTTCCTCGCTGATTGATTGGCACACGTTTTTTTCTTCAGACGCAGATAACTCGGGTACCCAAATTATATTTTACCGCATCTCGTCAAGGTCACTACGATAGGAAAAGGTTAGGTAAATAATTATTAAATAAAAAAACTTGTATATAAAAGTTAACGAGACATGTGTGTATTGAGTAGAACAATAAACTGTTCTAAATATTACAAGGTACAAAAACAATTTATATTATTATTAGCAATCCTCTTTGGTAGGCAGCAGACCCTATAGAACTACTGCCACAGACACCCCAATTTACTGACTTACGTTGTATTGAATTCTTTCTTCTATCCCAGTCAGAATAAGGTAAATTTTGCATATGATCGACATCTCTAACTGTCAAATTAAAAATTCGTTATTAGTTTTGCTGTTATATTTGCAAAACGCAATACGTAAATATTTAGAAAACGTAAATATTCTTATACTAATTATGTGCCCTACAACAATAACATAAAAATACATAAACCTAAATTTTACCGATGCACCAGTTCACTTAATTAAGATTTTTTTAATTATACTTTCCGGCCCAGTCGAAATAAATGTAGATTTCGACCATCAACTGTAAATGTCAAGCTGAAGATGAACTATTGATTTAGATGTACAATTTGCAAAAACAAAAATCAATAACATTAACGGTACAATATTGGCATGTTAAAATAATCCTAAAACTGTCATAATATTATTTACATTTCATTTATTTGGATCTGATAATGACTGGTAATTGAACACGAAAGGCCCCAAAAAATAAAATTTCTTAATTATTGGATTGTTTGTTAATAAATTAAAATATCCATAGTTATAAATGATTTAAAATAAATGTTATACCGTAATAGTTTGTTGCATTAGAAATTCAATGCATGATTTTTCAGGTTCAATGTGGACGATTGGTTATGTTGTTAAAACGTTATTACGTTCCTCTTTTATATGTTATTATATTACTCTAAAATTCCAATATAAAAAAAATATTTTTGCGAATTGTGTCACACATAAGCCTATACTGCGCTTCATATCCTAAATTTTTTAGAAAACGTAAATAAGATGGTACAATTTGAGATTTTTATTGTGTGATAGACTCTAGGGATAGTCGTAAAATTGTCCACGTTCTAAATCTCATAAGTCCTAATAATGAGGACCTGAAACACTTGTTATTTTACATATTATCGTACGCACTGTAATTTTATAATTACATTAATTAATTTCCACTTTCAATCGACTGAAGTTCTGTTTCAATTATCTTAGGTTATAGTATCAGGATCAATCCAGTTCAATTACTTACATAGATAAAATCAATTACTTTTCTTCTGAGTTGTTTAAATGTCTTCCGTTAAAAGTCGATAACGAGAAAGTTATTTGATTAATACTTTTGATATGACTTAATTTAAAGTTTATATGAATAGTCTTATGTATCAAAATTACAGCGGAGGTAAGCATTGAACATTTCAAGGACAGACATACCGAAAGATCCCTTGAGTTTTATATACATATATATATATATATATATATATATATATATAAAACATAAAAAAATTAAAATACACTGCAAACGTGACACAATAAATAACTGGTACTTCATGTCTATTTGTGACATAGATTTCAACGACAATTGCAGGGAAGATTATGAAGGAGTTGAGGGATTATTTTATTAGGGGGAGGGCTCTATTACGTCATGCTCAACGCCACAATGCTCCTGGCTTCAACTTTAATTAGTTTTCTCTTCCTTCCACTCCAACACCTTTGCCTGTATTAGCACAACAAGAGAATTTTAAATTAGTTTATGCATCCAGGCAACTTCATTATCTTGGTAAATATACAACATAATATTTTTTATTCAATATTCCACTTTAATTTTTGACTAAAGGTTAGCGGAACTGGAAACATTTTGTATACCGGCTTCCGCGTTTTATAACAAAAAAACTGTACTATACTATACTAAAAATTTGATTTTTAAAATAAACAAAATTTAATTTCTATTGCATTGTACCCATAGTATATGACAGTATTTGGTTAATATTATGCTGCTATTCAAAATAAACAGAAATAAATATTGGAAAAGTGAAAAATTAAAAACAATTCTGTTAGCACACACTAAAACACTTTTTAAACAAATTTACAATGTTTTTTTATGTTACAGTTTCATATAATAATGCAATATATAAGGGCTATAAACAAAATAACTTTGTACAGTGTTTTTACTACTTACATTTTAGCATATAAGAGCAGCTAAAATGTGTAACATAATACTATGAATTCTTATCACAAAACGTAATAAACCTTTTAGAAATTAGGGAGTGTTTCATGTTCTCGTTTCAGTAAAAATGGTATAATAACGATATAATAACACTACTGTATTATGAACATTTTATAATTATAGAAAACGATAGTTTTGGATATATATAATAGGGTACTTATTTAAAATAAAAATCAAATTTACTAGACTGTTATTTCCACTGTGCGAAAATAAAGTAGAAGTAAATCAAGTGATATAAATAACACTACAACTAATTGTAATTGGTTTTCTGAAGCTTCATTTTTGCATTAAGAAAGACGGCTCTGAGTAACAGGTGCAATGCCAGAGAGATACTCTAAACCCCAAGAATTAAACTGCCATCTGGTGAGGCTGGGGCTAATTGCTAGGAAATTGCTTGCAGTAAATCACGAATTATATAGAAGTACTGTTTAACCTCAAACATCAGCCTAAGTGTATGTAATTCAAAACAATGTACTTTATAATAAACTAAGAAAATATAGGAAACTATTAAAAATAAATTATTATATTAAAACAAACTTCGTTTTGAATATGTGCAAACTACGTTCTATGATTACAAAAATAGTTTATATATATATTTTTTTTAACTCTTTAAAATCTAAAAAAATGACCTAGCATATATAGTTACTTAGAGTAAAAAATTAAAATTACTATGGTAAAACAAATAATTATAAAAATAAAAATGACATTATCGAATGTTACATCACATGTACTATTTAAGTATACGAACTGTACTGAAAAATTGTTCCTATAATTTTTACCTTTATTAGGCTGAGTTTTTTTAAGAATTAAACTTTTGTCAATGTTTCTTCGTATAATTAAGTAGTAAGTGTTAACATATTTAAAACACTTATAAACAGAATATGTACCAATGTTTGATGCGAATAAAATTATAGAAATAAGAATAATAAAGTATCTAATTGTAAAGGGGATAACAATCCCATATTGTAGATAAAATTATTAAGAAGGAAACAGGAAATATCAATAAAATCAGCATAATACAACTCAATGCTGTTTTTAAAATTATGTAATATATGTGTGTACCTTTAAATACTGAATTAATCAAAGCTGTTGGGAAAACCTTTCGAAATTAAAAATGTTCCATCATATACCAAACTGGAAGTATTTGATTAAGTTTATTATTAAAAACAAAATGAACCAAAAATCATACTCAAGAGTTATACAAACAATCTGGAGTGTAAAAATTTTATTGCAGTGACTGTGAAAGCTAATATATTGGAAAAACTGGCAGGAATATATACAAGCTTAGAAAACAAATAATATGTCTACAATAAAATAACATTCCACTTTTTATAAACGGACCATAATTACAACATATGTGGAAAAGAACATAAAATGTTAGATATCGATGGAAGATAGGAAAAAAACACAAAAGAAGAATTAAATATATATCCTAATTATTATAAAGATCCTCATAAAATTTAAGTAGCATGTGAAGGAAAACTCAAATACTAAAAGTGTAAATGATTAAATACTGAATACTAATTAACATTACAACGGTGTCATATAAAAATCTGTTTAAATGGTCCAAATGTATATATTTAGTTTATTATTTACTTAGAGGTTAATGTACACTGGTGATGGATGTACGCCGAATCACGTGTATAGCAACAACATAATTTAAAAACGGTTTTAATAGATAGTTTATTATACTAATGCAAAACAAGTATATCCAAACTTTGACATAACAAACTTTGCAGGGATGCTAGTTACAATTTGGGTAGCACCTGCCACTGCTCAAATAAATGATTCAGTTATATGAACAGAATCTGTTGCGATCACAATGTATCAAACGAATTATTAAATTTTGCACTTTTGCTCGTGTTATTCCATCAAGATAGCAGCATATATCTAAATGGTTCCACTAGAAAATTGTTTCAGATCTTTACAGTATGTATCAAAAGGAACATTGTGGATACGGAAACGGATTATTTGTGACAAATATCAAGCTAGACTATTTTTTAAGGAAAATTTATATTATTATTAAACAGTAAATTTAAACGGACAGTCTGGTAAAATTTTAGCATAAACAATAACACTGTAAAGAATCGAAATAAATGGTAGAGAATATAAATCTAAGGATCCACAAGGCAACAAATACAAACGGATATTCCCGATGAGAGCCATGAGTAGCCCTGGACAGAAAGTTTTAATTAACGCACGGTTGAAAGCTTGGAACTAACAAAGTTGTTGATGATGTGATGGATGGGATACTCATTTTCGAAGTCTTCATTAAAAGTAAAGAATATAGATACAACGACATATGTTTCCCCGGCCATTATTTTCTATCGGTATTAAAATTAAATAGAGAGAATGTTCATGTAAAATTTAAAACTACAGATAAAATCTTCTAAAGATATCTGGTCACTTAACATATTTACATGATTGTTCAATAACTTAGGTTTTAGGCCAGTGATGGAATAATAAAAATTCCTGTGAGATGTGGGGGAACTTTCAACAACGCAATAGTGCGCTTTAATAAAATCAACAATTATTTTTTGAAGTGCCTGATGATGGAATCCTGTATTATGAATGGCCTTGCCCAGTAATAAGATTAATATTAATAAACTTTTTATTCATTCCCTAGTGATAGTAAAGTTTATAGTAATGTTAAAGCACTATCAATTCTATATTGACAGTACATTAATGATATATCTGAACAACTCAATAAAGTTGTAACATACAACCTTCTTATAGATGTGTAATTGAAATAACTGTTTAAATGTCAGGGACAAAAACTGTACTCTGCAACCGGAAGTATTATTTTTGTATAGATTGGTGATAGAATTAAAACTATTATAGGTATTTTTTTGCCGAACAGGAATATGTGTAACAAATCTTTTATTAGGTTGGAAATTAATAGCTAGTAAAAAGTAGTTTCAGTAACATTTTTGCTGAACGCTATTCAATTGTAGCCAAGTACCCGAGAGAACGAGGCGCAGTGCAATACGAGTAGTTCCATGTAACCACTATGAGGTCACCGGTTATATCACTTCTGCTTAACCTGATTACTATGTCGTCACATATCCGAGCTGTTTCACTGTTCTATTGTTCACATTAAAACACTTCCTCCATCCCGAGTCTCTCTGACAATTGTGTTCACCTTGATTTATAACGTAAATCTCTATCTACACGCACTGTTACACTAAATAATTAAAAGTTTTTTTTCATTATACGACTTATGGAATAAAAACGGTTTTATTTATTAGTGAATATTCAGAGACTACTTGACCATTTTCCTGTTGCTTTGGTAATAATAAAACAATGTTAATATTTAAACCGTTCTATGTTTTCTCTATCAAATAAATCACATATTATGCTATGTGTCAATAACATACGACCAAATAATGTCCGTTTTAAGTTTAAAATCATTATTTTTACTCGTGGCGAAACTGGTGTAAGTTTTAACGTTTAGTCCAAGCAAGTGATCCCTTTAATTTATATGTTTAGAATTATGTACCTGAGCCATCAATAAATTGCCATACTTTATATAGATTATACGTTTGATAGATATTTGATATTCCGATCATTTGTTTGTTTGGCTATTTAAACACATATTGTCACGCCTCCTGCTCAGCTGGGGCGAAGGGGGTGTACTCAGGAATCAAACGCAGCTCAGATTACAGCAACTTTATTTAAACGACAACACTTCCGAACCCACGGACACCACGCGTCACGACCATCACTAGGCTAAGCCCTACACTAGATCGGCCCTCAGGGAGCTCGGACGTCCGCTCGCGCCGGAGTCCTCTCGCGTACACACCGCCTCGGGCGCTCACCTTGCTGACCTCCCCCTCCAGTACTTCCAGACGGCGGGAACATGGGCCCCGACGTCACACACCCCCAGCCAAATTAAGGGTGGTTGTTGGGGTGGATGCCCTCTAGGAGTTCGTCTTCTTCATTCTTCCAGGCCCTGGCAGCTGGTCCCTTGGTTGTGTTCAGCTGGGCGGCTGGGTCACGTGCACAAGTCACCATGGCGTCTACCCTCACGTTTCGCCGCGTATCGCTAACAGTGTGGCTAGCGGTCGGGGTTCTCCAACAGTCAATAGTTGTCTTTAGATGTGCAGGAAACACATGGGGAACAACGACACTGCGGCAGCCACTTCTCAGGGACAGTCATTTACACTGGCACATAAAGTCTCTGGCGTTGGGACGGCTCTATCACACATAAAGTCTTTAGCGTTGGGACGGCCCGATCACACATAAAGTCTCTGGCGTTGGGACGGCCCGATCACGAGCCTCAGTCGTTCGCTCCCATCGGTACCGCTTCACTAATACATTTCCAGGGAAAGTTTATTAATGTTAATGCTATTCCAGCAACAGGCAATGAATCGTTCCTCACAAAGGTTTGCCTTCTACAAAAACATGTTGTCCTACGAGAGCCTATCTACCTACTCTAGTTAGCAATGTTTGCTATTGGTGTAATCGCATTTATTTGACAGAAACATTAGTTCATGGAAACTTACTCAAATACCCGCGGTGGTGTCCATTCCCTTATATTATACATCTATCCTTACGTGTAGGTATATCCGACATTTTATATTAAAATACATTAATCAACTTTACACGTCTTTATAACTACTTGAAGCGAGAAATTATAATTGTATATGAATAGATGAGTTCATGACACGTTCCGGAACCATTCAGCTGTTCTGTGCGAGTCATACAAAACAAAATATATTAATCCTCTATATTGCCCTTTCTTATGATCTAGTACAATGACGATATTCCAATTCAAACATGATAATATTATTATTAGAACTATTTACCAAATTACTAACTAGTACATTAATCCTTATTATCTACCCATACTATAACTTACTATTGCAAAAACACTTTTTTTTATATAGATAATAACCTTACAAAGTGGATATTATTATAGGGACCCAAACTAAATAATTGTAATTATAAGTCCACGACAAGGTTATTCTAGATATTTGACATCTTCCTACTCATTAACATAGACAAGTGAAACAAACTACAGTAGGACATTATAAGCGTAACCATGTACTACAGAATACAGATATTTTACAGTGCAAGAGGTGGTACAAAGTTTTGTAACTGAAGTTGTGCACAGCGGCAGTGTCTACGTGACAAAAGTAGCTGTGGTCAGCAGTAGCCGTCCGGCCTCTCTGGTCACCTGACCTCTCGGGTCACCGGCCTGGCTCTGAGCTACTGGACTTCCCACCGGTGCTCTAAGACTTAGCATGAAATGACTTCGATTTTTCAACAAAGCTCTTACCTCTTAAATTTTACTCTTTACATACATCTAACTACCTTTTAACATAACTACCTCAACACCACACAAGAATATGTTAATAGCTAACTATACCCGAACGACTTATAAGTTACTTTGTATGCATTGACAAGCTAATACTTGATTATTTTTATTCCCCAATTTACAAACAAATTACAAAAGCAATTACTTATTTCTTAACATTGGTTAGCATAACCATATACAACATTTGGTTTCGTATACGGTGTTACAATCTTAGAAACTAACTTGTCAACGCTTAATTCATAATTACGTTAATGACAACTGGAAGAACAACATAAATTATTATTAACTGTTTTACATCAGTGTTATAATACAATAGGCAATTATATTTTACTAACAAATTATTATGTCATTGCGACGTACCAATCCTCTTAAACATTAAGTCTTAACCAAATCTAGGAATTCTAAAACTATTTCAAGGGTCCCCTGTATTTACAGAATAATTATGAGTTTACAATTTAATTATTATTAGTCAAAATCAACTTCTAACCATTCCACGCTGATATTGGCGTATGTATACGTACCGCTGAAAACAGAACATGTATTTCACCTAGTCAATCATAATAAACAGTTTTGAAATATAAACTCTTATATTAGCTAATACTCATATTCACTCACATTCACTCTGAGTGGCCACTCGTTTTTTTTTTTTCATTCAAACTTTCACACTCCCCACATTTTCATTCACACACTGGACTTACATGTTTACGAATTCATGATAACAATAATCTCCTGAAATAATATATTTTAGACATTTTATTAATCATACACTATAACGTTCACAGTTATACAGTTTACCTCGAAGTTTACCTATGGTTACAACGATTACCTGGTATCCTTTATACCTGATCACGAACTTGGTCCCACCATTCAAGAGTGATTCTCAGCTCCTTTCCATCGACCTCCGTGATAGGTAAGTTCTTTGGCAAGCCATCGTCTCTGACGTCACGTTTGGCGGTCATCGCTATGCCGTCGCCTTTTCGTCTCGATACCTTGGATCTCCAGTTTACCCATAATCCCACGACGTACCGACAACCAATCAGAACCAATATTATTATAATGCCACAAAATAAATCCACAATAAATTGTTCCTGATTCGGGGAGAATATTTCATTTTCTGCTCTCACAAATGCTCCTATACCTAAGCCTACTAGATGGGGATTTCTCACAACAATTATGGTTAGTAAACAAAAATAAATGGAGTGCAGCACGGCTGACAGTGATGTATACATGTCCCTCTCCACTGACAAAACCTTAAGCGTCGGGCTCTCTAACTTTCTATGTTCTGAAAAAGATAAATTCCAGTGCGGCAGCTGACTAGGCCATTCGTTGTCTAAGCATTCGTCTAGTGTCTCGAAAGTGCTGGAAACATGATTAATTTTAGAGGTGATTTTCAAAGTTTTTAATTTTGACCACGAAGCTGGAAGTATGTGTGCCACAGCTAACTTATCCGCTTCCTGTCCACACGGATAGCTTTCTGAAACCAAAATGTGGGAGTCAGCGACTAAGCTACAATCACACGGCACTCTCACGTGTAGTGCACCCAGGCTCTTACGCTCTGTTATCTTAACTGTAGTGTTCGAAGTGTATCTGCACACAAACTCTAAATGCTCAACAATATGGGTTAGTACGTAGGTGAAGTCGTCTATCTGGGTGATAAGTGGCACGTCACCTGACACACATGAAAATACACATAGTGAGCTCAGCTCTTGTATGGTCGCACCCATAAATGTTTTTCTAGGGCAACGTGATCCGGACACAGCATCACCGGCGTATCTAGGGACATAGCATAGTGGATTAATATTCGGCTGACAGTGCTGCAAGGCTGCTCCCTGTATCACTACCATACTGTCTTCACTGTTAACCACAAATGACGTTTCCTGCTTAATGGTACAAGTCTGGTTATTCCACGCAAAAGGTATTATTAAAGGGGTATACAATCTCCATTGGGACGTAAGTTTCTTGATTGGAATCTGCAAATTTATTAAGATTGAGTTACCAGAAATTACAATCAGCTATTTCTAACTTAAGGTATTTAGACACTTCCTCCACTGGTATCGCTAGGTCATAGCTGTCCGCTTTTAATGCAACGGTCAATTTTGTTAAATCCTCTCTTAGCTTATCTACAGTTATTATAGAATTCGGGATCTTCCCCTCTCGACATTGACTCAATATCTCTAGGCGTGTAACAAGTTGTAACAATTGTAACTGACGTACTGTATGGTGCGCGCTCACCTGTAACAAACTAAAACTCTTGTGATCATTTCTCTGTTCGTTTGTGAATTCCTGCTTCTGAAATCGATCGATTAACTTGGTTATGTTAACGCCAACATCCACGACACGTGCGAAGGTCCTCTCTACTTCTGCACTGTAATTCTTCATACCTAAATTGACATTCTCTATTTCTGAAAAGGCTTCAGTTACTTGCTCACTTAAGCTATTTTCAAATTTTGACATTAAATATTGATTAGTGAATAAAGGTTTTAACTGTCGTTTAGTCGTTACTCCACAGCACCAATGGGCGAAATCTCCTATCACACTTAAACTCCTCTGGACTCTAGCAGACATACTATTAGACTTTACATATAAATCGGATTTCCCACTGAGGCTCGAGTTCAGCCAATTCACTTGCTGTCCTATTCTTTTATCGGCCTGAAGAATCCATGCGAACAACATACATTGGGGATCATTTAATACTCTGTTACAAAAACCATTATTCTGTGGCAGTGACAAATGAGCCATATCGACCTCTGGCAACACACTTTGATACACTAGAGGAACTGATGACTCGTACATCACCATCTCGGGTATCTCTTTCCAGTACACCCCTGTAGTTACAGATATCGGCACCCGGGTGTCGCTGTGCATCCCGGTAACTGCGACTGCAAACAAAATACACTTACACGTAACTAGATACATCACCGCTATCTGGTATTCCATAGCCGCTCACCTCGTTCCTGTCTCTGTCAGGACTTAGGTACACACACAAGTAACACAATTAAACAAGAAATAAAATGTTAAACACTGTACGATAAATAGCAATTATTTGAAAATTATTAAATCAGTTCTGAGAATAAACGTACATGAATATATATAATGAACCACGATTATGGGACTCAGGTTGTCTTCAGTTCACTTATGTCCACGCGACACCGACACTAACCGAACTAATTGTCCTCAGCAAGGTCGTCACACTCTCCCCTTCCGTTCGAACTTTGATCTTGCTGATGGCACGTTCATAGTTCATTCACCGGCTATTTATTGTCGTGAAGCACACCGTCATGAGTTCCTCATTTCGTGCACTAATGTTAAGGTTTTACTACCACTCACTACAAGTCACAATAAATTGGAAAGTCCAAAAATTGAACATGGTCCTACATTAATAATTATTAATCTACCTTTTACTAAATATTATTTACAACTACTTTTAGTCCACTTTGTTTTGTTTACCATAACCCTCTCACAGTGTCCTAGGGTAGTACCGCTTCAGCCGACTAACGTGAATTGTGTCCTGGAACGGAGGCTTCTTTCCTTTGGTGACTAGTATCACGTAGTTCACGTCCGATAGCTTAGCCTCGACCTGGTATGGTCCATACCATCTGTGTAGCAGCTTAGTCGATCTACCCTTCTTGCGGATGGGAGTCCACACCATTACTTGTTCCCCTGGTTCAAATTCCACATGTCGATGGGTCCTATCAAACCTCTGTTTCTGCTTCTTCTGTGTACCGCTGACTATCTTCTGTACGTCTTCACGGCACTTCTGAACTCTCTCCAGCACTTCCTCGACTTGTGGGTCCTCTGACGCATGTTGGCGTAGGGACACGTCTATGGGGAGTCGTGCTTCTCGACCATACATAAGGAAAAAGGGTGTGTATCGAGTGGTCTCTTGTACAGATGTGTTATAGCTAAAGCAAGTAAGGCTTACATACAAATCCCAGTCTCTCTGGTTAGTGCTGACATAATTCGACAGCATTTGGGCCAAAGTACCGTTAAAATGTTCTGTCAGTCCATTACACATGGGGTGGTAGGCAGTTGTAAATACTGGTCGTATTCCCAATCCTTTTAACAATTCTTTCACCAAGGAGGATGTGAAATTCGTCCCTCTATCTGACAATATCTTCTTTGGGCACCCGAACTTACAGAATATCCTGTTTACTAGGAACCTCGCTGTTGTTTCAGCAGTCGTGGTTCTCGTTGCCTCGGCCTCTGCCCACTTTGTGGCGTAGTCTACTGCTACTATTATATACACATTCCCTTTAGCTGACCTCGGAAACGGTCCCAAGAAGTCCACTCCTATGGTATCTAATGGCTGTCCCACGGGAATAGGTTGTAAGAGCCCTGCGGCTGCTCGTTTGGGTGTCTTGCGACTCTGGCAGTCCGGGCACGTTTTTACGTATCGTTCAACTTCCTTAACCATATTTGGCCAGTAGTATCTGCTTTTTATCTTGAAGAATGTTTTACTGAACCCCAGATGGCCGCCAGATAACGGACTGTCATGACATTCAAATAACACCTCATCTCTGATACTTTTTGGGATCACTAGTAACTTCTTGTGACCTACATGTGCGACATTCTTCTTATATAGTAACCCGTCTTCAACCATAAAGCTCTTAGCCAACCGTCGATCTGCGCTAGCTGCTCCGTCGGGGTCTTGAACTGCTTCTATTATCCTCTTGCAATCGGGATCTTCTCTCTGTAGACTGGTGAGATCTTTCAGGTTAATTGCTAACATTGGGATATCATTGGTCTTGTCCTGATCCTCCGGATCGTCTACCCCTCCGTGATTCCTTGATAGACAGTCTGGTACCACGTGCAATCTCCCTTGCTTGTGTTTAATCTTGTAGTCAAATTCCATAAGTTTGAGAGCCCAACGGCCCAGTCTGCCCGATAGGTCTCTGTTCTTGTCTAACCAACATAGCGCGTGGTGGTCCACCACTATAGTAAACTTTCGGCCCCACAAGAACTGCCTAAAATGTTGCGCCGCCCAGACCACAGCGATGCACTCTTTCTCAGTTGTAGTGTATTTCTTCTCGGCGTCCGATAACCTTCGCGAACCAAGGCTGCCTCCTGTTCAGGACCCCAATGGAATCTTACATCCTTCCTGGTAAGATGGACTAAAGGACCAACTACCTTAGAGAAATTCGGCACAAAAGATCTGTAATAATTACACATACCAATAAAGGATCGCAGAGCTCTTAGTCGTCTTGGAGCCTCAAAGTCTTTTACTACTTGTATCTTGTCAGGGTTGGGACTTATACCTTGGGCGTTTACCGTATGTCCTAAGATCTTGACTTCGCTATACCCGAACGAACATTTGGTTGGATTAAGAGTCATAGAGGCTGATCTAAGCCTTTCCAAGACCTGCCTTAATCTGCTCAGCATGTCATCATATGCTGGTGCCATGACCAATACGTCATCAAGGTAAACCAGACAGCTCCCCCATTTCAACCCTTCTAGTACCTGGTCCATACATCTCTGGAACACCGCTGGGCTAGTCTTGAGTCCAAAGGGGGTACATTCCCACTCCCAAAGGCCGTCTGCCGTTATAAAAGCAGTTTTGTGCTTATCCTCCTCCTTAATTGGTATTTGCCAATAACCAGAGTTCAGGTCGAGGGTACAGAACCATTGACATCCGTTCAAGTATGTCAATATATCTCCAATTAATGGTAAGGGATACGCTAGATCTTGGATACATAGGTTCAATTTACGGTAATCTACACAAAACCTCCATGTGTCGTTCTTCTTCTTTACGAGTACAACTGGGGATGCGTAAGCGCTGTTACTTTTCCGGATGACTCCTTTCGTTAGCATTTCATCCACCTGCTCCCTGATAATCTCTCGCTCACGATGCGACACCCTATAGGGAGGTTGATGCACTGGGGTATCGTCAGTGAGCGGAATGGCCAGTTCACACACGTTTGTTCGTCCTATTTGAGATTTCTTCCAGGCAAAGCGGTCTCTAAACTCTGTCAGCAGTTTAAGTAGGGCTTTTCTTTTCTCTGGAGATAATTGCGGATTAATATCTATGTTCGCCTCCTCAAGCTCGCTCTTTTCTTGTCTTGCTCCCTCGACTTCGCTGGTCGGTTCTTCTCGCAGTTCACAGATTTCATATACCTCCGCTAACACTTCGCCTCTTTGTAGGCACCTTTTATCATCTGCCAGATTCATCACCAATACTTGGTTAGGTGGCTCGGCGTGAGTCAATCCGTAGGGCAATAGAACAGATTTTTCTCTAAAAATTCCTTCCTTTGGTTCCATAACTCCTAAAGTGGGCAACAAACCTTCGTACTTAATTTTCAGGAGTCTCTGACTTCTTGGAGGGAGTTCAGTAGAATCATCACATATTACTCTCGCCTGTATCTGTTGTCTTTCTTCAAACTGTATGTGCTTCAACCACGAGGGGTCTGGAGGTGGACGCAAATACTTGGCGTCTTTTTCCGCGCTGAGGAAATCTACTGAGATTTTTCTTCCGTTGGCGATTATAAATTGGGCTCTTCTCCTCGAGAAATCTATTGTTGTACCAAACTTCAGGTGGAAATCGTTACCCAGGATACAACAGTCACCCACTCCTTTGGCCACAAACACTGGGAACAATATCACACAGTGGCTGATTTCTAAGATAATTTCTATTCTACCCAAAATCTGTACCGGCTCATCGGTGGCTGTCTTAACATTCATTCCTTGTACTGCTTTAATCCTGTCTCTCACGTTGGCTACCAGATTCTCATCAACACAACTCACACAGGCCCCAGTATCTAATATTATTGGCATTGTCCTCTGATTTAATTTTCCTTTTATTTCCAATACTCCCACGGTCCTAACAGTACTGGCCTCGGGACGAGGGAATTCCTTGGGTATAGCGTTGGTGAAATCTCCACGGCGATACTCATGGCGTGGATTACGGTTGTATCTCCTCCATGTGTCATACCATTCTCGGCGCTCATGTTCTTGGCACAAGACGCTCATCCTCTGTTGTTGGGAGCTCATTCTAGCGGAACCACTCGCTCCCTGATTTAGTGGTTCCCTCTGTCGTTTCCCTGATTTCCTGAGCGACAGGCAACAGCATAATGACCGGGTCTATTGCACTGGTAGCATATCACTCGACCGTCACTAGTTCTTCCACGATTCGAGGTGGAGTAGGCTCCTCTTGCTCTCCCTCGGTTCCACCTTCCATACTGTTCACCATCTTGTGCTCTTCTTTCCCTCGGAACTTCGAACTGAACCCTTGGCTGTTGCTTATTGTTCTCAGTCATGCGGCCTCGTGTATCTCGATTCTTCTCCTGCTGTTCTAGAAGACGCATGCTTAACTTGGCAAATTCAGATGTTAAGTTTTCTAGTTTGCTTTCTAGCTCCTGTGTTCTTTCCGTCTTGGATGGCTGACTGGCGTTCCCTGTAGTTGTCGCCTTTGATGAGACTTCCCCCAGTAGGTGGTCTACCCGCTGTCCAGCCATGAAACGTGCGGTCTGGATCTTCCTTACGTTAGCCAGTAGGCTTTCTAGAGTGTCATTGGTCATCACCATCACTTTCTCCAATAGAGATGGTCTTAATCCTCTTAAAACATGTTTGATCTTAGTTCTCTCGTTCATTCCGGGGTCCACTTTTGAACATAAATTTAACACATCTTGTACATACGATTCTACGGGCTCCTCCTCCCCTTGCATCCGCATGCGCAGTCGGAACTCCATCTGTTCATCCCAAGCAATTGCTTGAAACGTATCCTTCATTCCATTCTTTACCCGCTCCCAGGTGATATTGGCTCCTAAAGATTGCTCTAGGTTTTCGTACCATTTCAGAGCGGCCCCTTCCAGGTAACAGGGGAGAATAACCAACATCTTATCCTCGTTCCAGCCATTGGCCTTTGCCACTCTTCCAAATTGGGCTAGATACTCCTCCACGTTGTCCTCCATTCCGCCCCTGAACTTTCCTGGAGTAATAACAAGCCCCCTGGCTTCAGTCATAGCTTCTACTTCCTCTTCACCGTCAGGACCACTACCAGGTAGGGGAATTAAATCGACTTCAGCTACGGTTCTTACTTCCTCAAGATGTCTTTGGGGTTGTCCTGGGTCTTCGGGAACCTCACTAACTGATGTCAGCCTTGACTGACTTCTTGTTTTTACACTAAACTTGATGTTTGGGGACGACATACGATTGCTCCACCCTATCACGAATTAAGATTTAAATAAAAACCAAATCAGAACAAAATTAAATCAAAACAAAATCAAAATCACAATCACAATCCAAATCAAATCAACAATTTAAATATACATATTCCCCTGAACACAAGGGTTATTCAAAACACCACAACATATCAATGCCGCGACAGTCGTCGTACCAATTGGGTTTGACCTGGCCTACCCATGGACAAGCTCTCTTTTTTTCTTTTTTTTTAACCACTTTATAACAACAAACTATTTCTCAAAATTATTCTATTCACCAATAAAAAGAAACAGCTTTGTTTACATCACGGGTAGGTTGCCTCCCTTACCGGTACCTTGGTTCGACGCACTGTGGCTGCTAAGTAGGCTACTCTTACAACAACTACAAAATTGTGTTCGGCTTACAAGCTACGAGAAAACAAATAAAATTATTTACTCCAAATTACACTTTGCTTTCAAAAGGTAACTACAATTATTTGGATCAAAAACTAACTTTCTCTCTTGTTCTTTCAATCTACATTAATTTTTCAACTTAATCAATTTACTAAAAAAAAACAATCCGAATTTTAAAAAGAAATATTCACTATTATATTATATTACTATTAAATATTATATTACTAACCTGGGATCGTTAATCCGTCTTTGGTTCTGGATCACCTCAGGATACCCGGCTGCCTCCACCAATTTGTCACGCCTCCTGCTCAGCTGGGGCGAAGGGGGTGTACTCAGGAATCAAACGCAGCTCAGATTACAGCAACTTTATTTAAACGACAACACTTCCGAACCCACGGACACCACGCGTCACGACCATCACTAGGCTAAGCCCTACACTAGATCGGCCCTCAGGGAGCTCGGACGTCCGCTCGCGCCGGAGTCCTCTCGCGTACACACCGCCTCGGGCGCTCACCTTGCTGACCTCCCCCTCCAGTACTTCCAGACGGCGGGAACATGGGCCCCGACGTCACAATATGTGACAGAAACGGCCAAGTACAAAAAAGAATTTTAAAATTAATGCTCTTTTGTGTAATTGTAGCGTACTCAACCGGCAATTGCAAGATCCGGGTTCGAGTCCTGGTGGAGCTAGTACATTTTCGATTATGTTTCAATAGAAACTTTATCTGTTTTGTCCTAAAATTTCATTGAGTAACGAAATGAGGTAGAGCTCCAATCGAACGAGATAGATTATTTAGGATTACTTCTCAAAATCAATGATTCTCATCTCCAACGAGTCTGTTTGTCCGTCTGAACGATAATCTTTTGAAATAAAGGTCCTAGACTCTTAAAGCCATTTTTTGGTTAAAGGAAGAGCTCTATAGATTTTAGAAATGAGAATAAAAAGGCGGTTTAGATATTACTTTGCTATAATGTCATACTATGATTATGTTTAAGGTTACTTTCTTTTATATGTGTAATCTTACATGTAATTTAAATAAGCTATATTAGCTGGCTGCATACTGACACATGATATAGTCAGTTGACATCTCTCTTGTCTGTGACTGTTTCGAGCGATAAGACATACTCCTATACGCTGAGTTATAGGTGAACTTGACCTTTTCCGAGGTGTCTTTGTTGTCTTTCTCATACCAAGCTTGATTGTGGTAATTATTTTTGGCTCCCTATTTTCCACTCTCCTCCCTTTAGGTTTCCAAGTTACTCTTTAGTTCACCGCTTTATGAGTTCTAATTTACTACCGGTGAGTGTAAATTACTATACTATACAATTCATTAACATTTGTTACAATCTAATTTGTAATACAACATCCTGTCTTACCTAAAAAAGTGTCTTTATTTAAATGTATTATTTAACTCTGCAACTTTAATTTGTTTATACATGATTGATTTGTTGTTAAGTATTTAAACCCCATTCACTTCAGTTCCCTACCGTCAGGATCATTCCCTATCCCATTCATTTTGGTCCTTCAATTCGGATTAGTGTTTTGAGCCCTTGCAACGGTCTCATAACATTTATATAGTCCGTCCATCATTATATCCGTATGTGCGCTATTGTCTTTGCATCTCATTTACATCCTATTTCGTCCTTCGGTAATTTAATTTATATACGTTGTAAAGTGTAATATAATAATATGGGTTATACTATGGTAAACAAAAAAAATGTATATACATTTTCTAAGATTATTATACATAGATTGTAAATTGTTAGAAGTGATTGGCGGCTTTAAACATTAATGTGTTTCTGTGGGTAGTTGTAGGTAGTGTTTATGCATAATAAAATATTTATTCTTTAATATTTGTATAGTATGCCTATTACATCTGCAATATGCATTATGTTATATTAAAACTTGCTTCTAAATAACATTACCTGGAACTAAAGAGAAAATTAGTGCTTCAATTTTATATAGGTGAATGTAAAAGGTAACATATGGAAATATTAAACTTCTCAAAATGATATATTATTCAATCAGCATTAAGTTGCAATTATTTAATTGTGTTCTATTTAATTGAATACAATTTGACGATTCCTTTGAAGTTAAAAAAATCCGATATTTCATTGTTCTCATAGTTTAAGGGCTAATAGAAATGAAGCATTTAAAACTCCTCATTTTAAACAATAATATAGACTTAATATTAAATTGCCGTTACTAAAGATGGCGAAACTAAAATGAACAAAAGATTCACTGCAAGCAGGTCAAACGTTTGACGTCCAATTCATTCAGTTAGGTGATTTGCTGTTTCGTCGTTCAGCAGTCATGCAAAGTGTTTCTGCCCTTTGAGAACTTAGCTCGTATTAAACGGAGTCGATATAAAATATTAAAGCTTTTCGCGTAGCAATTTCATTAGTCATTTTCAATGTTCACCAGAAATGCGTACAAAACAAATCTATCATTTACACGTCAATAAATTTGTCCTATTTGCATATGAGAATTGTTTTTCGGAATAAATAAATTTAATATAAAACAACTCAATGTGTTCAATAGTTTTTAGTTTGTAGTTTGAAAATGTTTGATGTGTTTTCACTGAGTTTATAACTATCGTGTAAGCCGTTATTGTGTATTTCACCTTATTACGCAAGTTATAGTTTGACTCAGCTATGACTTAATAATTATGCACGAAGAAACATTAATAGTAAGTAAAGTAAACTTATATGTAAATAAGTAATTGTGGTGGAAAGGGTTATATAAATATAATGTTTAGCTCCAGATCACCGTCCTCTTAGTGGAGCGTGTGGACTGTACCGCTGTCAAAGACTTGACTCCTGGAATCTGGAGTAATGTTTATCTAAAGAGATGTAAACAAATTTCTGTGATTAAGATTTTCCAAACAAACTCTTTAAGGTTCTTGCTTGGCCCGAGAGGAACGTACTCGTACATACGAGTAACATTACAAGTTTGAAGATATAGGAGCTTCATAAAAATTGTTTACGCATAGACGCGGGCTGACAGACGGTCAACGGTACAATTTCATTAAGGCACTATCAGATTATTATTAATTCCATAATAGGCATACACTTTATCTCCATTAATACAAATACATTATACTACAGTAATACAAATAATCTGGTGTAGTCAAGTCGCATATGTAGTAATCTTAAAAAAACATTAAACTTTTAACCCTTACTTAACTACTACCCCTAACTTATAAACATTAATATTATACGTTATTAAATATTATTATGTCATTCTGTAGATTATTGCATTCATCAACCATAACTGAAAAACCGTTTAATTCCGTTTTTAAAGAACATTTAAATCAGTCCACACAAACAAATCATAACTCGTTAATAGATTAACGTATACTGTCTTATTAACCCACAATTCTGTCTTATTTTATGCCCTATGTAACGTTTATAAATAAACTAATAAGTTTTGCGGTTTTGTATACCAGCTTGAAGCTAAAGTTTAAAATACTCGTAAGAAAAGTTATACTGAAATATATAAAGTATAAATATATTATTCTGAAAAATTATATCAAAAGTCCACTGGTGCTTATAATTGCTTTGAGAATTCTGAAGGGGTAATAATCTCAGCTCTCATATATTGTAAAACATGTGTTGCGGTAAAGACTGCCTTGGGAGCTGGGAAAGCAATCTCATTCTGGTTAATCATAAATGTGTGTGATTTATATACTACATACTCACTCACTGTAACAGTAAATATAATTCTCCAAGATTAATTCAGAGACTTACACAGCCATTTTCTGTATTGATGAATAAATCAACAAATATTTTATCTGCATAATATTTGAGTACAGATATTCTCTTAATGTTTGTCACATAATTTTTATGAAAATCGTTAACTTTAACCCTTTGTAAATCTTTTAAGAATAAATATGATTCTTTTGATTGTGGACTATCCGTATACATTGAATAAGATTAAAAAAAATTTACAAAGAAATATGCAACGTTTTGAAATTATTCACATTCTGTAGGTACTTATAGAGATATTTTGTTTGCCAATATAAATGTAGTTATCAGATTTTCTACCACAAATACATTTACATTGTTTCTAGTGGTTAACAAGTTCAATAGAAGATGCTACAAATTAACCAATCTACGAAGTGTTCCAGAATGAGTGCTGGCCGGTTGTAAGCGGGCTCCATCTCAGCCACACAAGAGGTTCATATTCATTAAAAAGCGAAATTTGTGTGTTCAAATCCTAATATTATAGTAAATGAGAAAGTGCCTATGTATGTTTGTTTTACATAAATGCGTAAACGACTGTACTGAAAATTCACATGAACATTCTTTGGATCCTTTATATATATATATATATATATATATATATATATATATATATGTGTGTGTGTGTGTGTGTGTGTGTGTGTGTGTGTGTGTGTGTGTGTGTGTGTGTGTGTGTGTGTGTGTGTGTGTGTAATTTCAATAAACGTTCAATCACAAAAAGTACTTGGTCCGCCAGGACTCGAACCCGGATCTCTGCTTTGCCGGGTGAATTTACTACCATTACACCACAGAGCCCTTACTTTTCCGATTCAATTATTTTGTATTTGGCCGTATCTGTCACATATGCGTTTTAGTAACCTATTTCATATTAAATTATAGGTTATTGAAAATAAATCCAACAAGGTATATTTTATGAAAAATAATTTACTCAATCTGTTCTTCAAATAATATTTAGCAACGCAAAACACTATTTTGTGAATAAATAACGTTATATAAATACTTGACTAAATGTTTAATCAATCTCTCTTTGATAGTGTTTAATGTTACGGAAATATTAAATTAAATTTAAGTTTGATTTTAAATACTCTTCATTCATATTGTCTGATAATTCATGACATTTAAATGTGTATTTGTATGAATTGTTGAGAAATTGTTACTAAATAAAAATTTTAAGTGACATAAAAAACGTTTTTAACAAAAGCTATTGAAATAGTACTCATTATATCCTAAAAATAATTGAAATACTTCAATACTTAGTTTTTAATTTGATCTCCATGTTCTTATACTATGTTTAAATAAAAATATTTTTCTAGCGGTTACTTAAAAAAGTCTATGAGTAAATAATGAAGCATATTATTCTCCTTATACACTAATATAGCAGTTCTTTTCAGTCAGTTGAGTGTTAAGAGTATTCACTCAGACTGTTAAAAGAAAAATTAGCTAAGTCAAAGTATAAAAGACCCTTTACTACAACCCATTTCTCATTTAACTTAGTGTTGACAATTTAACAAGGTATATAAGGTTTTAAAGATTATCAAGGCTTTACAATGCACAAAACTTTTGCAACAACTAGTAAATAACAATGCTGTTTGTGTACTGTTAAATTGCACAGCAATTGTTGATGAATAGCGGTATCGCAACAATGGAACTGTTCAAGATGAGATCAGAGTTATTCGTGACTCTAACTGTAGTAGTTATGGTGTTTTATCACCACGCTTTATGAGTGCCATGTGACCTGCTGATAAACTATGGCGACAGATAATATCCATCAAAAGCATTTATTTTGGTCTGTACTTGAGAGTAATAAACTACAGATACAACAATGCTGTATCATTTATGTTTTTTTAGCTTTAGTTTGGTGGCCGTGTAATTTGAGAGGTTTTAAAATATAATTCATCTTTGTATACAAAGCATTTCACGATATTTTGCGAATTAAAATTAATTTATGATTCAATTTAACTAATAAATAATCTATTTTTACATTTTTTATGATTGATTCATTGTTGCTTGTTTTAAATAATAAAAATGAATAATTGAGATGAAAGGTGATAATTTATTTTTACAGTATTATTACACTGTTGATCCCAGTTTTCTTGAGTCTACAAAAAGCTTACAAACTACATTATCCAATGAAATTCATCTATTGATCTATAAAACTTTAAAACAACAACACATGACGTCTAAACTCAGAATATTAAATTATTTATAAGTAATCCCAGTCAATATAAAACCACTAAATAACGTCTTTACTGTTGCTATGAAGATGGCAAGGCATCTTAAGCTAAAATATCCAAGGTTTTTATGAAATCAGCACTGCACCAAAGTAACTTTTTTCCTCAAATTTATCGACAAGATCATGAAAAATTATTAGAATTAAACTTTGCAATATATAAGGTTTACTAATTTGATTATCCTGTGTTTTTCTCGTTGCGAATAAGGTTGCCTAAAATCTAATGTTGCTATGTATCGATACTCTTAATAGACCGATATGAACCATTTTAATACTAACGTAAAAATAAAGTTTTATTACAATTTTCAACGCTCTTCTAGGTTAACGTTTTCCATAGTTATCATCTAGATACACGGGCAGAAATTGGATTTTGTCATTAGCAACTAGTCGAAATTTTGTGCTAGACGCTTAGCCAACAAAGATCACGGACATCATGTTCCATCAACTAGATGCACAATGTATCAAATTAAAAAAGTAAGAATAGAATAATAACTATCAATAAACCAGTATCACACGTAAAATAAAAATGCATGATTATAGGTTTAGAAGAAAGAAGTTACAATTTAATTCATTCCTATTCATATTATAAATTGACTAAGTAACTTATTGTTAATTTACAATAGGTCTTTTGCGTTAACCGTATTATTACATATTGCATTGCCAAAATTATTTAATTACCCAGATTATATCGTTTTGCTAGCAATCAATTAAATTTATTTGTGAAATTGTTATTTCAAATCAATAAAACACTAATGTTCGATAAGTCATTTAAACTGATAAAACTTTTATTACCTTTTAGTTACCGTATATCTCTTCAGTGTTCATGATGGAGCTTTATAATTTAAGATAGAGTTTTCAAATAAATTATAGTTGGGTTTACCTTGTTCCACCGATCAAAAAAATATACGCACACGTAAGTATGATAAGAATTCTTTGTACAAAAAATTGTACTTAACGTGCCATTATAGATTTAGTTTTTTTCGTTGATTAAAAAAATATAGACATGTTAATGTCTAAAATTCTTACATCGATCAAAAAAACCTACTTCCGGCCACAGTTTTTTTTCTTTTGAGTTAAGATATTTTTCGTGCAATAGTTGTGTTTGTTTGTTACCTAAGCTAAAATAGAAGATGAACAATACGAGTTATTTAACAGTGTTTTAATCGTATTTATAATTAATCTAATTAATTCTTTGCCCTATTTGTAATAAAAATTACAAAATAACATTCTCCACGTGTTCTGCAAAATTGTTAAGCACTGTATGTTTTATATTTTCTAAATTTTTCAATTAAAAGTACGTTTTAACTTAAACTTTCCTTCTCTAGAGAGACTTTGTGCTCAGTAGTGATTAATGAAAAGATTAAAATCTCGTTACTTCTAAGACTATTAATTATGTAAACAGTTGTTTCAGCCTTCAGCGAAGTTCAGCTAAAAATGTCAAAATCTGTTTGGTTTCACTTAAATTGAAATTATTGTTTCATGAGTTGTTAGGAATTACCATAGGAGTTCAAAAGTATTCCAGGAAACACTTCCCATTGATCTATTCGTAAAACCCTTTGATGCGCTTAAAACTATACTACTTTAAATATCCGAACTATACAACAATTTTTTTAGGTATTTTGCTTAGTATCACATGTATAAATTAATATGTGTTAATATTATTTTATGTTATTGTTGTATATAAAATTATGGTTTATTCTAGATCGATCAGAACTTTAAGGATAGCTACAAATACTAAGGACGAATAGAACATAAAAAATCACCAATAAGTCGTCAATTTAATGAAAAGTTTGACACCCCTGAATAAATGTTTACATTTATTTGACAAATTAATTTAACTGTAACACAGTAATGAGTGAAGTAAAATTGCTGTCCTAGTAGATAGGAAGTTTTTAAAGATTTTTTAAATTTTTGTTATTTAAATACATTATACAGATAAATTTCAA
Source organism: Homalodisca vitripennis (assembly GCF_021130785.1). Lineage (NCBI taxonomy): Eukaryota > Metazoa > Arthropoda > Insecta > Hemiptera > Cicadellidae > Homalodisca > Homalodisca vitripennis. Next base: position 167,339,124 of record NC_060209.1, read on the forward strand.
AATGTTTAATTCACTGACTGTTTTCATAACGACTTTATAGCGTTTTAGAATAAGACAATCCACTTAAATACCATTGATTTATAAACGTGAGCAGTTGCCACCTTTAACAAATTTCTTCTTTTAAGATACTGGCTCCTCAGAAACAATAAACATGTTTCTCTGCCCATTTAAAAATATAAATGCGGTTCAATACATTTTCTGTATTTCTGTCAATTTGTCTGATATTTGATAATTATAATACTTATTATTAATACAATACAATATTGTACACAGTATGCATTAATCATAATTTTGTTTGATATGAATGGACTACCATACACATGATAAGCCAGATCTAAATTTAGAATCTTTCCTAGTGTTCAGTCACTGAGGTTACTGTTAATTCAGATGAAATTTTCATGATGGCTTATACCTGTTACCACGTAAAGCACCTGTTTATGCTATTAATATTTTTTACCGTTATACGCATAATGCTTTTCTTTTTTTTCAATCAAACTTTATTATTATTTTTATTTAAAATATTTATTTTTGAATTGAATTGTCCACTTTCCGTTTATAAAGTAAATAAATAACACATGAAATTCAGTTAACTCCTGGGAGTGGTTCATTGTTCTCTGCACACTTCTACTGTGCTGTTGACATGTCGCCCATGTGTACTAACTCGAAATTTCAGCTTTTACGAAATTTGCTTATAGTAAACTGTGTCGAAATACCCATCAAAATTTACTAACTAGTACTACTGAGTTTTACGAAAATAATTTCCAGTCAACATTACTAAATTTTATTTCTTATTTTTATGGATAATAACCGATTGAAAATTATCATAATATTTATCTCAGGGAAACCATATAGTCAATATGCATTTTGCAAACAAATATTATTTCTTAGTAAGCTACAATTTCAAAAGGAGATAAATATGAATTTAAAGGTCTGTTTTCTTTAACACTATTAGCCTACTTTTAGAAGTTCACTAAATACATTGAAAGACTTGAGAGTACAACGTAATAACTATAATATGCAATAATACCACATAATTATCAGATATATAAATGTACAATCATATAAATATCTATATGATTATAAACCTTTTAACACTTTTTAGATTTTTTATTTTCGTACTATGTACATTTCGAATTCTGGTAATTCATCTTCAGCTACTAAGGTTAAGTTAAATTATGTAAATAAATAAATAAAGACCAAATTGTCATGTGTGTTTTCACTACATTCGTGGCTAAATTTCTTGTATTAAATTTTATGTTTGATCAATGTATATAGTTTAAAAGTCTATCGAATAATAATTTTTTGTTAGACAATATTTGTCATTTAATAATATATTGTTATTAATTTTGGCACTTTTGTATATTTAGAAATGTCCTAAAATAGACAATAGGCGACTTTGTTTGCTTGCGTTTCAAATTTCAAGATTGTTTTCGATTTTAGTGTATGTATGGCCGGTGTTATTTAAATGGTCTGCATATTTTGAATTTGATGATCTTTTCGTGTATCATTAAACCAAAATGTTTGTATTTCAACCTTAATTTATAAACAGTTTTATTTTATATAAAAGTGTTATCTTTTCATATGCTTATTGAAGATCTGTGCTTCACGATTAACCAAGTTAAATTTGGTATTGATTATTTGTTTTAATATATGTTAAAGATTCTTTAAGATAGTAAAAACGTTGGAGGAATGATTTACCATCCACAAATGTTGTACCACACATTGTGTATTACAATAAGTTCAATATTAGTTACGTTTATTGCTATATTAATAATTCCTACAAACGAAAAGAAATGTTTTACTCACCACAAAATGTCTACTAATTGACAGGAAATACTGTACAGTAAGAGGGTTTTGGTATATCAATCAAACTAAAACGCGGTGAACAGACATATTTAAGGGGATAGTAGGAGGTTAACCATCTGCAAAAGTCAATAGCAAGTTATAATTTTTATAAATTGTATTTTAATATCGGTACAATAATAAATTAGGAATCCTTTCAAATTATATTTAACTGTTCGAATAAAATATTATGTTTTGACATTTTATGATATTAAATCTAACTAATGAGGCAATACTATACAAATGTTAATGAACTTCAAATTAAAATCTTCTTTAAATAAAAATACATTATAAAATGTTCACAAATGTTACATACTTGTAAAAGGGTTCAATTTTGTTGTAATAAGAAATATTCGGTAAATTTATGGATAAAATTAAAAGAACAATGGTTTATATCTCGTCTTGATTACGACGTAGTTAGTCCGGAAGCTAAATGCAGGCTCTTTTACATAAGAATGTGTGTTTAACATTTATGAGTAATTTATGAGTAATTCATCCAAGTGAGTTTAACTATGCTGTTCATAAAAGGTATCAAAACATTCAAAGTGTAATTGAACTTATTCAAGCTTATCTTAAGGAATGGGTTTGTAATTGTGCACAATCCCATTTAGTTCTTGAAGGTATAAGAACAGCCTCATTAGAATAAAGACGTGGCTTAAATATTACATTTAATCTGAGATTTAAAGAGTTGTATTTAAGTGAATTGAAATATTTAGATAAATGGGAAACCCTTGTAACTTTGTTAAAGTTACAAAAAAGAAAAATATTATATCTTTTTCTGTACCCATATTTTATTAATAATTATACACATTAATAAAAGACTAAAAATTATATTAATAAAAAGTGTGTTTAACTTTTTATTTGTTACTTATTAAGTCTGTTCTTAGTTAAGAAATAGAGTTGAATTAAATGCACTTTATTCGTAATATATAAATTAGGTTACTGTATACTTAGTGCGTAGGTCTACAGTGATGGCTATAAATTAATAAATCATTCTATGTCGATTTTAGGAACGGTTTCCTACTAAGGAACGGATTATAATACTAAGAAAAACCACCTATTACGATTCGGGTAGGATCGAGGTTCCACCTACTTCAATATCGCTCTCTTGAATTAGTTAAAACAAAAATTTTTAGAGTTAACCAACATGACAGGAAAAGAATGAGTGAGTGGTTGTTCTCCCACTGAGATATTTTTTCTGGTCGTTTTACGCTGTGTCAGGGTGATGATATATAACTTATCGATGTAGTTTGAATAAATTTTTCAACAGTGTTATATTTAATAAAACTCCAGGTGTATTGGTAGATGGGTGGATGATAATCTTGTTTCCTCCTATGTCACTGGCAGATCACAATTGTTATCGATGTCTGAGCATTAAAATACTTAAATTACTTAAATTACGTAACTTAAATTACTTTTAAAAATCCTTAAGGCTGAATGTTGGGGTAAATTGACTTAAACATTTCCAGCTGTTAATTATATTTTAAACACTTCATGGTGTTTTCTTAGTACCATCATACTTGCATGCTTTGTAGATTACAGTTAGAGTAGATGTTCAGATGATTAACGACTCTGCAGATTAATTAAAGGTTCTTTATATTATATTTAGTTATATGGATATTATTATTAGTATTACTTATGTAACGATTTTAAGATCCCATTAGAAATCACGCATCTAGAGCTTCATATTCGAACTGGTTTTGGGGTCTCAACCCAACCGTATCTTGTGCCGACTTGTTTCCTCAGTTTGACCAATCTCTAAGTGTCATTTAATATTCTATTCATATTGTTTTTAACTGATTATGTATCTATAGCTATACATTTTCAATTGTGATGTAGATCCTACTACAAGTATTATTAGGTATTCATAAGAATAAATAACAATTCCTTCCGTCTTGAGCTAACACGTTCTGAAAGGCTTGTCACACAACCAATAACATGCTTATAATTATCCCAGGGCCACGGGGACCTAATTAACATATATGCAAACAACTCACCGGTGGCGCGCAGCGTTTTATAACTTAACACATCTATTATTGCAAAATCAAGTCATTTGATAAAACTAAAACCGCAGACTCAACATATCAATCAGAGTGTAGTAAGTTGTCTACCGCAATAAATTCTTTACCGTAAGTAATATACTTTATTATCTCTCCAACTACATAGAACAACTAAACACTAAATTTAAATCTCCTGCGTGCAAAGAGTGAAAGTGAAAATATTTTATATATATATATATTTACACTTTCACTCAAACCATAATAAGTACTCATTATGATATAATCAAATTAGTAAGCGTTGATAAAATTAAAGAAAAGTATCTGTTTATTTTGGTATACGTATTTTTTTAAATTGTATGTTTAATGTACATGAATTATTGCTCTTTAAATGCAATATAAATAGAGCATCAAAATAGGCAACGTTTACTCTATTTAATCTTGTATCGTGAATTGAGTTATAAGCTTAAAGCTTATTCATTCATTTTTCTCATATTTCATGGCAATATAACATATTGAATATTACAAATTTCCTACTAATATTTTAATAATTACTACAAAATGTCTTCACTTACTTGTCGTAAAAAGTTTTAGGCTACTCTTTCTCACTTGTTTAAATCACTCATTCTAGAAGGACTGGAAAGACAATACATTTACAGGAAATAAACAGTAGCATAAAAAAAAGATTCTAATGGTGTTTCAGGCAAGGAATATGAATGTTTCTATCATTGAAATTTGTATGCTGTTTTATTAGCATTTGTACAAATAAAACACACATGCTTAGTCCTTGTTATGTTTAAAATTATCACCAAGAAAATACTTACTACCAAGGTTTTGGGAAATAATCATCCTTAGTGTCAGGTGTTTTACAATAAAATATTTCAAAACTGGTCAGCATACATCATCCAAAAATGCCCCACAAAATCTGTGCAATAAAAGTATTTTATAATTATTTACATTATTTCATCTAATCTACCCTATCAAGTATGACCTAGTTCAATAGTATTGTCAGGTGAGCCGACCGTCAATTAAACGTTAATGCTTGTGTGAAGCACTAGCTTCTACAGTTAAAGCTGTATTGATCATTAATATTGCGCTACAATACCAGACTACGTGTTATTGGAATGCATAAACTATTCTAATTGATTTAGTATCATGAAATCTGGCAAAAACACTCAATTTATTGCAAGCGTATTGTCGTTTTAAAAAATTAAAATGTGGAATCTTTTGCAGGTGTTAATATGTCAATATTTTAAAATTTAATATGAAACTTATAATATAATATAAAATTTTATATCAGATATTTTTATTCCAATCATAGTTACTCGTAGGAATATTGTCAAAATAATCTCCAACAGAAACCAAATTGAAATAAAAAATCATTGAAATTAATGTTGTGTATATAAAAATAAACCCTTTATACACTTTAAAGCCTATAACTCAGTTCTTCCTATGTTATCCCGTGGATATAAATAATATCTTTCTACTCTTTGAGTGATTGGGTTCAAAAAAGAATATTCAAGCAATTGCCTTTTTCAACCAATTTAATTCTTGTAATTAAAGCAAGCTAAGGTAACTTAAAAAACTTTATGATATACTAGGCTAAAGATAAAGCTATATAAAGTTTTTTGTCGAAACCGTCTTTCACTGACTATCTAATGTTTTTCGTTATTTTATAAGGTAGATGAGTAGTTAACTTATCGCTAATATCTAAAAACGGGTTGAAAACTAATGGTTACTTCTTAGACACACTATAAATGTAAACCCATTTAACAATAGTAGTTACATTCAAGGTAGATATGGTTTTACTGCCATAAAATAATGCTTACTCGTAACGTTTGATTACATTTGACAGGTTCTTTGAATTATTATTTCACAGCTTTAGAGACCAAGATGTAGTTTTTCACTGTTTTAGTGACCAGTGAGGCATAGCCCGGAGCGATATTTGAAATATCAATAAGCCTTTATTCATCCCAGGAACCATAAGAATATTCATGTAAAATTTCATTAAAATCGGTAAAATAGTTTACACATGTAAGCAAAACAAACAAACAAAGGCATTTTCACATTTGTAATATAATCAAGGTTTACTAAAAGCATGTAATGGTCATTAGAGTGGATAAATTGAAACATTAATTACCCTTGTTTGTAGTTTATTCTGTGCTTGTATTTAATTTCAAGCGTATGGCCTTACTAATGAAGCAATTTGCCGTAACGCAAGAATATTACACATATTCTGACTCTATATGGTCATACATTATTAGTAGACAAATCGAGTGCTGAATATAGTTGCATCGAACAAGATAAAAGCCTGCTTTGTTTCTGTTCTTGATCTAAAACGGGCATTCTTACAAAGAATGCAGATTGAATGTAAAATGCGCACTGATAAGGAATATTTCTCATTTGTCACTATGCTTTGAAACCAGTGCAGTCAAATCTATGCTCTTACATCAAAGTTCTATTATAAAATGTAACTGTCTCTATTATTGAGCCTTAATTTAACTACTAGGGATTTAAGTAAGCTATAATGTTTTTAACATAGTGTTTCCATTAAGACGGGGTGGTTCCCTTCAGAGCAGCTTCTGATTGACGCAGCCGGATCAACGGAGCCATGAATAGGGCATCCTCTTCGTAGAGATCAGCGTAGGTGATTGATGAGACTGGTGTCATTTCTATACCACAGAACGAGGATCGGCACAAGAATCCATCTGTGGCACAACAGCAGTCACTGGTCGTACGATGGAAGTGGACGTCTCCTACAGAGACTGAGAAAAGGCGTCCATTCAGGAATGAGCGTAGCAGTCAGAACAACTGTCACGAAAGGGTATTGTGGGCCAACTTGTATAGGAAACCTTCGTGTGCTACCCTGTAAAAAGCCTTACGAATATCCAGGCTCTCTGCTGTAGTAAACAGGCAGTTGTAAAAGTTGTTTAAAAAGGTAGTGACAGCCCTAGCCAGCTGGAGGGTGGTATAGCGTTGGGAAGTGTTCAAGAGCGAGACAGGCATTCTTGATCGCAGTGACTCAATGAAACGACCATTCCCGGAGCTGATAATGGCTTCAGAACCAAGATTATAGCACCGCCAGTTTTCCAAGGAAGTATAGTCTGGATATGGAGACAACAACTTCAACATTAATGATGGGTAGATGTTCGCCGACTTCTTCATCATCAGGACCCTCTCAATTGAAAGCCTTCATGCACAGGTGGGCAGGGAGTACCAACAAGGAGGCGGTGTACATGCTTTTCAGACCGCAAGGTATGTATCAGGAGCCATAGTGAATGGAAATGGTCCACAAGGCGTCGAGGTTATCCAGGAAGACCTAGCATCGCCCTGTACAATGTTTCTGTAGAATCAATTGCATTTTATCAGACTCGCGTTGAAATGCAGCTCTCTCCGCAGGAAACCTGGATACCTGACGATTGGCACAGCCACGCTTCATCATGAAGGGAATCAGGTAATCGCCTAAGGTTGATTATAAACACTGTCTGTTATATCAATGAAAGATTTCAACCTAATTAGTCTTGTAGGTTGTAATTAATTGTTTTACACACACACACACACACACACACACACACACACACACACACACACACACACACACACACACACACACACACACAGAGAGAGAGAGATATTATAATATAAAAAGTTACAAATATGTATTTATATAACAATTTGGATTACTTTAAAACTAAGATACTCACAAGTAAATTACTTTAGTAACAAGCCCAATAAAAAAAACTATGACAAAGACAATCTGCACAACATGACATTTTTATTGTGTAACAAAATTTTACAGGTGACTAACATAAAATCCTTACTATTATCTCTTCTCTAAAATAAAAAAAATTATAGAAATTTCCATGTTGCCCTTGTAAACCTAACTCTCTCTAAATACTTTTGAAATCATTTATCTAATTTGTTTTCATCTGCATAATACACTTAAAAGAAGGTTTCACGAAATACAAGGCTTGAATGTGTGCATGATGTGTTATAGTAGCATTTGCCAGTGTCGTCCATATCATTAGCATATTGTTAGCTAATAAAGTGTGAAATAGAGACATGATGTTTCGGACACATACCGAAGTTGCAAACTGTAGCTATTAGTCACAGAATGTATAAGAGTTTACTGTTTAGAGTACCACTGTGGGCGTTGACGTGAATGTTATTAACTTATTAGTTGTGCTGCTAATCACAAACGTACACCATATTACACCTCTTTTAAAGACGCGTTGAAATAAAATTTTTGTCGTGCAGTTTACAAGACAATAAAGCATAACCTTTAACGTCGATGTATTTGCCACAGTAACACAAAAGAAATCTTTGCAACAAACACCATTTAAGACCAAATTTTCATAATTTAAACAAAGTCGTCATCTTAAGGGGTCACTTTAACATTCATATATCTATCCAGAGAAGCACAACGAAGTTTTTATTTTGGGGTCAGAGAAATATCTGGGGGCCGACATAGTTATTTAAATGTAATGTTCTGAATCACTGGTCTTTTTCCGGTCAGGGTTTTATAAGTTTGAAAAATTGTGAATACTGACATAAAAGTTAAAGGTTTGGAACTTAAATGATTTATTAGTACAAATAAAACATATTCGTAAATAATAAAATAACTTACAACTAACAATGTAAAAGCCATGATAAATGGTTAACACGTTATCTGTAAGAAATAAAGACAAAATAATACTCAATATATGTAATAACACCAACCTACACTTCTGGCAATGTATTTGAACATTATGTTTGAACATAGAACGGTTTATTATGGCACGTTCAACATACAAGGATGCATACGCGCACTCAAAATAGTTCATGATAAAGAGTCCATAAATCAAACACAACCAATAATTATTTGCTTTTATTGCATAATATTTGTTTTACGATAAAAGCATCCCTCAAACACAATGATATAAATTGGAAATATTTTTCAATCTATTATAAGATTTTTTAAGCAAACATTATACTGAAGTTATTTTATAAGCTAGATTTGTTATCCCAAAATCAGTATGGGCTGTAAATAACCAATTCACCAGTCTCACGAATTTCATAACGTAAGTGGTCGCGCGGAGTACAAGTTCTCTCAAATTACAATGTTTTTTTTAATGTACCAGTTCAGGCATGAAACCATATTTCATAATAGGAACAGAGTATTTTTTTGAATTTCATACCAACATAAAACCGCTTTATTTGATACCGCTTTCGAAGTATACTTTTTTTCAATTTTTGATTGAATCATATCCAACTTAAATTCCAACCTACTAAAGTGGCAATGTTTAAAAAAATGAAGGTATTTAAAAGGCGTAGGACCTGTAGACGATTTCTTATATATATAAGTTATCTTTAGTGAATGATTTCTAAATTAAATTTGAGGACTTTTGTATTGAATACGTAATATTTGGAAAGATACAAGCTAACCAACAAAAGGACTGCCTGTTCGTTGGCCTTATGCATATACTCACATTGGGATTGTTTTTAATTCTATTTCGATTAAAATTAAACCTTACTCTTATCATAATACGTATTCTTTTGTTTTTTAAATACATACGATATAAGTAACTAGAATATGCTAATGAACATAAGAGTTTAAATATTTCCTCTTAACCTTTGCAAAACAAGGACCATAATGCCCTCCTAATCTCTGAATCTTCAATTAGAGTACGTTTATAATACTCTTCCTTACAGAGCAGTTGCTTAAGCATACCAACACTAAAAGCTTTTTAAGACATTATTTAACGTTTCATTTTTGTTTTATGAATTGTATTTGCTGTCAATGGATTGGGTAACAAAGTGCAAAGTTAATTTCACGGTTTTTAGAACCCGTGAAATATGATTTACTTGATTAAATACTATTTTTCACTATATGATTGGCATATAAATCTTATTTTCACCCTCAATTACAATATGTCAATTGCAGCAAACGTAATGTTACGACCCTCATATTAAAGATATTACATAACATCTCTAACTACGTTCTGGCTGATTACATGTGTCTTCTGCACAGTTTAGTCCTTGAACAGAGTTGTAAATTTGTTACTACCTTTCAGGCTTCTCTTCTAAAAGGATCCTCCCGCTCCCTGAACCACCCTTCTCTTACTGAATATCAAATCAAATCCTGTCAGTAATAATAGCAAAAAAGGTTTGGTTCGTATCATAATTATTACCTTGCGTACAATAAGCTATAGCACGATTCATAGTTTTAATTAAGGTATTGTTCTTGTGGACATTTATAACCAATGATAAGGCGTCTTAATCTACAAAGGAGAGCTAAACTCCAATGATTTGTTAAGAGCATTATTATTGAATATTGTAATGGAGAAAACAACTCTTACAATCTTTAATAATTCGTAGGTTAATATAGTAAAATCAAACTGAATATGGTTACCGGTTTTTCAACTATTAGTATGCATATGCTTTTTTGTATCTAATTGTTTGGTAAACACTTGAAATTTAATATGATCTCCCGTAATAGACGTTTAGATTCAATGAATTTATAATAGTGTATAAATTACATTTCGTTAACCTGCAGGCAGCAAAAGTTCAAAATAACTTAACAAGTATGAACTGTTACCTCTATTATGAATCAAATGCAAAACTTACCCTCTAATTAAATATAGTTTTCTTTGTTACATAAATAATATTGTTTCTTTTAAATAAGCCTGGACAATTATAATACAAACCGGAGTTGTAAAATGAACTAAAGAACAACGTCCCACTGGTATTGTTAATTATTCTTGAAATCGAAAAAGACTTTCTGTACACAAATGTTTCCTTCTTCAAAACAACTCGGCAGTAAACCACTAATGAGAACTTCAGGTAATTGCTCTCTTTACATTGTCATTTCATTTCACATCTATATAATTAGTTCGATTCATGACAGTTTTTAACACTGTTGTTCCCTTTATTATTTTAAGCGTGGTAACATGTACTCATCACAATTAGGTCTAAAGCTTTCTTACGACTATGATTTGAATTGTAGTGCATAATTGAACTCATATCACATGCTACAGCATCAACACGTGAATCCTAACGAAATGGGCTGTAGTCTTTAAATTTCGCCTTCTCTCTCAGCGAACTGTAAGTTTATTTGTACATATGCACATCCAGTAATAGTGTATACAGGGTGTTTCAGAACCCTACAATAAATAATTTTCTCAACACTTTTGTACGCCCATTGTTAAAAAAAGAAATTGCCGTGGTATAAAACTTACTGTTTAACGGCAGTGATAATTGAAAGTACGATAATTGGCTGATGGAAATATTGATAGTATTTTGCAGCGATATATTTAGTTATATATAATTTTATGACGAATACAACTTTTAAGTGTATTTAGGTTGAAATCAGTTTTGTTTAGGTGATTGTGGCATTGTTGCGGAGGATTTTAGCTGTGTACATTATCTAATACTTGCAATAACTACTCATCATAAACTTTGGCACATCTCAGCGAACTTTGGATTAAATATAATAAATGAGATATATGAATATGATTTGTTTAAAAAAATATAAAAATCATTATTATTTTGAAAGGTTGGTTAGAACTAGCTTTTCCTAGTTTTATAATTGAATTTATAAATGTAGTCTTCCTGCTTTGATTTAAACATTTAAATTCCATTAAAAAGCCACACACACTTTCAAACTACAAAAAAAATTGAAATAACTAGATTTTACTTCATATTCCTCTTCTACAAAAAACCACTCTTGTCACAACGAAACACTGTTAATTAAAATTATATTACAAATTATTTCCAGATATAAAAATTTCGTTAGAAAATTCACACGTCAATCTTATAAATCGCTTCTTATTGTTGAAACCTTTTAGTACCATCTGGTACACGGATGGCTCGCTTATTAAGGGCAGAACTGGATATGGAGTGTTTAGTCAATCCCCTAGAACTGCATTTTGCGGCAGTTTGGGACGGAACTGCTCCATATTTCGAGCCGAAATCTATGGTATCCTGGCCTGTGCCAACCTAGGCCTTACCAGAGGGTACCAAGGAAAGAACATCTGTATAATATCAGACAGTCAGGCAGCTCTTAAAGCTCTTGACTCCAACAGCATTACATCCAAGATTGTGTGGGAGTGTTTTAACACTCTCTGCAAACTTGGATCACGCAACTTTGTGCGTCTTGGTTGGGTACCGGGCCACACAGGCATAGGTGGCAACGAATGCGCCGACAGGCTTGCCAAAAGCGGAGCAAGCATGCCATACACCGGTCCAGAACCGAGTTGTGGTATAAGCAAGTCAGCCGCTTACCAAAATATAAACAAATGGTCCAGGAAGACACACCGCTTGCGGTGGCAGAGTCACCAAGGACAAGCACTCGGCAAAAGACTGCTTGCTTATTCTAGCTCCGGCTTCACCAGATGGCTGATGGGGCTGGGCAGGGATCGGGTTAAGCAAGTGATTGCCTTGATCACTGGACACGGCCACTTCAGGAAACACCTAAACACTCTAGGTTTACGAAATGAGGACTCGGAGTGTAGACTCTGCAATAAGTCTGAAGAGACTGCAAAACACATAATACTGGACTGTGAAAGACTGGGAGCAAGGAGAAGGGCTCTTTTCGGTGATAAACAACCAGGCGACGAACCAGATGCTAGTATCGGGGAAAAGCTTCTTAGCCTAATTAAGGGCACAAAGATAGGCTTACCCCTCTAACATCAAAGGGGCACACAATAAGCTCAGGTTGACGTGTGAGGCACCCCAATACCCCAACGCTGAAAAAAAAAAAAAAAAAAAAAACCTTTTAGTCCTAGTGAACCTAAACAATTTCAGTTCCTTGAAAATGGATGGGCGTTAGTCTTCCATAAGAAAATCTGGTATCTAGGATGAACTTCTTCAAAGAGTTCATTTGAGGCTAAGAAAAGAGACAAATATGGTTGGATTAAAATGACGATCCTAATCAATTTAGCAATTTTTTATTACTTATTCATGTTTTAGATGAAAGAAATAATAATCACGGGGCTTCTTAGAGTTAGCTTTCTAAACTTCATTCTTACGTGTGCTCCTAAACGAATCCGTAGAAACCATAACATTTGGGTGTCTGATTGCTAAAGGGATTTCAATTAATAAATGAAACTGAATCTTCATGCGGACGAGCTTCTGAAAATTAATTTGCTCTCCTACTTCTGTGATGAGAAATATGCGCGTAAAATGTTGTCTTTATTTTACAGCCGGAAGTGGAAAAAGAAAATAAATTGCTATTAGATGTTGCAAAGCAATTTTAGGGACTGACACCAACAGACAAATAGAACGAGACTGAGACGAGCCGAGCTGCCCGTCAATCATGTTTGGCAACATTGGTTATAACTTGTACCGATACGCCACTCTAATTCGAGCTAGTTTGAAATCAACTCGATACTGTTCAATTACATGCTTTTTATATTAAACATGTGATGAGCTTTGTTTTAAACTGGGAATAATGTATTTACTTAAAGTGGTTTATTATGATTCACAATATATTATACAACATTTGTATCTTTTGCAACATAAAGTGATTTCCACTTTATATTGTGTTAAATTATATAGCAAAATAAAAGGCATATCTAAACTCTGAGGAACTTATAATTGTGTAGTAGCCGAAACATTAAAATAAGATATATACGGTTGAGGATATTAACGGGTTACAGAACGGTTTTATGAAGAGCGACGCTGCTCTCAGACATTGCTCTCGCTTCAGGCTAAATAGCGGTACGTCTGGCTAAGATTCTTAGTCTCCCATAGTGTTTACCAATATCCATGGGTAGACGGACAGTTCGTGACACCGATATCAGCAAACAAAAGTCACTAGAATCGGTGGTGGGACAGGAGGTTGAAAAGACAACAATTATTAAACAACTCCGACCACCACATTAAGGGGTGTGCAACATCTAAAACCGGATCAAGGAGGTGTTTCCAAATATCCACACACCTTTATGGAAGAGAATGATACCGCTCCCGGACTGGGTCATATCGAGCATGACACCGATTGCACAATAGTAACGGGTTTTAAAAAGTAGTAAAGGAACGTGTCCATTGTCTAAGAGACACTGACGATCTAAGTATGTTGAGATCAACTCTGTCGGCATGCTACTGGAGGAACGTCTATCTGACGCTATCCTAAACTATAAGACATCACGCAATGTCAGTCGACGAGTGATATGATCAGCCAATCTAGTATCGGGGTTCAAGGTGCAATTCAGGCCAGCTCACTGATTATCTTAGAGAGGACCAATGGTTCGCATTTTAAATAATAAAATTGAATCTTATTACCAGTTTAAACATTGCACTTTCAAAATTCATTGTGTGAAAAAAATATTTGAAAAATATATAGACATTGTATTGTATAGTGGAGCATTTTATAGGCAGAAAATGTGTTACTACACTAAGGTTTCTTGAATTGTAGTTTACATAAGTATTGCCTTTGGCAATAAAAATCATGGAGGGGTTCAAAGAAGGAAATCTATTTTTACCAGTTATTTGTTTGTAGTGTTCCATTAGGATGTGCATGATTTGTACCTATTTATGGCATAAGTATGTTCATATAAATGAAGCAAAATCTTATGGCAATTGTTTTTTACAGTATTACATGACAAAAGTCCTTTTTTATGAAATTAATACTTAGTCTCTTTGTAAGTTTTGTAAAGATAAATATATCGCTCAAGGAAAGTGTACAATTATAAAAATTTAATTTAATAAACAATCTAAGGAAAGGTTCTTGGATCAGACATTAGTGCTACTTTATCCAATAAACCATGTCTGTTATCCCAAAAGCCTGATGGGCTTGCAAATTTTACATATAGAGCAGATTATAACCGAGTATCTAGTCAAGTTGGTCTCCCATAACAATGTTGTAATTCACACAGTCTGAAGGACTGACACCAACCGACAAACAGAACAGAACTGACACTTGCCGAGCCGCTCGTCAACTAAGTTTGGCAACATTGGTTAGGCCTTGTACCAATCAGCTACATCAACTGAGCGCTTCGATTCAACTTGATACTGTTCAATAACACTCTTTATAATTGTAAAAGTTTTATAAACAGGCTTTTATGCAAATGTTTAGTTATGTTTTAATGGACTTAGTTTTACACTGTTTATTGATTAAAACTGGTCTATTTTTCATAACATTTGTACATTTTACAATAGAAAGTGATTTTAAATTTATTATAATTTTTTCAAAATTGTATATTATTTAAACTGAGTTTTAATCCGTGTTATTAGTTAAAATATTGTAACCAGCATATGTCTCAATGCAGAAACTCACTAAAAAAATTCACTTTTAATGAAGGATTTTATCGACGTAATAATTGGATTTGGAAACAAATAAAAACATGATGAATGAAAGAACTTGTGATCTACTTATTTTTGACTTAAGTAAGCCTAATGCCTTATTTGTATGTCCAGGATATATACATTATAGCAACCAATTGCCACTACGTTTCCTTCTTATAAATTAATACTCTCTGTGACCAACACCCATTCCTTGCAAATGTTTATCTCTAAGACTGGGTTTGGGAAATCTGTTTTTGGAAGAACCAGAGATCTTTTTTACAACATATAGTAGAAGTATAAGGTTCAAATAGAAATTATTTAAAGCAATGATATATAAAAGACCACATCTTAGAGATAGTAAATACCCTATTTCATATTCATGATGTATACTGGAGGTCTAAAAATATGCATTTACGGTTAGCTTCCAAACAATAGCCATAACGTTTCCAGTTTCAACTCTCTACTCACTATGACCTTCATTTCCTCTTTCTTTAGAGACGTTAAATACGAGTATAAGGTTAAAAAAATATAATTAAAACATTTTCAGATATGAAATACTACATTTATGTAAAAAAAATGGTACGTCTTAATACTGAATGGATTTCTAGGAAAATACTTAGTTGTTGATGAATAATAACTACCAAAACTTTCTTGTCGCATGTCGCAATTTGTGTAAGTAATTAGTAAAGTATTAAATACATTTGCAAAGCACATAAAGCGAGAAAACATTTTTGAATGTATGATTTCATTCAAACACTGTAATATGCATGTAAGCTTTGTGTATCAGTAAACAAATGTGGGCTTTAACAAAAAATATTAATAATTGAAACGTATCGAGGTTACAGAGTAGAAGCGTTGAGAAACTCTTTTATATCACTCGCTGTATCCAATATAGTTTATATCATGTGTTTCTGAATTATATCCAACATAAATCTCTACCAACTGAAGTGGCAATCTTTATAAAATAAAATTATTCAAAGATATTAGAGCTATCAATTATAAAAATTTGAAAGTATAAAAGTTATGTTTATTAATTGAAGCCTAAACAACCGACTTCAAAGACAAATACATATGAATACACGCTTAATTACAATAACTAAGCAAAATGGTATATTGTAATTGAGTCTGGTGATATTTAAAATGTATTTATAATATACATAAATGATTAAATAATTTCTTTACATTTATTTCCTATTAGGAACTTTACCTCTGACTTGTCCCCAATGTCAGCTTCTATCCTGTAAAAAATAACATTTTCAGTCTTACTCTTATATCTGCGTTGAATATTTAGTTTATATTTAATTTAAAATTTAGCCCTGTTCTGATTACATACGTGATATTGAAGTTGTTTAAAAAAAACAACTTCAAAAAAACAGTTACGAGATGTTATTGAAAATAAGAGCTGAAATCACCTATCTCTCATATGGTCAAAACAACGTCCACAATCCTCTACAGTATTATAGTAAGTCTCTAATAATTACGTTTATTGCGCTGTTATTTATTCATTGTCGACTTGGTAATTTTGATAAAACATTATTTTAGGAAACAAATATTTTTCCAAGTTGTAAGAAAAAAAATTTTATTTGGCAAAGTATATATATATATATATATATATGTATGTATGAACTAACGCAATGTCATGTACCTCAAATTATAGCTGCTATATGAAATCTTTCATTTTCAATACAATACATAACGGATCTCTTCCTACAAATGAGTTTTCTATCACATAGTTAAGATGATCTTTCATCATATCTAATAGTGTAGCCTTTCCAACTTCTTTCCTGAGCAGCTCCTTAACTCCTTCTAATAATTCTTTCCTACTGACTAAAATCTACTGTCTGCCAACATTATAGCTCATTATTACTATCACACGTAAAACAAAGCTATCAAGGGACTCATTGCTTTAGTAACGGTATTATTCTTGTTTACATTAATAACCAATTATATGGCCTCATAATCTATACGGTTTAATCAGCAACATGGGTCAAGCTCTAATGATTTGCTATTAACACTATTATTTTATATTATAACGGAGAAGAGTTACAGAAAGTTATACTCACAAAACGTTTGGTTCATTCGAAACTGATTTGTGAGATAAATAAGCAAGATTGGGCCTCTAAACTCACTGAGCTCTTGTATATCCTTATCATTTGTTCAAAGGAAGCTCTGAATTGAAAGTTTTAAAGCCACAGCTACATCAACGTGTGGGGGACAGGAACCGGATGCAGACTTGACAACCTTGTTGTCAGATCTACTGTTACGTGCCTGATACTGCTCCAGTTCTTAAACGATATTTTTGTAGAGGCAAATATCACGGTGGCAGAACTACCTGACCTACTGATAACATTTTAGTTGTCTTGAATTATATTTTTGTAATTGCACGGTTACATCTTGATATAAAAATCAAACGTCAACACTTGCTATTAATTACCATACAGTATTATAAGAAAGTGTCTTCGTATTATTACCATATTGTATTAAATCATAAACGTATATTAGCCGTCGTAGTCTTAGTGTTCTTGTTACAACTCGGTACCAATTTTAGTTTAGAAGGCTCGGAACTAAATTGAATTCTATAAGTACACAGCATGGGTTTTCTTGAAAAATCATTAAGAAATTTCCTTGATTAAGAATCGATAAACAGCCACGATAATTTAGGTAGTGAATACAATGGGAGGGTATATAAAAGGTTAAAATATTTAAAAAAATAATTTTTACCAGTTAATAATTTTCTTAGTTTGATACGCCTTAAATGTAACATCGTTCACATAAATAACTTTTATATTGTTTTCAATTAACTAAAAAGTCTCAGATCGGAAGAGGTAATTTAACAGCCTGCATATGGTTACGCTATTCTGGTTTAAATTTATTTACGTTTCTAACAGTTTTTACGCTGTAACAAACTAAAATTAAAGTAAGAAAACAATATTATTTCATATTTTTAAATATTTGAAATTCACCGTTTTAACTGTACGAAAACTAGTGTAGTTGATAAATAGGTTGCCTTCTTTGGAAAAATGTCCAACCTACGATAGTTAGTCGACGAATGCAGACTTATTGTGACCTGTATTCTGTAGTTCAGTCTTCATAATTACTGTGGTGTTTAGTTTTTTTATTAAGTGCATGTTTTTAGAGTTACTGAAGTTGACACACAACTTTTTGGTCGTGATTTCTCACTTACGCTTTTCAAAACGCTCTGGTATGATTTGTGTATTTTAATCTATTTTATAATTCCGTGTTAGGTTAGTTATTTACCTGAAGCAGAGATCAGATTATAGATATGGAAAACGAAGTGTTACTAATTTTCTGGAAACGAAGTGTTAATGATACTTTGTATCACTGAACGATGGAAAATGTCCGAAAAAATTATCTTTCCTTCACAATCTTTCCATCATAAAAAACAAACTTCAAAAATGTTCATGTAGGCCTAGTATTGGTACTATCCTCTTTGATGACTTTGTAAGTAACTAGGTATGTCTGAACTTATATGACTCGACAACATATGCACTTTATTAAGATATTCCTAGAAATAAAATGTAGTTGTTGAAAAACATGAGAACATAGGAGAGGTTGTAAAAATGTTTATTGCTAATAAAAAATTGGTGATAAATCCTTCGTTCTGGCTCGTTTGTTAACTAATGAGTTTTGATTAGTGTGGTATACGACTATACGTGTGAGAGTTTATTAGGAATGTCTATTGATGATGAAACTATTGCATTTGCCGGTTATTTAAATTATTTTCCATCATGTTTCCGGTCTCACTTTGGGTACTTCGGCAAATATAAAATTATATACGTCTGATGTCTCTCAACTGACAATGATGTTTCTTCACCGCGATTTGTACAAGCTTATGCTCGCTTATGCGCTCAAGAATTTCGTTATACAAACACACCAATTGTAAAAAATTGCAAAATAACTAGTATTTTATACATTTTTAAACTAAATTGGCATTTTTTGTTATTTGAATATGAAGTTTAATAGCTTATATGTTCCACTTCCGTTTTAATGACAACCGAAATTTAGAATCAGCAAAAAGTATTCATGCGGTTTGAATTAACTTTTGCAATTCTTAAAAATTACAAATATAAACAGATAGATTTAATGTGACTTGGTTTGCATCGTGAATGGCTTTAATCGATATTAAACCACAATTGGTATGCAATTTGATATTGAGTATTTTAATCTCATACAATTGCGTCTGTTACGTATTTCATAAATTCTCCGGTACTAAAGTATTCCATACTTTCACATAATCTAATATAAGAAGATATCCTGAAAATAAGACAGTTAGACTACATTCTGAGAGTATGTAAAGTTTTAACTTGAAAGTAAAAAACATTAAGCCTAGGTCCAAGAATTTCAATGGTGTAAATTTTTATTGAGTAACGCGATATTTATATTGGACATCAAGACGTAAAGTTGGTGGATATGTATTCTCTACAAAGATTATGGTTGTTTTCAAGCGGAGAAGCACATTTATAGTATGCCCAGAGTGATATTCACTTTATTTGAACAAATCGAGTGTTAATAAAAGGATTTATCGAAAGGTGCCGAACAAAATTCATTAATAAATATGAATAAACAGCATAAAACTATCTGGTTATGAGTCTGAGTGAATGAGGTTTAAACTAAATGCAGCTTGAGTGAGTACACAATACCATCCTGTTGGTTGCACATTTAACATCGAAGTGTACACTGTTACTAAACCTAAGTGTAATAAAAATGTCATTACAGAGAAGTTTCTTCTTGTATCATTTCTGAATTGAGACAAACTGATAGTACTTGCAAATGAACAGATGTTTGTCTCTGAACAGCACAGCTCATTTCTAAACATCATTTATAAACTTATTTTAACGTTCAAATAAAATTTTTTTTTTATATTATACAATAAAATGTTTTTAAGTTACACTTATTCTATTAAACCCACATTAGCGACTTTAGGTTGCATAAAATTATTTATGGTCTTTTTTATACTCATAAACGCGGTACTCCAAGGATTATGTTCCCTTTATATGCGTTCTTTAATAATTACTGATCATTTTAAATCATCAAGCTAAAATTGTACTTTGCTATTAAAGGCACAAAACAAAGTATACGCATATAATTAATATTAATACACATTGTAGATAATAAATTTTAGATCGTGTATATTCTAAGTTTATGCAGATTTATGGAATACAGTCAAACCTCAATATAACGAACCTCAAGAGACCGGACAGAAAATGAGTTATATCGAGTATTTTGTTATAATGAGGTTCGTTATATTAAGGTTAGGATAGGTACAATTTCGGTACATCGAGGGTCACAGACCGTCGGTTCGGTCGTGGTAAAACGATTTGATATCGTATACTGTACTGTATTTATATATTGAGTAAAAAGGAATAAAAATGAATTTAATTTGAAACAATGAAACTTTATTTTTATTTTTTTGGTTCAAATAGCAATACAGTATTTAAAACAGAAAAACTGCAGTACAGTAGCTATTAACTTTGAAAACACGTTAAAAGAAAGTTGAAAAGTAAACATGACCTGAATAAAACTTAAAAATCTTACGCTACAAGTAGTAAAAAATACAGTACAGTAAAATACCTTTATTCTCAATTGCACAAATTTATCTGGTAAAACTATCGTATGTGTTGGTATGATTTATTTTTTATGGTTAGTTATTTCTTCTTTAAATTTATTATGCATATAATATACATTTCCTTTTCTACGAGTTCATGAAAATTACGTAAATAGAGGGTTTATTATTACGCAATCTCTGATTTTGAATCTCATTCGTTGAAATTTAGATTTACTATATCAAGATTGCTTTCGGTCTAAAATTATCTGTCACTGTGACCCATGTAAGAACGTAAACAATGTTAAAAGACCTATTAAAACTAAACATTCAGAACAAAATGTGTTGTATAATAGTTTGTAATTAAATTTCAAAAATTAATTGTACTCATAGGGTTTTTAAAACAACTAACGTCTTCGAATGGTACTATAACACTAAGTAGTAGGAATTCGTTGCCTGTTACTGAGGTTAATAGTGTAGTCAATTAAAAGCGGTATCAAAGAGTAAAATTTCAAACAGGATTGTTACAAGCTATGTCATTATTTAAAATTCATTTTAGTTATATTTAGGAATATTTTACATACAAATCAGATCATGACATATTTCTATAATAGGTAACATTATTTATTAAGTCTTAAATGGAATAAACGTTAGTGATTAAAATGAGCTAAACGAAGAACAGTTTTAATGTGGTTATATCACCATGAAATAAATAATTGAAAAATTTATTTTTGCCTTATTTACCACAACATTTGATACGGCCAAATTGTGTTTGCGAAAATTAAATAAATTTTACTAGCAATAACTAAGTGATTTTTAATATGTTATCTCATACATTTATAACATGTAAAATCTACCAAAAGAATTGAACAGAATTGTACCTATACAGTCACATATTTGTTAAAGGATACTAGATAATTTTGTACCTTACAAATGTTTTGTCAGTGCTTTCTAGCTTACGTTGAACTGCTGTCATAAAATTAGTTTACTTTAAACGGTAACTTGGACACGATGAAAGAAAATGTAACGGACTTGTCTTAGAACAACGCAGTCTTGAGGAAAAGAATCTCATATAGGGGTAAACAAAAATAGGGTTTTGTCAACATACAACAGAGCTAGTGAAATTGAAATGGAAAGGAGTTTTAATAAATAATATAGTCTCTCTTTTAGTACCAGCTAAGTTCTCAAAGGGAATAAGTATTTTCTTTAAAAGTTGTACTTTTATTTAGTTGTATTTTGTATAATACATACTTTCGCAACCCTGTTACTCGTTTCTAGTTAATATAAGTAACATCCGATGTTCTTGGAATTAAATTCTTGGCGGATTAATAACTTAATTGCCACGCAAAACAATTTTTCTCTCGTGAACTTTGTAGCTGCCTATAGTCCTGCCGAACAACACCTCACGCGCCTTGTCCATAAGTAAAATTTATATTTTATTATTATATATTAGCCTTTTTGTGCGAGACATAATTAAATGGAATATAGAGCAAATTTTTAAATAGTAAAGTAACTTACCTTGGTTGATGTTTTATTTGGCAGATTAATATGGATAATAGTGTGGTGATGTACTTCTGACGAAATCACGTTGTCATGAATCTTAAGTTGTCTTGATAAGTGGCCCGTCATGATTTTCTTTTAGGCGAGTTTAACTTCGAGTTTCTTAGTTAGTTTTTAATTATGAGTACAATATCGAGTGTTTCCAGCATTCATGTTTAAAGTTTTAGTCTACTAACCTTCACTTTTTCCGACTACAGCTACAATGCTGAGCCAAGATGATGACGCCCGTACTAGTGAGTCGATATCATCGTGAAGAGAAGTCAATTTTAAAGTTGTAATAATTAAGTTCATATGCAAAATTCCCATAGAACATTGGAACCGTTAGGCCCACCCCTTTGACCATTCATTTTGATTCATTATCACTCTGTTTGGCAGCAACGTGGGAATACATTATTTTACTTTTAACATAAAAAAACCGGTGCTTTTATATTTATTTGCCACAATTAAACATATAAGTAAACTTTGAAAATTATGCATTTGAAAATATATATTGAAAAAGTATATTTAAAACATTGAGTATTCATTATTACGACCTCAGCGGTATCCAACCCCATGTGTTTTGTCAATTCGGTGCAAAGTTAAACAACCCGACAGCTAATTACTAACCGTCTGGAATGGATGTCAAAAGTTTGACCAGGCTGCATTAAATCATTTATTCATTTTCAGTGGTTCCATCATTTGTAAGAGCTTACCCATACAGTAGCGTTAAGTATTACATTGACTTTTGGTATTTTCAACGAAGGCCTTAACAAAAAATCAGTATAAATTATATAATTTAATATGAATTTAATCTTAATTAATGGTAACCTCATAATATTACATAAAAAGACATATATTTATTGCAATATATTTTAGAAAAAATCTGTAATTAAATGTTTTTAGGAATGAAAAACATTTTTAGTAAATTTTTGTAAGTGAATTATGATTTAATTACTTTTCTTATTATGGTTTTAGTATTCTTTTGTAGCATACTATATATACTCGTCATACAATCAAGAAGTAAAATATAATATACATCCACTCGGATTTACTAAACTGTTTTTATATTTAATGTATAATAGGTAAAAATATGCAGTGCAATAAGAAAGCCTATTGAATTATTAAAAGTAGATTCATTGCATATGACAATCTTAAACTGTATACGCTCCATAAGAACATGAAAACAGAAAACATAATTTAATCCTTCCCTCGCTAGTAATCCCTTAACAATTATTATCATTGCATACTTACGTAATAGTTACTTCGCGTAGACTGTTACAGGAAGAATGAACCTATTCCAAGTATAAAACCACTATATGTATTCATTTTCATATTTCAAATTTCATAGAGTACTTAAATTTTTCAAGCATTACACAGTTTTCCCAATGACTCATTATTATATTTTTATTATTCTTGTTATTGGTATACTGTAAACATGCACAGCATCAACTGATGCAAAGAGGTATCGTGACAATTTAATTATACAAGATGCGAACAGTAGTGTTGTTCTTGACTCCAACTATAGCAGGAATGGTAATTTGTCCCCATGTTTTATTACTCACAGATGACCTGCTGATAAACAATGGCACGAAATAATATCCACCATCACCCGTTTCACTGCTCTGTTGTGGTTTTTATTTGAGAGTAATAAACTACAGATACTTCAATACCGTATCGTTTATGGTTTTAACGTCCCTGTATAATGATTGCAAACTAGTAACAAATATTTAAATAAAACTAGCCTATTAAATATAGTAAATATAGTCTGCTGGCCCACTAGATATCTCAAGAATTAATTTAATACTAAACTTAAAAGTCTGTGTAATGTTTTAGTTCTATATAAGAAAGAAGAATTCAGTAATGGTACCTGGACCTACATGGAATTTAGCTGAGTGCTTGCGAAGCCAAACTTTACACAGGATATCTCTAAAATTAATAGAGACTTGTATGTAGCTTAAAACTTATTCATGTATAGGCCAGATTGATGTGAATAATGCGTCATACCCTATCATGGAATTTATCTGATAGGATTTAAAGGCTAACTTTCTGCTGTATATCTTGAGTTTAGATTGAGCTCTCGTAAAAAAAACCATCAAAGTCTGTTATGATACACATGGTCTGGCACAATCCTCCACTTTTTAGTTTATATCGATTACTTATAAATTTATCACTAACGTAACTTCAATTATGGCTTAAATTTATTTAAAAAACAATATAATATACATAAATTTTATTATTGATTTGTAATAATAATAATAAACATCATATTAACTATTGAGATACTAGTCACTTTTTCGGATATTTTAGGCTAATGTCAAACTAAATTACAGTTGAACGTTGAGCACTAGTTACAATACTATAAAGTCTTTGCCACACATAACTGGTATATTGTCAGTGTGTACAATTTCCTACCTTAAATTATATTGTACTAAATATGATACGTGTATATGGTGGCACAGGGATCTGAAACCAATGCCAAACCTTACAGAAATATTTCCGTTCCTAAATTAATGCAAACGAGAACTCCATAACTCCATTTGGCAGGTACCCAAAACGCTTCTTATAACAGCACAAGTATTTAGCTCTATGAACTAAGAAGATATATCAGCGTTACATTAATGTGGAATTACAATCTGAAATAGAATATTTTAAATTATCTATAAAAGTTGCTTCTCAAATAAAGGAAATATAAAATGTTTGCATATATATGTTTTTACTTTAAAATAGTAGGCATTTTTTTTCTCCCTAAAATAGTTTTCCATTATTTAGCCCTCTTAGTATTTGTTTCAACAATAAATGAATTTCCCAAAGAAAACAAAAAATTATATACATTACATTTATTTTTCAATCTAAGATAAGATTTTTTGGAGCTAACATTACTACTAAATTACTCAATAAACCAAGTTTTTATCCCAAAATTAGTAAGGGTTACAAACTAAATTTGTATGGGGCAAAATAACCGAGTACCTGGACAAGTTTGTCTGACATAATAATGCATTACGCACACAGGCTAAAGGGCTGACACCGACCGACAAACAAGACGGAACTGAGTCGAGCCGAGCCGCTCATCAAGTAAGTTTGACAACATTGTTTATGCCTTGTACCAATCAGCTACATCAGCTTAGTGATTCAAATAAACTAGATACCGTTCATTAAAATGCGATATAATTTAAAAAAAATTTCAGAAACATCACTATTTCGCTGTTATGCCTGTTGTAATTTACTTAGACTAAAACTGTTCATTGATTAAAACCGAAAAGTATTTGTCACAACATTTGTACGTCTAACAATATAAAATTATTTCAACGTTATCAAACAATTTTGCAAAATTACATTTTAAATAACCCTGTATTGTTTTCTAAAATTCGTGTGATTTAATAAAATATAGTAACTATAAGAAGTACCAACGCTGATACTGTGTACAACACTTGTTTGAACAAACCTCAATATAGAATTAAATTCACTTTTCATGAGTGATATTGTTGTCTTTCTTATTAGATTCGACAAGAAATAAAAACTTCAAGAATGCGATAAATCTGTTTCTTCTCATTTTTAAAATACGTAATGTCCCGTTAGGTCATCCAGGAGCAATCCATTGAAGCAATCAGTCACTATTACGTTTCCTGGTTACTGTCAGATTGTTATGAATTTAAAATCACATGTTTATTATGAATTGTTTGTTAAAATAAAAACCAAAATAGAATTTTTTGTCAAAGAAGAAGTTATTTTAATAACTCTTTAGTTACAATTTCCACTCAATATGACCAGCACATCATCCATTTGCAATGATATATCTCTAAGTTTGATCTGGAAAACCTTTTTAGAAGGATTACCAGATATGTTTTTGAGAGGTATATAGTACAAATATAAGGCTGAAGTAGAAATAATTAAAAGTGTCGCTTGTATAAAAGACAAATTTTTTAGTTACAAATTGCGTATTATGATCAACGTGATTAATAACTTAAGCTTTAAAACGTGTATTTATGGTTAGCATCCAAACATTAGCCATAACTTTTTCAATTTAATATCTCTACTCACTATGACCTTCATTTCTTCTTCATTTAGTGATGTATAATACGAGTATAAGGTTATAGAGCAAAACTTAAAGCGTTTCGTTAATGAAAGACTACATCAAACTGACGTAAACGTAAACGGTATGTTATATTACTAAATGGTTCTTTCAAGATTCCACCTGGTGGCAGATGAATTATTACCACCCATAAATTAGCATAATTTACTCTTTTAGTACATGTGGTTGGTATGAGTATTAAAATGTATTTAAAATATTTTAAGAGCTAACCAAACAGATGTGATTGAATAGTTCAGTTAAAACACTGTAATATGTATGTGTGGCCTCGACCACACTTAATTTATTTAGAATATTCTCGAGTTCGATCTCAGACGTGATAATAGACCCTAGCTCAGGTCAATTCGGTACTTTTAATTAAAACTATCTTCTGGTCGACCGAATAATTAATGTACATTATTTTATTAACAATTTTAAATTTACTTTATAATTAAGTACAAATTTAAAGGTTATAAACTTATAACGGGAAAGAGAGCGATACCACGCAATCGTAACGCGCTTAAATCCCGGCACGACTGTTCTAAGAACAATGAACTTCCACTGAGAGTGGCGTTGTCTCAGGCGGCGGATTTATCACATTCCTGCGTGTTTACTGCAAGTTAACTGCGCAACTGTTCTACGTTTTCAGGCTTACCGGTAACAGACAATATTTTTAATTTTATATTTTCTCCTTTGCATTCTCCTTGCAACTAATGCTACTGACTGCATTATATATTCCGTTCGTTATTACAATTAAACCATCAAATTTTATTTAGAATAAAATATAATATTCATATTACTGATAATTTAATATTTTAAATTGGCTGATGGAGATCGTATAAGATGTTACCGGTCTGCCTTTACAACTTTATGCCGGTAGTCGACACACATGTGAACTTTTGTGTACAAGTAAACAAATTTGGGCTTTAACAAAAAGTATCAATAAATGAAACGTATTGAGGTTACAGAGCTCAAGCGCGGGGAAATCCTTTTATCTCATCTGCTGTATAAAATTTACTTTTTTACATGTTTCATTGAACCATATTAAACCTAAATCCCAACCAACCGAATTGGCAATAATTTACAAAGTGAGAGTATTTAAGTAAAGTAAGACCTGTCACCGATCATATAAGTTCAGCTTAGTGAACGATATATAAATTACTGTTGACGCCTAAAATATTTTATGTATATAAATATAATAAATTATGTATTGAGGATATTTTTAACGATTTATTTGTTGTACCAAATATATTACAGAAAACGTCATATGATACAAGCTTGCTGGCAAAAGTATTTCATGTTTTAAATTGCTATTTTGTCTCTAGATATTCTAAATTATTACATTAACGTACATAAATGCCTAATTGCCTTTATTTTCCTATTCAAGACTTAACCATTCTCACGATTTACCATCATCCTCTGCCCTCTGTTTCGTTTTACTACATAAGAACGGCCTGTTCTTTGGCATTATCCATTCATCCACATAGGGAGTTTTATAAATATAATTTAATTTATGATTTAATCTGATTCTTTACACAATACATGTTCTTCTTGTTATTACAAATGAACGGTAGACGTCACAAGAAGATGTAAATGAGCATAACAGTTCAAATATTTTCTCTTATGCTTTCAAAACAACGTCCATAACCCTTTCCTAATATCTGAATTTTGATAATTGGATTTAGTATCGAAACGAATAGTGAATTTTACCATATTTTACCCTGTAAATGAATAAATAATTTACTTAATTACAATTTATATTTACCTATAAGTTTGGCGTATAAGCCTTTACTCCATCTTCAATTAACTGTCACTTTGATACAGTAGTTTCAATGCTATAATCCATATATCATAGATATTACATAACATCTCTAACTTAATTTTGACTGACCATATGTGTATTCTGCGTCTTTTGGACTTTAAACATAGTTGTAATTTGGTTACTACCAAAAAATGGTTGCTTCCATGATCCGCTACGTATAGAACAATCTTTTAATACTGACTACCAAATCAAATTTCTGACAATAATAATAGCACAAACAATGTTGCTTCCTCTCACCATTACTATCTGACATATTATATAAAATTATTACAGATTTTATGTTTTCAATAAAGGCGTTTTTCTACTTGACATTTATAACTAAAAATATGGCCTCTTTATATGCAAAAAAGGGCCGAACGCCCTTAAATATAAATGAAATAAATTAAAATTACTTATAATCAAAGGTAAGGTTAGTTGGAGAAGATTACCATATGCTATCTAACAAACCAATTATATTATACCAATTCATCATGGGCCTCAAATCACTATACAGGGCAGAATATACCCGAGTAGCTTGTCAAGTTTGACATAATATTGCAGTAACCAACACAGGCTGAAGGGCTGACATCAACCGACAAACAGAACAGAACTGAGACGAGCCGAGTCACCCATCAACTAAGTTTGACAACATAGGTTATGGTACCAATCAGCTACATCAACTGAGCGCCTCAAATCAACTTGATGATGACATATATTTGAAAAATATCAGAAACAGTAGGCCTACTTTTACGTAGGGGAATAGTTGTGCTATAATGTAATTAGGCTAAAACTGTTTAACGATTATACCTGAATACTATTTTAAAATTTTCGTCACGTTTGTACAATTTACAATAGTAATTGATTTTAACGTTGTAAAATATATTTATAAAATTAAATTAACTAAAGAATATTATACTATAACAACTGATGTAGTGTAATGAAAATATAATAATCACCAGAAACTGTGTTAACATCGTTTGAACAAACCTCAACTGTTTATTTAGTCATTTGTCATGAAGTGTTTTGTTGTAATAATGGCTTCAACAAGAAATAAAAACGTTAAAATGCGATAAATCTTACTTACTAATTTTTAGGTGCGTAATACCCTATTTGAACGTCTAAGCTCTATGTAATGGATCTATGGTAAGTAATCTCCTTCATTTTTCATGTTTCCACTGATAGTGACTAACTCCCATTCGATTTCCAAACGTTTATCCGTAAGTTTATCATTGGAAGTTTTCTTTTTTGAGGAACAAGAGATCTTTTATAGACTACAAGATTAAAATGAAATAATTTAAAATATTAGTGATATAATGTATGAAATAGGTAAATCTCGATTAGGATGTACATGATTTGTAGCTTATGCCTCAAAAGACGCATTTACGTCTAGCCTCTAAACAAATAGTCACACAATTTTCAGTTCAAACTCGCCAGACACTGACCATCTAATATTCTTTTTTTAGGGACTTTTAATACGAGTGTAAGGTTTAAAGATAATTAATTGAAGGTGTTTAGAAAGTAAAAGACTACATAAAGAGTTTACTAATGTAAATCCAAATGGTACGTATTAATAATACATGGTTTTTTAGGAAACTTCCAGGTGAATAATAAATACCAAAATGTAATACTAATTGAGAAATTTTAGTAAAAGTATAATATTACATTTTAAATACTTTAAAAACAAGGAAACATGTTTTATTCAACAGTTCAATTCAAACACTGTAATATTAATCAAAGCTTTGTGTATCAGTAAACAAATGTGGGCCTTAACAAAAAGTATCAATAATTGAAACGTATCGAGGTTACAGAGTTGAAGCGTGGAGAAATTCTTTTATCTCACTCGCTGTATCCAATACAATTTTTTCATGTTTTATTGAATCATATCCAACCAACCGAGGTGGTAACGTTTTACAAAATAAAAGTACTGACAAATTGTAAGTGCTTTTGTATATAATATAGGTTATTTTTACTGAACGATGTCTAAACAAACAATGACGTCTAAGACTGTTTATGCATAAAAAATTATTATGTTGACAATAACACAGTTTGTACCGTATGATAATAAGTTTCTAATAATTTCACTTTTTGCTCTGTTGTCGATAAGATTAATAAAACTTTGTTTTACATCAGCTTATTTCTTTTCTAAGTTTTAACAGAAAACAATTGTAAATTTAAAGTTCACATACATAATACGTTTTGCCATCTGATGAAATGTATTTATAATTTACTAAATAATAAAATTAGTTTTCACTAAATTTCTTACTTTTAAATCATACAATTTCCTAATTTATCTATATTTTCATTGGAAGAAACGTAAAGTTATGTACCTGTAATGAGTCATATAATATATCTCATTTCCTAACGGGTCTCTTGCATCACCTGTGTTTTCCATCACGGAGTTAAGATGATCTTTAATCATACTTTGCCTTCCTAACATCTTCCCTGGTCTCTCCGTAATAATAATAACTTTTTCCTACTGACTATAACAGAAACTTTCTGCCAATATTATACATATAATTATTACTGTCACGCGTAACTCAAAACTATAACAGGACACATGGCTTTAGCAACAGTATTATTCTAGTTGACATTAATAACCAATTATGTGTCCTCATAATATATACTGTGTAATCAGCAAAATGGGCCAATCTCAAATGGATTTTAGTACTACTGTTATTTGCTAAGCAAAGGGAAAGAGTTACAGAAAATCTATACTCACAACATATTCCATTCATTCGACACCGATATGTGAGAGAAATAAGCAAAATTAGACCTCTAAAAAAAAATTAGACCTGAGCTCTTGATTATCCGTAGCATTTGTTCAATGGAAGCTCCAAATTGAAAGTTTTACAGCTAGAGCCACATTCACGTGTGTGGGACCGGAACCGGATACAGACCTGGCAACCTTGTTTTCAGACCTACTGCCACGTGTCGGATACTGCTCCAGATCTCAAATAATATTATTTAGTGGCATCTACATGTTGATACTATTATTAAACACTAACAGTCGTTTCCCAGTATATTACACTCAGGCGATGGTTCCCCTTGGTCGGTATATGAAACATATACAGATATGAAGGTGACAGGCCTGTCAGATCTGTTGATATTACCCTTAGTTTTTTTTGTAAACAGTTGGAAACAGTTACATCTTGGTATTACAATCACACGTCAATTTTTTTTCATTACGTTAATGTATCATAAGAATGATTTTGCGTACTGTTACCATATTGTATGAAATAAGAAACTTACTTTAGCTGTCGTAGTCTTTTTGTGCTTCGGTACCTATACCATAGTTTAAGAGGCTCAAAGGTAAGTTGCATTCCATAACTACAATACCTGGTATTTTCTTTATATAGTTAAAGAGAAATATCCCTTATTAGGATTTGATATTTAGCCACGATAATTTTTTATTTATATTTTTCCTAGTTTGATACGCTTAACATTGACCGTCGCGTCGTACTCATGAGTAACTTTTATGTCGTATTTAATCAACTAAAAAGACACAAAGCAAAAGACCCAATCTAAAAGCCTGTATGATAAGCTATTCTTATTAACATTTAATTGCATGTTAGACAATTAAATTAAATTTTAAATAAACTTAATTATAAAAAACAGATGGGTTACTACTGTTTATGTAGTCTGTAACTTGCCTCTGGCTCACTGTCGTCTACGCACCCAGACTTATTAAATTCCTTCTAATCTAATTATAATAATTATTATTAATATTTACATACTTTGGTGTTTATAAATTAAATCTTTTGTTTAGGCTAAAACTGATGTATAGGAAAGACATATAGTGAATTAAAACTCAATAGAAATAAATCACTAACTAATGACCTCTCATACAATTTAACTTTATATGACACATAATACATGCATCAAGAGTTTGCTTCATTTTAATGTTACTCTTAAAGATAAATTTTACATTCTGTATCTACCATTAAATGGAGGAAGAACTTTAATACCAACAAATTTCAATGCATACACGAGAGCTTTTAATCGACCCCACAAATTATTACTGGGTAAAATGTTAACCATTCTGATCTTCATCACTAAATTCGTTTTGTCTTATAAATCTTAACCTTTTTTTTGCAATGAACAATATTTTGACCTTAAATAAGTTGTCTAATAATCTCTCACGTAAATGTTTGCTCAATTGTTAACTATGTAACTCCTCATGACATTCCAGACACATACGATAAGATTATTGTATGTTTAAGATAATTTACATTCTATATTTAAAAAATTATACAATGTTAAATCACAGTCCTGAAAATTATTACTTAATTTGTTCGAATTCATTCGTTTTCATTCTTTTAAAATATCTGAATTAAGTTTCTAGAATCTCCCACGTAAATTATTGCTCCGAGCATTATTGAAACATATCATTATATGAGTACTTTTGAAAATTTTTTAATTCTTTGTGTTTAAATGTATCTGTCACGTTCAGATTTCAGGAGTATTTATAACAAAATTAACTGTCCATACTAACTACATAATAGACTTGAAAAACATATGTGAAGATGTGAAAATTTTTCTCGTAGTGTTAAATGTATTGTCCGTCTCTCTGTTCGTTATATAAAGGACGAACTACTATATAGACTTGATATATCTGTGGAAGCTTAATTTCTGTCCATTAAAATTTGAGTTATATGATGTTTCACGTCAATCTATGGGCTAGGAGTTGGTAAACATTTTTGCTCCGGTCTTATGGGTAGCCAACATATCAGAACAAAAATAACGTGTGAACAATGACATTTTAAAAATCTGGCGGGGTATTACGTGTTATCATTATAAGTCGAGAATGAAAATAATCTATATCAAAATATTAAAGTTTGGATGCAAATTACAACGATTTTACTGTTGTATTTATACATCCTTTCGTCTTGAAACAACCCCTTTAAACTTTTTTTTGAGTTCTGTGCGCCTTGTATATTGATACAATGTACAAAGACCGCCTTCAAATTATCCGAACTAATTTTAATAAAGGCATAACTGACTTTTTACAATTGCTTTACAATTTTAATAAATTAAACAAAAATAATTTTTTGTATTGAAACTAGTAAAATAAATATGATTATAGATACATCCATAAACAGGAGAATAAACCAATCCCTTTGTAATTACACTGTAAAGTACTATGTTTAAGGTATTACCTTTACACGTAGCTCTGGAACACTACAACGGCAACATTGTGGCGTTTGGGCCAATATCGTATTTAGTGTAAGGCCACTTACAACTTGTTAATACCACATGTACCGTCTGCTATAAATTGATAAAGAATTCTCTCTTCGTGTATTGATCATAATTTCGTTACAGTTTATAAATTATTTATCGCCAAGTGAAATCATTTTTGGTATAGTACAGTATTAATACAGTTTAGGGGTGCCTAGACCTATAAGAATGGAACATAAAATTGGTATACTTAGCCATTTAGGTTAGCATAGATGTACACATATAAAAAAAAGTAAACTGTACTAGTTTTAATTCTAAATTAAGTTGTAGATTCGTGTTTTGAGATATGTTAGATAATTAAAACTAACGCAAAAAACTTTCTTAATGTAACTTTTAAACATTTACTAATTTATTAATGAAATAAAAATGAAATAAGTAAATATTATTATAAAGTTAATTCAATCAGCTTCATAAGTTTCATTTGTAAAATTAATTACTTTTATTCCACACTCCCAAAATACATTTTCTTTACCAAACTTTCACTTTTGGATAAATTAACTCGTACTTCATCCTCTTTTATTTGCAGCCACATCGGATTAATATAAGTTTATAAAATGTGTTATTCGATAACAAACAAAAATTGTTTTGGTTTAAATTTGTTTAGCTTCCAATCTAAAAATAAGTCAGTCCCCATAACTTTTAGATGCTATTTCTTTATATCAGTGTTACATGTGGCTTCGAAGGCATCGTTTATTAATGATCATCGTTGCCATAATAAAGTGCTTTAAATTTTAAAAGGCTAACTAAATAAATTTTAGTGCTATAAATAAATTGTGTTAGAATATTCACTCTTCGATTTTATGAACCACTTAAAATTTTTGAGTCCTAGTATTGAAAAATTAACACGAAAGAATTGCAGTTCCTATAAATTGAACTCGTTTCAGTCTTTTATAAGGAATCTTGTATCTAGAATGTTCTCGTTTTTATTCAGATACTTTGCTTTTATGGTTAAGTATGCTGACGGGCAAGGCTGAGTTGAAGTGATGACTCACAAGGCGGTCCCCAAAGATACTAATCTTTCATAACGAACAACCACAAAACTTCAATAGGGGATTTAATGCATCAAGACCTTAATTATCTTATCGTTCGCAAGAAATAAACAAGAACTATGTTACTCAAGTCAAGTCTATTATAAGATTCCAGAATTTATTCCTTAGATTGATATTAAAAAAAAGAGAGAATACGGTATTTCTCATTATTCAAAGTCCAGAAAATCTTGCCCTTCGTCATTTCTTTGTTTTAAAAGTTTTAGCAATGTTTTACTTCAGTCAATGGAAGTAGAGGAGGCTGTGGATGAATACACTCGGATGCATATTACCAGACAGATAGGGAGGTAGAGACCTGTTAGGATTATAAATTCTTTGTTGAAAAAATTGTGTTTGGTTGTTGCCTAAACTTTGAAAACACTTGCAAACTTTTAAAAATAATTATAAATTGGTAAAGAAGAAAAATTATTACAAAAATAAATAGCTTTTAATATATTTTTCATCTATTGATGTTGAACCATTTTTACATTTAAGATAAATAAATCATTCAACATCTTAACTCATATTTTCCTTAATAAACTAGGAGATGTAGCTAAATATTAGTATGCAGTGGGGGTTTTCTGGGTATATCTAAGAGTCCTAAACCTCTCTTTTTTATTATTTCGCAGGTTAGTATTACATTATTGTTTAATTTTATAATAATACAAGTATTTATCTACATAATTATATAAGTGCGATCTGTTACTTTTATCTGTAGAAAGTGCACGTTTAATTAAATCTGTGATAAGAGGATTTGTGTGTATGTGAGTATGTTTTTCGTATTGCGGGTGGGTTGAATTTAGGTAAGTGTGAGTGGGGTGGTGAATCTAAGATTAAGGATTTCAAATAATTTGTCAATGTTAGATCAAATTAATTATCTATACAGAAGAATGTTTCAATGATTGTACCAGTTTAAGCGGTTGAGTTTCAATACATATATTTTAGTTAGACAATTGTTGGTATCATCAATGATTTTTCTATTATTCTTCTATGCTAGTATATCTTATTGTAATATAAACAGTACTTTAGTGAATAAATTACAAAGAGGACAAAATTCTTGTATTAGGTTTATATTTAAGCTCAGATTAGATGGAACATGTTACTACAAGCAGTTAGTATGGCTACTTAGTAGTGGTTAGAATACAATATGCTTTCGTTGTATTTCTGTATTGTATTGTAAATTCTGAAAAGAAAAGAGCCAGTATATTTAAATGAGAAATATACGACTTTGAGAAATTTACACTTAAGAGAAACACGGTTTGGTAATGTAATACTACAGTTTACTAGACATAGTACTGTTATATAATCAAATTCATTACGTGTAGAGTCTATAAGAAAATTAAATGCGTTAGAGAGTGAACTTAGAGATTGTAACAGTGTTTTTGAAAAGAGAGTATAATAACTTACTGGCAAGATATGATTTATTTATTTTAGATGAAACTATGTATGTGTTAGTACTTTTTTAACGTACTGTCTTAGTTTCATGTGTGAGTAATATAAATTCCATAATTATAAACATAAATAATTCTATAATCATTAATGTTATTGTTAGTAAAATACAATAACTCATTTATAAATGTATAACCACAACTCAAATGTACAACTGATTGCATTTGTTTGATGCCTGTTCCGGTGTAAGAGTGGACATCTGGTCTAAACTGGGGCATGTTAAATAAATAAAATGTAAAAAAAAATTAACTCTGTCTCTCTTATCAATAAAACAAATCACAAATATTATTTTGAAAAATTATTACGTCTCATGACTAAAAGAAGCATACGCTTTCCTAGCATTAATAATTATTCCTACAGTAACTCTTAAGTAAATTCATTGTTTGTGTAAAAGGTAAATCTTACACAGTTTTTTTCAAATTATAACTTAACAATATTCAAACATTTTCTCATTTTTCTGTTAAAAAGTTGTATATAGTGTGGTGAATAAAACGATTTCTTTCATTCAATGCAATGGAGAGATTCACACTTAATGAAAAGGCTAAGGCTTAGGGTGTTTGAATTTTCATTAGTTGCGTTTCAACACGCTTTCTGCACAGGAACATTCGAACCCTTATAAATCTTACTCGTTTCTGGGTTCTTGCCTGGGTGTATTCTAAATAGGGGCAACGCACTACTCGATTCATTCGGAAAAAAGTAGTTAGGAATTCAATATTCTAACTACATTCGTTCAAATGCAATATTTTTAAAGACACATAAATAACAAAGATGTATGTGCCTATCTAAACTTTGAATGTCGTCGTATAGAATAACGTAGTCGAGTAAGTATGCGTATGTTTTTAGCCGTAACATTTACAAATATACAGTATCGTACAAAGTTTGAACTTGTTCAAGCACTGCTTGGTGATTTGAAAGGACGTTTAGGCTTTTTATATAATCTGTACCTTTAAAACTGTTCATGAAACAGAAATGGTTGCACAAAAAGTTTATACAATTATATTTTTATAACGAAACACGTGTTACTTTTGGTGGGTGTACATGAAAAGATTGCGGAGTTTTTTTAATTTGAGCTATAATTGACATATATGTGTTTTTTTTATATATATCTTCAAATACCATTGGGAACATGAAGTTAGAGGCAACACATAATAGACAGCTGCCATAGGAAATCTTTACTGCTGATCTTAGTGTAACGCCATTTCTTACCCAAAG
The DNA here is from genome assembly GCF_021130785.1 of Homalodisca vitripennis. Lineage (NCBI taxonomy): Eukaryota > Metazoa > Arthropoda > Insecta > Hemiptera > Cicadellidae > Homalodisca > Homalodisca vitripennis. The sequence continues at coordinate 167,376,115 of NC_060209.1, forward strand.
TCAGATTGTTTAGCTAGTTTGTTTTTTAACCAGCTGTCTCAAAAATGTCTGTGCTAGGTACGGTCAATCCTGTATGTGAATTTTGTTGTGAGCCCATCTCGTTCCAATAAAATACCTTGGTATCCAGCTTCGTATAAAGATTCTCGAGGATTTCTAATGGCCATTTTTTTGTTGGAATTGCTGCTCCCTGTATTCTAGCATTGCGCAAGATCCAGACACTTCTGATACTTTTAGTTTACGTCTTCGGAAATCCTAACTTGAAAAACAACGTAATTAATATTTTAAAATTAAAATTAATTTTATCAAGCATTACAATTACCATCAACACAATTTTAAAATAGGAATTCCAAAATCAAATTAAATAGTGTCCTGAAATCGAAAACGTACGGATATTAAAGATATTTGTACACACTTTTCAGATATCAATAAATGATTATTTCTTAAGATTAAAATATGTTCAAGTATTGAAATGAAATCAGGCAAAATGATTATGTTAGCTACAAGGTTAGTTTGGATCGGTTAAACACAGAATAATTTAACTAATTAATAGAACTTCAAGATCTTATAGAAATGTTAATTAAACTTAATCCTTATTTTTTATATTATTTCCACAAAATCATGACATGCCAAGTATTTCTATATTTAAAAGATAAACCCTTAGTTCTTACTAGTAAAGTAGCTTTATAATTAAATGAATTGTGGTTGTATATGTTCGTAATTTGTTCAAATGTTACAAATGCATTATGATTCTAAAAAACTTCTAAGTAAGCACCTAATTGATAAGCAACATCTGAGTACAAACTTTCATTTTAATGACGATGAAAGTATTAGAATTTTCTTAAAAAGGAATTTTCTTGCCTTAACCTATTCATTGTTTGCCTAAAATCATACTACTGTTTGAAACAGTAATATTGGAACGCTCGTAGTAAAGTTAGTATAAATATATTTTTTGTGTGTGTATAAAATAAGGCTTTAATCGCCAAAATATTTTTGAGGTTTAAAACATTATGCTTGACCTTATAATTGAAATACTTCTATATTTGTGCACATTGAATAAAACGTGGGGATTTGATTTTTTTTAATGTTCAACGACAAAATAAAGAAGAGACTACACGTCAGATATAATATAATGAATTATCACCTAACTGAAGTATTTAGCTACAGATACCAAATAAAATTAACGAAAAATAGTTTTTATAGTTTAATTAATGGCGTTACTACTCTTGTTTAATTTAGTATGACAATAAATGTTTAAAATAAAACGGCGAGGAAATTATTTTGTGTACATGTGACGCTCAATGTATACCTCTGGAAAGTAAGGAACCTCACAAACTAATAATATACACCACACCATGCATTATTCTCTTTCAGATCCACCTCTCGTGTTGCATCAAGAGGTTTCTTGCTTAGTAATACTTATTACATTGGTTGCTGGTCTATCGTGATTAATTCTTTAATGTGTCCGACCACTGAAAACTACTTTTTTTAGAAATTCTAAAACACATACAATAACTAGTGGAAAATTTAGAGACAATATTTTGGTAAAGTTATTGTTAAAATAAATTAGGATAAAAAAAACACTGGAGAAGCTGCGGCTCAATTGTTCACCTGGTGACACAATGAGAACATAACTTTTTGTTGTTGTCAGAATTACGTTTGTTTTTAGTCCAGATGTCTCTGAAGTAGTGACAATTTAAAGAGTTTTTTTCCACCTTCTTCGTCACCGACTTTTTGGATCTCAGACGCATGTTGATTCCAGATTCACATAGTCAAGTCAATCGCATCGTTATGCCGACCTGAAAACACCCACCAATTTCTAAGATGTATTCTGGGGATAGATATACTGATTGTAATTATTAAGAAATATTTCAATTTAAATGGATTTATTTAATGTGGTAGTGGCTAATTAGGGTTATATGAACATACACGGCTGTCATGCTGCAGTAAGAAGAGTCTGCAAACCTGCTATTTTATAATATACCTAACTGGGAAGTTGCAGTGTGTATTCCCTGCCGAGAAACATGGGATGCGCCCTGCCTTAAACCGAATGTTCATATATGTGGAGAAAAACGTATATATGTAATAGATCAAAAGTTTCGTTTTCATGAATTTTATATATGTCAATAGAGAAAAAAAATACTTCCTGCTAAAAGAGGAAACTTCCCACAAAAAGTGCTCTATTTCTATAATTTTTTTTATTAAAATAAGTATTTTTCTATCAAAAGTTAAATTATATAAGTTTTTATAGTTTTTCTCATAAGTTCAGCTGATGACCAAAGTCATGATTTATTCTTCGAGTTTTTGAAGGCCCTAGATTAAAATAGACGTGTATTCAGGAAGCTCCTTGAATCACAAAGAGTAATATTTTTATTTGACCACGGATGTGTATAGTAGGGGTATATACAATATTTCCTTATACATTATTGAAGCCTAAATAGAGTCTTTATAAGGTTATATCCTTGTCTGTCCGTTGTACGATAAATAACTCTCGATAGAAAGAGTTTAGAGACTTGATACTTGGTGCATATTGCTCTTGTTTCAAGGAAAATATTTATTAATGTTATTATTAACATTAAAAGCAGTTTTCATATGAACTGTCTAAAATATACGGATCATGTAATAGAAGGTCTATTTCAGTTAATATTTAAATTCAAATATAATTATACGAAGAGTTTTAAATATGAAAAGTCTACATTTGAAATTATGACGAAGTCAGTGGATCCCCAGTGCAGCTGAAAGAATCTAATGGATAGGACTTTGGGCCAAGACGATGTATACTTATAACTTTGAACACAAAAACCTGACAAAGGATGGTTGTGAAACAACACGATAGTTAAGACTTATGTTGATGATAACAATAATCTTATAAGTCACCGGAGACAATCATTCAGCATGTTTTCCAAAATAATTAAAAGTGGTATAGTTGAAAGTTGATAGATTGTTTATTTAACAAAAATATATTAATTATATGTTGTACATTAAGTATCAACATGATACTAATTTTTAGTTTACCAAAAGTGATTTCAATTACTTAAGTGGAAGATTTTCAATGAATGTGCAATGCAGTTCAATAGAAGAATGTAAACATGCCATATTTTCATAATTCTTCCACAGCACAATGATACTGTGGTGAGAATAAATATGGAATTTGCTTGAGACTTATATTTGAAACTGCCATTTTACTTTTATAATTCACACAATGGAAGTTGTAATAGACCAAAGTACAACAGGAATTTTATTTCATTTGAATAAATCGAGCGTTAATAAAAGGATTTACTCTAAGGTTTTGAAGAACATTAATCATACAAATTAATTATTAATAGAAAGCTAGCTTGTTTTGAGTCAGATCGAAAGCGATTTACATTAAGTAAAGCTTGATTAAGTTAACAATATCATCCAGTTGGTTGCACAGTTAACGTCCAAGTGTACAAACTTACCAAACATGAGCGTAATGAAATGTCATTACAGAGACATTTTTCTCCTGTATCCTTTCTGAATTGAAATAAACTGACAGCACTTGCAAATGAATATATATTTGTGTCACTATGCAACTCAGATTAAACTCATAATGCCTTATTACACACACACACACACACACACACACACACACACACACACACACACACACACACCACACACACACACACACACACACACACACACACACACACACACACACACACACACACACACACACACACACACACACACACACACACACACACACACACACACACACACACACATATATATATATATATATATATATATATATAAAACTTTATTTTCAACCTGAAATAAGATAATGTGTCGATTTTTATACAATAGAACCGTTTTAAGTTAAATTTCTTCTATTTACTATTACACTACCAGCTTTCGGTTATTTGAATATTGTATATTGTTCTTTCTTTCTGTCTGAACTTGGTGTTCTATGGGAAGCATTTTACAAACTTATTTATTACGAACACGTTCTTTAATAATTAAAAAGTACTAATTAAGAGATGATAAACTGAGATTTTTCTTCCTTGGAATAGGTTTTTAAGTGATCAAGACAAAATTGTGGTTTAAGTATACATTCATTATGAATCTATAAACTATCTTTAGTATCAACGGCACAAAATAAAATTATAAGTATATATCTAATATTATTACGCATTTTAGGTAATAAAATATAGAGAATGCATTAGTTAAGTTCTATTACATTTACAGAGTATTATGTAGATCAGATATATCACTTTATATTACACAAGGTAGGAGTAAGTCACACCACGTGTCCTGTAACTGGCTTCGTTGAGGTTAAATGTAAAATTTAAAGCCTTATTAACATGTCTTGTGGACAGACAGACGAACGGAGAATCATATTGAAATTATAATCGTACATCCCACAAAGAAAGTAATAAAAATATTTGGTAGCATTGATTTAGACTTCAATGATGCTCCGCCACATATCCTGGGTGAACATCCAACTTCATAGAACTCATTCTTGAAATGTTTTGTAGATAGGTGGACAAACTGATACATATATAGATAGGTGAATAATACTGAAATTATATTTTTAATCTCCAACATACAAAATAGAAATTGTGCCAGCATACCAGGATTACTATGATACTCAGTCACATCCCATGTATAGACGTGCAGCACCATACAAATCATTCTTGATTATGTAGAATTAAATGTTTCCTGCAAGATATATCCTTTATAGTTAGGTGAGAATTGGTAATTCTTTTAGATTAGGACCCAAATATTAATCTTTTTAAGGAGGTTATTTCTACTTAAGATAAATTTTAATTTACAACAAAAAACATTTTAAGTAGAAACATTCCAAACCTCGTAATTTAAAATCTTTTTGGGAAAATAACCTGTTACTTGTTTGGAGAACCGCTGATTTAATCATATGCTAAGTTGAAGGCTGCGAAAAATAAATTCGTGGGCTATAGTGTTTGCGTATCTTTCAAAGTCATAAGATCAAAAATATGATTAAAGATATTGTTGTCCTATAAAAATTTATTGAAATTTATGTTTTTTTAATTAGTATACGAATTCACTGAAAATTGCGGTACTTTGTGAGATTAAATGTTATTAATGCATAAAAGCTTTTATATTGCTAAGGAGCTACTCATTTATTCTCAAAGGCGTAACTTTCCCTGGTATTATAAGTGTGTGAACTGGGATGTTTATTTTTTATAGTTATATATTTTCTATATTAGTTCAGTATGCGAATAAAACTCATCGCTTTTGTAAGAGGTAATGAAAAGTACGCAAACAGACGGTTTCCGTTTACCTGCTCTCTCATATTGACTCTGTTTCTTTTAAATTTAGCATTTACTAATTACAAGATTGCGGTTAGTTTAATATTATCTATCACTAAAATTATTACAAGATCAAAAATTTTCAATACCCGTGAGTCCTTAAACATACAGACCAAAAAGTGTAGTAAAATATTTTGCAATTAAATTTAAAGAAATAATATTACGTGTGGTTTTTAAGAAACAATCATATTATACTTTACTTAATGCTATACCATTTATTAATCAAAATTACTCATTCTATTATTGAGGTTAATGGCATGGTGAAAGCTGTATCAAAGAATAGTAATTTAAACAAGGTCGTTTTCGTAAATTTAGCCGTATTATTATTTAAAATCTATTCTAGTTCATTTTAGGGAACTTTTACTCATACAAAACTGTATATCTTTGTAACATGTGCAATTTATTATTGAACCGTAAACGAGGTAAAAACGAGTGCTAAAAATGAGCTAATTGAACAAAACGTTCACAAGTACGGTTATATCGTTGTGAAATAAAAAACGTTATACAATTTTGTTTCTTTTTTATTAAATAAATAACAATACCTTAAAAAGAAAAGGTAAAATTGTCTAAATTATATATGTACTAATGTTACAGGTATTAACTAAGCTATTTTTCAAATGTCTTTGAACTTACATCTAAAACCTGCCTAAAAGAATACAAGATTTCTTTCAACAAAATATGATTTTAATTTTCTATCTAAAGCTATTACCAAACATTAGGTTGAAACATGGCCAATCAGATTTGTGCAATATAAAATCGAATAACATGGGTACAGGTTTGTAAATGGTACATTGTAGTGTTATATTTGACGTAGCCCATGTTATGAAAAACAAAATCTATAGTCATTTTAAATTTTTTAAGACATACGCAGAGCAAAAAGGATGATATGGTTATTGGTCAGTTTCAAGGACGTTTTACTCAATTTGTTTTTAGTGGACGTGGAGGGAGAAGTCATACTGAAGAAAAACATAATAATATTTATTATATTATATTAAATTACGATTTCCTTCTTCAAAACATAGAATTTTACAAATTGTATTATATTAATTTACTTTAAATAATAACTTTGACATGAGCACAAGAGAAATTTGTGTTGTAAACATACAACAAAACTAATGAAATTGGTTTGGAAATAGTTTCAATCAATAATATTCTCTCTCTTTTGATACCAGCTAAGTTCTCAAAGGCAAAAGATTTTTTGTGAAAGTTGAACGTCCCAACAGCCAATAACTTACCGTTTGAAATGGATGTTAAAAGTTTGACCTGATTGCAGTGAATAATTCGTTACATTAGTAATTAGTAACAGCTTACAGTTACAATAGTTTACACTATTGTTTAGTGTCACATTAGCTTTTGGTACTTTCAATAAATGACAGCAAATAACTTGCATGAAGGACTCAATGAAATGTGAATTTCATTTTATAATCTTGACCTCAGCGGAAAATACACGTGTTTGTTCTTGATACATTCTAAACATACATGTAACAGAATTGTTTTAATCATAAAAATAACAATTTGGAGTAAACTATGTAATTAAGTCATGATTACTATTATTTCAATGTAGTTTGATTATTAATCTTTAATTCTGGTTTGTGCAATAGGTTTTATTACTATATTGTGCACATAATAGTCATTGTACGAAGGAATACAATACAATATGTATACATTGCAGTTTACTAAATTATTTCTATGTTAGTTATATTATGCTTAAAATGTATAATATGTATTATTATTACATTTTAGACTAATGTAAATACTGTTAAAACTAGAAACGGAGATTAAGTACGATAAATCTTTGATATTAAAAACAATTGAGTTATATATTCTTATATACACTAATGTTTAAAACTGGATCACGTGATATAACCGTTGTTAATCATTAACGTAATTTATGTTGAAGTCATTCGCATTGCATATGTTTATTTGCCACAGCGGTTAGCGGAAGACGGAACATATGCCAAGTATAAAACACTATTTATATTCAATGTCTCATTTCTCGGTTTATTTATTACTTACAATGTTTCAAGTATTACGCAGTTTTTCCCAATAACTCATAGTATATATCTCGTACTATTGGTTTACTATAAATATATACAGTATAAATATATCTGCGATTTGTAGTTGTCCTTGACTATAGCAATAGAAGTTAAGGGTTTCTGTCACCTCACTGTATTGCTTTAAGCTGATCTGCTGATATACAATGGCAAAGAATAATATTCACCCTACCCGTTATACAGCTATATTGTGGTTTGTACTTGAGAGTAATAAATTACAAATACATTAATACCGTTTCATTTATGGTTCAAAATTCTCTATATATGGATGGAGTACTCGTAACACATATTATAAAATTAGTCTTTATTCTATCTCCCTGCTTATCTACATGGTATCTCTAAAACTTATTTAATTTGAAACTAAAAATACTGCGTAAACTCCTAATACTATATGCAACATGAGTCCGATAATGGTGAATTTACCTGGGATTTGTCTTGTTTAGCTTTGTGCTAGTCAAGGTAAACTTTCAAAAGGATATCTCTAGAACTGGACAAGTTTTATACTCGAAAATTGCTGAAGCTTAATTTCTTATGGGATTTATCTAAGAGATTTTAAAGAACATGCAGAATGTAATGCAAAATCTAAAAAACGGATTGAGTATTGTAACAGAAAATTTAGTAAAATTAACGGAACACATAGTCTGCTATAATCCTACCTCGTTTAATTTATATAAAGCATTTGAAAAAGTGCCACTCATAAAACTAGTTTAATAACTTTAGTTATACTAAAAACAATATATTCTGTAAACCTATAGTATTGCGTTATATTAATATTTATACTATTATTAGTATATATTTATATAACTAGTATTTATTGTATTCTTTGGCACTGTTTGAAATTCGAATTTTTGGTTGTATAGTTTACTACTGCTAGCTTTAAATATTATTTTTATAAATTTTAAGAACCATTGAGATATTAGTCATTATTCTGATATCCCAGCTTAGTGTCAAATCAAATCATAGGTAATCTTCAGCACAGTTACAGTAACAATAAAAAATACATGCTATATGTAATTAGTACATTTTCGGTGTGTACCATTTAATGTATAAAATTGTAATAAATACAATACGTGTATATGTACTTGTAGGGACCTGAAACCACTGCCAATCCCTACTATAATATTTCCGTCCACAAACTACAATGCAGACGAGAAACCCCATAACTGTATTTGGCAGAAACCCAAAGCCCTCCTGTAAACAGCTCAAGTATTTAGTTACATGAACCGTGACGATACATCATGTGATAAATTAATGTAACCTTATATTATACTCTACAGAGAATATCTGATATTATACATAAAACTAGTTGCTTCTCTAATGGAGGTAATGGTTATTTCATAGCATAGTTTATTATTTAAAACCTTTAAAGTAGTATGCATGTTATCTTGTTAAAATCTTTGGGTATTGCTTAATCTGGAGATTTTTTTCATATATATGTATATTTAATCAAAATATAAGTGTCAGCAAGTATTTGTAATTTTTTATTCCTTTGTTACTATTATTTTTCAGTGAATCATAAACTAAAGAACAGTTTTCCGGTAATAGGTAATAATAGTTATACATATACTTAGAATATTTAAATACTAAGTAAAAATCACAGGGCTTCATTAATTTTTAGGGCTTTATATATTGCACGTAATGAAAGAAATGTTAAACAACAACTTAAATTATAATTGATGATAACTTTCAAGGAAATTTTATAAATTGAAATTAAAATGTCTATTATTACGTACATTAATAAAGTCATAAAGTTTAAAACAAATATATGTATACAAAATAAACTTAGTTTGTTTAAAACGTTAAAACTTTAATTAAAGCGTAATGAAAATGACGTTACTAAAAAAGTTACTCCTATTTCCATCCAGAGTTGTATTTACTGTCAGCGTTTCCCTATTGAATACACACAGAGGATTTTTGCATCTCTAAATATTACATCTCTAATATACTTCTTAATCAATTATTAACGTGAATTATCTTCTTTTAAATATTTTATGAACTATTATAAAACTATCTTTCGTTTACTGTTCACTGCTTAGAGTAACGTATGCTTTACTTACCTACGTATTTGAAACTTTACGTGTTAAATTAACTTTTAGATGACACATTTTTAAGTTGATTTACACTAAAATAATTGGTGCTTTGTTATTTTCTCATTGTAAGTGCTTTTTTCCACCCATAAATTAGATTTTTACGCTTTAATATAAAAACATAATTTCGTACTTTGAATCTTAAAAGACCAAAATGTAATATAAGCAATTTTAATAGGTGTTAATGACGAAAGAGTGAGCAAATGCAGTTTTCAATTTATATGCATACTGCTACATTATTACAATATTATAAAGTTATATTATATTATAATACGTTCGTATGATTGGGGGTATCCAGTTCAGTAAGAAGTGACAATTTCACGACAGAAGGATTTCTCCTAATGACAATGAATGTATTCAGGATAACTACAATAATGTCAGTATTGGAACATTAGTAGGTTGTGCAGCATGGGTAATGTGTCTAATGTGTATAAGATTTGTCATATACGTAGATAGTTTCAAAACTAAAACGAATAACAAAGATGAGGAAGTATTTTCAAACCTTCAATTACAAGGTGTAGCAAACTCTATACTCAAATTTATAATTTTGTTCTATATTCCAAAAGGAACTGAAAATTAGAGCCATTGTCTATATCTTTTCGTTTACCGTCCGTTTGTCTGTATGTATTTTTTTTTTATTTCGAAAACCAGTAAAGATTGAAAACTTAAATTTGGTGCAATATAGTCTAAAATTAAAAGAAAAATAAAATATCATATTATGATACAAGACAGCAGCGGATATTTGGAGGTTTTTAAGCTTATTACCAAACAAATGAATTATGGCAGTCCTAAAGGGAGCAAAAGTTGCTGAATCTGATAGATAAAACAATCTGTCAATACAAAATATACATGTAGAAGCTTTTATAAGTTGTTATGCATGGTTAATGATGCCGTAAATGTGTAAACAAGTACTTTGCCGCTCATCGTCACAGGTCATAGCTTACAACTACATTATTTCTTGGTTGATTTTCATATGTTATCTGTCATCATGTTTATAATTAAATTAAGCATATTTTATTGTTTTTATTAAAAATTTAACCGTCCGCAATCTTGAAACGTGATATCATAATAATATACTAGTTTTTCTCTATTTAAACCTTAAAAATATAACAACACCAAATTTAGTTTCTACATCTAAACTTTTATATCAAATAAATAATAAAAGCTAAAACACTAATATATTAAGATCAGAAACATATTAAAAGTAAAGGAAAAGAGATAAATCATTGGTTACACTTTGTTTTTAGCTCCTCTTTGACTATGGAAAAATCCATCCCAAAAATGTGTGTAGAAAGTTGTTTTACGCCCTATGTAAGTAAATTTTTAAGTTATTGAAGAAATAAAAATCCAATAAATTATGAAGTATATATATAGTTATTATGGATAATTTTAATCAGTGTAGAGCTTTACTGTAAATTGCTGTGCTTTGTGAAAGTCACAGCTATTAATACTTTACAGCTTGCATATTGCCAGAGGACCAAGGGTTAAGAGAGGCCGCCACTCATTTATTCCCAAAGGCGACCGTTTCCTTGGAATAATTAGCGCATGTTCTTTGAAGCATTCTTTTCTGAATGGTTATTTATGTCCTCTTTCAGTTTATTTACAAAATATAGAATTCTTCACGAAACATAAAACATAAGGAAGTTTTCCACATTGATATAATCACCTCGTGATTTAATGGGTTAACGTGCAGAGAGTTTCCTTTTACGAGCTCTCTGATTATTAATAAGTTTTTATTTAGTTTATATGGTGAACCTTGGCACTATTCCTGTAACCTAAAATTAAATTCGAATACATAGGCCGTGTTTTAAAAAGAAATTCAAAAACATTTCTTTTATTCTAAATATTAGATAACAATATTAGTTAGTTACTAGTTAAGAGATCACAATTAAGATCCTAATCATATTTTAATATGAGCATAGATAAATCATCGCTGATTTGGATGGATAATAATATTTACAGTGTTAATTAGTAAAAACTATGCTTATTGAATTTCAAAATAACATTTTGCATAGGCAGAATAATTTAATAACTCATGTCTGAGCGTCTACTTCACTGTTACAAACAAAAACATTCTCTACATTCCTAAGGGAAGCCGTACCCTTACTGTCCTAGATAGATTCAGATTGTTTCATTGAAACTTACAGATGCGGGTGTATTTTACTACAAGCTCAAATACTCATATCCAACTCAACACCGCAACTATTTTTTCATTCCTAATAATAACAAGTTCTAGTAACATAACAACTTTTAACTTATTACCTGTATATATGAATTAAGGTATTATTTAAAAGTCTGTGTCATGAAGTATCGGAGTAGTATTTTTTGTGTGTAGGTTCTGGTCACCTACCCTCTGTTACCCTTGAAGAGTTTAAATCACACGACTTGTCGTGTAAAACAATCTTCACTGATACAGAATTTCAAGTATGTGGTCACTTCGTTCTCGATATGTACTGCTAGTCAATGATACAAACAAGAATCCATTATTTTATATGTTTCGATTATGGCTCCAGGACTCAAGGAGGTTGGAGTAAACTTTCTGGAGGTTGTAATTTGATTCAGTCGCTAATTAATAGTAGTCTGTAATTTTTTTAATGCAATTTAATATGTATATGGATATGTCAGCCCTTTTATTTTTCACGAAATCACTTACGGAGCCGAGGGTAAATGCTAATACTTTTACACAAAAAAGATTTAAAAAACTAAAGTAAATTTGTGTTTTTAACATATAAGCTTGTACAACGTAGGAGTACGTAAAACTACGAGTCGTGGAACAGTCTTCATGGAGAGTACAAAATTTCAAGCATACATAGTTGGCAAATTCGTTCTCTACATGTCGTAAGAATCAGTAGTAAATAAAAGATATGTTTTACCCCTCCCCCCTCATTCTAGAGATTAATTGCTATTATGTCTGCCATCTGAGTAAAGGGTTTAATTAACTTGCACCATAATAAATAACACCTCTGTCTATGCAGGAATAAAATTTAACTCTTGTACAGACAAAGTTTAAATTCCATGCAAAGTTTAATTTCCGGATATGAAACTTTTCTTGAGAATTCTTACACTTACATGTTTATTGATTCTTGTCTCACAGCAGTATATAAATAATAAAAATCTTTTTTCTCTATGCTGGTTTGATATTTACTATCAAAGAATATGGTGTTACCTATATAAATATTTAGTTAATGGAAAATTGTAAGCCCGTAGGTCATTTAGTCATATAGACATTCAGGCAGACAAAAATTACAATTTACAGTCCCTGGAGAAATAAGCTTTGATAAAACTCAGCACATTAGTATTAATATAGTTATAACATTCAATACTATAGAGAGTTTTATCATTGCTATAAATTCATTTTTCTCTTTGCCAATAATATGTTTAATTGTACTTGACAGAATCTCTTAAGAGTCGTTTTAGGTAAATAACAAAATATCATGAAAACACATAAACGTACATTAAAACACAAATTTTTGGCACCTTATTTCTTGTAAGATACGATAATTTTCAATCGAGTAGCACATTGCTTATTATATGTATTTTTATGCTGTAAATAACTGTACTAACATAACACTTTTACTATTTATAATACAATGCAATTTAAAAATAATTAACGCAAAATAATATATCCACCGTTATTTGTTTATTGACACATCGGCTAAAACCCAAACCATTTGCACTACTGCCACTTGATACTAACCGTGCAAATATTAATATATATATATATATATATATATATATATATATACCGTATATATATTTATACATTAAATTGTATAAATGCCAATAGCCTTATTTAATTTCAATAAACACTGAATCGCAAAAAGCACTTGCTCCGCCGGGAGTCGAACCCGGATCTCTCACTTGCCGGGATGAATGTGCTACCATTACACCACAGAGCGCTTACTTTTTCCGATTCAATTATTTTGTATTTGGCCGTATCTGTCACATATGCGTTTAAATAAGCAAACTAACATGTATATAGTGGTTAATTTTTCAAACCAATAAGTATACCTTATTAGCTGAGCGTTAGTAAATACAATCACTAGAGATGCTAATAAAATATAATTTCCGACAGACTGTCCACACGATATCCATACTTGGCTTAGCTTTGACGAAGCCTGGAAATCCAGAAAACTTTTATTTTCAGTTTGTCTGTCAATATGTCTGTGTGAATACGATATCTTGAAAACGAACCGAAATATATTTTTAAAACTGTTTATTAATACGAGAGGAACACTGAGTTTGAAAATAGTGCATGTCACTCTAATAGATTTATATGAGTGTTAGCGAATATTTGTGCATTCATATTAAGAGTACCCCCCCCCCCCCCCACCCCCCCCCCCCCCCACCCCCCCCCCCCCCCACCCCCCCCCCCCCCCACCCCCCCCCCCCCCCACCCCCCCCCCCCCCCACCACGTGTGTCTTATATCCCAACCAGGACAAAACTACTTATTTCGGAAGCTAGGGGTCAGCCAGGCATCCGTCTTCACGCTTCTGATGAAGGATCGCATGTACATGAGTGGTGACTGCATTCCAGGCGTCCTCATTCTGCAGCATCATCTCCACATTTGTCTCTGCCGTAACATCACCAACTGTGGTGGCGAGCGTTCGCCTGGCCTCGGTGAAGCGCCCGCAAGCGAAGAAGGTGCGATGAACATCATCATCTTCCTCCGTGCAGTAAGCACACCGAGGCGACCTGACTTTTCCCATCCTGTAGAGGTACTTCCTAAAGTAACCGTGCCCCGTCAGGAACTGACACAGGTAGAAATCTATCTCCCCGTGGCCACGATCTATCCAGGATTGAAGCTCTCGAATGAGACGGAAGGTCCAGCGACCGTCCGATCCTTCCGTCCACCTCCGCTGCCAAACCTGCAGAGTCTCCGCCCTGGCAGAAGCCAAGACATCCTCTCTACCCCGCTCGGCAGCCTCCCGGAAGACGGTCTGTCTCTCGATGGCCAGTAGGTCAATAGTAATCACCACAGCCACGACCGCCACGGCCGAACCGGAAACGGTGCGATAGGCGCAGGCGACCCTAAGTGCTGCTCTTCTCTGTACCGATAACAGCTTTTGACTGTATCGCCTTATCCTCATGACACCCGCCCAAACCTCTGCGCCATACAGAAGGGTTGAGTTTACAGGAGACATGAGGAGGCGTCTCTTACTTGACCTAGGGCTTCCTACGTTAGCCATCAGCCTGCCGAGAGACATAACCACCTTAGAGGCTTTGTCACACACCGCCTGAATGTGCTCCCAATACCGAAGACGGCAGTCGAGTAACACACCCAGGTACTTTGCCGCAGTCCTTGTCCGAACCTCGACACTCCCAACATTCATAGAGATCAGAGTGGAGATTCTCCGTCGAGTGAGCATAACGATTTCGGTCTTGGCGACCGCCAGCTCAAGTCCATGGCTCGTCATCCAGGCATTGACCCGAATCATTACCTGATTAAGGCGTAACTGTGCCAAGTCCGGAGTCCTCGTCGTGATGACTGCAGCCACGTCATCAGCATAACCCACGAGGTAGACGTCGTGGGGCATCTCGAGGCGAAGCAAACCATCGTATGAAACATTCCATAGGTCTGGGCCGAGAATAGACCCTTGAGCCGCACCGGCAGTGACCTCTTTTGTTCTCCTTCCGTCTTTGGTTTCATACAACAGCCGACGGTTCTTCAGGTAGTCCTGCACAATGACCAGGAGATAGTCGGGACGCTGAAGTCCCGCTGCAACGCCTCTAGCATGTCCTCCCACCGAGCAGATTTAAACGCGTTCTTTACGTCAAGGGTAACCAAAAGCAAAATCGGCCGAGCCTGGTGACAAGCCGTATCGGCTTGCTGGACGGCACTGATCACCTCTGTAATGGCGTTCAGAGTTGAGTGTCGCTTTCGAAAGCCGTGCTGCCGGGGAGAGAGATCTCCGGCGGCTTCGATGGACGACTGCAACCTGGGTTTCAGCAACCTTTCATAGAGTTTCCTCCCCGCGGTGTCAAGCATACAAAGTGGCCTGTATGCCGACGGGGAGTTCGGACCACCTTTGCCTTTGCTGATCAGCGCCAACCTAGCAACCTTCCAGCGCGACGGGAACACACCCGCTACCAAACATGCATTAAACATATTCAGCAGCAAGAGTGGATAACTCGCCGCCACAATCTTCAAAACCTCAGATGGAATGCCATCAGGTCCTGGAGTCTTCTTGTTGCGTATGGTAGACACCGCCGCTACAAGCTCCTGCTCCGTAAAAATGGGAACGTCTGGAACCGGTCACGCTACTCTCTCCTCCCGCCTTACAGGGTGACTTGGGAAGAGAGCTTCCACGATCGTCGAAATCATTCCAGCAGGCATTTCCGTGCTGTTCCCTATTCCTCCGAGCTTTTTTGTCACAAGTTTGTATCCTCTTCCCCAAGGGTCCGAGTCCACCTCCTGGCAGAGCTCACGCCAGCATCGTGCTTTGCTCAAACGAATTGCTGCACTCAGAGCTGTCTTAGCAGCCTTGTGCTCTGCCGACCTAGTTATAGCTTCAGGCCGGTTTCGAGCTCGCTGCGCTCTACGTCTGCACATTAGCGCAGTTCTCCTGAGCTCGCCGATTTCGTCCGTCCACCAGAAGGCTTGGCGACGGCCCCGGTAAAGTAGTTTCCGAGGCATTGACGAATTGCAAGCGTTTTCTATCAGTTTCATGGAAGAGTCGATATAAGCCTCAACCTCAGCTGTTTCAGTGGACTCGGGAAACCCCGGAAAAACCAGCCTAGATACTACGATCTAGCTGCTCGACGAGTTTTCCCCTGTCCAGCTTAGCCAGATTCCAGCCAAGAGTGTTTCGAGTATTCGCTCGCCGCGGCAGCCGATTATCGATAAGATGGAAAGCGATGAACTCGTGGTCACTAGCAGTGTAGACGTCCACCACTCGCCATTCCGCTACTAAAGGAAACAAATCGGCCGATACCATCGTAAATTATTAACATAAGGAACACATTATTTGAATGACTACTTTTTTCAAAAGTCTTAGGATTTATTTACGGCGTTTATGGTTTCCATTTTTAGGTATTTAGTAACATTAAATACATCGTATAGAGGGTACATGAGAAAGACGCCAACTAGGGTTAAACGCCAAAGAGAACATGTTTCACGGTACTGTTATGAACATAAATTCTCCCAAGATATGAGCTGTAATCAACGAATATAACGTCATAAATAATGTACGACTGTATAGCAAGCATAAGTCTTAAAATTAGATTGTCAAGTTCCTTACGTGGTTACCACAAATAATACTATAAAAAACTGAAAACAAACTTCAATTGGTTTTTAACATCATAGTCCTATAGTTTACGTCGTTTTTTATATAAAAATAAAACTCAAATAAACTAGATCAGGAAAACAAAAGTAAACAAGAAAACTGCAATGTAACACAATTAAATGCTTTTATCTCACACGCAACATCCAATAAAAATGTTTCCTCAGGCACCTTTCTAAGAATGTGGAGATACTCAACCAACAGTGTGATTGCAGATTATTAAGTAACTTTCCTCGTTCTTCCCTTTAAGGCAGTCGTGGAATGACAAGTACTTTATCATTTGATGAATGTATAAAAAAAATAATGTACATGTTTGTTAGTTATGCAATGTGTGTTTATATATACTCGTATATCGATCAATAAAAACCACAAAAAAATATTTTTGGATAATAATAATAATAATACAGACGTAGAAGGACCGTGATTGGATTTTTGTGCATCTACTAAACCATCCCAAGTGGTTCTATGTGAAACTTTACCTTTTGTCACACTTCCAGATTGACCTTCTGTTGGAAGTCTAAGGGATGCAGTAACTTCTATAGACGATTTCTTCTAATGATTTTAGATATCATTATTTGTTCGCTTAACAATCTTCATTGAAGTTAGATGAAACATTTCAAGCCTTCAGTTAATTTAATTGTTGAGATGTTTTGCGAAAATAGAACAAAAATATTCCGGAATAAAAGTTGAATATCCAACTATCAGAATATATTCCTGCTCATTTCCGTGATATAGTGAGGACACAGACTTACTGATTTACATAAATTAAACTTTTCAGCCCCTCAAAAACAGGATTCGCTGGAACACAGTTAGAAATCAAAGAACATAAAATTAAAAACCATGTTTTATATTTACCAAGATTATTATGTTGTATTAAAGCATTAAGGTAATTTAAAATTCTGTTGTAGTGCTAATGTAGTGAAAAGTGTTGGAGTGGAAGGACGAGAGAACTAATTAAAGTTGAAGCCAGGAGCATTGTAACGATGGGTAAAGAGACCTCCCAACAATTCCTTCATAATTTTCCTTAGATTTTTCGTTGAAAATAATGTTATAAATAAACTTAAAATGTTTAAAGGAGACAGAAAATACATTAGAAGTGTTTATGATTTTATTGATTTGGTGTCATTGAGTTAGTTTCAGTGACACCATATAATTCGAGGTATCCTACCATTTGCAATGACTATCTTTGAAGATCTATCCTTCTGTCTATCCTTGAAAAAATTGTATATATCCTAATGCTTTAAACAATGATAATACAAAGCTAAATTTATTAAACCGTGAGCAGTACATGGAATCACATAATTACTGTGCATGTACGAATATTTAAAATAGAAAGTATTTCATTTCCTCATTATTAGGATTTATGACGTGTATAACTTCAAAAATTTTATGAATATATAGGCCATCAGCACTTTCAAAATCTTGTATTTTACCATCTCCTTACATTTACTTGAAAAGTTAAGATATATAGCACCTGGTAGGCTCATCAGTGGAATGGACCGTATAAAAAATCTGGTTATCTTTTGTATTGCATTTTATATTAAGGAATATAGTTTAGCTAATGGTATACAACAATACATGGAATACATCTCCGTAGATACTGAGTAATTTACTATAACATTCCTTTTAAAATACCTATGCCTTCCATTCATACGCAGATTTACTGATATTTTTTTTGTTACCACCCGATACTTTGGTGAAGAATAAATTATATTGTACTAGGATTTCTGGTTCGAGTGAATTATATTTCCGACGCCAATGTTGAGCTTGTCTTCTTCCCACGATAAATAAAATATGCAAAAAGTGTATATTTGTATGCAAAAATAGTCATTATAGTTTACTTCGATATTATTATTTTGTTTTGTTTTGTTGTTTGTTTGTTGTTGTTATTTTGTTTGTTGTTTTCTTTGTTGGTGTTTTGTTTGTTTTTATTATTTTTTTTTTTGTTCTGTCATGGCATATCAAAGAATCCTACTTCTGTCAAAAAATAACTAAGACGAGCTTATATCAGACTAAATATTTAGTGAAAGTTAGATAGTAAGATTGTATTTTACATTCAATACTTAATATTTCCGAATAATGTACGGTTAAAACTAACTTAACAATGACACTACGAGTTTGCTTCTTTATAAACTGGAAAATATTGTTAATAATTTAGAAAATTTAGAGCTATAATTGATACATTAGTTCAAAAGAACAGTCCGGCAAACTTTTATCTAGCATGCTTCTAGCTGACTGCTTCAAACGTGCCGGTGTCTGAACAAAGTATATTGTAGAATATTTTGTAAGGTAGATGAGTACTTACCTAATCGCTAAAATCTAAAAAGGCGTTTAAAATTCCTTATACATCCTCACTCACTATAAATGTAAACAAATAAAAAATATTAGAAACATTTTACACATAATAGTTTATTATATATGCTCTTTTAAATAATATCTCACAACTTTGGAGACCAAGATAGGATTTTCACTACTTTGAATACCAGGGGGCGTAGCCTGAACTGATTTACGAAATAATAGTAGGCCTATATTCATCCTATATATGAAATAAGCTAAACTTATTTTTATTTTATATTTCTTGCCATATTAACAGCAAAATCTTTTTAGTATGACAATTTTAATTTGACGCCACAAAAGATCTAGATTGAAATCATTTACGTTATAAAAATAGTAGTAGAGTGATGATCGCTTACATAGTAAACTTAATTCGTTTCATCTACTCAGAGAACTTTTGATCGCCGGATCAGGCTATAACGTAGCTATGATGCGGGATGTTGTGTTCAACTCCTGTTCACCTTCCTGTTAATGCAACGTCTGAATTACAATGCTGTTACAGACTTGCAGACGCTGCACTAAGTGGAAGATAAGCTGGAGCTAAACCTAACATTCACAGTGAATGAAACTTTCTTCCAGTAGCTTCGTTATATTTACAAAACTCAATTGCTCTTCCGTACTTAGAGATCGTGTCCAAAACATCGTACTGCACTCAAATACGCAGCTGGTGAAATAATATTAGAATATCTCTTCTCCTAGATGACACGGAATTCTTTAGCCTAGGTATTTCTGATATCGAAACAGTGTAAAAATTTCTTTTGAGTTTCATCGTAGCAGACATATTTTATCTCTTCAGACGAATATTTCACTGCACTAAGAGGAAGGCGAACTAGAGCTAAACACAACATTCTTTTGGGATCAGGTTGCTTCACATATCAAGGCTGTTTCATATACATGTGAACGGTGCAGACTGAATCGTAGGATTTTTACTATGATATCCAAAATAGAATAAAATGAGAGCTAATTTATACATTCAAAATATATAATTATATCTAACGTAATCTTTTCATATAACTAATAGAACATATTATTTATTGTTAAAAATTAATATTTATCTTGTATAAAGTATTTTATTGTTGCGATAATCTCATTAAAATTTTAACTTTTAATTAGTAGAGTACGTTTTAAAATCTTGATTAAGGATTTTTAACATTATTTAAAAGTAAATTAATCAAAGCAATAATTCTGCAATATTAAAGTAAGTAATGCAGTCCTCGAAATTTAAAATATAAAAAGTATTTATTAGTCTATCAAATTACTTGGATTTTTGCAACAAGAAGCACTTAAGCAAATCCTTCTTTATTCGACTACTTATCGCTAAAATGTTATTATGAGAAGAAATTGTAACACTAATATTCTTTGATGAAACTACCGTTATATAGTGAGCACTTTGAACGTCTTGCTAGATGAAAATAATACGTGTAATAATAAATTTAAGTTATAAATATGAGTTTATTATCAATTTAAAATTATCGCGTATAAGATATACAATATCAGTTAAAAGTTATAATATTCGCCTAATACATTTTTATGATCCACTGATAATGATATTGTTTTCTCTGGTCAAATATGAACTAAATAAAACTTTGGTCTAGGGCTAAACTTTCCTTTATAAAGTGTGTTTAAGTTTGTATCAAAATCAGCAACCATTATATAATTATATTGTTGGAAATGGTGCAATTAGTTTAATTAATCAACACAAGTATGTGATGAAGAAAAGTAATCGTGGTGACAGGAAACACAGACACTTTACTGTAAACGGACACTCTTCCTTTGATACTTTTTACTGCACGTCAAGTGTAGTGTGTCAGGGTATGTAGTCAATCACATTCAAGCAGGAAACTTACGAATATTCAAGGCAATGCATTCGAGCAATATCAAAACAACTAAATGATTAGTTAGGTAATTAACCATAAACCTATGTAGTAACACACATATCATAAATTTGTTATTAAATATTGTATTAGTTAAAACCGTACATGGCAAGACAAACTACGTCAATAGTATATGCATTAGATGCTTTAAATTCGTTACTGAAACAATTTGGAGTATAATTAAGATATTGAATTTATCTTTGCTGTCTACATCACTACTGATGAAGAACCTTTCTAAAATTTAAATTGTAAACTAAGCTTTCTGCATTTTAACGAATTTTGACTGTAAGATAAAACAGCTGTTTATCGTCAGTTAAATTTAAGTTATGAAGGGTTTATCTTATTTCTAATGAATAAACAAGATTTATTCATACTATAGACTACTTCGTCACAGTCAGCGATTACACAACACATACGTGGAAAAGTATACAAGAAATGCTCTTCCCATGCCACAGGTCTTTAATAAAGTTAAAACCGTATTAAAAACAATCAATTTGTTTTACAGCAAGTTTTTTGAACACCTCTATAACGTTTTACTTCCAAGTATCTCCATCAGGTAGCGCGCCCACTCGCCTGCTGATCACCGAAAAAAAAAACTAGTTGCTTATATCCCCGTCAGCGTGTACCAGCTAAAAGAATTCCACCTTAGACAACTTATGTCTGCCAACTGATCACGAAAAAATACTAGTTAGAGATATCCCCGTCTGCATTCCAGCTAATTCTAAAATCTCACATCTAGTTCAAGATTAATCTGCCAGGCAGCAACCCTAAGAAGAAACCTATTTTCAGATCTCTCTGCCAGGCAGTACTGTGTTGAAAATATACAAAGGCCGGCCGTCAGCTTCTTGCGCACACCCCACAACTGTCTAGGCGGTCTAGTGGACAAAGCGTCGAACTCGCAAGAACAAGGTCATGAGTTCATATCCCGATGAACGCTAACTCTTTTATCCTCGTGTCCGGCCGCCGTCTTAATTATACAGAAACCACATGGGGGCCACCATCTTGGATTTAATTCCTACCTTAATGAAGAAAGCTATGAATGATTTCACTTAAAGTACTCGATACGGTGGGATTCCTTGGCATTTTGAAAAGGCAATTTTTAATCGCTTAAGGAAAACAGAAATAAACACTAACATGTTTCAAAAAAAAATCTTCATTGATTACATTCCGAAAAACCATAATATTCTACAACGCAATACCACATGAAGTATTATTTTGAAATGTTGCATGGACTTATTAAGGATTTCCCCTTACATCGGATGTAGATAAGGTTACCCTCTAGAACCGTAATAGGCTTCTCAGTTCTCTGAATGTATATTTTTAATTTGGACAAAAAGAAAAACATATCTATGGCAAAGGAAATATCCTAGATCTGAAGTAAATTACAAGAAAAGGAAGTAGACATTTTGAACGAATTAGATTCCAGAGAGCAACATACGTAGGGTCGGGTATTAAGGCAAACTTAACTGTGACACCGAAACTGAATTTAAACGAACAGAAAAGTACACACCTTTTTCAAATAGGATTCTCAGTAATATGTATGTATATTTGTTTTCTTCATCGAATACAACAGGGCAAACCCTAGAACGGGATTGGAAATATCTTAGACAGGAATTCGAAACTTTTAACCGGGATATGTTTTCTACATCTATGTATTTTCTTAATTATTCATTATTGTATTCATCGAATTGTAATAAGCGACAATATACTGGTTTAATGTCAATAAAACAATGATCACAAAAGTACTCACTCCGCCGGGACAAATACCCGAATATTTCACTTTCTGGGTAAGAATGATATTACTACACCACAATGACCTTACTTTTGACGATTTAAATATTTTGTATTTGAGCAACACTAGAGACAATAAAAAGTTTATTTTTCTATATTTATCACCAAATCCAATGTGTCAAATATACACATTATTGATGTGAGTGTGGCTGATTTAGTGGAAAAAGGTAAGCAATGGAAATGATTTGATCAGAACCACATAACAAGGACTTTAGATATGGTAAGGAAAATAAAATCCCAGCTTGACACGCCAATAACCTAAATCATTTATCAACAAAGTGCTTAAAATAATATTGATAACTTGTCTGTTTTATGATATAATATTATTTAAACTCCTAAAAAGTACTCTTTAATATATCTAATTATTACCATGTGTTCCTACATAACATGAAATGTTTACAAACAATAATCTCAATTTCTTAAACAAAAATGCGCTTATGCTTGTTTGAGATGCACACTATTAAATTCCCAGAAAGTGAATGAGCGTAAATATAACCTAATATATTCTTAAGTATTGCTTATTTAATAAAATATGTCGGAACTTCATCATACTTGGTTTTAAATGGGAAGTCAAAAGTATAACTATTAATCAGTTTACAATACATAAACACAAATGATGCGGAATTTCATTATATTTGAAGAAATATTTAATAAATGCATGCATTTTTTTATGTTTGTAACTTACAACATACAATGACCTATAATTATTTCTGGATAGTACGTAGTATTTTAGAAGTACCACTTCTGCCTAAATAGTTTTTATGGACAACTCACTTTTTAATTTATTGTATATGGATAAAACATCTTGCAGGATGTAAGCTAATAGGTGATGCATGTTTTAGATTATAGCGTTTCAACATTTCCTCATAGCCAAAGGCACATCGGTGTTATTCATTCCTGTCGGTATTCAAATTACTTATGTTATTTGTCATCGGTTGTTTGATAATAATGCGATTATTGATATTCATAAATCCTTAAAAGTTTAGAAGGTATTTACATAGTGTGACTTTTTCTAGCGGTATAAGATAACGTTGTGTACGACGTGCATTATTACCGATGGATAAATTAAAAGAAAACAGAAGCTGTAAAACTTTTCATTGCATAATACCTACAAGGTTCTTTGAGCTATTGGAGTTACAGGATATTCAGGATAAGTAAGGTTGGGGTAGGGGTCGCCTCCAGACGAGATCCCATGAGGAGGGATAGCAGGTCATGTCATGTCTCAGTCATGTTATCTTCAAAGAAGGGAATGCCAGCTCTGTTCCTATCTCTCTAGTCAAAGCGTGCAGAGGAAACTACTCTCTCAACTTCAGCCTAGCTACAGCCTTTTACACTAAGGGAAGCTACCTATTCCAATAGTCATCCTCCGCAGTATACTGAACCTATCCGATCACCTCCGACCTTAATATCTTGAATTATGCAATTAGTGATGTAGCGCTCCTAAACATACATTATATATGTTGTATATAGGGCTCCCCATATATAAATAACACAGCGGTGATTATCTACCCAATGTACGTTCCATCTGAAGTTATAAAAATGTAATATTAAACAGTCATGAGCTATAACAAAGCATTACTATTGAACATTTTTTCATAAAAGTTTTTCGTTTTAAAAATTGTTGATGATAACGAGTTTCCTTTCTTTACCATTTATAGAAGACTAGCACATATCCACAGCTTTGTCCGCAATTTCTATGCTAAATTCTGTGTATGTTTTGAATAGCTCACACGATTTCAATAACACATGAACTATTTTAGTTCCATGTAGCAGGACTCCAAAGTCGAAGTTCATAGTTTTTTTAGTGAAATCACGTATGAGGAAATATGATATGATATTTAAAAATACAATTAGTCATGTATAATGCATAAGGTACCCATTTTAGAGTTTTCATGATTAAGAAGATCAGAAGTTAAGCAAAAGTTTGAGTAATTCTTATTTCACATTTTGCACTTCTAGTTGAAATTAATTATGTTTTAATACGCAAAATTGGAGTTTGCTATTTTCCCCCTAGTTTTATATATAAATTTATAATGAGATTAGATTCAATACAGTATACTTTTCTAAATTGTATGAATATAGATATTGTTTTCGAAAGTTCAAAACTAAAATTATCATCAATAATACTAACACATTTTCATTACTTCCATTATAATAGTTGTCATCCATATTTAAAGATACATGATACGATAAAGATCTTGCTTCTCAATCCACGTTCGCTATATCATACCATTCCTGGGTCCAGTTTATGAATTACATCAGTATTTATATTCATATTCTGTATCGTCTACCTCATCATTAACATTGAAATTTCAATTTATTCAAACATTTTAATAGCTTATATCATTGAAGACTAATAATTGCATGTTAATTTTTTTAAACATGATGTACGTATAGCAGGTCATTGGCATTAAATTCGTACGACTTAAATAATATAGTACCTAATAAAAAGTACAAAATTATCCACACATGTTCGCACTAACAAACATTATACATTATTGTTGCCAATTTATAAATTCAGTTACAGATTATTACGCCTTATAAATAGAGTGGTATATAGCCTTTAATATACTAGCTTTTTCAGCCAATTTGGCAGTGAATTGCAGAACTTCAATGATGAATAATATGTTTACTGTTAATATAATACGATTCCTACAAGTTAATTATTGTTAATTAGGTTAATACACTTTAAATATATGAAGCCTACTCTATTATGTCAGTTATATAATTTAAGTTAAAGCTATAGATAAACAAATTAGTTTATCAGGAATGGATAATAAATAACAATAAATAAACTGCTTATCGTGTAAAATAAATATTTATTCTCACATACTGCAGGTTACTAGTTGCATGAGTATTAATATTATTTTAGTTTTAATATTTTTAATACCCGTTGTTATATTTTTGTTCAATATTAAATCAGTATCCTTGAGTTGTAAGTTCTATTTACACTTTTTTTTATAATACATTTATAACTTTGCATCTATAATATGTACTGACCCAGAGAAAATATACTGATATAAAATATGTTATTTACGTATTGTCGTCCCAAAAATCTGTAATTACTAGTCTTCCAGTGGCTGCAGTTTAAATATTGAGTACTAAAATATATACCTTTTGGTAATGTATGTATTGTGTATGCATATGTGTAAGGCAAACTTTAGCAACGAGTATCTTTCAGAGTATAACGCATCGTATATGGGTGCCTTTGCACAAAGATAAGGTTTCGCCGACATCCGCCCTAGCTGATAATATCCTCTCTTAGGTTTTGAGAACATTCTTTCCTCTATTCCTCTCTTTTATAAAAAATATGCAATGTGTTATACAAGGCTTAAAATAATATTAAGTATAAAATCATGTAAAAATGTTAACAGACCGATAATTTATTTGCTTACATAATTCTTTTCTTTTAAACCAATTTAATAAAATTTTAAGAAAAAGACTCATCATCATTTATTATGAAACGTGTATACTGTATAGCATTTAATGTACAGGCCTATTTATTAAGTCGTCCACCATATATTAAGAGTACTAATCACCTTAAACTTATAGATAGCAATTACCTGGGCGTTCACACACAATTTCCTATTGAGTAATTGGGAAATCATTTTCATATCCTTTGAAATATAACCCAACTTACTACTTCCCCAACTTTTTACTTATTAGGTAATAAGTGATGTCCACAAGAAGATATTCTAACATCTTGATCTATTTTAATAAAATATATTTTAATTATATTAGTATTTTGAGACCCTAATAGCCTAATTTCGGAGAGTGGAACAGTTTTTTATAAATAGAAATTAGATACATACAATTTCACTGAAAAATTCAACGACATTTAATTGATATATCAATTGATTTCCATAACAATATCTATAAACTTAATGCAGTACACTGTATGCTCGTGTTTTCTTATCTCTGTTTGATATATTGTCCCAATAACCCACTGCCCCCTCAAATATTTTGCTATAAAAATTGCACTTTTTGACTTGTGCATAGCTTTTGGGGATTCAAGTAATACTAACGGAAAACATCCAAAATACAGTCATCCAAACATCATTCAATCCCAAACCAATGAATTTACAACATTGATATGATTATAAAATAATTTCAATTAATTTAAATAAACAACTAATATATTTAGTATAATGACTTTAATTATTTTGCGTTTGAGCAATTTAAGATTTAAATAACCTAATTAATTCAATTACATTAAACCTGATACTCAACTAATAAGAAGAATTTAATATTCATCTTTAGTAAAATTTGCGCTGTAAAAATGTTGTAATTTAACTCTCTAGATCTATATAGAAGGTATAGAGGAAAGAATTTAATTTAATGTGACTTTAAGGTAAGTTATTATTGGTTCTTATGTATTTTTAAGTTCATTCAAGAAGTTTTTATTTTTGTTCATTTTAAAATCTTTTATACTTAGAACGCGATACTGAGAAAATAAATTTATATAAAAGTTGGAGAACCTTAAAAGCAATACTTATCGTTTGAAGCGGACTTAAATCAATAAATTAACCAAACATTTTAACATATTTCAAATATAAATCAGGGTAAGTATTTACCCAATACTGACAAATGTAACAACAACACGAAACAAAATGTAGAGTAAATTTAATCTAACATTTAATACTGTGAATATACTCACGGTAATGCAAGACTTTGAAATTTTAGGTATAAAATATAAACGTAAAACGTTATCTTCTTAAGTAGCGAGATACTATCTAATTCAATTGTATAATATACCCTTTCTTTTGAAACACAAAACACTGTGCCCTCCATAAAATACTGGTTGTATTTATCATTGTGTAACCGTGACGTGTATAAAATCATATTAAATTCCATCAAGTCCTCTTGTAATATTCGCGACCCAGGAAAAACTCTCGGCTTCCCGTCCGCTCTAAACAAGAGAATACTGGAATAAGCAGCTTTCGGTGACCGAGTTATATTGTGTCTTCTCGCTGACGGAGATCCTAATACTGTAACCTTAATACTTTATTCAGTAATGAGATCACAAATTTAATCTTAACTCTCGAGAAAAAAATATTAACATTTAAATGCGACAAACTTACCAAGAAGCTTGCATTTGTGTATTATATAAATCATATATCAATATATTAGTTTTGATTAGATTATTAATCAGTTTAATTTAATATGTAAAACTGTAATGAAATTACTTCAGTTTTTTTCTATAGCTTAAAACAAAATAGCTACAAAAATCCCCAACCACCAGAGATAATAAAAGTGAGAGATGACTCAGAAAGAGAATACTTTGATTGAGGCCTCAAGTGTAATAGAAAGTTATAAAAATAATGAATTTGTACAGAAACTACTACTAAGATTACTGTTAAGATGTGTCTTTTCATTTGAAAGTTAATAGTAATGCCTTCCTTGAAGAATCAGAAGTATCCGATATACGGTGCTCCCGTAGGTCTTATAGTTCCAATTCCAACAATTCAGACATTAAAATCGTCAGTGCACAAATTGTCAAACCACCAGAGATTATAGAAGTGAAAGTTGACTCAGAAAGAGAATAGTATGAGTGAGGCTCAACTTTAATAGAAACTTAAAAAGAATAACATTTTGTAATAAGAATCAACTACTAAGAAGATTACAAGTCTTTTCATGTGATAATTAATGTTAATGCTTTTCTTAAAGAATCAGATGTCTCCAATTTGAGTTGTTCCCGTAGGTCTTATAGTTCCAACTCCTACAAATCAGAAATTGAAATTGTCAGTACACCAATTGCCAAACTACCAGAGATTATAGAAGTGAAAGATGACTAAAGTACCCCAATGAGACGACATATATCATTGCAATCCCAAAGTCCCCTTTATTATCTTTTAACAGTTAAAAATAACAAACTCAATTTACATCCTATATATTTAAATCTGAGTTAATTACACTAAGGGGGCTTAATTTAGGGTAAAATCTTTGACCTGTACAACTCTCTGAAGAAGCATTTCCGGACCCTTATTTATATGCATTCTTTCATTATTTGAATGAGAGAAATAAGACTGTACATTATGGAAAATTCCTTCTGAAACACCATATATACATACATATATATTATATAATTTAATAATCTTTTAATCCCAAAAAATTACAAGGTGCCCCAGAACTTTCTACTAACCTTTGTGCATGTTATGTCTGAACTAAATACAAAACAACGTATAATATTTAAATTTTCTAAAACTCAATAATTATCCGTGTAGCCCCCATTTACTGGTATTACTATTTAGATCAAGTTATAGCTTTTGTAGATTATAAACATTTTAATTTTTTTTTGTTTTAAGCAAAGTAACCTAAATTCTGCAATAGGTAATGATATTATGATCAGATATAATTTAAGTTTAAACAACTACAATTATAAGCTGACTGATGTGGCTCACAAAAAGTGCTGTCACATTATAACAGTGGACATTGTTTATTAATTGGTTTTAAAAGGGCATTATCTTACTTCTTTATCAACCTATTGTCTTGAACTTAATATCCTTCTATTTTAATTTAACTGTCCAAGCAAAATGTAGTAAACGTGATTATTTTCGTTTTAAGACTAACGTTCCTAATACTATTAAGAAGCGGATATTTTGAAGAAATAGTTTAAAATCATTTAAATGTTTCATTTTATTAGGCTTTTAGGTAGTAATTGAGTACTCAAAATTTCAACAAGTTACACAATCTGTTTCTCAAATTTAAAATAATAAATTCAAAAAAGCAAAATATGATTACTCAAATAGTTATTGCGTTGTTGAAAGTTTGATAAATTATGTTGATTCCTCGTTAGTCAAGGAACCAACATATTGGTAGGTAAAGAGTTCTGGAACAACTTGTATATTAACCTTTAAAATTGAACCCATGTGGTTAAACTATCCGTTTAAAACACACTACGGTATAATCATCTACTAAATCAACAATTGTCTCCGAATTGTCCCATTTGGGGGCCTGAAGGTATATCAACCTGTGAACAAAAATTGTATTGTTTAAACACTACAATTATAAGCTGACTGATGTGGCTCACAAAAAGTGCTGTCACATTATAACAGTGGACATTGTTTATTAATTGGTTTTCAAAGGTCATTATCTTACTTCTTTATCTATCTATTGTCTTGAACTTAATATACTTCTATTTTAATTAAACTGTCCTACCAAAATGTAATAAATGTGACTTTTATATCGTCTTTAAGATAAACGTCCCTAATACTATTAGGAAGCGGATATTTTGAACATATAGTTTAAATACTCGGGTAGTTATTGAGTAGTCGAAAGTTTGATCAAATATGTTGGTTTCTCATAGGTCAAGGAACCAAAATATTTGTACAGTTCTGGAACAACTTGTATATTACCCTTAAAATTGAATCCATGTGGTTAAACTATCTGTTTAAAACACACTACGGTATAATAATCTTCTAAATTAACAATTGTCTCCGAATTATCCCCTTTAGGAGCCTGAAGGTATATCCACCTGTGAACAAAAAGCTATCATAAACTATACCCTTAGAAATTCGCTACATGCATGCCAGTCCTTCTGGGCTGCTAGTTTACTGATTATTCCGGTATAAATAAAGTATATCGCTGTAAATATAAAGAATTAGTTTAAGTAATAAAATAAAGGTAACTCAACTCAATATGTTCTTAAATTGCATTTACATTAAAATATTGTATTTATAAAAAATAATAGTCTTAATTATCAGAAAATATACCTTTTTTAGTCATAAAAATATATTATTAGTTTTAATTCATACGCCACTCTTCTTTAGGTTTTGCAGTAACTTTTATTTTTCCGGAAGCTCTGAAATCAGGAACTACACGAGGAGACACAACGATTTTATTGAAGTTGGGTGTGCGGAAGTGATTAACGATTCCCACAATCGGTCCCGCATACAGACGCAGATTTATCTTTCACAGCCTTTATTTCATTTAGAGAGACGAATGAATTGTACGAGTATGTTGTTTCTAAAACCCTTTCAAACGCTTTGACACGTTTGATTTTAAAAGAAAATAGACTAATTAGATAAAACAATTTTTAACTTGTTTACGCAGGTTGAATATGTGATTCATATACTGACATATTAAACCGTTCTACTGATGTTTATAAGTAAAAAAATGTTATATTATAATAATAAAAGGTACTTTGTTTGAAGGTTATTTTTGACGATGGAAGGATTGTGAAGGAAACAGGATTTTTCCGGACATTTGCCATCGTTAAGTGAAACAAGAAAACAGTAACACTACGTTTCAATAAACCAATGCGGAGTCACAATATGGTTTTAAGAAGTTCATCTCGCATGAACCAATAATAACGAAAGGGCCCATTCCTGTTCCCCTTCCCTTGTATTTCCGCCATCTTGTTTTAGCCGGCCGTCACGATTACCATTGGCTACCCCCTCTGGTCAGTCGTAAATGGTTAGTAGACGAGTGAAGACATATTGTGACCTGTATTCCGTAGTTTAGTTTAATGATTGGTGTTTTGTATAGTTTTTTTATTAAGTGCATGTCTTTAGTGTTAGTGAAGTTGACATACAACATGTAGGTTGTGATTCCTGACTCAGGCGTGCCACAACGCTTTAGTAAGATTTGTTTATTTTAACCTAGTTTGTAATTATGTATTAGGTTAGTTCTTTACCTGAAGAAGAGATCAGATTGCAGATCTCGAAACGTAGTGTTACTGTTTTCTTGTTTCACTTAACGATGGCAAATGTCCGGAAAAATCCTGTTTCCTTCAATAAAAGGTAGGTGTACGCTACATCACGTTTCATGTAACAGTTTTCTTTGTTTCAAGCAAAAAGTCAAACCTATAGATCATTTTGTTCTTGAGATCCCCTGCAGGCCTTCCTCAAACAGAAAAGAAATTTTTACTTGTCCCCGGCAGTCAGAAAAGAAAATGTATCAGTCTATTAAGCAAAAGACTTCTGTGACGCTTAGACAAATTCCATAATTAGACATAGACCGTACAGAACTAATTATTGTTTATTTTGAAACAAGATTTCTTGTGAAATGTAAACACCTTATATGATATTTACCAAGATAGCTTGCCATATGATACATTAACATGTTTCTCCTGACTTAGGTTGCGTAGCAGTATTTAAAAAAAATGTTATATTATAATAATAAAAGGCAGGAGTACGCTACATCACGTTTCATGTAACAGTTTTCTTTGTTTCAAGCAAAAAGTCAAACCTATATATCATTTTGTTCCTGAGATCCCCTGCAGGCCTTCCTCAAACAGAAAAGAAATTATTACTTGTCCCCGGCAGTCAGAAAAGAAAATGTATCAGTCTATTAAGCAAAAGACTTCTGTGACGCTTAGACAAATTCCATAATTAGACATAGACCGTACAGAACTAATTATTGCTTATTTTGAAATAAGATTTCTTGTGAAATGTAAAACACCTTATATGATATTTACCAAGATAGCTTGCCATATGATACATTAACATGTTTCTCCTGACTTAGGTTTCGTAGCAGTATTTAAAAATGAAAAGTCCGGGGAGGTAGCAAAGTATTGCAACAAAAGAGTGCGCTGAAATCAGATCCTGCCACCAACTTTTTGCTTTTACGAAGTCAGTGTTTTTAATACATAAATTAAGCTTCGTATAATAACTTAATTGTATATGTCAGCTTGTGTCTGAGACTTTGCCAACATACAGACAGACATAATTGTAATTTTTATAGCCCCACAAGTGACAGGCTTCACTGACGCTCAGCCAATAACATCAGATGAAACGGTGACTGTAAAAAAATATGAATTGAACAACATAACATGTTCATGATGGTTTAATATATATATATATATAGAAGATAATCGGCAAGATGGCGCCTGGTAAGCATTCAAAGTGTGGAGGCTGCCTGAAAATTGTCTCCAAAAATAATAGTGTAGTTAGTTTTGATAAATGTAAAACATGGTTTCACATTCTGTGTGTTGGGATATCGGATCAAGAGTATAAATGTTTTTGTGAACTCAAGGGTAAAATTTTCTGGAAATGTGAAATGTGCCGGCTGGCTACATTGTCTGATTCTGAAAACGTAAGTAAGCCGAACGCTGACTCTGCAACTGCTTTGACAAGTCTGTATGAAGATGACTCTAACTTTCGACAATGTTTTGATCACATCAAACTGTTAACGGATCAAATATTTAATGTGACAAACAATCACAAGGATTTAAGTGATATAATTGACACTCTGAAATATGACAATGTGAATCTGAAAGCTGCATTGGTTAGTCATGAGCAGGCAATTGCCGACCTTCTGACCCGTGAAAACAAACTGACTTATGCTGCTCAGCTAAAATCAAGTATAAATGCTGCTAAAAATCATAATAAAGAATCTTTTATAAAACTAAGTAATAAATTCAGTGTGCTTGATCAGTCAGATGAGTTGGACACAGATGCTCAGTTGACATCGGCAGTGCAACATGGCGGTAAACGTCTTCAACCAGCAAGACAAGTAAAAAAAGTTGCTCAACAAACAGATGTTTCCCTCATACCGGTGGCTCGTCACGGTGGAACGGTGGTTCTGGGTCAGAAGCAGACGAAGCAGTTAATCTCTGATGATCTTATGGAACAACAACAAAGTCATGGAGGAAAACACATAACCTCAAATATGGAACGTAGTGAACGTGAGTTTCAAGAACCAAGGTACAATAGAAATATGGCCAAGAAGGTTGGTGGAATTAAGAAGTCTAAAGTTTCAAGGCATATTCCAATTATTGGGACAAATGTTTCCCAAAAAATAAAAGCAGTTGACAAGATGAAGTGGCTATTCATCTCTAGACTTTCGCCTGAAGTGGAAAAAGAAGATTTAGTAGTTTTCTTGAGAGATTGTTTTGGTCAAGATATAGTCTGTACCGAATGGAAAACCAATTATGACACTTACAAATCCTTCAAGATTGGACTGCCTGAGTGTGAAGTGGAAAATGCTTTAAAGCCTGATGTGTGGCCCCAAGGAGCCTTGGTGAAAATGTTCAAATTAAATCGAAAGCCTAAAAGTGGTGGTTTTTTTAGGAAAAAATCCAATGTCACAAAACCAAGACTAGGCCTAGTTCAACATGAGGTGAACGACTCAGATATCCTTGAAATATACTCTGAGCCTAGGCCTAGGCCTACAGTCCAAAACGTTAGGCTATTGTCGGCTAACACCCAGTCCCTACTGGACAAACTACCCGAATTGGAGCTTATTTTGTCTATAAACAATTATCTTGCTCTCTTTTTTTGTGAACACTGGTGTAATCTCCAAAATCAAGATTTAGCTGTCCTGGAAGGGTATAAATGTATTACAATGTTTTGTAGGACAAAGCAAATCAGAGGTGGTGTTGCAATCTACCTGAAAAATGAAATAGTATTTCAAGTGTTAGATGTCTCTAATCTCTGTTGTGAGTGCCACTTTGAAGTAGTTGCTGCTATTATAAACATCCACCAAAAATGTATTTTAATCTCTGTTTACCGCACACCTGATGGAGATCACAGTATTTTCCTAGATAACTTTGACAAACTTCTATTTTCACTGCTAAAATACAATCTTCCTATTATTGTCTGTGGGGATTATAATATTGATGTCAATGACACTGATACTTTTACCTTACAGTTTTTGAATGTTTTACGATCAGCTGACTGTCATTATTTAAATAACGAACCAACTCGAGGATTGGCACGCTTAGATAATGCAATAACAAATATAAGTAGGGGCTACATTTCCACCAAAGTATTAAGACCTCCATTATCTGACCACTGTGCCTTGGACATTACTTTTAGGCTAAATTCTCCCTCTATTTCAGAAGGTACAAAAACTGACGTACTGTTTAAACGCTGTTTTGCTGAAAGAAACATTGTTGAATTTAATCAGTTTCTTGCTGATGTTGACTGGAATACTGTGTTTGCCGACTCCTCTGATGATTGCCTGTTTGATACTTTTATTTCATATTTCCTGGAAGGTATGGATAAATGCTTTCCTTTTAGGCCTTATATAGAAAAGAGGGCTCCACAAACATCAAGACGTAAGCATGTTACATGGTTTTCACAGCTTCATAAAAAACTTAAAGAAGATGTACTCAATTTACATGTGAATTACTTGTGGTCTTGTAGGTATGGTCTATTCAGGGATGAAACAAAGAGACTATATACCGAAGCAAAAAATATATATAAAAGGGAGATTAAAAAGGCAAAGCTGGAGGCCAATGCTAGCTATATAAATGCTTCTTCCAATAAATGCAAAGCTGCTTGGAAGGTTGTGAATGCAGCAAGGGGCACTTCATCACCATCTGCTCAGCATGATATATCACCAGATGAGTTCAACAACTATTTCATCAATGCTGTAGCTGCAATACAAGATGAGATTGAGTCCTCAGTTGATGCGTCCTTGGATCTTCTCTCAAACCACCCTCTGCCTGATGTCATCTATAAATGGAAGCTTGTGTCTAGTGAAAATGTCTTATCTCTCATTAATAGCATAAAAAAAGAGCAGTGCAAAGATATCTATGATATCAGTAGTGGCCTGTTAAAGAAAGTGTTACCGTGTGTTGTGGAGCCCCTAACAACTTGTGTCAACGATTGTCTGGTTAAAGGTGTTTTTCCTCAAGCTCTAAAAGTTTCTAAGGTGGTCCCTATATTTAAGAAGGGTGAAAGGTCATCTCCTAGTAGCTACAGACCGATTTCTGTTGTGCCAATTTTTTCAAAAATGTTAGAAACAGTGATGAAGCACCAGGTGAGTGATGTTTTTGAGTTGCACTCTCTTTTTTCAAATTCTCAATTTGGTTTTCGAGAAGGTAGGTCAACTGTGGATGCTGTGGAGGGTCTTGTGGTATCTGTATTGGAGGGTTTTGAAACTCACTGTAGCACTTTAGCAACCTTGTGCGATCTCACAAAGGCGTTTGACTGTGTTCCGCACGAGACTCTTCTCAAAAAATTACATTATTACGGCATAAGTGGTGTGGAGCTAAATCTTTTTCAGTCTTTTTTAAGCAGTCGCACTCAGAGAGTTTGTATTGGCAGCAAACTGTCTGAAACAGTAGATATAAATTGCGGAGTACCACAGGGATCGGGCTTGGGCCCTTTTTTGTTTCTTGTACATATAAATGATTTGCCTGTAAATGTTAATTGTAATTCTGTTGTATTTGCCGATGACTCAACTTTTTTCTGTAGAAACAAGCTAGAGATGCTATCTGGTATAATGGATAATTATATTACTGAAAGTTCCATTTGGTTTCAGTCTAACGGTCTTATGCTAAACCAGTTTAAGACTCAATCTATAATTTTTAGTTTATGTAATCGTGAAACTGACTTAGGCTTTAAGATTAATGATAGTGTCAAATTATTAGGTATAACCTTAGATTCTAAATTAGCTTGGAATGCCCATGTAAATAATGTTTCTGTCAAGCTCTCCAGATTAATTTGTTTACTTAGACAAATTAGAAAGCTTGTCCCAAAACAATATGTAATCAATGCATACTATGCTTTTTTTAATAGTATAATTTCTTATGGTATTATTCCTTGGGGAAACTGCAGTGATGTACAGAGAATCTTAATTCTACAAAAGAAAGCTTTAAGAATTTTAACAAACTCTCCTTATAGGGCACATTGCAAACCTATTTTTGTTCAAGAAGGTATTCTTACTGTGATAAATCTGTATATATTTGTTTGTTTATGTAATGTTAAGAATAACTTGCAGGACTATTGCACGAGAAATGAATTTCATCATTACCATACTAGATTTAATGCACTGTTAGATTTACCATATGTTAGGTTAGCAAAAACTCAAGCATCACATAAAGTTATAAGCATCAAATTTTTTAATAGATTACCTTCTAGTGCCCGGTCTGTGCCTATAAGTAGATTTAAAAGAGTGTTATATGCCTGGTTAAAAGAAAACCCATTTTATCATGTACAAGAATTTTTTAATATGCCTGACATTGATGTTATTTTTTAAGTCTATATGTTATGTGCCTTTTAAAGTTTTATTGCTACATGTTGTGTTTTTAAAGTAGTCTAGTCATTGTAGTTTATACGAAAAGGTTTTAATCATAACTTAGGCTGTGACGATGTCTATTGCACTGTTTCTTGTGTTGAATGACAAATAAATTTTCTGATTTCTGATTTCTGATATATATATATATATATATATATATATATATATATATATATATATATATATATATATATGCAGACATTTCTACATGTACCAATCTACAGCACAACACACATTTTCCTAATGCTCCATTATCAATGTCTTATATAATAATAAAACTTACAAGAATTTAGGAGCAAAACATTTTAAATAAAAATATTATTTTTTGTAATAAATTCAAAGAATCCTAGCATTCTATAGGAATTATTAAAACTTCAGTAAAAATTAATGTAGAATGAACTTTTTGTAACTCTATTATTGCAATGTAATATAATATAATAATCTAATTATTCACCAGGTTACAACTATACTTGCAGACTTGCTACTTTACTTCAAGTAAGCATCCATTGATTAACTGGAGGGAGAATTTCTTTAAATAATGGCCTCAAAATTGAAAAGAAAACCTTGACTGAAATTGTCCAGGTACAGGGAAACATCGTGATACATGCTAAATCGCATTGGGTTGTGTTCTACTTGTATAATATATAATATTGTATATAACACTTGGTAGTTTTTAATATTCTATTCAAAAAGGAATTATAAAAAATATTATGAAAAAGTAATACTTGAAAATAGAAACTAATATAATATAAAAGGACCGCTGTAAAAATGCTATATATTTTCACACATAATCATATTGTTTTTAAAATTTACGAATGACAGATTTGTAGCTCATTTTCACTGCTCAATTAAAATAACTGCAACCATTGAAGTATATACAGATCGTAGTAGTTGCGTAAAAAAGCATTGACTTTGAAATTCAAGTCTGTGTCTCACTAACTATTTATCTTAGATATTAAATACCTCTCCAGTGGTTGTGGATATTTTTTTTAACAATTTAAACAGTTTGGATGCAAAATTGAATAAATACCATCTGTATTATGCTGCTTCAAAATATGGACATACCTGAACGTCACTGGTTGTTTGCAAACTACTTTGATTTAAAGATAAAGTACTTAACTACCATATACACCAATATAATACTCTGTTGAAACCTGATCGTTACTCAAGGCACGTACACTAATGTCATAAACCAGAGTCAGCGCCTGTCAC
The DNA here is from genome assembly GCF_021130785.1 of Homalodisca vitripennis. Taxonomy (NCBI): domain Eukaryota; kingdom Metazoa; phylum Arthropoda; class Insecta; order Hemiptera; family Cicadellidae; genus Homalodisca; species Homalodisca vitripennis. The sequence continues at coordinate 167,414,031 of NC_060209.1, forward strand.
GGTCACTCTAGCCCATAGTAATAAACATATACTGGCTTTAGAAGTGCTCTGAATTTCCAAACCACGGCTATGCTGGACGGAGTTTAATGTGCTGATGTAAAAATATAGCTATCAAACAATGAATATACTGAATGACTGCTGTACACATATTTCAAGATTTTACATTTTATTTCAGTAAAAACAGCCTCTTTGTTTACAAATAATTTTGCATTAAATAATTCTTTATTAAGCTAGCTATGTTAAACGAAATCATTGTTTTATAATTCTTTATATTTGGTAGTAAATCACGAACTTATTCTCATTCCAGTGACTGCGATAGGTGTTATGTTGCATGTTCAAGTAAGTTTAACTTAAAGACTATAAAAATGCATCAGTGAGAATTGTAAATCTGTCACCTAAGATAAGTAAGCAGCATTAAAGTAACAGCAACTATTATATAAGAGAACAGGCTCTACACTTAAAAAAACAATTACATACTCTTTTCGAATGAGTAGCTTGGTTGCACCGCTTCCCTTACAGAAGGATATCCCATTTTTCATAAAACATGAAGCAGTTGGGAGCCAAAGACTATTTAAACTGTATCAAGAAATTTGCCTTGATTAATAAAGGTGTAAATGTTTGGACATAAGGCAATCAGAAACAGTTGGATGCCTTGAACATTTTACTGTAGATAAAATAAAAGCAAAGTGATGGAACACTCTGTCCCTTATACCAGAAGCAGAAGTTACTGAAGTAAATGCATTTTAACTAAAGTAGTCTTTGTAAGCTTACGTAAACGCATATTATCTTATTCGAAGAAAAAATCTAACTAATCTAAGTTATTTGGATGGACACATAAAGACGTAAAATATATTTGGTAAAGTGAAACATCTGTGGACTTGAGATAATTTTCTATTATCCTCTGAAATTAAAACCTTCCCCCCTGTCAAAAGAAGATCCTTAGATCCGTAGCTAGCAGCCAAATAGCTGATTTATAGCTATAGTATCAATGGTCGTCTTCAATGCCTTACGCAAAGTTTTTATGTAATCCTCAAACGTATCAGTTTCTAATACTTAAAAGTAAAATGCAATAAACGGTGATACTGTACTATTATGTTTGCTGTTTTGTGGTGTAATAAGTAAAGGAGCTTCAAATATATTTAAAATATAAAATTGGTTATCCACAATAACAAATACAATGTTTCGTTCCAGTTCTAATTACTTTTGGTGTAGGTCTACGACAGCTTGAGATGGATTCTAACATCTGTTGAAGGAATTAGGATCAGATTAGTTGGAGTGAAGCTGTATACATTTATCAGTTTGGTAGTGGGAAGGCTTAAAGGCACTGTAAATTAGGGCTCCCAGTCTTAGTCTCAATATCCAAGTAATCCATTGTTTATTATATAAGTTGAGGTTTGTACAGGTGAAAGAATTAGTGTATTATTGGACTCCGCTATCTGATAATAATGAATCCTTTCTAAACATGGAAATATTCTTACAAAATTATTCTTATTTCTCTAATGAAAAGTGTATTATATAAATTTTAAACCAGGTCATTAAATTTAAAAACACTAATCTTTTTCAAGTAATCGTTTACGTAGCTAAACATATTATTATGGTCAAACCCTATGTAAATGTTTGATTAGTGCTTAGGCATATTTAAGGCAGGTGTTATTGAAATTTTCATTGTTAAAAATTAAAATATAAACATAACTCTTTTTGCCGGTTTCGTGCATATAGGAGCACTTCAATTTGATTATATAAAATTTCATGCCATATCAGCGTTAACCTTGTTTCATGATCAAAAGTAGGTCTGAGAAGCTTCTCAGACCTACTTTCAGCCAACATTCACTTACTTCCGGCTCTTGTAATCTACTTCATGTCAAATGTATTTACGGTGTTGTTATAGAGTTTGCATTATTACCCCGATTAAGAAAATAGTTATACATAAGCTTCTATAAAAAGCCTGTTACAGACAGAAAAGTGTAAATGTGTAAAATTGCATATCGATAGCTAGTTATTTACTTCTGGTATTAGGTATTATCATTGCTATATTAGCATTGTTCTTCCGATCAAGAAAATATATACGTATCTAGGTCAAAATGCGTCTTATCTTTCTTATATGCCATAATTGCTTTACAATTATCTCATACAGTTATTCATTATAAATGTTGCGATAATTATGATTTATGTTTCGTATAGGTTTTTTATTTTATTGACGTAGGATTATGTAAAATCAAATATATTTTATAAGGGGGTTTCCATTTTAACAGTTTGATCTTCAAGAAAATGCTTTTTTTATATTTAAGTCAAGGGGCACGAGTATGTAAAATATAACTTTTCGGCGCCCTTGGATTGTTAAACAAAAGGAGACGTCGTAGGAGAAGGAGATATATAGGAAATTTTCCACCGTTTTCCAGTCTCTAAGAGTGGTTATTCTACATGAAAAACGCCTACCTTGTCTTTTGACCTATTGTGTAAAATTTCAACCTTATAGGATAAAAAGAAAATTTTCCAAAATAATGTAATTCTTTTAGGGCTTGCATCAACATTAGACCCCTTACATTTTTGATCTTTGCAAACAAATCGTTAATTTTTCAGTTGAGAGTATAAGGCTATTTTATGCGTACATATAATTGTATTATTCAATGAAATTGGGATATTAAAAATAAAAAATATAGCTCTGCAGATTCTTCCCCATTTCAACCGTTATTGGTAGAAGGTCTAACTATAATATGTTGTATTTTTTTATTAGAGCTTAAGGGGCATGTGCGTAAAATTCAGCAAATTTTAAATAAGATATATCGTTCTTATAGGATTTTTAACCTATGTAATACCCTACTATAGGTGATTGATCTTTATAAAAATGCTTTTATGTTCCTATTTAAGTCGAAAGGCATGTGTTTTAAATGCAATATTTTTGGAAAATCCGGAATCATATAATTACAACCCCTATCAAGCCCATATGACTGGTTGATTTTCATGAGCATAACACGCATACGTATCAATGTTGGTTTTACTATGACATCAAGAAGCTTAAAACACACCTTAGTTATTCTAAAGTTTGCAAAGCTATTTAAAACCCTACGATAGTAATCATTAAAATGAAACAGGTTTTTTATCCAAGCCAAGAAGAGGCACACGTATGCCGAATTTTAAAATTCTGAGATATCGGGAAGTTGAATTAATTGATGAGTGAATGAGTAAGTGAGAGCATTAAATGTGGTATATAAACTGATTTTGTTAAAATATCAAATATAAAAGAATAGACATATGGACAATGGTTCTGAAAAAACGATCTCGCTACTCACGCATGAGTATATGATAAATGATTCACACAATTGGACACTCATCAAGTCACAGATTTATCTTTCCACATATATTATTCCTTTGACAGGACATATTAATTAACGACATGCTCTCCGCCCTAGTTTCTGCTGTTATAAACGTACCTACCGTGTTGAACTGACTCAGTAAAATTTCAAAATATCTAGCATAATGTATTCTATAGAATTGTATAATAAGCAATGTTCAATGTAAAAGGAAACCCCCTCATTTATTCACTTAGTAATCAATAACTCTCCGAAGACCTGATATTAAAGAGAATTCAAATTTAACATACGTACATGTGCCTCATGGCTTGGATAAAATTTCTAAACCATTTTCATGAAGATCTCACACTATGGATTAAAATGGGGTTGCAACAAGCAGTGGAACTATGTTTTGTGTTTCAACACCCCGATGTGCTACTGCATTAAAATTTGACACAAATATATTTTTTCCCCTCAACAGACAAATAAAAGATTTGATCTGTATGGTCAACTCACCCATGAGGGTTGAAATGGGATTCCTAAAATCCTTTGAGAATTCGATTTGACAAACACGTGCCTCGTGATAGTAGAGTAAGGTTGAAACTCATACAACAACTATGTTTTGTTTTAATATTACTTGTTCTCATGCAACGGTGAAATACAACGCACTCGTTCTTTAAGCTCTTAACAGTCAAGTAATCTGTTTTAAATTTAAGTCAACTATACATAAGAGTTCAAACTGTGTTCAAGAATTGCATAGAAAATCTAAAGCGATTTCATCAAAATTAGAATTCACATGGGTTGAAATGTGATTCAACTCCCTAGAAAAAACCTATATGTTGATTTTAAACTCCACGTTTTAATACGACGATGTAATTTGACACACATATCGTACATACTTTCAACAGGCAAAGAAAATGTTTGATCTGTGATTAATATTAACCACCAATAAGGGTTGAAATTAGGTACAAAACTTAAAAAAGGGTTATTGTCTGAGTAGAGGTATCCAAAACAATTAATCCGGAATTAGATTATAATGGGCGAAATCATATAATTTTTGACCAGAATTTTTATACATCTCAATACGGGCATCAATGCAAACGCTACTCCGAAAGGAGATTCCGATGACCGGAGGTAGTCACTTTTGGCTCGAATTATACTTTTAAAAGAAACGCTCTAGACCGGCAAGCTGTACTATAACACCGGAAATACTTACAACAAAAGTAAGCTACAATGACAAAGTAGTCGATTTTTTACGTAAGTTGACTTTTTGATCTACACATGTTTATGTATATGACCACAATACAAAAGCAACTGCTCTCCCAAAATCTATTTAGATTTACAATTAATAAAAATTACTGAAAATATTAAATATGTAATTAACATGTTTGACTTTTATTTTCGTTTTCACACTAAACTAACCTTGTTTAAAAATGTTTTGGAAACTTGTGAAACCCTAAGATTTATGTTATTTTTAGTATCGTTCAAAATTTCAAAAATTATTGTGTTATTTTCATGATTCAATACATTTACAAAACCTGTATTGTGCTTCACAAGATTTTCAAAAATCAATTGTGATAAAGCTTGTTGTAAGAAAGTATGAGTACGTACTGCTCTAGCATATACACGTAAAGATGTTATGTGATTAGTTGTATTGTCAGCATATACGGTAGAAAGAACTTCTCTGATCCCCCTTCCAAGCATAATAGACCCCATGTAAGACATAAGAGTATGATAAGAGAGCAACCTCACAACTAATAATTTATCAGATACAATACACTGCAGAAGTAATATCTCGTAGTTTCATATACAAAGGTTGATCAAGCGTAAAGATGCATGTTTTAATACCCAATTCAGTAGCATTAGCTACGTAAGTTTTCATAATTGTGTAAATTGTGTTATAATCACTTGTGTTGCATCAATAAATGGAAAAAAAAACTATTGATGACACATCAAAGTCATGTGGATTGGTTAAGAAATTCAGAAACCTGTTCCAAAGTCGAAATTTGTTATTATTTTTTTTAACTTTTTAAGCGTTAAAATATATTTAATTTCCCATTCGCAGTAAATTTTTAAGGTCCAGCTCAACTTCAGATAACTTAATTATTATGTTTTAAAATCTTATACCTGCTTAAGCACAGGGATATTTCCGTTTTCAATAAATTCAGATTCGCATGGAAGCGGTTAAACCAGTGATAGGTCGACTTGGTATTATGTATATATATATAATACTTATATAATATATTATACTTATATAATATCTACACCTGGAGTAATTATTTCAATGATTTCCATATGTGGTGTGTGTTTTTTTTACAATCAATGTATGTAATGTTAAAGTATTATCACGTATGAATACGATGATTGCTGGTGGAGGTGGAAATAATTCTGAGCTTCGTACAACGTAGTGAGGGCTATAAAGCTCAACAACTTAATAAATGGTAGCACATTCACCCGGAAAGTGAGAGATCCGGGTGAAAAATCGAGTCCCGGCGGAGCAAGTACTTTTTGTGATTCAATGTTTATTGAAATTAAATAAGGCTATTGTCATTTATACAAATTTAATGTATATATATATATATATATATATATATATATATATATATATATATATATATATATATATACGCTGTTCATACATCATGATTGATTGTCTTGAAACATATAATAGCATTAAATCCAAATTTATTGGAAATAATATAATCGTTAAAGTTCTATTCAACAGTTTTTAATCAGTTTTTTATCCGTAATGTGCTCTGTAGTTATGACATTAAAACCGAAATGCTTCACACAAATAAAAAAGGCTATAGTATTTTATTGTTAATTAATTAATTAAAGCGTACCAATTGAGTTATAGTTGGTTGCACTATCAAATATGTTATGACAGATAAACTTCACTGGTTACTTTACTATCAAGCCAACGTTTGATGTGTAACAGAAATACATTACAGGTTTGGGCAGTATCCTGAAATGCTTCATAGACTTTATATTGGACGGTTAAACAATTTTGTCAGGAAAATAATAATTTATGAACATAACAAAAATGTTAATAACAGATCAAGATACTGAGCTCATTTGATGTAATTTGCTCTCGAATTACTTAGATAGCTTTTCGAAACCTTATAGAAGACTTCTTACTCATAAGGCAATATTAATAAATTATGTAAATAATATATTCCTTCAACAGATGATTATCATCAATAAATTCTTAAAAAATAAGGCAACTGTAATTATTAGTGATCTTTATAATTTGCTTTCATTAATAAAATTTTACATTGGCCTTAATGTTATATGGTCAACGATATTTAATTTTGACTGCATTGTAATATTTTACATATTTTGAAATGTTTGATTATTCGAACAACTTCATTTAAAATGATTACTATTTGAGTGCACGTAATACATTATTTTAATGGGTATATAGATATTGGGATACATAATATATATTTTAAAGCTGATATATAAAAATTGAGAAAACAAATACTACATACAAAAATTCTTTCACACGTTGTAAGATATAAACTTTAAAAAACTACTACATAGTGTAAAATATTTGTTAATTTTTATTTTACCTAAATTATTGATTCTTTTAAGGGGGAAAACATATTTCATAAATATTATGAAAAAAACATTGATTAGCAGAAATATTTTCATGGCGGCCAGCTGACGTCACCAACGAATGCCCCAATTACGGACAAAGAGGAATGGCAGAAGTTGTGGTAGCAGCTGCAAGATCCAGGCCAATCTCCAACAGTGATTAATTCTGAATGTAGCGGACACAATTCATCGCTTATCTTTGGTGACACACAGATCATCAATTAAAGGTGTGAGTAGTTAATAGACCTATTAATTAGTTACTAAGCAATAATTAAATTGCTGCAAATATTGTATTTTTGTATGTCTGTCTACACGTTATCTCGGAAACGAACTGACCTATGTTGATTTTTGCCTGAATCTCCATTTCCATAGAATTAACATCGAGTTCGATGATAGTGCGTGTCACTTCCATAGTAATTGGCCGAGCTCTAGCGAACATTTTTACATTGGCTTTTTGGCAAAGAGAAACCGCAGAATAACTAACTTTCGAAACAAACTCAGTACAATTTTATGCTATTGACATGTGACACAGTAACAAACCTAACTTTAAGGTATCTTGATAAAGATTTCATTTGTAGACTTTGGAATGCAACTTTATTTATACATGGACAAGATCGAGCTCTATAATGGTACATGTTCATAAATAAGATATGGCTGTGATTCATTGATGCCTAACATTCAGTAACCTTGTAAAATTTTCTATTGTGTTTACGAAAATATCTAAAGTTTTCTTTTTGGTATGATCATATATCTGCCTGTCCTCAGGAAATCCGAAAAATGAAATTAGTTATGGAATTAAAATTTTCTTCAACGAAGCCTGTCATGGGGTATGTGGTGATGAAGTTAGTGTTATGGGCAGAACACTATAAATATCTTGGGGCTACCACTCATTACCAATAATTGGATACAAATTTATAAATTATGAACAGCGAGTGATACGAATACTAATATTAACTAATATTAATAATAACTAATATTCAATTTATGTTACCGTAACCTATATAACAGTCTCATTCATAGTTTTAAATTATCGAACTGTCTCACAGCCCTCCACTCGAGTATATCATCTGATACACGGATATATGATCATCCAATAAAGGAAAGCAATTCACAGCGGTGAATGGATGTGATGTCCTCCACGCTATACTCACCATGACGAATGGGCAAGATGACGAGCCGGACAGCTGTCCATCTGTCTCCATACGTCACCAGCTGCCCTATTCGCCCGTATGTCATTGCATCAAGTTGAAATGTTACGCAGCACCGTTTCGTCATCCCAAGTATTATATTACTTTAGGGTAAGTGCTCTGCTAACCAACGTTACAGTTGGTAGTTGTTTCTCTAAACTAATGTTACAGCAAGTTATAAGACATTTAAAACACTTTTTCAGCATTTTTTATCAAAATAACTAATTTACATAGGTACAAACTACTTGATTCAAACCCAAATCGTTGAAATATTTATATGAAATCAAAAAAATAATTGTTAATATTCTAGGCAGTATATTAAATAAATCCTTTAATGATTGATATGAAAATTTTTAAATGTTTACAGAACAGTATATTTTTAAGCAGATAAATATTCTAAATACGATTGTAATATTCATCTAAAAGTTTCATTTATTACTTCGTTATACTTGGTAAAAAAAAGATTGACGGTGTACTATTACAGCACCTCTGAATACTTGTCATTGAAATTTTTCTTTATGAAGTTTCCAATAAGTACCATCACATGCAGAGATATGAAGACGATACAGTAAGGGTGGTTCCCTGAAACTAAGACAGACATGCTTATTTTTAAGATCATTTAAGCTACTGCCAGGTAAACAGATATTACTGAATAATACAATTCAAGCAGCATTTCACTTATACACCAAAATTATTTAGGAGTAACTAGGAATGAAATTATTACATGAGATTTTCATACAGACAAGGAAATCGGTAGAATAATGGCCTGTTACCACTACTGAATTGTTTGTCATATTTTCCTGAATTTGACACGACACAACAGTGTTAAGTAGTTATCATACTTCCGAATTTAAACACTATCCTGATCTGCAGATAAAGTTCCAAGTACACTTCTATGTCTATAGGGACCATTGGGGCGTAAACGTAATTTTGTGTAAAACATTCTCTCATCGTTGAAGAAATCTGCAAATACCCAAATATAGGAATGATATGTAGAAAAATAAGTAACAAGTTATGTTTTAATCTTTGGACCAGGAAGTCTTAGAATCTTATATAGGAGTTCAGTCTTGAACAGATATCTGCCAAGAAACGACTAGAATATATATTCGAACTAAACTATAATCAGTTGAAATTGAAAACGTTAGCAAGTCTATCCTGGGTGGACGAAATACAAAAGTTTTACAATACACACATCCTTTTACTCAATGCCAGGAGGCAGCTAAGAAATTTAATAATTATATTAATCACCATGCACTTTGCTACGTTTTTCCACAGCATTAGATAATATGTTAATTTAAATCCACCTGGAGCTGTTAATTATTAAACAGAACGGCTTTGATTCAACAGACTTTTAATATAGATAGTCATATACAAAACTGGTTGTGGTGATAAGGAACTCTCCCATGACACGTTTTCTACATCATCATGATTGTAAACAAGAAAATGCAAAGGTGTTGATAACTGCTAGTAGGATATGTTTTTTCCTGCGTTTCTACTTGCAATTCAAATTTGAGGATAATACTTGAATATGCGAATACTAATAAACGGTTTTATCCTAAATGAAAAGTATACATTTTCATGGTATCGTATAAACCAACCTCATAGGGCACTACCTAGGTAACTTCATCTAAGAAAGATTTTAAACTGTTATAGTAACTTGTAGAGTAATGCTTTTACTAAGAAAAGTGCAAAGTCCCGTTTCATAGAAGTTGCTGATAGTAAGGATTCTAATTAAAAACAATGTTGTATTTTTTATTTTTAATTAAAAAGTCAAAATGTTTGTTTAATGATACATTATATTCCTACAGCAAGTATAAATAAAGAAATTAATATTGGATTTGATCACTATATCTAACATTTATTCTCTCTGGAGTTAACATAATGTTAATTTCCTGAACTAAACTAAAAATGTATCTTTATTTATTAAGCCACTTTCATGGTAAACTGCAAAAGGGACCTGAAGTTGCGTCATCCATCAGTAGAGAGTTTTCCTTCTATCAGAGAAAAACAAACATTACGGGCATGAAGTTTCCCGCTATATTCAAACAGGCTTTTGTAGTAAACTATTCATAAAATCTTGAAAATACCAGTATAGTGTAAAAAAATAATAGATTCAACATTTTTATACTACCACTGTGTTTTAAAAATATGTAATATCCTCATTTTGAACTACCTGTATTGTCTCCAAATTAATCGACAGTGATACTTACCATATAAAACGGTACCCATTGGCTTTCGAATTACCCTACTTTTTAAATCGAAAAAACCAAAATGTTTCTTAAAACTACGGAATGTAATATTGTGTATACCTAATATTCTTTTACAAATAGCAAAGATGTAGCTGGAAACTAAATCAACTAAAATATTCTTATCTAAAGAACGTATGATAGAACTACCACTAAAAGACTCAAACTCTTCCTTTAGTTACTTGAAACAGTAGTACTGACTATTGTCGTTGAGGGCAGCGCTTAACACGTTAATACATTAATAATTTAAGCGCCGCGTCTCAGTTTAAAACAACTCTCTTCAACCCTCATTGAAAAAACGCCAGGAGCATTAATATTTTACATAGTAAATAAACAAAATTAATGGCAATTCCTTTATATTAACATATGCGCAAACTTATCTGAATAACTTTTAAATTATACTTTGTTAAAATTCAGTAATAACTATACCAGAAAGATTAAATTTGGGCTTTGAACATAAAATGTATTGAAAAATAAGCTGTTATTAGTAATTGTACTAAATTCGTAAAAACAATTTTCTGATTTATAAAAGACCTGCGCAACTAAGATTTAAATATTTAATTTATGTCAAAATAATAACCTTGTTAAAATAAAAAGCGTTGGTCAATAGACATTTTCTATACCAAAACATTAATACAGCGTAAATTGAGGTAGTTTACAAATGATAAGTTAAATACGTACATAAAAGTAACTAAAGGTCAACATTTAAATAATACTATGTAATCATGACAGTTATAATTGTTTTGTTTAAATTGAACCTCACAATATTTATTTGTTTATTTAGGTTTATAAGCAGAAGCCGCTATTGGACAAGATGAAAATGGATTCTGTCAAACGGCTTCGTGACCTGTCACTCTTCCCGCACATCGACCATCTTGTCTGCCCTGAATACCAATGATGCAGACTCGTGTATGTTCGATTGCTGATAGTACATTCGTATTGTAAAAGCTCCAACATACATACTGCATCAAAATGCATTTTTTGATATGACAACAAAATGCTCATATAAAGTAAATTTTAGATCTCAGTTCGGGAAATGTAATAAATAAATTAATAAAAACTGTACGTGATGTAATACAAAAGTTTGCCCATTTTTTTATGAATGGGATTCAACTAGTTACAACATTGTAAATAACACTATCAAGAGTTGTCACACTAAAGAATTAGGAAATACGTGTTAAATTAGTATATTTTACATGTAAAAGGTGTTTTTTGCAGTTTATAATTACAAAAGCTTGAAACCATGTGGAACCCTAATGTAAATGAATAAGTTAAATGCAGCTATAAAAATGATTCTTTTAAGAATATTTGTTATAGCTAGTGTGCTTAAGATCATAATTTTGATTGAATATAAAATAAATCCTGTAACATGTCATAGTTTCCAAGGTGAACTACTATTAATAAGGCATTGCAGTTAAACATACAGGGTATATTATTTTTACAGGACCTAATTCGGTGTTTTTTTTCAATGCGGAGTGGGCTATTATCCCAGTAGACCAATAGTGTGCACAATACGGATGTTGAAGAGTTTTCAAAAGCAGCTGTGGTAGGAAGGGCTGATTGAATGAGAATATTGAGTTTAGCTCTAGTTCACCTTCCTCTTACATGCAGCAACTGAAATGGGTATGTCTGATGACAAAAACGATTCGGGGGTTTTTTTGAGCTTCTACATTATTCGTCACCGTCAATTATTTTTTATCCTTCAGACTAAGATGACTTCAGATTTCAGGAGTAAAGTCTGCAACATCATTAGATTTCAGATGCTGCATGTAAGAGGAAGGTGAACTGGAGCTAAACTGAACATTCCCAGTTTTCATAAGTTTTACAGTGAACAACTTATAAATAAAGTTCCACTTCAGGCTCCTTAATCTTGTCGTGTTTTGAATGACATGTATTTTTATATGGCAAATGGATATACTCTATAATGGCTAGAGCTCTATGTATGATTCCGACTATGTTATATTGGACAAATCAGTTTTCCTTACTTTTGGGTGTGTATTTGTACAACCTTATAGATTCTGTTGTTGTTTTTAAATTGATAAGAAAATCAAAGGGGATCTAACGGTAACTGTGTCGCTGTTTCTTATACTCATGATATTTTAGATCCATCATATTTGAAATATTTTCATGTTACAAGCTTGATCTTGACGGTTGAATTGAGCAGTGAATTGTGTTTATACAGTTCAATAATTATTGCTTTCAATGAAAAATAGGAACCGTAATCAGGTTAAGTAAAAGAGTGTGTAGGAGCCAAATGTATATGAACAGAGGGCCAAATAATGAAATGTACCTCTGGAGAGCATAACCTATCTTTGTAATGTTTTAGCCTGTATATTATGTCTTTATAGTAACATTTCCATTTAAAAAATCAGATAAGCAGTATGTAAACGAACACGTATTTAATCATACACCAGTTCCCTTCATTCTAATACCAATATTACGAATAAACTTGTATTAACACAATTTCATACAACGTAACACAAAGTTAGTCCTGAAACTTTTTATAGAAAAATCATGCGGTTGGACGTACCTGTATTGCACACCTAGTTTTGTAAAAAATACACTGGAATAATGCTATAGACAATAGACAAAAGAAAACAAATTGAGTGAAAATGTATAAAAAGTAAATAAATAAATACGAAACTAAACTAATGGTATAGTTAAGATGAGCTCCATATTTTACTGCTGAATAGTACCTTGCTAACTGACCTAATGTCAAATACCCTCAAATAAAAAACCACAAGAGTTTTATACTTCCTCTTTTAATGGAAAGGTATAAAACTTTCCTAATTTCAGAAATAACTTTCTCAAGATTGAGAGGAGACATTAACGTATTTAGCATTTATTGTTTATAATTATAAAATACCTTAAACTTTACTTTTATTGTAACTATGTGTTCAACCCATACAGGTAAATGTTCTCGTAATATTTTATAACTTTTAAAATGTGAATACACCAATATTAAAGAAAGACTTATATTAAAATTTAATGAGATATTTCCAGTCTGAGGAGAACAGATACAATGCCATTGCTCACAAAGCCGTTATCTTGGCTGAACCTTCATAAGCTCCTTACTCTTTTATGGATGGTATAATTATAGTTATCATCCTAAGCTTGTTTTGTATCTACTGGTAATAAATACTTTAGTCCCATTACCTTAAATAGAGTAATGGCAACGTAGACCTCATTAATAGGATACAATGAAAAATAAAATTTTATGCCGTTTTGTTATTGCAAATGTATGTAATGTTTTCATAATATTGAATATACTACGAAAATACTAAGAGCAAATAATAATAATAGCAATTTTAATATAAAAATAATATATATTATTCCAAAGTAAGGGTAATTTATAACTTACAGTAGTTACAGTAATGTTTCTATGTAGGATTCCTATTGCGATTTAGTTTAAAGAGGAACACCGCCGGTTATATTTTTGTAGGTGATAAAATTTATCCAATCTGTATTCCATGAAGGGTATTGCGATACAATCTTATATCCGCATCTTATTTTGTAATCTACTTTCGAACATGGAAATAAATAGGTATTTTTAACATTACGGTGAGATGTATCAAATAGTATTACTGAGATTAATGGAATACATTCTTAGGTTTATATCTAGGTCTGTCTCTTTACACTAGGCACGGTCTGTAGAAGAAATACTTTGCATGTAAAATAGAAAAGAATGAGCTTTACGATTGCGCATGTCCAACCAATGAATTTGGGTGAACATCATTGAAACTTATTCCTAAGTAGGGTGACACAATTTCTTTGTTCCTGACAGGGAGGTAAATTAATTCTTTTTTGTGTAATTGTCTGACGTAGGACATCTCACGATTTAAATGAGCTATATTTAAAACTCTACATGTAACTTCAGCGAGCCAGTTACACGACATGTGGTGCGGATTTCACTAATGCCATTTACATTATATGTAATTATAGAGAAAATATTACCCAAACCACGTTGTGAGTAAAACGTCATATATACATTTATGTTTGGCGTACACGGCGGATAATGGCGAGTTACTATCTACATTGTTATAAATAACCTGTACGACCAAAGGCATATTACACTTGTAGGCCCAATAAAATTGTGTACCGGTCTTTTATAAATAAGATAAATTATAATATAATCTTTACGCTTTCTTTAGTGATTTTCCTAAAAAAGTTCATTGGTTTAAATAAAAGATGTCAGTCTAATGATGTTGGTTAAACAGTACAGTTATTTATTTCGTGATTTTACTGCAAGCAATTTCTCTGGACAGGCTCACTAGATGGCAGTTAATTCTTGGGGTTTACGGTATCTATCTCTGTCTTTGCACCTGTTACTTAGATGTTACTTTTAAAAATAAACCGTTAGAAAACTAACTATGGTTTAGTTCTGGTCATCTTTATATGACGTAATTTATTTACACGTAATAAGTTTTACACAATATAACGTAAGTACATTAATGTAAATTATACAAGTTAAATAATTTTCCTACTTCGACTAATTAAAACAAAACACAGAAGTATCTGTGGTTTTAAAAGTTTAATTATAACTTTATATTTACAAGCATTCCAAAGCAGCAAAGTTTCAGACTCACCACACTCTGTAACAAGACCAAATGACGGCTGAGCTGTTTATATAATTTTCCTTCTAACATCCAATCATGATTCCTATCCTATTGCGTATCATAGCATTATGAGTTCGAGTATTAATTCTGAAGATTAGTTTAGCTAAACATTGCTCATTAATTTATTTAAAACTGTGATCTCAGATTGCATTAGCTACATTACACAATCAGTTAAGTCTAAGATTCAGGGATTTTGTAGTTTAAAATTTGTTCTAGATATAACTCGAAAAATTATAATATCATAGAATATACATATTTTTTAGATATGTAATTAAATATTCATTGTAAAGATTTAAAACTTTATTTCAATAAGTTCAGAATTTAGCACTGAATATAAGTGTTCAAGTTTAATGATCAAAAATTCATACATAGCAGAAACATAAAAAAGTCCTAAACCGAAAAATAAAATCAATGTAATATCTCACATAATTTTTTTTAAAATTCTGAATAGCTGATCAAAAATGTGATTTAGGGTCTAAAACTAAATAAAATCCACAACTTAGGTACAAAGTCGCTTCCAGCCAATATTCAATGTATTTATCTTCATGGAAGATGTCTAAAGGATGGAATACTGTCTACACATAAAGAGTAAATCTATAATGTAAAACGCCAAAATATAAGGAAGTGTACATTTTAAATTATGCTGTTGTAATAGATCAAGAATTAATAATAGATATATATATCCACAAATTAACTAAAGTTGTATCTTTTAGTTAGGTATTACTTGGTGTCAACAATGTTTTTCTTTCCTTCAGGGTTTACACTAATTTAAGGAAGTACCTGTGAAACAGATTAACTTGGCAATATGCAGGTTGTACTTAGGAAATAATCTGTTAATTCAAAACCAGGGAAGTATTTCAAATATATATGAGATTTACCAAATGTTTCAAGTTTGATAGTGATGGGTGTACGTTCTGTGTTATTGGTGTATATATTATGGTTTTTGTATAAATTCTAGATTACTAATTTTGATGCCTGAGGCACTTTCTGAGGCAAAAACACTCAATTTACCAACCATCGAGTGATAACTTGACATGAGATCGAGAATAACGTGGTCTAACTTGCCATTAGTGAGTTAATGATGGCAGATCAACTAATAAACATATCAACATACTGTCACAGAACCATAGGTTATTACAATGCGAATTTTAATTAATAGGTAAAAGTAATAATTAACTAAAAGTTTGTAGGTATTCTAAAGTAATTATTATATATGATGAAAACTCCATTGAAAGCCTGTAATACAATCTTCAATCAGAACGTGATACGACCGAAATACAAACGTCCTCAATTAATTTGGTTTACGAAATAGTATGTCTGGAAAGAAGAAGTATGTAGTTGTATAGGGATCATTATTTTTTTTCAAAGTTCCAGAAAATGTATTGTACAGTACATCATGCTGGTCTTGGAAACTCCTTATAATATGCCTGTGATTGCTGTCATAATTAAAGATAAGTGACAAAAGTCGCCATCGCTTGGACTACTTCCCCAATCCTTATAAAATATATACAAAACGTGTGTACTATATTTCAGTGCGTAGGAAGCCTGCGAAATAAAATAAGCTCTATATAAAGAGTATAGTTATTTCTTAAGGAGACAATTAGTGATGAATAAGTTCCCTTGAGGTATAGTAAAATAAGTAAACTTTATATTTTTGTTTTGTTTTTATCAACTAAAATCTATATTTTATATAAATTTCTCTTAGTGTAAAATAATTGTTAATTTGAAACTTATAAACACAAATACACAGCATTAAACTATAAAATACTGTAGTTATTAAATACAAACTTTTCCAATATTATATATTATTTTAATTACTACTAGGTATAAATGACTCCAGTGATTGCAGTTACTCCAACAGTGTTCATAATATACTGTCCAGGTGTATTGGTGCAATAAGCGTGGAATTCGTACATTGACTTAAATGGGAAGGATAAGGTTTAATAGATTTTAAAGCCTGGTATAACTCACGGCTTGATTAATTTTCCTCCTTGAAATGATAAGCACATTTATCAGACTCATCAGTCTTACTTACGTCTTGGTGCACGATTCATCACTTGGCTTAAGTGACATCAGTCTAAGTGACATCGGCTTCCAATGTCACCTTAATTGTTCCGCAAGTGTCTATAAAAAAATATTAATTTTACCCACTTTCAGAACTAAAACTTTTAAACAATTTGCTTTAGTTTACAATAAACATGTACACCCTACTAATATTAAAAACACGATTTTTTAAGTAGGAATCCATAATTATTTATTAATCAAAAGAGCTACTGAACACATTATACGCATTGAAAAGGTCATATTATTTTGTAAAAAGAAGTAATATAACTGTTTGCACTCAAGGCTAATTACACGATAAAATTGTACTATTGAGTATGCGTATTGTAGTACAAAGATTAAAAAAAATGAAATAAAAAACGATACCTATTTCTATAAATTTCATGATTTTATTTGTATATTAAAACAACGTAATTACATCGATATCACATAGTTCTGCAAAATTAGTTGGTAAATGTGATTACATTTCTGCTTAATTTGTATTTACTTACACGAGTATTATTATTAACATATGACTGCATAAGATATGACTTAATAATGAACATTACTACAACTCAATCACTCTATTTACTTATTCAACGAATGCTAGTAATATGATTTTAAAGAAGTATATATGATTAACTTACAACTATATACTCTGGAAAAATGAATATTAAGGTGAAGGAATGACTTTGCATGTATTTCTTGAATCATGTTGATTACTAGACTGCAACATCAAGAGGGTTTCCACGAACTTGGATATTTAAACTAGCTTGTTTCTTGCGTAGAAGCGATATACGAGACTTAAGCATATGTATTTTTAGCATTTATAATTTCGTCTGTGAATAATGTATGTATTTATTAGTTACTTATTTCAAATAAATACATAAATTATTTCACCAAATTAATAACTGAAATATATAAAGTATTTTATGTAGAGCTTGTTTACGTAGGAATGAACACTAATTACTTAAGCTAATATATAATCATATATTATATTATATTTATTTTTTATCGTGAGGAGTTTTGAAACAAAATATTTTATTAATAATAACAAATTAAAAAGTGTTTCCTGTCTGTTATAACAATAATGATATTAGTTTTTGAATTAAAATAATTTACTAAATAAACTATTTCTAAATATCGATGCAATCCGTCTTGTTTTTCCTTCTGGGAGTGCTTTGTTTATAACACCTGCATCAGTGAAACTTTCCAATTTAAATTTCTAATAAATTTAATACACAGCCCATTACACTCCAGCGGATGCTACAATCTTAGTTGTGGAACTCATACTGAGTAATGACGATTAATGCAGTTAATTTTAAAATACCAGTAATAATATACTGGGGTAATTAGTTAATGCTGCTACTTTTTACAAGCATTCACTAGGTTATTCAGTATCTTCATATCTATAAACACATTCATTATAATAATATATTCTGTAAATACTCGTTGTTTATGCGCTATATTTTACTTTAGTGCATTCTATCCATTCCAACACAGCAATGATTTGAAAATTCAGAACACTTCTAAAGCCAGTATATGTTTATTGCTATAGGCTAGAGTGACCGTGACAGGCGCTGACTCTGGTTTATGACATTAGTGTACGTGACTCGAGTTACAAGCAGGATTCAACATAGAGTATTATATTGGTATATATGTTAGTTTAATATTCTTTTCTTTTAATTGAAGTTATTTATGAACTACCAACGATATACCAGTATTATCATATTTTCTTCCAGTATAATCTAGATGGGATTGCACTTTATTTTAATGTACGTTCGAATTGTTTATGAGTTATTAGAAAGTATCAAAATCTCCTGAATCACTTCAGAGGTAATTGATATATAAGATAAATGGCAAGAGATTAATTACTTGTCTGGCTTACTAGTATAGGCATTTTGAGATCATGTATGTCAGGTGTATTTATCTAATGAATCAAATAATATTAACATATTATTCAGACTTGAAGGTATGTAAGTCACAGCCAGATAAGCTTAAAATAAATTAAATTAAATTCTATAATCGCTAACCAATGCATCGGGAAGTTTGTGCTCTTGGTCAAAATATACTAACTAATCGCATCGTAATTGATGGTTTTGTGGTGTAGTAGCAGCATTTTCGCATGGCAAGTGAGAGATCTGTTTCGAGTTCCGGTGGAGTACTTTTTGTCATTCAGTCTTTATTGAAATTTTGTAGAACAAGATTATAGTAATTTATAAAAAATGTTATTAATAAACTAATACATAAAATATATAACTATCGGAAACCTGTGCCGGTCAAAAGTGTTGAATTGATGTCTAGGATGCTTCCAATCCCATGGTAGGTTTTGTCATGTTGTTTCGATGAAGGAAAAGTATATACATACGTAGAAATGAGAAGGCTTTCTTGTTCAAAAGGTGTTTAATTCTTTTAACCCAATTCCTTTAACTTAATGACGGTGCCAAAGATGAGTTTGACGTAATGCCCTGATCAAAAAACTATACGTGTGTTGCTCTCTGAAATCTACTTTGGTCAAAATACGTTAATTTCCTTCTGTGGTAATTTACTTTTGGTCGAAGAAATTTCCATTGCAATAGTTTTCTTTTTGCCCCAATGAAGAAAATATACATAAATATAGGGGACAGATAAACCTGTTATGGTTTACGGGAAAATTCCAGTATAATGGACGAATCTATACAAAGTAAATGAAACCCTTCAAAATGATCATTTATGAAGTTTTATTTAAAGAGTCTTGTTGTCTTACCGACTGTAGTCTGGGAGAGAATGTATCGTTGGGGCATGTTATTATTCATTTCTATGTTTTCATTAAGCTTGTGTTAATTTTCCATATCTCAAAGCCACGTAAGTACATCGGTTTGGAGTACATTGTCATCTTAGTTTAATAATGTTGGTTTATAACAGTGTTTTCATATTATTTAAATTAATGAGATGTTTTAAATTCATCACTAGCGCAATCTAAAGTAAAATTTAGATTGTATGTTTTTCTTTCCTTTCTCTATTACTACTGATCAAGCACTTTTCCAAATTTTAAAATGTTACAAAGGCCTCTGCCTCTTCGAATTTCAACTGAAAGTGTTATTATTTTGTTTCAGTAAGTTTTGAATTAATAAACATTAATATTATAATTTTTCATAATAAAAACATCTAGGTTTTTATAGGATGATTCATATATTATTTAATTATTTATAGGAATCTTTATATATTTATTAAGAGAATTGTGAATTAATATAATAAGTGAATTGTAAGATTGTGATCCTTCCAGCAGTGCTGAATTTCTTGTCAATTCGGGTTCGAGGAATGCTAGAAGCTTCCTTTTTTATCTAGGTATTGAGCATAGGTTACAGGTCTGGGTTGGATAGGTGCCACCCAATTCAGACATTGTGTTTGCTCAATTTTGATTGGCCAATGTTAGGTTGATTAGATGGTGGGAGGGACTTCTAGATCCTTCCGGTGGATTCAACCACGTTTTCAGGGGATTCTTTGCTGTGTGCTCAGAGAGAGAAGTTCGTGTAAAGTGATAGCCTACTCTTGCCGTATTGATTTTTCGGCAGGAAGGTTAAGATTAAAATTTCTTTTCAAAATTTAAAGTCTCAAGTTTAAATTAATTAATCTATAATAGTCATTTTGGTTACTTGGTGAAGTCTTCAGGAGAAGTGCGAGGTACTGTGAAGGTTAGAATTTAACATTTAAATAGTAAATTGCTTGATGATATTTTCCTGTTCAATTTGGTTAAATCAGGAATAGCCTACTGAAAAAGCAAATTTATTTTATGTTCTGAGATTATATATATATATTTTAACAAGTTCCTAAATTTAACATTCAAAGCCAAGCGGATAATTCTGGATAATTCAATAATTTGTAAATTGGAAATCTACAGAAAATAAGTAGTTTGAAATTGATACAACTTGAGTTTAACTGGTTGGACATTGTCTTTGTTCATATATTAAATATTCATATTACCTTAATGTGTTTGATTTTTATTTTGAGAAGAAGTCTTATTTTATTATTTGTTTCATTTTATGTTTCAAGAAGATTATTTTATTTTGAAGTTTAATGAAGATTTTTATTTTGAGTTTGTGTTGAAAACATTAGCACTGAGAACTTGAAGGACACAATTATTGAATGATTGATTGATTGTTAATTTTAAGACTGAACTTGTGAACATTTGATGGGTTAAAAATATGAAATATTGAGAATAAATTCAAAGTAAAAAAGATAGCTTGGCGTTGCTGTATTTTTGATTTTAAATTTTATTAAAATTACTATTATTTTATACTGAGTTAATTTATTGAATTCCATTGGAACTTGTGCATTCTTAAAATAAAGGGTTATTAGTTCAGAACACAATTGATCGCTCTTATACTAAAACAAAAATAGTTGTAATTGGTTTATAGAAGATAACCTTACTATAGACACGTTACAGTTTTTTAAGACCTTTCCACATAAAATTTTCACCTAAACTTCCTTCGGCTTTTAAAGAATATTTTATTAAACGAATTAGCCTTATTTGTTTAACCATTGTTGATATTAGCGGTTAGCTATACATTTTGCGATTCATATTAATTTATAATGTGTCTAATAGCTTTTGATAGAATCGTAATTTGCAATCGTAACTTGTATATTATACAGTAAAGCAGCATATTCTTATAACGTATGTCTTCAATTAAATGAAATACTTTTAGCTATTAAAAAGTTTAGTAGTTTACAAAGGTTTCGATGTGATGTTTTCAGTTTTAAAACATTTTAATAACCATCACCTTACTTTATCTCGGTTCTAAATTAGAAGAGAGTTTTCTATCTTATTAGACGTGACCTAACTTGCATGGAATATTTAAGATCATACAATTATTATGGTATACAAAAGAGAGCAATGCAATTTACAGGACCTATGAGCTGAAGTATAGTTAATACAGTTAATATAAAGAAAAATTCGAACACTGCATTCTCTTAAATTAAAACAAACCTTTGAGTTTTGACGTTATTATTCTAGAATGTACATACAACTGATGCCTTTAGCAGTTACTTAGTGCTACACCAATGCAATATGTTACTTTTAACCACAGCAAATAAAAATTAAATATTTTATTTCACTGAAATCTAACTTAATTTTGGTGCTTTGTATCACCAGGTTAAGTTAGGGTAATGAAGCCCTCTCTGGCACTTAAAGTGGGTTTAAATGTGATTTTAAAACCACCGCAAATGACTGGAAAGGCCCATATTTGTGTATCTAACTAATATAACTATGGTTAGTATGGAAGTTAGTTTAATCATAGATTTATTAGTAAAGGGTATAGTAATTACTTTAATTGTTTATTTATTTGTTACAATAAGTAGTCATAAATGTTTAATAAGTCTCTCATTGTTAACTAAATCAATAAAGAGTATTGTGACTTAGATGTTATGTATGGAACTGATTTAGCAAACTCTTTTGAGTCAATAAGAATGCTCGCGAAGACTATAAAAACAAAGACATTCTACTGGTCCCAATCGGGTACTAGAAACAGGAATCTAAAGTTAACCTATATAATACAAATATTAATAGGGATATTAATTGATCTGAACTTGAAAAATCTATTTTTCAGTGTTTCTAAGATTAACAAACGGGTACTTGGACAGTAGAAAGTACATAAATTGGAGCACCATCGTAATATAGAAAGGTATAAAGAGTGCTAGGATGCATTCGTAAAATTTTCAACAACTCAACTAACCCAAGATTATCCTCAGTAAGTGGCACTGAGAAAAACATTCTTTGGTTTTTTTTACAAGTCAGTAAACGAAACAGATTTCATGTAAAAGGTCATGTTAATCGATGGAAGTATTTTTAATCTAGATTATATACTCGACAGCTGATGCTCAATACGCCTTATATTTTTAAAATTGTTTATGTCTACAAATAAATAAAGATTATCTGAATATTTTACTTACTGATAAACTTTTTACATTTTGTTTTAAAATAAAAGTGTATTTATTATTTCTACGTTTCGGTTAATATATTTATAGTATATTAGGGACACGGTGTTTTCTGAAAATTGTCCGTTGTTTACTAATAAAACGAATTAGAAACAATACGTTTCAGTATTTTACATCTCATCTCTTCATCAATGAAATTCACAGCTTAACTCAACACTATAATCTCGGTCAAACGAAACCAAAGCTTTGCAACACGCATCAGTTTGAAAACACAATATACATGTTGTGTGTCAGCTCCATGCACTCTGTCTTTCACACATGCACTCAATGACACTAGCACTAATTATTATGAAGTGAGATAAAATATACAGGTAAATATAGACATTTAAAATACTTTATACAATGATATCATCGGTTGATTCCAAAGTCAAGCCCTAACTTCAATCAAATATAAGGCCAAAGGAGATGAAAATCTGATGAGCGGTGACTGAAGCGAGTTGTTTGGGTTGTAACAGAAATTTCATTGAAGGCATATTCAGAGATTAAAACTTAAATTTGAAGCAACATTGTATCTAAACTAATGAATTTATTTAATATCTTAAGCTTAATATCGGTTTGAAAGGTTATTTTACATGTTGCGACATTTATCACAGTAACGCTACAAAACATCCTAACATTCGAAATATCTACCTTTTCCAATACTTATATTTTTGTAAAGCGAACTTTATAATATAAAATTTAAATTATCTTTGTGTGGACTATAAATATTTTAAGGTAGATACCGAGTAAATAACTAGTAAATAATGTTACGATTATGTATGATACGGATATACTAATAAGTAGCATTAAATTTTGAAAACCTTGCCAATTTCCAACGCGACTTATTACTCCATACCAAACACCTCATGTAAGAAATTGTAATTTAAAGTACAAGTTCTTTAAAAAAAAGTTTCAGGTAGTTTACCTCGCCATATCCGACCCAAATAAAGCATTAATTGACCTTATGTAGGAATAGTTGAAATCAGTTGATATTGGTCTAAATGCATTGCCTAGACCATCTGTATTTTTCCTGCTTGTCTGATTGACTACAAATAATGAAGCCCTACACTCGAAATTCAGTAAAAATATCATGGATAATAGTCTGTTTTACAATAAATTTCACCAAGTAAATTTCCGATTTCACCATGATTACCCTTCTTAAACAATGAGTAACAACTTTGATACGAACCTACACAAATTGTACACGATTATCACAAGATCAAGGCTAGATTTAATTCAAATTTTACCAGACATAACAACATTAATATTAGTGAACAATAGAGTGTGCCAAATTTTTATTTACGCAAATCTTTTAACTGTATACTGATATTATATACACGCTCGTAATATACAATTTATAATGAACGCATATTTCGAATGTTTAATTTATTGTAACACGTGGTGTTTTAAACAAAGTGTCCATAACGCATTATGCGACTTGATAGGTAATAATAGTTTAATCCAAGAATATTGGAATTTCAATTTCTTGTCATAATAAAATTTTTGCGACAAGTAATCCAATAAAGAAGGATTAGCTTAAGTGCTTCTTGTTGCGAAACTCCAATAAATTTGTTAAATTACTACTAACTTAATCTTTAGCTTTTATGTTTCGAGAATTAAATTACTTACTTTTATGTTTTTTAACAATTACAGCGATTAAATTGTTTATAAATGTATTATAGACACTTTAAAGATGACCAGCTGTTTCTAAAATCAGGGCCCGTAGCCTACTTTTTCAATATTCACTTATATGTAAATATATATATATATATATATATATATATATATATATATATATGTCCGTTTATCCTCAAACTTGGGATTTTTATGTTCTTTTTTATCTCTGCAGAGAAACATAACTCCAGATTCTAAAAAATCCACTTTGCGACAGCGCTAGATTTCACACGCTGCGTTAAGATGAATATGAAGTGAAGTTAAACTCAACATTCACATTTGATCAGGCTGCTTCACAATTCAAGGCTGTTCTTTTAATGTGAGTAACTTTGTAGATTGAACTGTAGAATTATTATTAAACTAGCAAAGTACATATAAACTACATCAAATTTATATTAAAATCTTCTAAACAGATAAGTATTTTTCACTCCTCACTGTTTTCTTCGAATTATGATCTAAACATATCATTGATTGTTGAAGAATTATTTTTTTATATATATAAAATTCATTGTTACAACAATCTTTTTTAAAATCATTGTTTAGAATATTAAAATAAATTATTTGTGTGGTAATTATTAAAACCCTATTAATATTAAAACTTCCACAGTGTCTTTGTTTGTTTTTATTTCACGCATAAACTGTTTTCCGTCTTCTACTGAAGTTTTATATAGACGTTCTTAGGGACTATGGTATGAATATAGTCCCGCGCGCGCGCGCGCGCGTGTGTGTGTGTATACAAAACATAATTACGTAATTTCTTAGCGAGAAATAATCTGTAAAGTAGAAAGTAGAATTTAATTTCAAGAAGAGAAGGTGCCTGGCTCAGCTATATTACAGTTGTAAGTTCGGTAAATCACATGGACTTGATCTCCTCCTATAACACGAGTTAAATTAATGTCTCTCTTTTTTCATTCTTCTTTCGTTTTCCAATATTCCCTTAATTTCATTACTTTTATTTTAGTTATTAGTCTTTAAAACGTTCACTAAAATAACTGTGTTATTCCTTTCAACATTCTTACATCATGTATAAATGTTTTAGTCTTCATAGGCTATAGTTTTGTGCATTTTATAAAAATGAACGAAAAAGGAATCGTTTATCTTCTTTAGAAAAGGAATGCGTTGACTTGCTTTTACTAAATCGATGTTGAAAATTAATTTAAAACCATAAATTTAATAAGTACCAACGTGAATATGTCGCACTGGATAACAATCTAAATAGTTCGACTGATTAATGCACGATAATAACCCAGCGCAAGGACTCCGGCTTGAACTAATTTAAGGTGCTAAATAAAAAGGAGATGACAACTCACTTTTGGCAGGAGTTATTGCAGCTGGCATCAAACTCTTTTCGAGCAATTTTTTAGGATTCACGGCACGAAATTTGCTTGTTACTGGTTGTACAGGAGTTGTACAAAATATGATAATCGGTTTTGAGATTGGTGTTTCTTGGTAAACCAGGTGGTCGATATATATCAGGAAACTAATAAATAAGAGTAGAAAATTGAACGAATTACTCAAATTTTATGCTACTTTGCGAGAAAGGTTTGTGAAAGATTTAAAGCACGAATATAAAAATAAAACAAAAAATGGTGGTGGTAAATCCATTGATTATGGATTGCCTACAACAATTGTGTAAAAGACGATAATGAGCAAGAAAATCAGAACCAATTATAGGCACATCAATATCAGCTAAAATAAATCTCCATTAGAAGTACGTCTGAGATTCTAGTTAGAAAACCGTAGATTTTGATTCTCCTTTCATTTGCGGAGCTAAGTTCGTAGTTCAGAGGCAAACGACGTTCACGAAGAAAACGACAAGGAAAACAAAATAAAGTATCAACAAGAAAGTCGTTTTGATAACTTTTAACTACAATAAGACAGCGTTTAGATGAAAAACAACAAGATTCTGTTCTTAAGGACTGTTTTTAATTGTTTCCAAAAAAAATGCAAGGTAGAACTCAATGTTTAGAGTTTCGTCGGAATTTTTAACTGTTACTGGAAAACCCGATCCAACGATTCAGTTTTTCGCATAGGAGCTGGACTCTTAGTTGTAATTACGCTTTGAGCGAAGACCGAAAACATGGGAAACATCGAGAAATCGAGTGGTCGTCAACTTGCTTTTGTACCATAGCAGTTGTGTCCAAAATAATGCCCTCGATACCTTTGTTACGTTGCATGGCATTTACAGAGATCGATGTTGTGGTGGGAACAATTTCTAAAAATCTTGTCGGGGGTTCCGCAAGTTTTTTAAATGTTAATTCCAACTTCGTTATGAGGATAATATGAACGGTTTAACGGGGCCTGTTAAAGCAAGAGCTGGAAATTAAGAGAAAATTGCGACGGTTTGCGGTCTCTGAGCTCTTCCTCGCTGATTGATTGGCACACGTTTTTTTCTTCAGACGCAGATAACTCGGGTACCCAAATTATATTTTACCGCATCTCGTCAAGGTCACCACGACTTTGATAGGCAGCAGACCCTATAGAACTACTGCCACAGACACCCCAATTTACTGACTTACGTTGTATTGAATTCTTTCTTCTATCCCAGTCAGAAAAAGGTAAATTTTGCATATGATCGACATCTCTAACTGTCAAATTAAAAATTCGTTATTAGTTTTGCTGTTATATTTGCAAAACGCAATACGTAAATATTTAGAAAACGTAAATATTCTTATACTAATTATGTGCCCTACAACAATAACATAAAAATACATAAACCTAAATTTTACCGATGCACCAGTTCACTTAATTAAAATTTTTTTAATTATACTTTCCGGCCCAGTCGAAATAAATGTAGATTTCGACCATCAACTCTAAATGTCAATCTGAAGATGAACTATTGATTTAGATGTAAAATTTGCACAAACAAAAATCAATAACATTAACGGTACAATATTGGCGTGTTAAAATAATCCTAAAACTGTCATAATATTATTTACATTTCATTTATTTGGATCTGATAATGACTGGTAATTGAACACGAAAGGCCCCAAAAAATAAAATTTCTTAATTATTGGATTGTTTGTTAATAAATTAAAATATTCATAGTTATAAATGATTTAAAATAAATGTTATAATAGTTTGTTGCATTAGAAATTCAATGCATGATTTTTCAGGTTCAATGTGGACGATTGGTTATGTTGTTAAAACGTTATTACGTTCCTCTTTTATATGTTATTATATTACTCTAAAATTCCAATATAAAAAAAATATTTTTGCGAATTGTGTCACACATAAGCCTATACTGCGCTTCATATCCTAAATTTTTTTAGAAAACGTAAATAAGATGAAACAATTTGAGATTTTTATTGTGTGATAGACTCTAGGGATAGTCGTAAAATTGTCCACGTTCTAAATCTCATAAGTCCTAATAATGAGGACCTGAAACACTTGTTATTTTACATATTATCGTACGCACTGTAATTTTATAATTACATTAATTAATTTCCACTTTCAATCGACTGAAGTTCTGTTTCAATTATCTTAGGTTATAGTATCAGGATCAATCCAGTTCAATTACTTACATAGATAAAATCAATTATTTTTCTTCTGAGTTGTTTAAATGTCTTCCGTTAAAAGTCGATAACGAGAAAGTTATTTGATTAATACTTTTGATATGACTTAATTTAAAGTTAATATGAATAGTCTTATGTATCAAAATTACAGCGGAGGTAAGCATTGAACATTTCAAGGATAGACATACCGAAAGATCCCTTGAGTTTTTTATATATATATATATATATATATATATATATATATATATATATAAAACATAAAAAAATTAAAATACACTGCAAACGTGACACAATAAATAACTGGTACTTCATGTCTATTTGTGACATAGATTTCAACGACAATTGCAGGGAAGATTATGAAGGAGTTGAGGGATTATCAGGGGGAGGGCTCTATTACGTCATGCCCAACGCCACAATGCTCCTGGCTTCAACTTTAATTAGTTTTCTCTTCCTTCCACTCCAACACCTTTGCCTGTATTAGCACTACAAGAGAATTTTAAATTAGTTTATGCATCCAGGCAACTTCATTATCTTGGTAAATATACAACATAATATTTTTTATTCAATATTCCACTTTAATTTTTGACTAAAGGTTAGCGGAACTGGAAACATTTTTTATACCGGCTTCCGCGTTTTATAACAAAAAACTGTACTATACTATACTAAAAATTTGATTTTTAAAATAAACAAAATTTAATTTCTATTGCATTGTACCCATAGTATATGACAGGATTTGGTTAATATTATGCTGCTATTCAAAATAAACAGAAATAAATATTGGAAAAGTGAAAAATTAAAAACAATTCTGTTAGCACACACTAAAACACTTTTTTAAACAAATTTACAATGTTTTTTTTATGTTACAGTTTCATATAATAATACAATATATAAGGGCTATAAACAAAATAACTTTGTACAGTGTTTTTACTACTTACATTTTAGCATATAAGAGCAGCTAAAATGTGTAACATAATACTATGAATTCTTATCACAAAACGTAATAAAGCTTTTAGAAATTAGGGAGTGTTTAATGTTCTGTTGTAAAAATGGTATAATAACACTACTGTATTATGAACATTTTATAATTATAGAAAACGATAGTTTTGGATATATATAATAGGGTACTTATTTAAAATAAAAATCAAATTTACTAGACTGTTATTTCCACTGTGCGAAAATAAAGTAGAAGTAAATCAAGTGATATAAATAACACTACAACTAATTGTAATGTGAGGCTGGGGCTAATTGCTAGGAAATTGCTTGCAGTAAATCACGAATTATATAGAAGTACTGTTTAACCTCAAACATCAGCCTAAGTGTATGTAATTCAAAACAATGTACTATATAATAAACTAAGAAAAATATAGGAAACTATTAAAAATAAATTATTATATTAAAACAAACTTCGTTTTGAATATGTGCAAACCACGTTCTATGATTACAAAAATAGTTTATATATATATTTTTTTAATCTCTTTAAAATCTAAAAAATTGACTTAGCATATATAGTTACTTAGAGTAAAAAATTTAAATTACTATGGTAAAACAAATAATTATAAAAATAAAAATGACATTATCGAATGTTACATCACATGTACTATTTAAGTATACGAACTGTACTGAAAAATTGTTCCTATAATTTTTACCTTTATTAGGCTGAGTTTTTTTAAGAATTAAACTTTTGTCAATGTTTCTTCGTATAATTAATTAGTAAGTGTTAACATATTTAAAACACTTATAAACAGAATATGTACCAATGTTTGATGCGAATAAAATTATAGAAATAAGAATAATGAAGTATCTAATTGTAAAGGGGATAACAATCCCATATTGTAGATAAAATTATTAAGAAGGAAACAGGAAATATCAATAAAATCAGCATAATACAACTCAATGCTGTTTTTTAAATTATGTAATATATGTGTGTACCTTTAAATACTGAATTAATCAAAGCTGTTGGGAAAACCTTTCGAAATTAAAAATGTTCCATCATATACCAAACTGGAAGTATTTGATTAAGTTTATTATTAAAAACAAAATGAACCAAAAATCATACTCAAGAATTATACAAACAATCTGGAGTGTAAAAATTTTATTGCAGTGACTGTGAAAGCTAATATATTGGAAAAACTGGCAGGAATATATACAAGCTTAGAAAACAAATAATATGTCTACAATAAAATAACATTCCACTTTTTATAAACGGACCATAATTACAACATATGTGGAAAAGAACATAAAATGTTAGATATCGATGGAAGATAGGAAAAAAACACAAAAGAAGAATTAAATATATATCCTAATTATTATAAAGATCCTCATAAAATTTAAGTAGCATATGAAGGAAAACTCAAATACTAAAAGTGTAAATGATTAAATACTGAATACTAATTAACATTACAACGGTGTCATATAAAAATCTGTTTAAATGGTCCAAATGTATATATTTAGTTTATTATTTACTTAGAGGTTAATGTACACTGGTGATGGATGTACGCCGAATCACGTGTATAGCAACAACATAATTTAAAAACGGTTTTAATAGATAGTTTATTATACTAATGCAAAACAAGTATATCCAAACTTTGACATAACAAACTTTGCAGGGATGCTAGTTACAATTTGGGTAGCACCTGCCACTGCTCAAAGAAATGATTCAATTATATGAACAGAAACTGTTGCGATCACAATGTATCAAACGAATTATTAAATTTTGCACTTTTGCTCGTGTTATTCCATCAAGATAGCAGCATATATCTAAATGGTTCCACTAGAAAATTGTTTCAGATCTTTACAGTATGTATCAAAAGGAACATTGTGGATACGGAAACGGATTATTTGTGACAAATATCAAGCTAGACTATTTTTTAAGGAAAATTTATATTATTATTAAACAGTAAGTTTAAACGGACAGTCTGGTAAAATTTTAGCATAAACAATAACATTGTAAAGAATCGAAATAAATGGTAGAGAATATAAATCTAAGGATCCACAAGGCAACAAATTCAAACGGATATTCCCGATGAGAGCCATGAGTAGCCCTGGACAGAAAGTTTTAATTAACGCACGGTTGAAAGCTTGGAACTAACAAAGTTGTTGATGATGTGATGGATGGGATACTCATTTTCGAAGTCTTCATTAAAAGTAAAGAATATAGATAAAACGACATATGTTTCCCCGGCCATTATTTTCTATCGGTATTAAAATTAAATAGAGAGAATGTTCATGTAAAATTTAAAACTACAGATAAAATCTTCTAAAGATATCTGGTCACTTAACATATTTACATGATTGTTCAATAACTTAGGTTTTAGGCCAGTGATGGAATAATAAAAATTCCTGTGAGATGTGGGGGAACTTTCAACAACGCAATAGTGCGCTTTAATAAAATCAACAATTATTTTTTGAAGTGCCTGATGATGGAATCCTGTATTATGAATGGCCTTGCCCAGTAATAAAATTAATATTAGTTATCTATTTTTTATCATTCCCTAGTGATAGTAAAGTTTATAGTAATGTTAAAGCACTATCAATTCTATATTGACAGTACATTAATGAGATATCTGAACAACTCAATAAAGTTGTAACATACAACCTTCTTATAGATGTGTAATTGAAATAACTGTTTAAATGTCAGGGACAAAAACTGTACTCTGCAACCGGAAGTATTATTTTTGTATAGATTGGTGATAGAATTAAAACTATTATAGGTATTTTTTTGCCGAACAGGAATATGTGTAACAAATCTTTTATTAGGTTGGAAATTTATAGCTAGTAAAAAGTAGTTTCAGTAACATTTTTGCTGAACGCTATTCAATTGTAGCCAAGTACCCGAGAGAACGAGGCGCAGTGCAATACGAGTAGTTCCATGTAACCACTATGAGGTCACCGGTAATATCACTTCTGCTTAACCTGATTACTATGTCGTCACATATCCGAGCTGTTTCACTGTTCTATTGTTCACATTTAAACACTTCCTCCATCCCGAGTTTCTCTGACAATTGTGTTCACCTTGATTTATAACGTAAATCTCTATCTACACGCACTGTTACACTAAATAATTAAAAGTTTTTTTGTTATTATACGACTTATGGAATAAAAACGGTTTTGTTTATTAGTGAATATTCAGAGACTACTTGACCATTTTCCTGTTGCTTTGGTAATAATAAAACAATGTTAATATTTAAACCGTTCTATGTTTTCTCTATCAAATAAATCACATATTATGCTATGTGTCAATAACATACGACCAAATAATGTCCGTTTTAAGTTTAAAATCATTATTTTTACTCGTGGCGAAACTGGTGTAAGTTTTAACGTTTAGTCCAAGCAAGTGATCCCTTTAATTTATATGTTTAGTATTATGTACCTGAGCCATCAATAAATTGCCATACTTTATATAGATTATACGTTTGATAGATATTTGATATTCCGATCATTTGTTTGTTTGGCTATTTAAACACATATGTGACAGAAACGGCCAAGTACAAAAAAGAATTTTAAAATTAAATGCTCTTTTGTGTAATTGTAGCGTACTCAACCGGCAATTGCAAGATCCGGGTTCGAGTCCTGGTGGAGCTAGTACATTTTCGATTATGTTTCAATAGAAACTTTATCTATTTTGTCCTAAAATTTCATTGAGTAACGAAATGAGGTAGAGCTCCAATCGAACGAGATAGATTATTTAGGATTACTTCTCAAAATCAATGATTCTCATCTCCAACGAGTCTGTTTGTCCGTCTGAACGATAATCTTTTGAAATAAAGGTCCTAGACTCTTAAAGCCATTTTTTGGTTAAAGGAAGAGCTCTATAGATTTTAGAAATGAGAATAAAAAGGCGGTTTAGATATTACTTTGCTATAATGTCATACTATGATTATGTTTAAGGTTACTTTCTTTTATATGTGTAATCTTACATGTAATTTAAATAAGCTATATTAGCTGGCTGCATACTGAC
Source organism: Homalodisca vitripennis (assembly GCF_021130785.1). Taxonomy (NCBI): domain Eukaryota; kingdom Metazoa; phylum Arthropoda; class Insecta; order Hemiptera; family Cicadellidae; genus Homalodisca; species Homalodisca vitripennis. Next base: position 167,447,105 of record NC_060209.1, read on the forward strand.
ACATGATATAGTCAGTTGACATCTCTCTTGTCTGTGACTGTTTCGAGCGATAAGACATACTCCTATACGCTGAGTTATAGGTGAACTTGACCTTTTCCGAGGTGTCTTTGTTGTCTTTCTCATACCAAGCTTGATTGTGGTAATTATTTTTGGCTCCCTATTTTCCACTCTCCTCCCTTTAGGTTTCCAAGTTACTCTTTAGTTCACCGCTTTATGAGTTCTAATTTACTACCGGTGAGTGTAAATTACTATACTATACAATTCATTAACATTTGTTACAATCTAATTTGTAATACAACATCCTGTCTTACCTAAAACAGTGTCTTTATTTAAATGTATTATTTAACTCTGCAACTTTAATTTGTTTTATACATGATTGATTTGTTGTTAAGTATTTAAACCCCATTCACTTCAGTTCCCTACCGTCAGGATCATTCCCTATCCCATTCATTTTGGTCCTTCAATTCGGATTAGTGTTTTGAGCCCTTGCAACGGTCTCATAACATTTATATAGTCCGTCCATCATTATATCCGTCTGTGCGCTATTGTCTTTGCATCTCATTTACATCCTATTTCGTCCTTCGGTAATTTAATTTATATACGTTGTAAAGTGTAATATAATAATATGGGTTATACTATGGTAAACAAAAAAAAAATTTATATACATTTTCTAAGATTATTATACATAGATTGTAAATTGTTAGAAGTGATTGGCGGCTTTAAACATTAATGTGTTTCTGTGGGTAGTTTGTAGGTAGTGTTTATGCATAATAAAATATTTATTCTTTAATATTTGTATAGTATGCCTATTACATCTGCAATATGCATTATGTTATATTAAAACTTGCTTCTAAATAACATTACCTGGAACTAAAGAGAAAATTAGTGCTTCAATTTTTATATAGGTGAATGTAAAAGGTAACATATGGAAATATTAAACTTCTCAAAATGATATATTATTCAATCAGCATTAAGTTGCAATTATTTAATTGTGTTCTATTTAATTGAATAAAATTTGACGATTCCTTTGAAGTTAAAAAAAATCCGATATTTCATTGTTCTCATAGTTTAAGGGCTAATAGAAATGAAGCATTTAAAACTCCTCATTTTAAACAATAATATAGACTTAATATTAAATTGCCGTTACTAAAGATGGCGAAACTAAAATGAACAAAAGATTCACTGCAAGCAGGTCAAACGTTTGACGTCCAATTCATTCAGTTAGGTGATTTGCTGTTTCGTCGTTCAGCAGTCATGCAAAGTGTTTCTGCCCTTTGAGAACTTAGCTCGTATTAAAAGGAGTCGATATAAAATATTAAAGCTTTTCGCGTAGCAATTTCATTAGTCATTTTCAATGTTCACCAGAAATGCGTACAAAACAAATCTACCATTTACACGTCAATAAATTTGTCCTATTTGCATATGAGAATTGTTTTTTGAAATAAATAAATTTAATATAAAACAACTCAGTGTGTTCAATTACAAAGTTTGAAAATGTTTGATGTGTTTTCACTGAGTTTATAACTATCGTGTAAACCGTTATTGTATATCTCACCTTATTACGCAAGTTATAGTTTGACTCAGCTATGACTTAATAATTATGCACGAAGAAACATTAATAGTAAGTAAAGTAAACTTATATGTAAATAAGTAATTGTGGTGGAAAGGGTTATATTAATGTAATGTTTAGCTCCAGATCACCGTCCTCTTAGTGGAGCGTGTGGACTGTACCGCTGTCAAAGACTTGACTCCTGGAATCTGGAGTAATGTTTATCTAAAGAGATGTAAAACAAATTTCTGTGATTAAGATTTCCCAAACAAACTCTTTAAGTTTCTTGCCTGGCCCGAGAGGAACTTACTCGTACATACGAGTAACATTACAAGTTTGAAGATATAGGAGCTTCATAAAAATTGTTAACGCATAGACGCGGGCTGACAGACGGTCAACGGTACAATTTCATTAAGGCACTATCAGATTATTATTAATTCCATAATAGGCATAGACTTTATCTCCATTAATACAAAAACATTATACTACAGTAATACAAATAATCTGGTGTAGTCAAGTCGCATATGTAGTAATCTTAAAAAACATTAAACTTTTAACCCTTACTTAACTACTACCCCTAACTTATAAACATTAATATTATACGTTATGAAATATTATTATGTCATTCTGTAGATTATTACATTCATCAACCATAACTGAAAAACCGTTTAATTCCGTTTTTAAAGAACATTTAAATCAGTCCATACAAACAAATCATAACTCGTTAATGGATTAACGTATAAAATATCCCACAATTCTGTCTTATTTTATGCCCTATGTAACGTTTATAAATAAACTAATAAGTTTTGCGGTTTTGTATACCAGCTTGAAGCTAAAGTTTAAAATACTCGTAAGAAAAGTTATACTATATATATAAATATATTATTCTGAAACATTATATCAAAAGTCCACTGGTGCTTATAATTGCTTTGAGAATTCTGAAGGGGTAATAATCTCAGCTCTCATATATTGTAAAACATGTGTTGCGGTAAAGACTGCCTTGGGAGCTGGGAAAGCAATCTCATTCTGGTTAATCATAAATGTGTGTGATTTATATACTACATACTCACTCACTGTAACAGTAAATATAATTCTCCAAGATTACTTCAGAGGACTTACACAGCCATTTTCTGTATTGATGAATAAATCAACAAATATTTTATCTGCATAATATTTGAGTACAGATATTCTCTGTTTGTCACATAATTTTTATGAAAATCATTACCTTTAACCCTATGTAAAGCTTTTAAGAATAAATAGGATTCTTTTGATTGTAGACTATCCGTATACATTGAATAAGATAACAAAAAAATTACAAACAAATATACAACGTTTTGAACTTATTCACATTCTGTAGGTACTTATAGAGATATTTTGTTTGCCAATATAAATGTAGTTATCAGATTTTCTACCACAAATACATTTACATTGTTTCTAGTGGTTAACAAGTTCAATAGAAGATGCTACAAATTAACCAATCTACGAAGTGTTCCAGAATGAGTGCTGGCCGGTTGTAAGCGGGCTCTATCTCAGCCACCCAAGAGGTTCATATTCATTAAAAAGCGAAATTTGTGTGTTCAAATCCTAATATTATAGTAAATGAGAAAGTGCCTATGTATGTTTGTTTTACATAAATGCGTAAACGACTGTACTGAAAATTCACGTGAACATTCTATGGATCCTTTGTGTGTGTGTGTGTGTGTGTGTGTGTGTGTGTGTGTGTGTGTGTGTGTGTGTGTGTGTGTGTGTGTGTGTGTGTGTGTGTGTGTGTGTGTGTGAGTGTGTGTGTGTGTGTGTGTGTGTGTGTGTGTGTGTGTGTGTGTGTGTGTGTGTGTGTGTGTGTGTGTGTGTGTGTGTGTGTGTGTGTGTGTGTGTGTGATTTCAATAAACGTTGAATCACAAAAAGTACTTGGTCCGCCAGGACTCGAACCCGGATCTCTGCTTTGCCGGGTGAATTTGCTACCATTACACCACAGAGCCCTTACTTTTCCGATTCAATTATTTTGTATTTGGCCGTATCTGCCACATATGCGTTTTAGTAACCTATTTCATATTAAATTATAGGTTATTGAAAATAAATCCAACAAGGTATATTTAATGAAAAATAATTTACTCAATCTGTTCTTCAAATAATATTTAGCAACTTAAAACACTATTTTTTGAATAAATAACGTTATATAAATACTTGACTAAATGTTTAATCAATCTCTCTTTGATAGTGTTTGATGTTACGGAAATATTAAATTAAATTTAAGTTTGATTTTAAATACTCTTCATTCATATTGTCTGATAATTCATGACATTTAAATGTGTATTTGTATGAATTGTTGAGAAATTGTTACTAAATAAAAAATTGTAAGTGACATAAAAAACGTTTTTAACAAAAGCTATTGAAATAGTACTCATTATATCCTACAAATAATTGAACTACTTCAATACTTAGTTTTTAATTTGATCTCCATGTTCTTATACTATGTTTAAATAAAAATATTTTTCTAGCGGTTACTTAAAAAAGTCTATGAGTAAATAATGAAGCATATTATTCTCCTTATACACTAATATAGCAGTTCTTTTCAGGCAGTTGAGTGTTAAGAGTATTCACTCAGACTGTTAAAAGAAGTATTAGCTAAGTCAAAGTATAAAAGACCCTTTACTACAACCCATTTCTCATTTAAACTTAGTGTTGACAATTTAACAAGTTATATAAGGGTTTAAAGATTATTAAGGCTTTACAATGGAAAACTTTTGCAACAACTAGTAAATAACAATGCTGGTGTACTGTTAAATTGCACAGCAATTGTTGATGAATAGCGGTATCGCAACAATGGAACTGTTCAAGATGAGATCAGAGTTATTCGTGACTCTAACCGTAGTAGTTATGATGTTTTATCACCACGCTTTATGACTGTCATGTGACCTGCTGATAAACTATGGCGACAGATAATATCCATCAACAGCATTTATTTTGGTTTGTACTTGAGAGTAATAAACTACAGATACAACAATGCTGTATCATTTTATGATTTTTTAGCTTTAGTTTGGTGGCCGTGTAAACTGAGAGGTTTTAAAATATAATTCATCTTTGTATACAAAGCATTTCACGATATTTTGCGAATTAAAATAAATTTATGATTCAATTTAACTAAGAAATAATCTATATTTTATTATTGATTCATTGTTGCTTGTTTAAAATAATAAAAATTTAAAAATGAATTATTGAGATGAAAGGTGCTAATTTATTTTTACAGTATTATTACACTGTTGATCATAAACAGTGTAAGACTTATGTAATTATTAGTAATATAAAATTCATAGAATCAATGTACAGATAGTTGCTGGAAAGGAAGTCTTGTATTACAATTCGAGACAAACATCCTCCGGATGTAAGTAGATACGCACATCCGCCCAGACGCCGATGGTGAACAAACAGGAAATGCTTGCTTAAGCAGCGGAAATGCTTATTTGTAAAAAACCGTGCGACAATGTAAGGGACAGCCATGCTGATATGAAAAATTGTTACTCACCAATTATGATGGAGAGATTTGGCAGAGGCGTGGTCAATGAGCTGGCGGGAGAAGAACATCAAAACTGAAGAACAAGGAGGAGAGGTGGAAGTCGAGGCCGGAAATTCGAAAAGTGAAGTTCGGGAGTGTTTGTGTTCGTGTGCGGAAAAATATCTCTAGGCGTAATAAGTGGGATGTGAAATAAAATGTAAGTAATTTTAAGAACTTAGTATATTTTAGGGTTCATTAATCATTTTCAATTCCATATCTATTTAAATGTTCACAATTTCGAAAATGTAAATTCATGTAAATGTTTAGCTATTTAAAAGAAAGTTTCTCACGTTAGTCCATGAACTCATAATTATTGCAACACTACAAAAATTTACTAGTAAATGTTATAATGAATTAAATTTAAAATAAATTGTAATGAGTAAATTAATATGAAAATATGTCTTCAAAGTATTAAGGTATTAAAATTTGTGCTTAATATATCGGTTGACGCAATCAATTGTTAATTAAAATTTTCAATCAATTTAAAGAGATGTTGTCAAAATAAAATATGTGTTGGCTCATTTGAGGGTATTTGTACTGCCAATCTAACCTATTATTAAATCCTCTCACAGCAACCCTTGCTCATAGTATGTCACAAGCTTAATCTTAAACTAAACCAAACTTAAAAACCTTACAACAGAAACCCAGTTTGCTTGAGTCTACAAAAACCTTACAAACTACATTATCCAATGAAATTCATCTATTGATTTATAAAACTTTAAAACAACAACACATGACGTCTACACTCAGAATATTAAATTATTTATAAGTAATCCCAGTCAATATAAAACAAGTAAATAACGTCTTTACTGTTGCTATGAATATGGCAAGGCATCTTAAGCTAAAATTTCCAAGGTTTGTATGAAATCAGCACTGCACCAAAGTAACTTCTTCATCAAATGTATCGACAAGATAATGAAACAATTATTAGAATCAACCTTAGCAATATGTATGTTTTTACTAATTTGTTTATCCTGTGTTTTTCTCGTTGCGAATATGGTTGCCTAAAAGTCTAATGTTGCTATGTAGCGATACTCTTGACCGATATGAACCATTTTTAATACTAACGTAAAGATTGAGTTTTATTAAAACTTTCAACGCTCTTCTAGGTCAACTTTTTCCATAGTTATCATGTGGATACACAGGCAGAAATTTGATTTTGTCATTAACAACTAGTCGAAATTTTGTACTAGACGCTTGGCCAACAAAGATCACGGACATCATGTTCCATCAACTAGACGCACAAATTTATCAAATTACAAAAGTAGGAACAGAATAATAACTATCAAGAAACCAGTATCACACGTAAAATAAAAATCATGATAGCAGGTTTAAAAGAATGAAGTTACAATTTAATTCATTCCTATTTATATTTTAAATTTATTAAGTAACTTATTATTAATTTACAATGGGTCTTTTTGCGTTAACCGTATTATTACATATTGCATTGCCAAAATTATTTAATTACCCAGATGATATCGTTTTACTAGCAATCTATTAAATTTATTTGTGAAATTGTTATTAGAAATCAATAAAACACTAATGTTCGATAAGTCATTTTCAATGATAAAACTTTATTGCTTTTAGTTACCGCATATCTCTCCAGTGTTCATGATGGTGCTTTAGAACTTAAGATAGAGTTTTCAAATAAATTATGGTTGGGTTTACCTTGTTACACACCGATCAAAAAAAAAATATGCACACGTAAGTATGATCAGTATTCTTCGTACAAAAATATGTACTTAACGTGCCATAGTAGATTTTGTTTTGTTTCGAAGATTAAGAAAGTATAGACATTTTAAGGTCTAAAGTTCTTACATCGTTAAAAAAAACCTACTTCCGGCCACAGTTTTTTTTATTTTAAGTTACGATATTTTTCGTGCAATAGTTGTGTTTGTTTGTTACCTAAGCTAAAATAGAAGATAAGCAATACGAGTTATTTAACAGTGTTTTAATCGTATTTCTAATTAATCTAATTAATTCTTTGCCCAATTCTTAATAAAACTTAAATAATAACATTCTCAGTGTGTTCTGCAATTGTTAACCACTGTATGTCTTGTATTTTCTAAATTTTACAATTAAAAGTACGTTTTAACTTAAACTTAAAATTTCCTTCCCTAGAGAGACTTTGTGCTCAGCAGTGATTACTGAAAAGATTAAATTAAAAAGTCTCGTTACTTCTAAGACTATTAGAAATGTAAACAGCTGTTTCAGCCTTCAGCGAATTTCACCTAAAAGTGTCAACATCTGTTTGGTTTCACTTAAATTGGAATTATTGTTTCATGAATGTTACCATAGGAGTTTACATGTATTCCAGGAAACACTTCCCATTGATCTTTTCTTAAAACCCTTCGATGTGCTTCAAACTATACTACTTAAAATATCCGAACTATACAATTAATTATTGTCAAGGTTCTTTTTGCTTAGTAACACAGTTAGAAATTAATATGTGTTAATATTATTTTATGTTATTGTTGTATATACAATTAAGGTTTATTCCAGATCGATCAGAACTTTAAGGATAGCTACAAATACTAAGGACGAATGTAACACAAAAATCACCAATAAGACGTAAGTGTATTGAAGAGTTTGACACCCCTAAATACATTTTTATATTTATTTGACGAATTAATTTAACCGTAACGCGGTAACGAGTGAAGTAAAATTTCTGTCCTAGTAAATATGAAGTTGTTTAAGATGATTAATTTTTTTTATTTAAATACATTATACAGATAAATTTCAAAATGTATAATTCACTGACTATTTTCATAACGACTTTATAGCGTTTTAGCATAAGATGATCCACTTAAATACCACTTATTTGTAAACGTGATCAGCTGCCATTTTTAACAAAGTTCTTCTTTTGAGATACTGGCTCGTCAGAAAGAATAAAGATGTTTCTCTGCCTATTTAAAGATATAAATGCGGTTCAATACCTTTTCCACATTTCTGTCAATTTGTCTGATATTTGATAATTCTGATACTTATTATTAATACAAAAAAAATTGTATACCATATGCATTTATCATAATTTGGTTTCATATGAATAGACTACTACGCAGGTGATATACCTGTATAAGCCAGATATAAATTAGGAATCTTTCCTAATGTTCAGTCACTGAGGTTACTGTTAATTCAGAGGAAATTTCTTATGATGGCTTATACCTGTTACCACGTATATCACCTGTTTATTCTTTTAATATTTTTAACCGCTATACGCATAATGTTTTTCTTTTATTTCAATCTAACTTTATTACCATCTTTATTTAAAATATTAGTTTTCGAATTGAATTTCCTCTTTCCGTTTGTAAAGTAAATAAATAAGGCTTGAAACTCAATTAACTCCACGGAGTGGTTCATTGTTCTCTGCAAACGTGTACTGTGCTGTTTAAATGTCGCCCATGTGTACTAACTCGAAATTTCAGTTTTTACTATATGGTATACAATGTTAAAATACCAATTAAAATTTACTTACTAGTACTAATGAGTTATTTTGAAAATTATTCCCAGTCAACCTTACTAAATATTATTTCTTATTTATGGATAATAACCGAATGAAAATTTTCATTATTGATCTTAGGGAAGCCATATAGTCAATACGCATTTTGCAAACAAATAAATATTATTTCTTAGTAAGCTACATTTTCAAAAGGAGTTAAATATACATTTAAATGTGTGTTTTCTTTTACACTATTGTTTTTAGAAGTTCACCAAATACATTAAAAAACTTGAGAGTACAACGTAATAACTATAATTTACAAAAATACCACATAAAAATCAGATATATAAATGTACAATCATACAAATATCATATTTTTCTCCAATTAAATCTAAAAGAATTATTGTAAGCACGAAGCAATATTATTGTTCAATTTGATATAATTTTATATTTGCAGTAATGTTCTATAATATATAAATACCCATAAAATATTTCCATTCATCACAAAAATTTGAGTACAAATTCTTCATAGAACAGTGTATACATATTGACTAATATAAAAAATCACAGGTTCGACAACGTTATTATGAATAAATTTTAAGGTAAGATAAAATTATAAAGTTAATATTGTATTTAACTTGTTAAGACAATAGAAAAACATACAACATTACCAATCATGAAACATAAAGTTTTTGTATTTTAACCTTAATTTATAAACAGTTTTATTTTATATAAAAGTTTTATCTTTTTTATATGCTTATTGGCGGTCTGTGCTTCACGATTAACCAAGTTAGCTTTGGTATTGATTATTTGTTTTAATATATGGTAAAGATCCTTTAAGATAATAAAAACGTTGGAGCAATTATTTACCATACATAAATAATGGTATCACACATTGTGTATTACAATAAGTTCAATTAGTTCCTTTATTTGCTATATTAATAATTCCTGCAAACGAAAAGAAATGTTTTTACTCACCACAAAATGTCTACTAATTGACAGGAAATACTGTACAGTAAAAGGGTTTTGGTATATAAATCAAACTAAAACGTGGTGAACAGACATATTGAAGGGGTTAGTAGGAGGTTAACTACCTGCAAAAGTTAATAGCAAGTTATCATTTTTATAAATTGTATTTTAATATCGGTACAGTAATAAATTAGGAATCCTTTCAAATTATCTTTAACTGTTGAAATAAAATATTATGTATTGACATTTTATTATATTAAATCTAACTAATGAGGCAATACTACACAAATGTTTATGAACTACAAATTACAATCTTCTTTGAATACAAATACATTATAAAATTTTCACATTTTACTTGTAAAAGGGTTCAATTTTGTTCTAATAAGAAATATTCGGTAAATTTATGGATAAAATTAAAAGAACAATGGTTTATATCTCGTCTTGATTACGACGTAGTTAGTCCGGAAGCTAAACGCAGGCTCTTTTACATAAGAATGTGTGTTTAACATTTATCACAAGTAATTCATCCCACTGAGTTCAACTATGCTGTTCATAATATGTATCAAAACATTCAACGTGTAACTGAACTTATTCAAGCTTATCTTAAGGAATGGGTTTGTAATTGTGCACAATCCCATTTAGTTCTTGAAGGTATAAGAACAGCCTCATTAGAATAAAGACGTGGCTTAAATATTAAATTTAATCTGAGATTTAAAGACTTGTATTTAAGTGAATTGAAATATTTAGATAAATGGGTAACCCTTGTAAATTTGTTAAAGTTACAAAAAAGAAAAATATTATATCTTTTTTGTATCCATATTTTATTAATAAGTATACAAATTAATAAAAGACTAGAAATTATATTAATAAAAAGCGTGTTTAACTTTTTATTTGTTACTTAGTAAGTCTGTTATTAGTTAATAAATAGTTGAATTAAATGCATTTTATTCGTAATATATAAATTAGGTTACTGTATACTTAGTTCGTAGGTCTACAGTTATGGCTATAAATTATTAAATCATTCTATGTCGATTTTAGGAACGGTTTTCCGTGATTCTAATACTAAGAAAAACCACCTATCACGATTCGGGTAGGATCGAGGTTCCACCTACCTCAATATAGCTCTCTTGAATTAGTTAAAACAAACATTTTTAGAGTTAACCAACATGACAGGAAAAGAATGAGTGAGTCGTTGTTCTCCCACTGAGATATTTTTTCTGGTCGTTTTACGCTGTGTCAGGGTGATGATATATAACTTATCGATGTTGTTTGAATAAATTTTTCAACAGTGTTATATTTAATAAAACTCCAGGTGTATTGGTAGATGGGTGGATGATAATCTTGTTTCCTCCTATGTTACTGGCAGATCACAATTTTTATCGATGTCTGAGCATTAAAATACTTAAATTACTTAAATTACGTAACTTAAATTACTTTTAAAAATCCTTAAGGCTGAATGTTGGGGTAAATTGCCTTAAACATTTCTAGCTGTTAATTATGTTTTAAACACTTCATGGTGTTTTCTTAGTACCATCATACTTGCATGCTTTGTAGATTACAGTTAGAGTAGATGTTCAGATGATTAACGACTCTGCAGATTAATTAAAGGTTCTTTATATTATATTTAGTTATATGGATATTATTATTATTAGTATTAATTATGTAACGATTTAAGATCCCATTAGAAATCACGCATCTAGAGCTTCATATTCGAACTGGTTTTGGGGTCTCAACCCAACCATATCTTGTGCCGACTTGTTTCCTCAGTTTGACCAATCTAAGTGTCATTTAAAATTCTATTCATATTGTTTTTAATTGATTATGTATCTATTGCTATACATTTTCAATTGTGGTGTAAAGCCTAATACAAGTATTATTAGGTATTCATAAGAATAAATAACAATTCCTTCCGTCTTGAGCTAACACGTTCTGAAAGGGTTGTCACACAACCAATAACAGGCTCATAATTATCCCAGGGCCACGGGGACCTAATTAACATATATACAAACAACTCACCGGTGGCGCGCAGCGTTTTATAACTTAACACATTTATTATTGCAAAATCAAGTCATTTGATAAAACTAAAACCGCAGACTCAACATATCGATCAGAGTGTAGTCAGTTGTCTACCGCAATAAATTCTTTACCGTAAGTAATATACTTTATTATCTCTCTAACTACATAGAACAACTAAACACTAAATTTAAATCTCCTGCGTGCAAAGAGTGAAAGTGAAAATATTTTATATATATATATATTTATATATATATATAAAATATTTCCACTTTCACTCAAACCATAATAAGTACTCATTATGGTATAATCAAATTAGTAAGCGTTGATAAAATTAAAGAAAAGTATCTGTTTATTTTGGTATACGTGTTTTATTTAAATTGTGTGTTTAATGTACATGAATTATTGTATGAATTATGTGTGCTTAAATGCAATATAAATAGAGCATCAAAACAGAGCCTTAAGGCAATGTTTACTCTGTTTAATCTTGTATCGTGAATTAAGTTATAAGCTTAAAGCTTATTCATTCATTTTTCTCATATTTCATGGCAATATAACATATCGAATATTACAAATTTCCTACTAATATTTTAATAATTACTACAAAATGTCTTCACTTACTTGTCCGTAAAAAGTTTTAGTCTACTCTTTGTCAATTGTTTAAATCACTCATTCTAGAAGGACTGGAAAGACAATACATTTACAGGAAATAAACAGTAGCATTAAACAAAAATTCTAATGGTGTTTCAGGCAAGGAATATGGATGTTTATATCATTGAAATTTGTACGCTGTTTTATTAGCATGTGTACAAATAAAACACAAATGCTTAGTCCTTGTTATGTTTAAAACTATCACCAAGAAAATACTTACTACCAAGGTTTTGGGAAATAATCATCCTTAGTGTCAGGTTGTTTTACAATAAAATATTTCAAAACTGGTCAGCATACATCATCCAAAAATTCCCCACAAAATCTGTGCTGTAAAAGTATTTTATAATTATTTACATTATTTCATCTAATCTACCCTATCAAGTATGACCTAGTTCAATAGTATTGTCAGGTGAGCCGTCCGTCAACTAAACGTTAATGCTTGTGTGAAGCACTAGCTTCTATAGTTAAAGCTGTATTGATCATTAATATTGCGCTGCAATACAAGACTACGTGTTATTGGAATGCTTAAACTATTCTAATTGATTTAGTATGATGAAATCTAGCAAAAACACTCAATTTTTTGCAAGCGTATTGTCGTTTTTAAAAATTGAAATGTGGAACCTTTTGCAGGTGTTAATATGTCAATATTTTAAAATTTAATATGAAACTTATAATATAATATAAAATTTAATATCAGATATTTTCATTCCAATCATAGTTACTCATAGGAATATTTTCAAAATAATCTCCAACAGAAACCAAATTGAAATAAAAAATCATTGAAATTAATGTTGTGTATATAAAAATAAACCCTTTATACACTTTAAAGCCTATAACTCAGTTCTTCCTATGTTATCCCGTGGATATAAATAATATCTTTCTACTCTTTGAGTGATTGGGTTCAAAAAAGAATATTCAAGCTATTGCCTTTTTTCAACGAATTCAATTCTTGTAATTAAAGCAAGCTAAGGTAACTTGAAAAACTTTATGATATACTAGGCTAAAGATAAAGCTATATAAATTTTTTGTCGAAACCGTCTTTCACTGACTATCTTACGTTTTTCGTTATTTTATAAGGTAGATGAGTAGTTACCTAATCGCTAATATATAAAAACGGGTTGAAAACTGATGGTTACTTTTTGACACACTATAAATGTAAACACATTTCAAAATAGTAGTTACATTCAAGGTAGATATGGTTTTACTGCCATAAAATAATGCTTACACGTAACATTTAATTACATTTGACAAGTTTTTTGGATTAATATTTCACAACTTTAGAGACCAAGATGTAGTTTTTCACTGTTTTTAGTGACCAGTGAGGCATAGCCCGGAGCGATGTTTGAAATATCAATAAGCCTTTATTCATCCCAGGAACCATAAGAATATTCATGTAAAATTTCATTAAAATCTGTAAAATAGTTTACACGTGTAAGCAAAACAAACAAACAAAGGCATTTTCACATTTGTAATATAATCAAGGTTTACTAAAAGCATGTAATGGTCATTAGAGTGGATAAATTGAAACATTAATTTCCCTTGTTTGGAGTTTATTCTGTGTTTGTATTTAATTTCAAGCGTATGGCCTTACTAATGAAGCAATTTGCCGTAACGCAAGAATATTACACATATTCTGACTATAAATGGTCATACATTATTAGTAGACAAATTCAGTGCTGAATATAGTTGCATCGAACAAGATAAAAGCCTGCTTTGTTTATGTTCTTGATCTAAAAAGGGCATTCTTACAGAAAATGTAGATTGAATGTAAAATGCGCACTGATAAGGAATATTTCTCAGTTGCCACTGTGTTTTGAAACCAGTGCAGTCAAATCTTTGCTCCTACATCAAAGTTCTATTATAAAATGTAACTGTCTCTATTATTGAGCCTTAATGTAACTACTAGGGATTTAAGTAAGCTATAATGTTTTTAACATAATGTTTCCATTAAGGCGGGGTGATTTCCTTCAGAGCAGCTTCTGATTGACGCAGCCGGGATCAACGGAGCCATGAATAGGGCATCCTCTGGGTAGAGATCAGCGTAGATGATTGATGAGAGAGTGGTGTGATTTCTATACCACAGAAACGGGGATCGGCACAAGAATCCATTTGTGGCACAACGGCAGTCACTGGTCGTACGGTGGAAGTGGACGTCTCCTACAGAGACTGGGAAACGGCGTCCATTCAGGAAGGAGCGTAGCAGTCAGAACAACTGTCACGAAAAGGGTATTGTGGGCCAACTTGTATAGGAAACCTTCGTGCCACACCCTGTAAAAAGCCTTACGAATATCCAGGCTCTCTGCAGTAGTAAACAGGCAGTTGTAAAAGTTGTTAAAAAAGGTGACAGCCCTAGCCAGCTGGAGGGTTGTATAGCGTTGGGAAGTGTTCAAGAGCGAGACAGGCATTCTTGATCGCAGTGACTGAATGAAACGACCATTCCTGGAGCTGTTAAGGGCTTCAGAACCAAGATTATAGCACCGCCAGCTTTCCGAGGACGTATAGTCTGGATATGGAGACGACAACTTCAACATTAACGATGGGTTGATGTTCGCCGACTTCTTCGTCATCAGGAGTCCTTTCAACCGAAATCCTTCATGCACAGGTGGGCAGGGAGTACCAACAAGGATGCGGTGTACAGGCTTTTCAGACTGCAAGGTATGTATCAGGAGCCATAGTAAATGGAAATGGTCCACAAGGCGTCGAGGTTATCCAGGAAGACCTAGCATCGCCCTGTACAATGTTTCTGTAGAATTCAGTGCATTTTATCAGACTGGCGTTGAAAGGCAGCTCTCTCCGCAGGAAACCTGGATACCTGACGATTGGCACAGCCACGCTTCTTCATGAAGGGATTCAGGTAATCGCCGAAGATTGATTATAAACACTGTCTGTTATATCAATGAAACATTTCAACTTAATTAGTCTTGTAGGTTATAATTAATTGTTTCACACACACACACACACACACACACACACACACACACACACACACACACACACACACACACACACACACACACACAACACACACACACACACACACACACACACACACACACACACACACACACACACACACACACACACACACACACACACACACACACACACACACACACACACACACACACACACACACACTCACACACACACACACACACACACACACACACACACACACACACACACACACACACACACACACACACACACACAGATATTATTATATAACAAGTTACAAATATGTATTTATATAACAGTTTGGATTACTTTAAAACTAAGATACTCACAAGTAAATTACTTTAGTAACAAGCCCAATAAAAAAAAACTATGACAAAGACAATCTGCACAACATGACATTTTTATTGTGTAACAAAATTTTACAGATTACTAACATAAAATCTTTACTATTATCTCTTCTCTGAAATAAAAAAAATTATAGAAATTTCCATGTTGCCCTTGTAAACCTAACTCTCTCTAAATACTTTTGAAATCATTTATCTAATCTGTTTTCATCTGCATAATACACTTAAAAGAAGGTTTCACGAAATACAAGGCATGAATGTTGTGCATGATGTGTTATAGTAGCATTTGCCAGTGTCGTCCATATCATTAGCATATTGTTTAGCTAATAAAGTGTGAAATAGAGACATGATGTTTTGGACACATACCGAAGTTTGCAAACTGTAACATTTAGTCACAGAATGTATAAGAGTTTACTGTTTAGAGTACCACTGTGGGCGTTGACGTGAATGTTATTAACTTATTAGTTGTGCTGCAATCACAAGAGTACATCATATTACACCTCTTTTAAAGACGCGTTGAAATAAAATGTTTGTCGTGAAGTTTACAAGACAATTAAGCTTATAACCTTTAACGTCGGTATATTTGCCACGGTACCACAAAAGAAATCTTTGCAACAAACACCCTTTAAGACCAAATTTTCATAATTTAAACAAAGTCCTCATCTCAAGGGGTCACTTTAACATTCATATATCTATCCAGAGAAGCACAACGAAATTTTTATTTTTGGGTCAGAGAAATATCTGGGGGCCGACATAGTTATTTAAATGTAATGTTCTGAATCACTGTTCTTTTTCCGGTCAGGATTTTATAAGTTTTTAAAAATGTTGAATACTGACATAAAAGTTAAAGGTTTGGAACTTAAATGATTTATTAGTACAAATGAAACATATTCGTAAATAATAAAATAACACAACTAACAATGAAAAAGCCATGATAAATGGTTAACACGTTATCTGTAAGAAATAAAGACAAAATAATACTCAATATATGTAATTACTAAACACCAACCTAAACTTCTGGCAATGTATTAATGTTTGAACATAGAACGGTTTATTATGGTATGTTCAACATACAAGGATGCATACGCGCACTCAAAATAGTTCATGATAAAAAGGCCATAAATCAAACACAACCAATAATTATTTGTTTTTTATTGCATAATATTTGTTTTACGATAAAAGCATCCCTCAAACACAATGATATATATATTGGAAATATTTTTCTATTTATTATAAGACTTTTGAAGCAAACATTATACTGAACTTATTTGATAAGCTGGATTTGTTATCCCAAAATCAGTATGGGCTGAAAATAACCAATTCACCAGTCTCACGAATTTCATAACGTAAGTGTTCACGCGGAGTACAAGTTTCTCTCCAATTATACAATGTTTTTTAATGTACCAGTTCAGGCATGAAACCATATTTCATAATAGGAACAGAGTATTTTTTTTGAATTTCATACCAACATAAAACCGCTTTATTTGATACCGCTGTTCGAAGTAAACTTTTTTCAATTTTTGATTGAATCATATCCAACTTAAATTCCAACCTACTAAAGTGGCAATGTTTTAACAAAATGAAGGTATTTAAAAGGCGTAGGACCTGTAGACGATTTCTTATATATATAAGTTATCTTTAGTGAATGATTTCTAAATTAAATTTGAGGACTTTTGTATTGAATACATAATATTTGGAAAGATACAAGCTAACCAACAAAAGGACTGCCGGTTCTTTGGCCTTATGCATATACTCACATTGGGATCGTTTTTAATTCTATTTCGATTAAAGTTAAACCTTACTCTTATCATAATACGTATTCTTTTGTTTTTTAAATACATACGATATAAGTAACTAGAATATGCTAATAAACATAAGAGTTTAAATATTTTCCTCTTAACCTTTGCAAAACAAGGACCATAACGCCCTCCTAATCTTTGAATCTTGAATTAGAGTACGTTTATAATACTCTTCCTTACAGAGCAGTTGCTTAAGCATACCAACACTAAAAGCTTTTTAAGACATTATCTAACGTTTCATTTTGGTTTTATGAATTTTATTTGCTGTCAATGGATTGGGTAACAAAGTGCATAGTTAATTTCACCGTTTTTTGAACCCGTGATGTATGATTTACTTGATTAAATACTACTTTTCACTGTATGATTGGCGTATAAACATTTATTTCACCCTCGATTAACAATATGTCAATTGCAGCAAACGTAATGTTACGACCCTCATATCAAAGATATTACATAACATCTCTAACTACGTTCTGGCTGATTACATGTGTCTTCTGCACAGTTTAGTCCTTGAACAGAGTTGTAAATTTGATACTACCTTTCAGGCTTCTCTTCTAAAAGGATCCTCCCGCTCCCTGAACCACCCTTCTCTTACTGACTATCAAATCAAATCCTGTCAATAATAATAGCAAACGAGTTTTGATTCCTTGGAAGGCATCTTAATCTACAAAGAGAGCTAAACTCCAATGATTTGTTAAGAGCATTAATTATTGAATATTGTAATGGAAAAAATAATTCGTATCAACTTTAATAATTCATAGGTTGATATAGTAAATTCAAACTGAATAAAGTGATTTGATAACGGTTTTAAACTATTAACATGCATATCTTTTTTTTAAATCTTTTTGTTTGGTAAAAACTTGAAATTTGATATGATCTCCCGTAATAGACGTTTAGATTCACTGACTTTATAGTGTATAAATTACATTGCGTTAACCTGCAGGCAACAAAAGTTCAAAATAACTTAACAAGTATGAACTTTTACCTCTAGTATGAATCAAATGCAAAACTTACCCTCTAATTAAATATACTTTTCTTTGTTACATAAATAATATTGTTTCTTTTAAATAAGCCTGGACAATTATAATACAAACCGGAGTTGTAAAATGAACTAAAGAACAACGTCCCACTGGTATTGTTAATTATTCTTGAAATCGAAAAAAGACTTTCTGTACACAAATATTTCCTTCTTCAAAACAACTCGGCAGTAAACCACTAATGAGAACTTCAGGTAATTGCTCTCTTTACATTGTCATTTCATTTCACATCTATATAATTAGTTCTATTCATGACAGTTTTTATGTCTTTTGTTCCCTTTATATTTTTAAGCGTGGTAACATGTACTCATCAAAATTAGGTCTAAAGCTTTCTTACGACTATGGTTTGAATTGTAGTGCATAATTGAACTCATATCACATGTCACAGCATCAACACGTGAATCCTAATGAAATGGGCTATAGACTTAAAATGTCGCATTCTCCCTCAGTGAAGCCGCATAATTAAATATTTAAACAATTATTGAGTTCGTGGATTGGTGGTTTGTGAAAATACAACTAAAATGGGGAAACTGCCAAATGTATGGAAGCTGTCCTGATCCACATCTTGTCATTCTCATAGAGTGCTAAGATCGGTATTCAAAAAAACAGTGTCACGAATAAATGCAATCGATATTAACAGTTACTATGCAGTTTATGTGATATTGAAAATATAAATCACGTAAACTGTATGAGGGTCAGTAATCTGAAAACTTCTTATGAGCGGCATAAAAGGATTCTAGATTTACGTGGCACGCTACTATACACGGATAATACACTAAGACATTGTCCTACGTTGTGTGAAAATATGAACTTATAACTTCTTTGGGATATATAATAAATATATCCAATCCAAGCTTTGCGGTGCTGTTGGATTTTATTGAGTTTCACGTTATTTATATTGGAGTTGAAGGTATAAAGTTTGGAGGTATAAAGTTTTCTCTACAAAGAATATTGATATTTAAGATTTCAGGAATTGCGTTACTGTAAGTTTATTTATACATATGCACGTCTATTAATAGTGTATACAGGGTGTTTCAGAAGCCTACAATAAATATTTGTCTGAATACGCTTGTACGCCAGTTGTTAAAAAAAGCAATTTCCGTGGTATAAAACTTACAGTTTAACATCTGTGGTAAATGAAATTACAATAATTAGCTAATGAAAATATTGATAGTTTTTATAGCAATATGTTTAGCAATAGTTATTCTTAGTATTATGAGGAATAAACTTTACGTATATGTGGGTAGAAATCATTTTTGTTTAGGTGATTGATGCATTGTTGCAGAGGTTGTTAGCTGTAAACATCTGCTACATGCAATACCTCATCATAAACATTGGCTCAAGTGAGATATAGGAATATGACTTGTTTAAAAAAATATAAAAATGATTACTCTTTTAAAAGGTTAGTTACAATTAGCTTTTCCTAGTTTTATAAGTTAATTTATAAATTTAGTGTTCCTGCTTTGATTTAAACATTTACATTTCATTACAAAAGCCCCATATACTTTCAAAATACAACAAAAAATATTGAACTAACTAGAAATTACTTCATATTCCTCTTCTAGTGATAATCAGTCTTGTTACAACGAAACCCTTTTAATTAATTATATTGCAAGTTATTGCTAGATATTAAAATTTTGTTAGAAGATTCACACGTCGATCTTATAAGTCGCTTCTTATTGTTGAAACCTTTTAGTCCTCTATGTTGTCAGAGTGAACCTAAACAATTTCAGTTCCTTGAAACTGGACGGGAGTTAGTCTTCCATAAGAAAATCTGGTATCTAGGATGAACTTCTTCAAAGAGTTCATTTGAGGCTAAGAAAAGAGACAAATATGGTTGGGTTAAAATGAAGATCCCTAAGGCAGTCATCTAAGCAATTTTTTTATTACTTATTAATGTTTTAGATGAACGAAATAATAATTACGGGCATTCTTACAGTTAGCTTTATAAACATCACTCTTACGTGTGCTCCTAAATGAATCCGTAGAAAAAATAAAATTTGGGTGTCTAATTACTAGAGGGATTTGAATTAATAAATGAAACTGAATCTTCATGCGGATGAGCTTCTGAAAATTCATTTGTTCTTCTACTTATGTGATGAGAAATATGCGCGTAAAATGTTGTCTTTATTTTACAGCGAGAAGTGGAAAAAGAAAAAAGATTGTGCTATTAGGTGTTGCAGAGCAATTTTAGGGACTGACACCAACAGACAAACAGAACGATACTGAGACGAGCCGAGCTGCCCGTCAATCAATGTTTGGCAACATTGGTTATAACTTGTACCAATACGCCACTCTAATTCGAGCTAGTTTGCAATCAACTCGATATTGTTCAACTACATGCTTTTTATATTAAACATCTTAAGAAATATTGATGAGCTTTGTTGTAAACTGGGAACAATGTATTTACCTAAAGTGGTTTATCATGATTCACAATATATTATACAACATATGTATCTTTAGCAACCTAAAGTGATTTCCACTATATATTGTGTTAAATCATATAGCAAAATAAAAGACATATCTAAACTCTGAGGAACTTATAATTGTGTAGTGGCCGAAACATTAAAATAAGATATATATGGTTGAGGATATTAACAGGTTACAGAAACGGTTTTATGAGGAGCGACGCTGCTCTCAGACATTGCTCTCACTTCAGGCTAAATAGCGGTATGTCTGGCTAAGATTCTGTCTCCCATGGTGTTTACCAATATCCATGGGTAGACGGACAGTTCGTGACACTTATATCAGCAAACAAAAGTCACTAGAACCGGTGGTGGGACAGGAGGTTGAAAAGACAACAGCTATTAAACAACTCCGACCACCACATTAAGGGGTGTGCAACATATAAAACCGGAACAAGGAGGGTTTCCAAATATCCACACACCTTTATGAAGGAGAATGAGACCGCTCCCGGACAGTGCCATTTCGAGCATGACACCGATGGCACAATAGTAACGGGTTTTACAAAGTAGTAAAGGAACGTGTCCATTGTCTAAGCGACCACTGACGATCTCAGTATGTTGTAATCAACTCTGTCGGCATACTACTGGAGGAACGTCTATCTGACGCTATCCTAAACTATCAGACATCACGCAATGTCAGTCGACGAGTGATATGATCAGCCAATCTAGTATCCGGGTTCAAGGTGCAATTCAGGCCAGCTCACTGATTATCTAAGAGAGGACCAATGGTTCGCATTTTAAATAATAAAACTGAATCTTATTACCAGTTTAAACATGGCACTTTCAAAAGTCAATGTGTAAATAAAATTTTTTTTAATATTTAGAAATGGTATTGTATAGTGGAACATTTTATAGGCAGAAAATGTTTTTATTACACAAAGGTTTCTTGAATTGTTGTTTTCATAAGTATTGCCTTCTGCAATAAAAGTCATGAAGAGGTTCAAAGAAGGAAATCTATTTTTACTAGTTTTTTGTTTGTAGTGTTCCATTAGGATGTGCATGATTTGTACCTAATTATGGCATAAGTATGTTCATATAAATGAAGCAAAATCTTATGGCAATTGTTTTTACAGTATTACACGACAAAAGTCCTTTTTTAATGAAATTAATACTTAGTCCCTTTGTAACTTTTGTAAAAATAAATATATCGCTCAAGGAAAGTGTACAATTATAAAAATTTAATTTAATAAACAATCTAAGGTAAGGTTCTTGGAACAGACATTAGTGCTACTTTATCCAATAAACCATGTCTGTTATCCCAAAAGCCTGATGGGCTTGCAAATGTTACATATAGAGCAGATTATAACCGAGTATCTAGTCAAGTTGGTCTGCCATAACAATGTTGTAATTCACACAGTCTGAAGGACTGACACCAACCGACAAACAGAACAGAACTGACACTTGCCGAGCCGCTCGTCAACTAAGTTTGACAACATTGGTTAGGCCTTGTACCAATCAGCTACATCAACTGTGCGCTTCAATTCAACTTGATACTGTTCAATAACACTCTTTATAATTGTAAAAGTTTTAGAAACAGACTTTTTATGCAAAGTTTTAGTTCTGTTTTAATGTACTTAGTTTAAAACTGTTTATTGACTAAAACTGGTCTATTTTTCATAACATTTGTGATTGTATAATTATTATTATTTTTTCAAAATTGTATATTATTTAAACTGCGTTTTAATCTGTGTGTTATTAATTAAAATATTGTAACCAGCATATGTCTCAATGCAGAAACTCACTAAAGAAATTCACTTTTAATGAAGGATTTTATCGACGTAGGAATTGGATTTGGAAACAAATAAAAGCTTGATGAATAAGAGAACTTGTGTTCTACTTATTTTTGACATAAGTAATGCCTTATTTGTATGTCCAGGATATATACATTATAGCCACCAGTTGCCACTACGTTTCCTTCTTATAAATTACTACTCTCTGTGACCAATACACATTCCTTGCAAATATTTATCTCTAAGATTGGGTTTGGGAAATCTGTTTTTGAAAGAACCAGAGATCTTTTTTACAACATATAGTAGAAGTATAAGGTTCAAATAGAAATTATTTAAAGCAATGATATATAAAAGACCACATCTTAGAGATAGTAAATACCCTATTTCTTATTCATGATATACACTGGATTTCTGAATATATGGATTTACGGTTAGCTTCCAAACAATAGCCATAACATTTCCAGTTTCAAATCTCTACTCACTATGACCTTCATTTCCTCTTTCTTTAGAGACGTTAAATACGAGTATAAGGTTAAAAAAATATAATTAAAACATTTTCATTTATGTAAAAAAATGGTACGTCTTAATACTTAATGGATTTCTAAGAAAAATACTTAGTTGTTGATGAATAATAACTACCAAAACTTTCTTGTCGCATGTCGCAATTTGTGTAAGTAATTAGTAAAGTATTAAATACATTTGCAAAGCACATAAAGCGAGGAAACATTTTTGAATGTATGATTTCATTCAAACACTGTAATATGCATGTAAGCCTTGTGTATCAGTAAACAAATGTGGGCTTTAACAAAAAATATTATTAATTGAAACGTATCGAGGTTACGGAGTAGAAGCGTTGAGAAACTCTTTTATATCACTCGCTGTATCCAATATAGTTTATATCATGTGTTTCTGAATTATATCCAACATAAATCTCTACCAACTGAAGTGGCAATCTTTATAAAATAAAATTATTCAAAAGATATTAGAGCTATCAATTATAAAAATTTGAAAGTAATAAGTTATGTTTATTAATTGAAGTCTAAACAACCGACTTCTAAGACAAATACATATGAATACACGCTTAATTAAAATAACTAAGCAAAATGGTATATTGTAATTGGGTCTGGTGATATTTAAAATGTATTTATAATATACATAAATGATTAAATAATTTCTTTATATTTATTTTCTATTTGGAACTTTACCTCTGACTTGTCCCCCAATGTCAGCTTCCATCCTGTAAGGAATAAAATTTGCAGTCTTACTCTTATATCTGCGTTGAATATTTAGTTTATATTTAATTTAAAATTTAGCCCTGTTCTGTTTATATACGTGATATTGAAGTTGTAAAAAAAAAAAAAAAAAAAAAAAAAAAAAAAAAAACGAGATGTTATTGAAAATAAGAGCTGAAATCACCTATCTCTCATATGGTCAAAGCAACGTCCTCAGTACTCTACAGTATTATAGTAAGTCTCTAATTATTTTTCCAAGTTGTAAGAAAAAAGATTTTATTTGGCAAAGTATATATATATATATATATATATATGTATGTATGTATGAACTAACAAGTAGATATGAATGTGGCGGTCCTAGGACACTTTTGGGACAGTCAGAAAATCAATGTAAAATACTGTCCATTGAACCATAAACGAATCTAAGAAATCTAACAGGAAATCACGAATGTTAAATAACCGAATCTATAGCTGTTTTACTGTTCAATGTTTGCTTCTACATTTATAAGCTGTTTTAATGAAAAAATCCAGAAATCTTAATGAAAAATCTATAAACGGAAATAATGAAATTTGCTAACATTCGCTCAACAGAAAATAAGACGATTTTTACTGAATTTCTTTAATATCGTTCTTAATCACATCATAGGCTAAAAATTTCTCAGAAACCACAACCACATAACAAATCGCGTTTGTAACAGCATTTTGAAAATCCATATTGATAATTATATCGTTCTTTGAACTAGAAATATTTGTCAAACTCTTTGTTGTATCAATGACATAAATGGGTCTATTTGCTATAAATTCTTTGGGGTTGTAATACATTTCCATATTTTTGTAGTAAACTTTCTTAAAATCTTGATACATCTGATACATGATTCTGAAAAGACCACCGGAAATGTTTAAATTTTGTAATTCATCTGGATAATAAGAACCATTCAATTTTACTCTGATATTTTTTACATTCAAACTATCAAACTTTGAAGGATTTTTTTCTTGATTATTCTGTCTATCTGTTTGAAAACCAATGATAACGAACTTGGGATTGAAGATATTTCTATAAATATTTGTGATATCGAACGAATAAGTTGTTCCGGAAATACCTTTTTGCTCAATACATTGCCAATCTAGAAAATTAAACGTGATGTTTTGAGATTTTATAATTTCATCAATCAACTGAATTTTACTCGTGGTTTTGTAATCAATCATCGGAACTCTAATGAAAAACTCGTTAATTGTAATTTTGCCATCAACAGGCATAACATTTCCAGTTGCAGTCTTCAGAATCACATCATCGTCTTCAGCTCTTATGAAACTAATGTAAAATCCACCTTTATAGATTGGAAAATTTACATTTTCAAAGAATCCTAAGCCGAAATGTGCTAAATCACCGACCGCTTCAAATTGTCCAAATTTAAAAGTTGATTCAAAACTGTTTGAAAATACATCACTTTTGGAATAACAAATGGTTCCTTTAATAGTGCTTAATTGGCCACAGTTTTCGACTTCTTCTATCAATTTATTGTGTTTTCTTACTTCAATCTTAGAAAATAAAAACGGTATAAAATTATCGATTAATCTAACATTATCAGTTCCAAGATATGCTTGACCATCTTGTTTTGTTAAAGTTCCAGAAATATAAAACTGGAAGTTAGACGAGCAAAAATTATCTCCAAAATCAATATTAAACTCAGTTCTTTTATTCGGTTCATTCAAATGTTGTTTACTAATTGGATAGAAATTTTTAAACTCCGCCCTTTCAATATCTTATTTTTGTAGTCCACCATTTAATAAGAGAAAATTTCAAAATTCTTTTACGAAAATTTTAGTCATGTATAAGTGGATAAGAAAAGATAAAACTCAAACTATTATCTACATTTTGAATAATTTGTGTACCAAATACGTCAAAAATATTTTGTGAATCCATATTTATTAAGCAATAATTTGTTAACAACTTCTTTAAAATCTTTACCATTACTCAGTTCATTCAAAACAAAAACACACAAATGTCCACAAATTGGGGGATCTTTATAGTCTTGAATCTGAGAGTCATTGTAGTAGACGCTTGATTTTTTCAAATATTTAATCAATTCTATAGGTGGTTTGTCCTCAATTCTTCCATACGAACCAAAATAACATGCATTCTTATCATTTTTATAATAACAAATCCAATGCGTTCCACTTCCCATAATCGAGTCTAAATTCACAATTCCACATTCGAATTTCTTAACTTTTTCGGGTAATGTATCTCTCATGAAAATTCCTCTAAAATGTTTAATATTTTTGCAGATTTCTTCCAATTCCCCGAATGTTAAAGGTTTAAATTTTTTTTTCAATGTTTGATTTCACGTAATTCAAAGTTTTTTCATCTAATCCAGATCCTGTAACATCTTCCAACTCTTTATCTAACCAATTTAAAATGTTTCGAACAATAGGAATCACATCTTTTTTAACGATTTGAGCAGCTTTACGAACATAAGGAACAACATTTTTAACAACTGGAATATTTTCTCCAAAATCTAATAAATCTTTCAAAAGACCACCATTTTTAAGTTCTTTCAACTGATTATAAGAAAATTCTATTCTGGTTCCTTTATTGTTTTTCTTATGTTTTTCGAGTTTATTGTATTGTCTATTTGTTAAAAATATCTTATCTTCGCCATATTTTAGTTGATCTATTTTAAATTGAATACTAACGGGTATTTTCTTCTTAAAAGCGGATTTTATTTTTTCTTTCTGATTTTTGCTGAAATTTACATTCACCTCCATTTATATAGTTAAAATTTCAAGTTCTCTTCGATTCCCATTCCTAGTTTTCTCTTCAAAAACATTGCTCCAGCTGTTGGAAGCGCAACAAATCTTTCACCTAAACTAGCATCTTTTGATAAAAATCTATCCATTGCTTTATCTTGCAAAACTTTATCTGCTATATGTCTGGAATTTGTGTCTCTATGTTTTGCATAAAAAATATCGTGTTCCATAGCAGCTTGATCTAATTTATTCACACCAGGATCTCCTCTTTTTAGTCTTTTTTCGAGTATTGTGCCAGGCCCCAGATACTGATAAGTTGGTACGTGTAATTCAAAAGGTAAATTGTTGATAAAATCATTCAAAAGTCCACTACCCTCAATCATAGATGAACTTATTGCCGGCAAAATTCGTTTTAAATATTTAATTCCATCAGGTTTTTCAATCAATTCATCAAGTTTGTTCGAAATAAAATCTTTAATTGCTTTCTTTTCATTCAAAAAATTGTTATTTCCAGCCTTCTCTTGAGCATAAATATAATTAATAATTCCATCGAGTTTTGTCAAATCGTCGATATATCTGTATTCAATCTTATTATCACTGTATTTTCTCACACCTGATCCTTCGATTCTTTTTTCCCAAATTGGTTTAATCAAATTGAGATATTTTTTACCTTTACTTGACTTTGGTTTCTTAGTTGATGGATCATTATTTTTGTAAATTGAATCAGATTTCCATAAAATTTCAGTATACTTTTTCAAGTCTTCTTCAGAATATAAACCGTCTTTTGGAACATCAGTGCCTGTTAATAATCTCCATAAACCCTGAGTACCTTCGTACATTTTTTCATTAATAACTATGTCATTATGCTCAAAATTCACGGGCAAATTTCCAATCATAAAACTTTTCTTTTTTCTGTCCCAATACAAACCAAATTTATCATCCTTTGCTCTAGGAAGAAATTTTTTACCAATTTCACCAATTATTATATCCGTTGTTCCAGGACTTATTGGTTCAACTATGGTAGAGTCTTCAATGATTCGAGGTCTAAATGGTGTTGAAGATGGTAATTTTGGCAATTCAAACTCAGATTCTGGTATCGAAATATCGGCAAACTGTCGTACAACTGGAACCAAATTCATTAAATTTTGATTATCGCTTAAAACATTTTCAATTTTGCCCTCAACGTTTTTTATTGCAGAAGTTACAGGTTGATTGATTTTTTGAATAAATTCTTGTTCTTTTTCATCAATTCGAATCTGTTCTTTAAATTCTTTGATTAATTTCTTTTCTATTTGATCAAGTTTTTTTGCTTCTTCTGAAGTTACGTTCGCCATTTATTTAAGAAAATTTTGAAACGTGAACGTGAACGAGAACGAGAACGAGAACGTGAACGTGGAACGTAAAACGTGAGCGTGAAAACGTGAACGTGGAACGTAAAACGTGAACACGAAGCGTGAAAACGTGAACAGATTTACCGTTTTTCAGTTGTTTTCATAATGTAAATAAAAAGTAAAGATAATGTAAAAATAATTGTAACAAAAATATTTTATCAAGTAGATTTGTCAGACCACTGAGCAGTATTTATATCAGAAAATTTATTCAAATATTTTCCATTTTTAGGCTTCAAAGTTAGATTAATAGTTAAAAAACCGTAGTCTTCTTTCCAAATTTTATCACACAACTCAATAAAGTGGTTAAAACTCATATCAGAACCAACATAATTGTTATAAATCTTTCTCGAATAGTGATCATCTTGCTTAAAAATACACAACATATTCAGATTATTTCTTATAACTTGTTTATCAACCTTTGAAAAGCATTGAGAAAGATAGATACAAGAGATATTTTTGTGACGGGACATTACGAAATATTCCTTAATAACGTCTTGATTTTCTAAAATACAATCATCAAAAACGATTAACGAATTGGGTTTACATTCGCTTAACGGAACTATGTCCTCAGAAGCATTATAAAAATGTAATATTTTTTTGTTTAAGTTTTTCTCAATATTTTTGAATCTTTCTTGTAATTTTTTGTATACGTCTTGTTCTAAAGATTTACTAAAAACATACAAATTGGAATAAGGAATCAACCTATTGTAGATAAAATTCAATAATAAAGTTGTTTTTCCACATCCACTTGAACCAACAATTAACAATCTGATTGGTTGATCTTTCTTATTTTCTTCAAACGTTTGAAGTTTTATCTGATCTTTTTTCTTTAAAAATTTCTCCATTTAAATAGCGAAAATGAAGCTGTTCAAGTTCACTTCAGAAAGCTCTAAATTAGTTTTAAACTTAGAACATCCTATTCATTTAGAGGAAGAATCAAATTATTTTATCGGTTTAAGCGGTTTTTATTCTGACAATTTTGTAATAAATATTAGTGAAAGTTCTCCTTATTGCATAGGATTTAGTGAGAAGAACATAACAAAATACTATGGTTTAAACAAAGGATATTATACTTTCGATCAAATAAAAAATTCCCTTAAAAATTATCTAAAAACATTCAAACAATCAGATAAATCTTTCAACTTTGACGAAAACAAGTTTGAAATGAAAAAAAATTATCTCTCTAATAAAATTCAAATAAAATCACCAGTAAGAATAATGTTTTCAGCAATTATTGTAGATTTATTAGGGTTTGTTCAAGAAACTATTGAGCCAAATCAGGTATATTTAGGAAATAAAACGCCAAAATTTAGACCGTTCGATGTAATTGAAGTGCACTGCAATCTCGTTGAACCTAGTTTTGAAAATCATACCGAACATTTACACAAAGAATCTGAAATTTTGTACACTTTTTTCCCAAATGTTGCTTATGGATCAAAAATCAGTGAAAAACCGAATGAAATCGATAATATTCCAATTAGAAAAAATATTAAAAGAATTCAAAAAATCGTTCTAACTATACAAGACTCTGAGGGAAATTTATTAAATAATGAGAGTAAAACAACAATATATTTAAGATTGTCGAAAGAATGATGAATCAAGGGGGAACGAATCGTTCTTACCTTCAAACTTTCAAAAACAAAACTATTTTCATTAATGAATCTGGCCTTTATTCTCTAAATAAAAATTACTAGTTAAATTTCTTTTCTATCTAAATGGAGTCAGTTGTAGACCTACTCAATAATCAACTTAGATTTGAAAACAAACATATTTTTACGATTGTGGATAAAAATAACGAATTTTAGTTTAAAGCTAAAGATGTTGCAGAAATTCTAGAATATGAAAATACGAAACACGCAGTTAGAGAGCATGTTGATAATGATGATAAATTATCATATTCTGAAATAAATAAGGTGGATCATTCGATTGCCCTACCTTCTAACTTTCAAAAAAATACTATTTTCATCAATGAATCAGGACTTTATACTGAAATAAAAATTACTAGTTAAAAATTTTTCTATATAAATGGAGTCACTTGTAGGCCTACTCAATAATCAACTCAAATTCAATAACACAAATATCTTAACGATTGTAGACGAAAACAATATGATCTGGTTTAAGGCTAAAGATGTTGCAAAAATTCTAGAATATGAAAATACTATGCAAACGATCAGATTAAACGTTGACGAAGATGATAAATTAACGTTTAAAGACATGAATCAAGGGGAGCTATTGAATAGCTTACCTTCAAACTTTCAAAACAACACTGTTTTCGTTAATGAATCTGGACTTTATTCTTTAATTTTGAGATCGCATAAATCAGAAGCGAAATTGTTTAAAAATTGGGTTACAAAAGAAGTTTTGCCAAGTATTCGTAAATTTGGTGAGTACAAACTCAAAAACGAAAATAAGCAGTTAAAAGATGAAATAAAACAGTTACATATTAAAGATGAAATAAA
The DNA here is from genome assembly GCF_021130785.1 of Homalodisca vitripennis. Classification (NCBI taxonomy): domain Eukaryota; kingdom Metazoa; phylum Arthropoda; class Insecta; order Hemiptera; family Cicadellidae; genus Homalodisca; species Homalodisca vitripennis. Next base: position 167,477,443 of record NC_060209.1, read on the forward strand.
AACGGAAATAATCGCAAAACAAAGTGTAAAAATTGACTTAATGAAACCAGACCTTGTTTGTAAAGATTTTGATAAGAAAAAACACCATGTTTTTGTGTTAATTAAGAAGAATCACATGTGGGAATGGCCTTATTACGTTATCAGAGCTCAGAAACGAGAAATACCAAACCGATTAAAACATCTAAAAATAAATTATCCTGAATTAGAGATTTTGTTCATTGATGACGAACCAAATTCTATCAATCTGTATAACCAAATGAAAGAATCTTTGAATATCTTATACAACGGAAATCATTTTACCACAAATATGACAGAATCTCGACTGATTTATAGAATATCTAAATTACACGATGAAAATGTTAAACTCTCGAATTATGATATTTTGTTTGTAAATGTCTTTTAAGATTATAGAATTGTTGAATTTCTCTTCCGCATACGCAATGAACTGGTCTAGCAAAGATTTCTTTAATACATTATTTACAATATGCTTGTTTTTTATCTCTACTATAATGTTGATTGTTAAATTCAGAAATTTTTTTAACTATTTTACACCGTGTGCATTCTTTCTCTTCTAAAGTTAACGTTTCTATTTTATCGTACAATTCTTTTTTATATATTTTTTCACAAGCCTTACAATAAGCTTTCTTTCTATCTTTACTATAATGTCGATTGTAAAATTCAGAAATATTCTTAATTTCTTTACAAATGTGACACTCTTTCTCTTCCAAAGTTAATTTTTCCATTTTATCGTATAATTCTCTTGCATATTTTTTATGACAATCCTTACAATAATAGTATAATCCATCTTTTCTAAGCTTATCTTTATGAAATTCTTCAAAATCTTTAAATTCCTGACACTTTATACATTTCTTTTGAGACTCCATTTATATAGAAAAAAATTATAGCTTTGACTTTCTCAATTCATATTCGTAAAAACTTCCAGTTATTTCTTCGTTGTTTAAATCTTTTATACTATAAGTTACAGGATCTGTGTTATTAATTTGATAAATCACAAAGATTTCTCTTGACCAATTGTTCTTATATTTGTTCGAAAATGTTTGTTTTTTACTAACAATTCTTACATGATCATTGACTTTAAATTTAGTTTTCGTGTGAATTTCAGGTGGAACATACTTGAAAACGGTCTCTAATAACTCCTTTTCTGCATCTTTATCTACGTCTTTAGGCTTCATTTTGATTGTGCTATGAACAGTATCGTTATATTTCTTTACGATTTCTTGAAGAATATCGATCCATTTAAAGTTTTTATTAATCTCAAAAATTACTTTCATTCTCTCATTTTGAGTTCTGTTATATCTCTCTACAATACTTGATTTCTCTTCGTTTTCAGTATGATAAATCTTAATGTTGTATTTTCTCAAAACTTCGTTAAATTCTTTATTTTTAAACTCTAAACCCTTATCTGTATGAAGTAGATTTGGTGGTTTGTGATTGATCTTTATCGCGTCTTTTACTATATCTTCGAAAGCTTTTGAAATATCCTTGCCGTTTTTTCTTTTGATAGCTCTTGACCAAGCATATTTTGAGAAAGTATCAATAACATTTAACATATACTTGAATCCATCATTTTGATCCGAATAGTTAGACATTATAACTAAATCTGCTGCCCATAAATCGTCAATTCCTAAAGTTATAATTTTTCTCTTTTTAAACTTCTTTCGTACTGGTGCATGAATTTCTCTAGCTTCAATCTCGATTTCTTCCTTATTCTTAGATTCTTTCTTTACTTGTTTTTCATTTGGATTCTTTATAAATTTACTCTTATTTGTCTTACATTTTGAACATTTTGCTGCAATTCTATACAACCCGTTTTGAGTTTGAACGATTTTAGAATCTATATTTTTCGTTTTTTTTCTTGCATTTGTGGCAGTGAATCAAATCATCTTCCATTTACATGTCAAAGTTTCCAAGTTTATTTAACTCATCTAATATATCAGATTTTGCTTCATTTTTATAGCCATAAGGTACTGTATCGATCTTATTTTCTAGAACGATTCTCTTATCATCTTTAGCGTTCAGTGCAAGCTTGTTTATGGTAACTGTGTACAATTCATGTTTATAGCTTTTTATTACAGTCATCTCCCTAAATTCTTCTTTATCTTCGAACAAACATCTCTTCAAGTTTTCGATATTTATTGTTTTATTTACAACGCTTCTCTTAATTCCTTTACACCTAACTGGATTTTTGTCTAGATATTTGTACGAGTACATCTTTGATCTTAAACCACAAAATTCTTCTAATATCTCGCCGTTCAATTCGTCTTTGAATTTTCCAATAACTTTCTTGTTTTTAGTAGCGAAACAGTCGTGATCTTTTGGATAATCGCTCGTATCAAAGTCCTCTATATTTTCTTTAATAATTTTAAAAGGATCTCGTTTCAATTCTAGGAAATAACTGTCTGTATCCATGTAACACAGATTCAAATCTGGATCAAACTTCTTTAATTTGTTGTAATAAAACTCGTACATTAGCAATTTTGAGAGGTCGAGAACTGAAAATCCTATGTAAATCGGTTTGTTAAATTTAACCTTTTGTTTGTACATGTGACTCGCTATACAGTTGTCGTCAAAGATATTGAAACATTTGAAATTCGTTTTCTTAGCTTGTTTCATTAAAAATTCTTCGTTTCCTAGTTTAATATCACATCTATTTCTTACATTTTTCCATCGATTTTCCAAAAACCGAGTTGTTCATAAGCTTATAAAAGTCCTTCTCAAAGTCACTTATAGCCTTGGTTCTCATACTAGTATTAAAATCGATATATTCTTTCATGAAAGGTTTCTGATCAAACGCAATAACCCTATTCACATGTTTTAAAATCATACCTTGTTCTAGATAGAATTTCAAATTTCTAGAATGAACAACATATTCTGTTTTGTTTAAAAGAGTTGTGCAAAGTTTGTTGTTATAATGTTCTGGAGCAAGAGGTAAATCTTTGTGATGTTCATGCAAATTTGTTGGATATTCAAGATCAACTTCTAAAATATATCCATAATCTTCGTCGCCAGTGAGTTCCAAAATTGTTTCTTTCCATTCTGCTGTTGTATACGTTTTAGGATCCATCCACTTGATTTCGTTATATGGTAAATTTTGCATAAGTCCATACCCATAAAGGTTGTTTGCATCGACGTACAACAGATAGTTTTCAGGTTTTGTCTTATCAAAATCTTTCAAATATTTGTTATTTGCTTTAACATATCGTTTAATACATTGAGAAATGCCTCCGCGAATACCTTTTTCAATCATCAAATACATGTTATAATCGTTAATTAGCTGAAGCTCAATTTTCGTTAATTTTAACATAGCATCCCATGCAAGACTGGGAGCTGTTAGATAGTGTGCTGGATCAAGTTTATAGCAATTCAAACAAATATTCCTAAAATTTTCAAAGATATCAGCGAGCAATAGAACATCTTGAATGTTATAGAGATCGGAGTAATTTCCTAGATTTTTTACTTTTAATTTGTTCCATACATTTAAGTAGTGTTGAAAATCTTTCTCAGATATGCTCTCGTCTGTCAAAAGTGAATAGAAATCTTGAATTCTCAATTCTTCTGTGTAATCAAGTTTTTTCAATACTGTCGATAAATTCGTAAGGAAATATGCCTTTTCCAGATAGAATTTTAAAGATTTCTTCTTCGTCATTTGGTTGTCATTTCTAGAATTGCGTTCAGACCATCTTGTATAAAATGATTTGTATGTTTGAAATCATCTTTTTTGAGGTTTTTAGCTAACTTTTCTATAGACGATGCCATAAATCTGAACGTATCTACGAAAGAAAACTTGATGAACTTTCTTGGTTTATCATCTTCAAACTCATACCCATATCCTGAAATTTACTGAATAATTTATGTATTTTTCATCGGTGTTTGCGATCAAATCAACATTACCATACTGTTTAGCCAATTCTTTTATGTACAAATGAGCATCGTAATTTGACATATTTTGGCAGAAAACGGGAATATTTTGAGGAAATTTCAAATTTAGATTGCAACATGCATGAGCTGCGCCTCGAAACTTGCCGGTTAAATGACAATGATCTCTCACTTTATTATAACTCTTATCTTTCCAACTATCAGGAGTAAAAACCATACTGAATTGACCCAACATCATAAGCAGACCATTCGCAAATATGACAAACGTTTGAATTTTGATATGAAATTTCTTCTTCTTCAGTTAATTTCATAGGTTTTTTGTTCTTAGAATTATATTTTGTAGCTATGTATTTCGATAATTTATTGAGTTCTTCAAACAATTTTGCAGGAACATTTGGCAAATCTTCTTAATTTTTTGCTCGATAACATATCGGCTTGTACATACGATTGGTCACATTTGACACTAAATATAGAGTAAAACCATAAGGAATGTGCTTCTGAATCTTGGTTGTAATCGATCTTTGTGGATTGTTCTTGCATGTCGGAATTTTTTCTAATATGCTCTCAAAATCCATATAAATAACGTAAGGATGAGAAAATTCCTTTTGATAATTAGTAAATGATGTTGTTTGACCTGGAAACGGCATAATTGGCTTACAAACTTCGTGTTGCTTGCAAATTTCTAAATGATCTGTTAAATCTCCAGATTTGTAGAAATGGCTTAAACATCTTCTGCATAGAAATTTTTTGTGTTTCATGCTTAGATAACTGAGAGAAAACGAGCTTATTTAAATCTGTTATCAAAACATAATGAGATTTGTCATCTTGTTTAACATACAATAAATCGATTTCTAACTCGGCATCATAAATTTCTGAAATTTGTAACGGAACAATATTAATTTTTTCATCATAAGTATAGATATTTATAGACATTTTTGGATATTTGTACTTGGAATTGGAGCTGCGTTTCTCGAATAATTGTATATCTTTCAAAGACATTGGATACTCGAAACCTGAAAATATCTCGTCATTTACAAATTTTTCATATTGTTTTACACGTTCAGGATGAAATTTTGATTTTTCAATTGCACATCGGATAGAGTAAATAAAGCAATAGTCATCTTCATTTTTGATATTTACACAAGCTTTCTTTACCTTTATTTCTTGTGGTAAATCGATATATGATCCTGCGTTCATAAATTCGTGTTTATTAAGGCTCAAAACTAATTGTTTACAGCGTTTTAATGTCCATCCAGAACCTCGATTTGGATGATTTGTCTGTTCTCGATGTGTTAATTTATTAAATTGTTTAGAAATAAAGTCGGTTACAACAAAGATCTCGTCTGCTTTTATAGTAAAGTACATTGGACAAGTTTGTGTTTCACCGTTCACTAAAGTTCGTTCGTATTCGCATTCTAAAGAGAGATATCCTTTACTATTTTTCACAGTTTTCTTGAAATTTTTCGATTAAACTTTTAATTTCTGGGCGCAAAATAGAAAGATATTTGTAAATTGACATGAAATTGTCGTTCAAATTTGTTAAAATGTATTGCTTAAATAGACCGTGTATTGAGGATAAAACTTCTACATCAATGATATTTTCAGGTTTCTCATTAATCGTTTTATCAATTTCTTCGATCATTTCTGACTTAGTTTTTGTCGTTAGTTTCGATAGCCAATTTTTCAGCTATTGAATGAATTTTTTCATCATTAAATAGATTGAGATCTTTTTTACTTTCCTTAAAATTTTTCTATAGTTCACGCAATTTTTCTATATTATACATGTTTTGGTGATCGGCAATTTGATTTTCTTTAGCCCAAGTCCTCAAATAATTTAGTTCTTTTTCATAAATATCTTTATTTTTTAGATGATTTTTTCGACTTATAATGTCGGGTAAAATGATGTTCGAAAATGTCTTTTTTGCAGTACGGGCAGGATATCTTTTTCCTCTCCATTTAAATAGGGAAAATTTGAATCTGCCAAGTTTTACTATTTAGTAAAATATCTTTTTATTAAGCTGAAAAATAGCAATAATTCAGTAGATTTCTAAGGATTTTTATCAAAATTTGATAAAAATTAGCACAATTTATGTAGAAACAGCGTTAAATGTTTCTATTTATATAGGAAAAATTTAAAGATTTTGATACAAATCAGCAGAATTTATGATTTAACAGCGTTAGATTCTTCTATTTATATAGGGAAAATTTGTATAACTCAGACTTTGAAAAGTGGAGAATTTTACTAGAATTTGACACAAATCAGCACAAATTGTAGTAAAACAGCTGTAGATTCTTCTATTTATTATAGAAAAATCTGTAAACTAAGACTTAAAATTTTTGAAAAAATAGTATAATTATAGGACAAAATAGTACTTTTATTACTATATTGGTTTGTAGGGGGCAATTTAAATTCTTTATACTATTTTTTCAATAATTTTTTCTTTAACTTTTCCAAGATTTTTCATTAAGATTTTAATATATTTACAACAGAAATTTCGTAGATTCGAAGCAGATATGAGATTGATTCGAAGCATATTTCACTAAGTTTCAGCTTAAGAAAGTAGAAGCAAACAGCTATAGATTCGGTTATTTAACATTCGTGCTTTCCTGTTAGATTTCTTAGATTCGTTTATGGTTCAATGGACAGTATTTTACATTGATTTTCTGACTGTCCCAAAAGTGTCCTAGGACCGCCACATTCATATCTACTCTAACACATTGTCATGTACCTCAAATTATAGCTGCTATATGAAATCTTTCATTTTCAATACGATACATAACGGATCGCTTCCTACAAATGAGTTTTCTATCACATAGTTAAGATGATCTTTCATCATATCTACTAGTGTAGCCTTTCCAACTTCTTTCCTGAGCAGCTCCTTAACTCCTTCTAATAATTCTTTCCTACTGACTAAAATCTACTGTCTGCCAACATTATAGCTCATTATTACTACCACACGTAAAACAAAGCTATCATAGGACTCATTGCTTTAGTAACGGTATTATTCTAGTTTACATTAATAACCAATTATATGGCCTTATAATCTTAACGGTTTAATCACCAACATGTGTCAATCTCTAATGATTGCTATTAACACTATTATTTTATGTTATAACGGAGAAGAGTTACAGAATGTTATACTCACAAAACGTTTGGTTCATTCGACACTGATTTGTGAGATAAATAAGCAAGATTGGGCCTCTAAACTCACTGAGCTCTTGAATATCCTTATCATTTGTTCAAAGGAAGCTCTGAATTGAAAGTTTTAAAGCCAGAGCTACATCCACGTGTGGGGGACACGAACCGGATGCAGACTTGACAACCTTGTTGTCAGATCTACTGTTACGTGCCTGATACTGCTCCAGTTCTCAAACGATATTTTTGTAGAGGCAAATATCACGGTGGCAGAACTACCTGACCTACTGATAACATTTTAGTTGTCTTGAATTATATTTTTGTAATTGCACGGTTACATCTTGATATAAAAATCAAACGTCAACACTTGCTATAAATTACCATACAGTATTATAAGAAAGTGTCTTCGTATTATTACCATATTGTATTAAATCATAAACGTATATTAGCCGTCGTAGTCTTAGTGTTCTTGTTATAACTCGGTACCAATTTTAGTTTAGAAGGTTCGGAGCTAAATTGAATTCTATAAGCACACAGCATGGGTTTTCTTGAAAAATCATTAAGAAATTTCCTTGATTAAAAATCGATAAACAGCCACGATAATTTAGGTAGTGAATACAATGGGAGGGTATATAAAAGTTTAAAATATTAAAAACAATAATTTTTACCAGTTAATAATTTTCTTAGTTTGATACGCCTTAAATATAACATCGTTCACACAAATAACTTTTATATTGTTTTCAACTAACTAAAAAGTCTCAGATCGGAAGAGGTAATTTAACAGCCTGCATATGGTTACGCTATTCTGGTTTAAATTTATTTACGTTTCTAACAGTTTTTACGCTGTGACAAACTAAAATTAAAGTAAGAAAACAATATTATTTCATATTTTTAAATATTTGAAATTCACCGTTTTAACTGTACGAAAACTAGTGTAGTTGATAAATAGGTTGCCTTCTTTGGAAAAATGTCCAACCTACGATAGTTAGTCGACGAATGCAGACTTATTGTGACCTGTATTCTGTAGTTCAGTCTTCATAATTACTGTGGTGTTTAGTTTTTTTATTAAGTGCATGTTTTAGAGTTACTGAAGTTGACACACAACTTTTTGGTCGTGATTCCTGACTTACGCTTTTCACAACGCTCTGGTATGATTTGTGTATTTTAATCTATTTTCTAATTCTATGTTAGGTTAGTTATTTACCTGAAAGCAGAGATCAGATTATACATATGGAAAACGAAGAGTTACCCATTTTCTGGAAACGAAGTGTTACTGATACTTTGTATCACTGAACGATGGAAAATGTCCGAAAAAAATCATCTTTCCTTCACAATCTTTCCATCATCACAAACTAACTTCAAAAATGTTCATGTAGGCCTAGTATTGGTACTATCCTCTTTGATGACTTTGTAAGTAACGAGGTATGTCTGAACTTATATGACTCGACAACATATGCACTTTATTAAGATATTCCTAGAAATAAAATGTAATTGTTGAAAAACATGTGAACGGTTGTAAAAATGTTTATTGCTAATATCAAATTGGTGAAAAATCCTTCGTTCTGGCTCGTTTGTTAACTAATGAGTTTTGATTAGTGTGGTATACGACTATACGTGTGAGAGTTTATTAGGAATGTCTATTGATGATGAAACTATTGCATTTGCCGGTTATTTAAATTATTTTCCATCATGTTTCCGGTCTCACTTTGGGTACTTCGGCAAATATAAAATTATATAAGTCTGATGTCTCTTAACTGACAATGATGTTTCTTCACCGCGATTTGTACAAGCTTATGCGCTCTAGAATTTCGTTAGACAAACATACCAATTGTAAAAAATTGCAAAATAACTAGTATCTTATACATTTTTAAACAAAATTGGCGTTTTTTGTTATTTGAATATGAAGTTTAATAGCTTATATGTTCCACTTCCGTTTTAATGACAACCGAAATTTAGAATTGGCAAAAAGTATTCATGCGGTTTGAATTAACTTTTGCAATTCTTAAAAATTCGTTCGTTATATTAAGGTTAGGATAGGTACAATTTCGGTACATCGAGGGTCACAGACCGTCGGTTCGGTCGTGTTAAAACGATTTGATATCGTATGCTGTACTGTATTTAAATAGTAAGTAAAAAGAAATAAAAATGAATTTAATTTGAAACAATGAAACTTTATTTTTATTTTTTTTGGTTCAAATAGCAATACAGTATTTAAAACAGAAAAACTGCAGTACAGTAGCTATTAACTTTGAAAACACGTTAAAAGAAATTTGAAAAGCAAACATGACCTGAATAAAACTTAAAAATCTTACGCTACAAGTAGTAAAAAATACAGTACAGTAAAATACCTTTATTCTCAATTGCACAAATTTATCTGGTAAAATTATCGTATGTGTTGGTATGATTTATTTTTTATGGTTAGTTATTTCTTCTTTAAATTTATTATGCATATAATATACATTTCCTTTTCCACGAGTTCATGAAAATTACGTAAATAGAGAGTTTATTATTACGCAATCTCTGATTTTGAGAAAATCTCATTCGTTGAAATTTAGATTTACTATATCAAGATATCTTTCGGTCTAAAATTATCTGTCACTGTGACCCATGTAAGAACGTAAACAATGTTAAAAGACCTATTAAAACTAAACATTCAGAACAAAAAGTGTTGTATAATAGTTTGTGATTAAATTTCAAAAATTAATTGTACTCATAGGGTTTTTAAAACAACTAACGTCTTCGAATGGTACTATAACACTAAGTAGTAGGAATTCGTTGCCTGTTACTGAGGTTAATAGTGTAGTCAATTAAAAGCGGTATCAAAGAGTAAAATTGTAAACAGGATTGTTACAAACTATGTCATTATTTAAAATTCATTTTAGTTATATTGAGGGATATTTTACATACAAATCAGATCATGATAGATTTCTATAATAGGTAACATTATTTATTAAGTCTTAAATGGAATAAATGTTAGTGATTAAAATGAGCTAAACGAAGAACAGTTTTAATGTGGTTATATCACCATGAAATAAATAATTGAAAAATGTATTTTTGCTTTATTTACTAAAACATTTGATGCGGCCAAAATTATGTTTGCGAAAATTAAATAAATTTTACTAGCAATAATTAAGTGATTTTTAATATGTTATCTCATACATTTATAACATGTAAAATCTACCAAAAGAATTGAACAGAAATGTACCTATACAGTCACATATTTGTTAAAGGATACTAGATAATTTTGTACCTTACAAATGTTTTGTCAGTGCTTTCTAGCTTACGTTGAACTGCTGTCATAAAATTATTTTACTTTAAACGGTAACTTTGACACGATGAAAGAAAATGTAACGGACTTGTCTTAGAACAACGCAGTCTTGAGGAAAAGAATCTCATATAGGGGTAAACAAAAATAGGGGTTTGTCAACATACAACAGAGCTAGTGAAATTGAAATGGAAAGGAGTTTTAGTAAATAATATTACTAGTCTCTCTTTTAGTACCAGCTAAGTTCTCAAAGGGAATAAGTATTTTCTTTAAACGTTGTACTTTTATTTAGTTGTATTTTGTATAATACATACTTTCGCAACCCTGTTACTCGTTACTAGTTAATATAAGTAACATCCGATGTTCTTGGGACTAAATTCTTGGCGGATTAATAACTTAATTGCCATGCAAAACAATTTTTTTCTCGTAAATTTTGTAGCTGCCTATAGTCCTGCCGAACAACACCTCACGCGCCTTGTCCATAAGTAAAAATTTATATTTTCGTATTATATATTATTTTTTTATGCGAGACATAATTAAATGGAATATAGAGCAAATTTTTCAATAGTAAAGTAACTTACCTTGGTTGTTGTTTTATTTGGCAGATTAATATGGATAATAGTGTGGTGATGTACTTCTGACGAAATCACGTTGTCGTGAATCTTAAGTTGTCTTTATAAGTGGCCCGTCGTGATTTTTCTTTTAGGCGAGTTTAACTTCGAGTTTTTTAGTTAGTTTTTAATTATGAGTAGAATATCGAGTATTTCCAACATTCATGTTTAAAGTTTTAGTCTACTAACCTTCACTTTTTCCGACTACAGCTACAATGCTGAGCCAAGATGATGACGCCCGTACTAGTGAGTCGATATCATCGTGAAGAGAAGACAATTTTAAAGTTGTAATAATTAAGTTCATATGCAAAATTCCCATAGAAACATTGGAACCGTTAGGCCCACCCCTATGACCATTCATTTTGATTCATTATCACTCTGTTTGGCAGCAACGTGGGAATGCATTATTTTACTTTTAACATAAAAAACCGGTGCTTTTATATTTATTTGCCACAATTAAACATATACGTAAACTTTGAAAAATATATATTTGAAAATATATATTGAAAAAGTATATTTAAAAAATTAAGTATTCATTATTACGACCTCAGCGGTATGCAAACCCATGTGTTTTGTCAATTCGGTGCAAAGTTGAACGACCCGACAACTAATTATTAACTGGAATGGATGTCAAAAGTTTGACCAGGCTTCATTAAATCATTTATTCATTTCAGTGGTTCCATCATTTGTAAGAGCTTACCCTACAGTAGCGTTAAGTATTACATTGACTTTTGGTATTTTCAACGAAGGCCTTAACAAAAAACCAGTATAAATGATATAATGTAATATGAATTTAATCTTAATTAATAGTAACCTCATAATATTACATAATAAAGACACATATTTATTGCAATATATTTTAGAAAAATTCTGTAATTAAATGTTTTAGGAATGAAAAACATTTTTAGTAAATTGTTGTAAGTGAATTATGATTTAATTACTTTTCTTATTATGGTTTTTAATATTCTTTTGTAGCATACTATATATACTCGTCATACAATCAAGAAGTAAAATATAATATACATCCATTCGGATTTACTAAACTGTTTTTATATTCAATATATTAAATAGATTATATTAATAATATATATTATAATATTAATAAATATATTAAATAGATTTCTCACAGTTTCCACATCGTACAGCCTATCGTGTTTCTTCAGTTCCCTTTTTATAGTTGCAAAATCCCTATCGCAAGGAAGGGAAAATGCCCTCTTACGGGAAAATACTGCTGGACTTTTTCAAAATTAGTAGTTTGGGTAAGAGCCAGTAAAAATCTGGCAAGTGTATGATTTTTATTTTGTCCCGAGCAGTTATCTGCAAACAGACGAAGCTCAGTGTACGTGGGTGACACATCTTTTAAATAGTCATGTAAAAAGCTACAGACTTTATTAGGACCTTTCCTAGCAGTGCCCTCATGATAAAGATAAATCATTGCTGTGTTTTGTTTTATACCATGTATACAAAACACATTAAGGGTCAGTTGCTTCATGTAAAAGGTGTCTTGAATTGGAATTTGTGGGATAGGCACATTTTGCATGAAATCCATGCAGAGAGATAGTACATGAGGCTCATCATTCATCTCAGCTTCATGTTTTAAAGCATTATAAAACTTATTTGCTTTTCTCTTATGAACTATAAGCTCCGCGGCAGCTGCTCTTTTTACATTTTCACTTAGATGCGGGCTTTTCAGTTTCAATTGAAACTCTTCACATGTTGAGCAAGTATCAATTTGTGGTCTGCCAAATGTCAGGTTGTAATTGGTATTAAAAAACTCGTTAAAGAAATTGTAGCTGCACTTCAAGTCTGGATATTTGTCTTTAAATAGGCGGTACATTGAAGCGACAGACAGCCTAGCATCTAAGTACATTTTGGTTTTTCCAGACGAGTAACGAGACACTTTAGAAGGGAAACTTTCAATGTGCTGTCTTAAGAGTTCTCTTGTTTCAGGAGAAAGAGTGTTTGCACTTTGTGGCTTTCCTCGTTTATCTTCAGGAGTTTTGCCCTCCAGAAGTAGTTTTCTAATCCTTTTCACTCGTTTGTCTGTTATGGCGTGAACAGACAAAAAGGCTTTATAACAAACCTCAATCCTTTTACCTCCCATAATAACTAAATAAGTAAACATGTTATCTACCTGTCTAGGTTCATCTTTCCGAGCGCGGTGGCGTTTGATGTTGTTTGTTTCAATCAACGACTGAATGTACAGATCTTGCTCGTTTTTTGATGGCAGATCATGAACTCTCTTGGATAATTCTGTAGCTTCATCCTCTGATATCCGCTCAAAACACTTGATTCTCTTGCATCTGAAAAAATAACAGAGATATAACATTTTATTACGTCAGCAAAGATATAGCTGTCCATTTAGGCTACACTAACACATACAAGATCATAAAGGAAAGGGGGGAAATGTCAGAGGGGCTGTGTCAGTTTTTCATATGCTCAAACAATGGTATGAGCTAGCCCTCTTGTATATGCTTAGGCCCTGACTAATAGGCTCGGACGGAAAGTATATAGCCTACTAGAAAACTTGCCATGAATAAAAATTAAACTTTGCCGTGGGTAATACAGACCAGTAGCTTTTTTCTAACCTAGGTAAATGTTATGTAATTAAGCTTACTAGATTGTGTGTAATATAGAGTTGAAAGCTACTGGTAATAAGCCTAAACATATTGGTTAATATAAATATCATTAAACTTAAAAAATAAAGTAAGTAGTCAATTATTTTAGCCCTACCAGCAAAGTTGACCTTCTGCCAGTTTTGGTACGAGCCGACCTCTGTAATCTTCATATTCTTCTCCTTTGAGTCGAGCAACTTTAGTTTTATTCCTTTTCCATTGAGACGGCATTCTTTGCCTTTTCTTGCTTTGAACTTCTTGTTCTTCATGAAAATCCTCTTCATTTTCGCCCACCCTATTATTCACCTTTGCAAGACAAAATTAACTTTTTAGTCAAGTTAACCTAAAATAACCCAAGTCACGTTGGAACACTGAATGAGTGCGGTTCTAAACAATAAAATTATTATTCTTCCTCTATAACAGCTGATTTCTTCCAAATTAATAGAAATAAACAAGCTTGCCAACTAAACAGAGTTAAATTGTACTGTGATTGACGATAACAACAGATGTTTTATTAATGATTCCCTGCAAAAAGGACTTCAGTCACGGATATGGTATAATAGGACTGAAGTCTTTCTTGCACAAAAACATGAGGCTATATAATAGACATGGTTTCCATGGTTACCTCAATTTTGACAAAAATGTGACTGAAGCCCTTTCTGCACGGACCCATTCATTTAATGTATAATAGGTAAAAATATACAGTGCAATAAGAAAGCCTATTGAGTTATTAAAAGTAGATTCATTGCATATGACAATCTTAAACTGTATACGCTCCATAAGAACATGAAAACAGAAAACATAATTTAATCCATCCCTCGCTAGTAATCCCTTAACAATTATTATCATTGCATACTTACGTAATAGTTAGTTCGCGTAGGCTGTTACAGGAAGAATGAACCTATTCCAAGTATAAAACCACTATATGTATTCATTTTCATATTTCAAATTTTATAGAGTACTTAAATTTTTCAAGCATTACACAGTTTTTCCCAATGACTCATTGTTATACTTTTATTATTCTTGTTATTGGTATACTGTAAACATGCACAGCATCAACTGATGCAAAGAGGTATCGTGACAATTTAATTATACAAGATGCGAACAGTAGTGTTGTTCTTGACTCCAACTATAGCAGGAATGGTAATCTGTCCCCATGTTTTATTACTCACAGATGACCTGCTGATAAACAATGGCATGAAATAATATCCACCATCACCCGTTTCACTGCTCTGTTATGGTTTTTATTTGAGAGTAATAAACTACAGATATTTCAATACCTTATCGTTTATGGTTTTAACGTCCCTGTATAATGATATCTCAAGAATTAATTTAATAGTAAACTTAAAAGTCTGTGTAATATTTTAGTTCTATATAAGAAAGAAGAATTCATAATGGTACCTGGACCATGGTACATGGAATTTAGCTGAGTGCTTGCGAAGCCAAACTTTACACAGGATATCTAAAACTAATAGAGACTTGTATATAGCTTAAAACGTATTCATGTAACAGGCCAGATTGATGTGAATAATGTGTCATACCCTATCATGGAATTTATCTGATAGGATTTAAAGGCTAACTTTTTGCTGTATATCTTGAGTTTAGATTGAGCAAACAATCGTAAACAAAACCATCAAAGTCTGTTATGATATACATGGTCTGGTACAATCCTCCACTTTTTAGTTTATATCGATTACTTATAAATTTATCACTAACGTAACTTCAATTATGGCTTAAATTTACTTAAAAAACAATATAATATACATAAATTGTATTATTGATTTGTAATAATAATAAACATCATATTAACTATTGAGATACTAGTCACTTTTTTCGGATATTTTAGGCTAATGTCAAATTAAATTACAGTTGAACGTTGAGCACTAGTTACAATACTATATAGTCTTGGCCACACATAACTGGTATATTGTCAGTGTGTACAATTTCCTACCTTAAATTATATTGTACTAAATATGATACGTGTATATGGTGGCACAGGGATCTGAAACCAATGCCAAACCTTACAGAAATATTTCCGTTCCTAAATTAATGCAGACGAGAACTCCATAACTCCATTTGGCAGGTACCCAAAACGCTCTTATAACAGCACAAGTATTTAGTTCTATGAACTAAGAAGATATATCAGCGTTACATTAATGTCGAATTACAATCTGAAATAGAATATTTTTTAATTATCTATAAAAGTTGCTTCTCAAATAAAGGAAATATAAAATGTTTGCGTATATTTTTTACTTTAAAATAGTAGGCATTTTTTCTCGCTAAAATAGTTTTCCATTATTTAGCCCTTTCAGTATTTGTGTTTCAACAATAAATGAATCTCCCAAAGAAAAGAAAATTATATACATTACATTTATTTTTTAATCTAAGATAAGATTTTTTGGAGTTAACATTACTACTAAGTTACTCAATAAACGAAGTTTGTTATCCCAAAATTAGTAGGGGTTACAAACTAAATTTGTATGGGCCAAATAACCGAGTACCTGGACAAGTTTGTCTGACATAATAATGTATTACGCACACAGGCTAAAGGGCTGACACCGACCGACAAACAAGACGGAACTGAGTCGAGCCGAGCCGCTCATCAAGTAAGTTTGACAACATTGTTTATGCCTTGTACCAATCAGCTACATCAGCTTAGTAATTCAAATAAACTAGATAATGTTCAGTATCTGTTAATGCGATATAATTAAAAAAAGATTTCAGAAACATCACTATTTCGCTGTTATGCCTGTTTTAATTTACTTAGACTAAAACTGTTCATTGATTAAAACCGAAAAGTATTTGTCACAACATTTGTACGTCTAACAATATAAAATTATTTCAACGTTATCAAACAAGTTTGCAAAATTACATTTTAAATAACCCTGTATTTTTTTTCTAAAATTCGTGTTATTTAATAAAATATAGTAACTATAAGAAGTACCAACGCTGATACTGTGTACAACACTTGTTTGAACAAACCTCAATATAGAATTAAATTAACTTTTCATGAGTGATATTCTTGTCTTTCTTATTAGATTCGACAAGAAATAAAAAACTTCAACAATGCGAAAAATCTGTTTCTTCTCATTTTTAAAATACGTAATGTCCCGTTAGGTCATCCAGGAGCAATCCATTGAAGCAATCAGTCACTATTACGTTTCCTGGTTACTGTCAGATTGTTATGAATCACATGTTTATTATGAATCGTTTGTTAAAATAAAAACCAAAATAGAATTTTTTGTAAAAGAAGAAGTTATTTTAATAGCTCTTTTAGTTACAATTTCCACTTAATATGACCAGCACATCATCCATTTGCAATGATATATCTCTGAGTTTGATTTGGAAAACCTTTTTAGAAGGATTACCAGATATGTTTTTTAAAGGTATATAGTACAAATATAAGGCTGAAGTAGAAATAATTAAAAGTGTCGCTTGTATAAAAGACAAATTTTTTAGTTAATAATTGCGTATTATGATCAACGTGATTAACTTAAGCTTTAAAACGTGGATTTATGGTTAGCATCCAAACATTAGCCATAACTTTTTCAATTTAATATCTCTACTCACTATAACCTTCATTTCTTCTTCATTTAGTGATGTATAATACGAGTATAAGGTTATAGAGCAAAACTTAAAGCGTTTCGTTAATGAAAGACTACATCAAACTGACGTAAACCTAAACGGTATGTTTTATTACGAAATGGTTCTTTCAAGATTCCACCTGGTGGCAGATGAATTATTACTACCCATAAATTAGCATAATTTACTTTTTTAGTACATGTGGTTGGTATGAGTATTAAAATGTATTTAAAATATTTTAAGAGCTAACCAAACAGATGTGATTGAATAGTTCAGTTAAAACACTGTAATATGCATGTGTGGCCTCGAACACACTTAATTTATTTAGAATATTCTCGAGTTCGATCTCAGACGTGATAATAGACGCTAGCTCAGGTCAATTCGGTACTTTAATTAAAACTATCTTCTGGTCAACCGAATAATTAATGTACATTACCTTATGAACAATTTTAAATTTACTTTATAATTAAGTACAAATTTAAAGGTTATAAACTTATAACGGGAAAGAGAGCGATACCACGCAATCGTAACGCGCTTAAATCCTGGCACGACTGTTCTAAGAACAATGAACTTCCACTGAGAGTGGCCTTGTCTCAGGCGGCGGATTTATCACATTCCTGCGTGTTTACTGCAAGTTAACTGCGCAACTGTTCTACGTTTTCAGGCTTACCGGTAACAGACAATATTTTTAATTTTATATTTTCTCCTTTGCATTCTCCTTGCAACTAATGCTACTGACTGCATTAAACATTCCGTTCGTTATTACAATTAAACCATCAAATTTTATTTAGAATAAAATATAATATTCATATTACTGATAATTTAATATTTTAAATTGCCTGATGGAGATCGTATAAGATATTACCAGTCTGCCTTTATAACTTTATGCCGGTAGTCGACATACATGTGAACTTTTGTGTACAAGTAAACAAATGTGGGCTTTAACAAAAAGTATCAATAAATGAAACGTATTGAGGTTACAGAGCTCAAGCGTGGGGAAATCCTTTTATCTCATCTGCTGTATCAAATTTACTTTTTTACATGTTTCATTGAACCATATTAAACCTAAATCCCAACCAACCGAATTGGCAATAATTTACAAAGTGAGAGTATTTAAGTAAAGTAAGACCTATCACCGATCATATAAGTTCAGCTTAGTAAACGATATATAAATTACTGTTGACGCCTAAAATATTTTATGTATATAAATATAATAAGTTATGTATTGAGGATATGTTTAACGATTTATTTGTTGTACCAAATATATTACAGAAAACGTCATATGATACAAGCTTGCTGGCAAAAGTATTTCATGTTTTAAATTGCTATTTTGTCTCTAGATATTCTAAATTATTACATTAACGTACATAAATGCCTAATTGCCTTTATTTTCCTATTCAAGACTTAAGCATTCTCACAATTTACCATCATCCTCTGCCCTCTGTTTCGTTTTACTACATAAGAAACGGCCTGTTCTTTGGCATTATCCATTCATCCACATAGGGAGTTTTGTAAATATAATTTAATTTATGATTTAATCTGATTCTTTACACAATACATGTTCTTCTTGTTATTACAAATGAACGGTAGACGTCACAAGAATATGTAAATGAGCATAACAGTTCTAATATTTTCTCTTATGCTTTCAAAACAACGTCCATAACCCTTTCCTAATATCTGAATTTTGATGATTGGATTTAGTATCGAAACGAATAGTGAATTTTACCATATTTTACCCTGTAAATGAGTAAATAATTTACTTCATTACAATTTATATTTACCTATAAGTTTGGCGTATAAAACTTTACCCCACCTTCAATTAACAGTCACTTTGATACAGCAGTTTCAATGCTATAATCCATATATCATATATATTACATAACATCTCTAACTTAATTTTGACTGACCATATGTGTATTCCGCGTCTTTTGGACTTTAAACATAGTTGTAATTTGGTTACTACCAAAAAATGGTTGCTTCCATGATCCGCTACGTATAGAAAAAATCTTTTAATACAGACTACCAAATCAAATGTTGTAATTTGGTTACTACCAAAAAATGGTTGCTTCCATGATCCGCTACGTATAGAAAAATCTTTTAATACAGACTACCAAATCAAATTTCTGACAATAATAATAGCACAAACAATGTTGCTTCCTCTCACCATTACTATCTGACATATTATATAAAATTATTACAGATTTTATGTTTTCAATAAAGGCGTTTTTATACTTGACATTTATAACTAAAAATATGGCCTCTTTATATGAAAAAAGGGCGGAACGCCCTTAAATATAAATGAAATACATTAAAATTACTTATAATCAAAGGTAAGGTTAGTTGGTGAAGATTACCATATGCTATCTAACAAACCAATTATATTATACCAATTCATCATGGGCCTCAAATCACTATACAGGGCAGAATATACCCGAGTAGCTTGTCAAGTTTGACATAATATTGCAGTAACCTACGCAGGCTGAAGGGCTGACATCAACCAAAAAAACAGAACAGAACTGAGACGAGCCGAGTCACCCATCAACTAAGTTTGACAACATAGGTTATGGTACCAATCAGCTACATCAACTGAGCGCCTCAAATCAACTTGATGATGACATATATTTGAAAAATATCAGAAACAGTAGGCCTACTTTTACGTAAAGGAATAGTTGTGCTATAATGTAATTAGGCTAAAACTGTTTTAACGATTATACCTGAATACTATTTTAAAATTTTCGTCACGTTTGTACAATTTACAATAGTAATTGATTTTAACGTTGTAAAATATATTTATAAAATTAAATTAACTAAAGAATATTATACTATAACAACTGATGTAGTGTAATGAAAATATAATAATCACCAGAAACTGTGTGAACATCGTTTGAACAAACCTCAACTATTTATTAAGTCATTTGTCATGAAGTGTTTTGTTATAATAATGGCTTCAACAAGAAATAAAAACGTTAAAATAAATCTTACTTACTAATTTTTAGGTGCGTAATACCCTATTTGAACGTCTAAGCTCTATGTAATGGATCTATGGTAAGTAATCTCCTTCATTTTTCATGTTTCCACTGATAGTAACTAACTCCCATTCGATTTCCAAACGTTTATCCGTAAGTTTATCATTGGAAGTTTTCTTTTTTGAGGAACAAGAGATCTTTTTATAGACTACAAGATTAAAATGAAATAATTTAAAATATTAGTAATATAATGTATGAAATAGGTAAATCTCGATCAGGATGTACATGATTTGTAGATTATGCCTCAAAAGACGCATTTACGTCTAGCCTCTAAACAATAGTCACACGATTTTCAGTTCAAAACTCGTCAGACACTGACCATCTAATATTCTTTTTTTAGGGACTTTTAATACGAGTGTAAGGTTTAAAGATAATTAATTGAAGGTGTTTAGAAAGTAAAAGACTACATAAAGAGTTTACTAATGTAAATCCAAATGGTACGTATTAATAATACATGGTTTTTTAGGAAACTTCCAGGTGAATAATAAATACCAAAATGTAATACTAATTGAGAAATTTTAGTAAAAGTATAATATTACATTTTAAAATACTTTAAAAACAAGGAAACATGTTTTATTCAACAGTTCAATTCAAACACTGTAATATTAATCAAAGCTTTGTGTATCAGTAAACAAATGTGGGCCTTAACAAAAAGTATCAATAATTGAAACGTATCGAGGTTACAGAGTTGAAGCGTGGAGAAATTCTTTTATCTCACTCGCTGTATCCAATACATTTTTTTCATGTTTTATTGAATCATATCCAACCAACCGAGGTGGTAACGTTTTACAAAATAAAAGTACTGACAAATTGTAAGTGCTTTTGTATATAATATAGGTTATTTTTACTGAACGATGTCTAAACAAACAATGACGTCTAAGACTGTTTATGCATAAAAAATTATTATGTTGACAATAAAACAGTTTGTACCGTATGATAATAAGTTTCTAATAATTTCACTTTTTGCTCTGTTGTCGATAAGATTAATAAAACTTTGTTTTACATCAGCTTATTTCTTTTCTAAGTTTTAAACTTAAAACAATTGTAAATTTAAAGTTACATACGTAATACGTTTTGCCATCTGATGAAATGTATTTATAATTTACTAAATAAAAAAATTGAAAAGTTTTCACTAAATTTCTTACTTTTAAATCATACAATTTCCTATTTTATCTATATTTTCATTGGAAGAAACGTAAAGTTATGTACCTGTAATGACTCATATAATATATCTCATTTCCTAACGGGTCTCTTGCATCACCTGTGTTTTCCATCACGGAGTTAAGATGATCTTTAATCATACTTTGCCTTCCTAACATCTTCCTTGGTCTCTCAGTAATAATAATAACTTTTTCCTACTGACTATAACAGAAACTTTCTGCCAATATTATACATATAATTATTACTGTCACGCGTAACTCAAAACTGTAACAGGACACATGGCTTTAGCAACAGTATTATTTCTAGTTGACCATTTATGTGTCCTCATAATATATACTGGGTAATCAGCAAAATGGGCCAATCTCAAATGGATTTTAGTACTACTGTTATTTGCTAAGCAAAGGGAAAGAGTTACAGAAAATCTATACTCACAACATATTCCATTCATTCGACACCGATATGTGAGAGAAATAAGCAAAATTAGACCTGAGCTCTTGATTATCCGTAGCATTTGTTCAATGGAAGCTCCAAATTGAAAGTTTTACAGCTAGAGCCACATTCACGTGTGTGCGACCGGAACCGGATACAGACCTGACAACCGTGTTTTCAGACCTACTACCACGTGTCGGATACTGCTCCAGATCTCAAATAATATTATTTAGTGGCATCTATATGTTGAGACTATTGTTTAAACACTAACAGTCGTTTCCCAGTATATTACACTCAGGCGATGGTTCCCCTTGGTCGGTATATGAAACATATACAGATATGAAGGTGACAGGCCTGTCAGATCTGTTGATATTACCCTTAGTTTTTTTGTAAACAGTTCGAAACAGTTACATCTTGGTATTAAAATCACACGTCAATTTTTTTTTCATTACGTTAATGTATCATAAGAATGATTTTGCGTACTGTTACCATATTGTATGAAATAAGAAACTTACTTTAGCTGTCGTAGTCTTTTTGTGCTTCGGTACCTATACCATAGTTTAAGAGGCTCAAAGGTAAGTTGCATTCTATAACTACAATACCTGGTATTTTTTATATAGTTAAAGAGAAATATCCTTTATTAGGATTTGATATTTAGCCACGATAATTTTTTATTTATATTTTTCCTAGTTTGATACGCTTAACATTGACCGTCGTATTCAAGAGTAACTTTTATGTCGTATTTAATCAACTAAAAAGACACAAAGCAAAAGACCCAATCTAAAAGCCTGTATGATAAGCTATTCTTATTAAAATTTAATTGCATGTTAGACAATTAAATTAAATTTTAAATAAACTTAATTATAAAAAACAGATGGGTTACTACTGTTTATGTAGTCTGTAACTTGCCTTTTGGCTCACTGTCGTCTACGCCCCCAGACTTATTAAATTCCTTCTAATCTAATTACAATAATTATTATTAATATTTACATACTTTATTGTTTATAGATTAAATCTTTTGTTTAGGCTAAAACTGATATATAGGAAACATATAGTGAACTAGAACAGTGGCAATCGAAATAATACCCAAAATGACCTACCCTTAACAATTTAATTTTATATAAAAATAATACATGCATCAAATGTTTGCTTCATTTTAATTTACTCGTAATTTAGATACAAATGGTTAGGAGCTCTTCCAAGTTTGTATGAATTCTACTCTACCAACCATAAATGGAGGAAGAACTTTAATACCAACAAAGATTCAATGCATACACGAGAGCTTTTACTCGCCCCCACAAATAAACCCCTTGGTAAAATGTAAACCATTCTGATCTTCATCACTAAATTCTACAGTTTTGTCTTATAAATTTAACCTTTTTTTGCAATGAACAATCTTTTGACCTTAAATAAAAGAAGATTTGTCTAGTAAGTCTCTCTTACAAATTAAATCAGTAACTATGTCTCTCATTACATTACAGACACATAAAACGATAAGATTATTGTATGTTTAAAGATAATTTACATTATACTGTATATTATTGAAAAGTATACATAAATTAAAACACTGTCCAAAAATTATTACTTAATATGTTCAAATTCATTCGTTTTCATTCTTTTAGAATCTCTGAATTAAGTTGTAGAATCTCCCACGTTTGCTCAATTGTTAATTATAACCAGTACATTATACGAGAACTTTTATTATATTTTTTAATTCATCAATATTTTTAAATGTATATTAATGTCCTTAGTCCCTGCAGATTTTCTGGAGTATTTATAATATATTATAATAAAACTAACTGTCCATATTTTCTCTAACCACATAATTAATGCCCGAGCATTACCGAAACATATCACCAGATGATGTTGAAAATTTTCTCTTTGTGTTAAATGTATCTGTCCGTCTCTCTGTGCGTTATGTATAAAAGAACGAACTACTATATAGACTTGATATATCTGTGGAAGCTTAATTTCTGTACATAAAATTTGAGTTATATGATGTTTCATGTCAATCTATGGGCTAGGAGTTGGTAAACATTTTTGCAGACAAATATTTTCCTACATGTGTGCAATTGCTTACTTCTATACATTAGTATGAAATTTCGTTGAGATTTAAAGGTACTGGACATTTTTCCTTCGATCATGATACCAAATACAAATAAGTAGTGTGTATTTGTTTAGTTGGAACGTACCTTGTAATTCAAAGTAAATATTGTGATCAATAGAATTAAACCTTGTTGTCGTTTGAATTTAAGATTTTTGATTTATTCATTCACTATTTTAAAATATTTGTTATATTCATCATTTTCCACCACAAGTAATGCGCTAAATTGTACAACTATAATTGATTAGAGTAATGATTTTATAAAGAATTATATGTGTTCGTATTGTGTACACGTGTAAATAAAATGATTTTGGTTGGCTTGTAATCAAGTACGAACACCAACTCTTGTCTTATGGGTAGCCAACATATCAGAACAAAAATAATGTTGTGAACAATGACATTTCAAAAATCTGGCGTGGTATTACGTGTTATCATGATAAGTCAAGAATGAAATAATCTATATCAAAATATTAAAGTTTGGATGCAAATTACAACGATTTTTACTGTTTGTATTTATACATCCTTTCGTCTTGAAACAACCCCTTTAAAATTGTTATAGAGTTGTGTGCGCCTTGTATATTGATACAATGTACAAAGACCGCCTTCATATTATTCTAACAAATTTTAATAAAGGCATAACTGACTTTTTACAATTGCTTTACAATTTTAATAAATTGAAAAAAATATTTTTTTGTATTGAAAACTAGTAAAATTAGTATGAATTTTTACATTTTTTACATCCATAAACAGGAGAAATAAACCAATTCCTTTGTAATTACACTGTAAAGGACTATGGTTTAAGGTATTTACCTTTACACGTAGCTCTGGAACACTACAACGGCAACATTGTGGCGTGGCCAACATCGTATTTAGTGTAAGGCCACTTACAACTTGTTAATACCCCATTTACCGTCTGCTATAAATTGATAAAGAATTCTCTCTTCGTGTATTGATCATAATTTCGTTACAGTATATAAATTATTTATCGCCAAGTAGAATCCTTTTGGTATAGTACAGTATTAATACAGTTTTAGGGGTGCCTTGACCTATAATAATAGAACATAAAATTGGTATATTTAGCCATTAGGTTAGCATAGATGTACATATTTTAAAACAAAGTAAACTGTACTAGTTTTAATTCTAATTAAGTTGTAGATTCATGTTTTTAGATATGAGAAAGTTAAAAACTAACGCAAAAAAACTTTCTAAATGTAACTTTTAAACATTTACTAATTTATTAATGAAATAAAAATGAAATAAGTAAACATGATTATAAAGTCAATTTCAATCACCTTTATAAGTTTCATTTGTAAAATTAATTACTTTTATTCCACACTCCCAAATTACATTTTCTTTACCAAACTTTCACTTTTGGATAAATTAACTCGTACTTCATACTCTTTTACTTGCAGCCACATCCGATTAATATAAGTTTATAAAATGTGTTATTCGATAACAAAAAAAAATTTGTTTTGGTTTAAATTTGTTTAGCTTTCCAATTTAAAAATAAGTCAGTCCCCATAACTTTTAGATGCTATTTCTTCATATCAGTGTTACACGTGGCTTCGAAGGCATCGTTTATTAATGATCATCGTTGCCATAATAAAGTGCTTTAAATTTTAAAAGGCTTAATAAATTTTAGTGCTATAAATAAATTGTGTTAGAATATTCACTCTTCGATTTTATGAACCACTTAAAATTTATGAGTCCTAGTATTAAAAAATTTACACGAAAGAATTGCAGTTCCTATAAATTGGACTCGTTTCAGTCTTTTATAAGGAATCTTGTATCTAGAATGTTCTCGTTTTTATTCAGATACTTTGCTTTTATGGTTAAGTATGCTGACGGGCAAGGCTGAGTTGAAGTGATGACTTACAAGGCGGTCCTCAAAGATATTAATCTTTCATAACGAACAATCACAAAACTTCAATAGGGGATTTAATGCATCAAGACCTTAATTATCTTATCGTTTGCAAGTAATAAACAAGAACTATGTTACTCAAGTCAAGTCTATTATAAGATTCCAAAATTTATTCCTTAGATTGATATAAAAAAAGAGAGAGAATACGGTATTTCTCATTATTCAAAGTCCAGAAAATCTTGCCCTTCGTCATTTCTTTGTTTTAAAAGTTTTAGCAATGTTTTACTTCAGTCAATGGAAGTAGAGGAGACTGTGGATGAATACACTCGGATGCCATATTACCAGACAGATAGGAAGGTCGAGACCTGTTAGGATTATAAAAATTCTTTGTTGCAACAATTGTGATTATTTGTAGCCTAAACTTTGAAAACATTTGCAAACTTTTAAAAATAATTATAAATTGGTAAAGAAGAAAAATTATTACAAAAATAAATAGCTTTTTAATATTTTCATCTATTGATGTTGAACCATTTTTACATTTAAGATAAATAAATCATTCAACATCTTAACTCATATTTTCCTTAATAAACTAGGAGATGTAGCTAAATATTAGTATGCAGTGGGGGTTTTCTGGGTATATCTAAGAGTCCTAAACCTCTCTTTTTTATTATTTCGCAGGTTAGTATTACATTATTGTTTAATTTTATAATAATACAAGTATTTATCTACATAATTATATAAGTGTGATCTGTTACTTTAATCTGTAGAAAAGTGCACGTTTAATTAAATCTGTAATAAGAGGATTTGTGTGTATGTGTATGTTTTTCGTATTGCGGGTGGGTTGAATTTAGGTAAGTGTGAGTGGGGTAGTGAATCTAAGATTAAGGATTTCAAATAATTTGTCAATGTTAGATCAAATTAATTATCTATACAGAAGAATGTTTCAATGATTGTACCAGTTTAAGCGGTTGAGTTTCAATACACCTATTTTAGTTAAACAATTGTTCGTATCATCAATGATTTTTTCTATTATTCTTCTATGCTAGTATATCTTATTGTAATACAAACAGTACTTTAGTGAATAAATTACAAAGAGGACAAAATTCTTGTATTAGGTTTATATTTAAGCTCAGATTAGATGAACATGTTACTACAAGCAGTTAGTATGGCTACTTAGTAGTGGTTAGAATATAATATGCTTTCGTTGTATTTTAAAATTCTAAAAAGAAAAGAGCCAGTATATTTAAATGAGAAATATACGACTTCGAGAAATGTACACTTAAGAGAAACACGGTTTGGTAATGTAATACTACAGTTTACTAGACATAGTACTGTTATATAATCAAATTCATTACGAGTAGAGTCTATAAGAAAAAATAAATGCGTTAGAGAGTGAACTTAGAGATTGTAACACTGTTTTTGAAAAGAGAGTATAATAACTTACTGGCAAGATATGATTTATTTATTTTAGATGAAGTATGTATGCGTATGTTTTTAGCCGTAACATTTACAAATATACAGTATCGTACAAAGTTTGAACTTGTTCAAGCACTGCTTGGTGATTTGAAAGGACGTTTAGGCTTTTTATATATAATCTGTACCTTTAAAACTGTTCATGAAACAGAAATGGTTGTACAAAAAGTTTATACAATTATATTTGTATGACGAAACACTTTTTGCTTTTGGTGGGTGTACATGAAAAAGTTGTGGAGTTTTTTAAATTTTAGCTACATTTGACATATATGTATATTTGTCACCTATAGGTGTATTTTATATATATATATATATATATATATATATGTTTTTGTATACGATTATATCTTAAAATAACGTTGGTAACATGAAGTTAGAGAGCAACACATAATAGGACAGCTGCCCTAGGAAATCTTTACTGCTGATCTTAGTAACGCCATTTCTTACCCAAAGTCAGATTGTTTAGCTAGTTTGTTTTTTTACCAGCTGTCTCAAAAAATGTCTGTGCTAGGTACGGTCAATAATTTATGTGATTTTTTTTAGCCCATCTCGTTCCAATAAAATACCTTGGTATCCAGCTTCATATACATATTCTCGAGGATTTCTAATGGACATTTTGTTTTGTTGCAATTGCTGCTCCCTATATTCTAACATTGCGCAAGATCCATATACTTCTGATACTTTTAGTTTACGTCTTCGGAAATCCTAACTTGAAAAACAACGTAATTAATATTTTAAAATTAAAATTAATTTTATCAAGCATTACAATTACCATCAACACAATTTTAAAATAGGAATTCCAAAATCAAATTAAATAGTGTCCTGAAATCGAAAACGTACGGATATTAAAGATATTTGTACACTTTTCAGATATCAATAAATTATTATTTCTTATTGATTAAAAGATTAAAATATATTCAAGTATTGAAATGAAATCAGGCAAAATGATTATGTTAGCTACAAGGTTAGTTTGAATCGGTTAAACACAGAATAATTTAACTAATTAATAGAACTTCAAGATCTTATAGAAATGTTAATTAAAACTTAATCCTTGTTTTTTATATTATTTCCACAAAATCATGACATGCCAAGTATTTCTATATTTCAAAGATAAACCCTTAGTTCTTTACTAGTAAAGTAGCTTTATAATTAAATGAATTGTGGTTGTATTATGTTCGTAATTTGTTCAAATGTTACAAATGCATTATGATTCTAAAAAACTTCTAAGTAAGCAACTAATTGATAAGCAACATCTGAGTACAAAATTTCATTTTAATGACGATGAAAGTATTAGAATTTTCTTAAAAAGGAATTTTCTTGCCTTAACCTATTCATTGTTTGCCCAAAATCATACTACTGTTTGAAACAGTAATATTGGAACGCTCGTAGTAAAGTTAGTATAAATATATTTTTTGTGTGTATAAAATAAGGCTTTTAATCGCCAAAATATTTTTGAGGTTTTAAAAACATTATGCTTGACCTTATAATTGAAATACTTCTATATTTGTAGCACATTGAATAAAACGTGGGAAATTTGATTTTTTTTTAATGTTCAACGACAAATAAAAGAAGAGACTACACGTCAGATATAATATAATGAATTATCACCTAACTGAAGAAGTATTTAGCTACAGATACCAAATAAAATTAACGAAAAATAGTTTTTTTATAGTTTAATTAATGGCGTTACTACTCTTGTTTAAATTTAGTATGACAATAAATGTTTAAAATAAAACGGCGAGGAAATTATTTTTCTGTACATGTTGACGCTCAATGTATACCTTCTGGAAAGTAAAGGAACCTCACAAACTAATAATATACACCACACCATCGCATTATTCTCTTTCAGATCCACCTCTCGTGTTGCATCAAGAGGTTTCTTGCTTAGTAATACTTATTACATTGGTTGCTGGTCTATCGTGATTTAATTCTTTTAATGTGTCCGACCACTGAAACTACTTTTTTTAGAAATTCTAAAACACATACAATAACTAGTGGAAAATTTAGAGACAATATTTTGGTAAAGTTATTGTTAAAATAAATTAGTATAAAAAAACACTGGAGTAGCTGCGGCTCATATGTTCACCTGGTGACACAATGAGAACATAACTTAGTCGTTGTTGTCAGAATTACGTTTGTTTTTTAGTCCAGATATCTCTGAAGTAGTGACAATTTAAAGAGTTTTTTTTCCACCTTCTTCGTCACCGACTTTTTTGGATCTCAGAGGGCATGTTGTTGATTCCAGATTCACATATTCAAGTCATTCGCATCGTTATTCCGACCTGAAAACACCCACTAACTTCTAAGATGTATTCTGGGGATAGATATACTCATTTTAATTATTAAGAAATATTTCACTTTAAATGGATTTATTTAACGTGGTAGTGGCTAAATTAGGGTTATTATGAACATACTCGGCTGTCATGCTGCAGTAAGAAGAGTCTGCAAAACCTGCTATTTTATAATATACCTAACTGGGAAGTTGCAGTGTGTATTCCCTGCCGAGAAACATGGGATGTGCGCCCTGCCTTAAACCGAATGTTCATATATACGGAGGAAAACGTATATATGTAATAGATCAAAAGTTTCGTTTTCATGAATTTTTATACTTGTCTATAGAAAAAAAATACTTCCTGCTAAAAGAGGAAACTTCCCACAAAAAGTGGTCTATTTCTATAATTCTTTTTAATTAAAATAAGTATTTTTCTATCAAAAGTTAAATTATATAAATTTTTTATAGTTTGTCTCATAAGTTCAGCTGATGACTAAAGTCATGATTTATTCATCGAGTTTTTGAAGGCCCTAGATTAAAATAAGACGTGTATTCAGGAAGATCCTTGAATCACAAAAGTAATATTTTTATTTGACCACGGATGGGTATAGTAGGGGTATATACAATATTTCCTTATACATTACTGAAGCCTAAATAGAGTCTTTATAAGGTTATATCCTTGTCTGTCCGTTGTGGCGATAAATAATACTCGATAGAAAGAGTTTAGAGGACTTGATACTTGGTGCATATTGCTCTTGTTTTCAAGGAAAACATTTATTAATGTTATTATTAACATTAAAAGCAGTTTTCATATGAACTGTCTAAAA
The DNA here is from genome assembly GCF_021130785.1 of Homalodisca vitripennis. Taxonomy (NCBI): domain Eukaryota; kingdom Metazoa; phylum Arthropoda; class Insecta; order Hemiptera; family Cicadellidae; genus Homalodisca; species Homalodisca vitripennis. The sequence continues at coordinate 167,507,702 of NC_060209.1, forward strand.
TATACGGATCATGTAATAGAAGGTCTATTTCAGTTAATATTTAAATTCAAATATAATTATACGAAGAGTTTTAAATATGAAAAGTCTACATTTGAAATGATGACGAAGTCAGTGGATCCCCAGTGCAGCTGAAAAGAATCTAATGGATAAGGACTTTGGGCCAAGACGATGTATACTTATAACTTTGAACACAAAAAACATTGACAAAGGATGGTTGTGAACAACACGATAGTTTAAGACTTATGTTGATGATAACAATAATCTTAAAAGTCACCGGAGACAATCATTCAGTATGTTTTCCAAAATAATTAAAAGTGGTATAGTTGAAAGTTGATAGATGGAATTAAATATGGAATTTGCTTGTGACTTATATTTGAAACTGCCATTTTACTTTTAGAATTCACACAATGGAAGTTGTAATAGACCAAAGTACAACAATACTTTTATTTGATTTGAATAAATCGAGCGTTAATAAAAGGATTTACTCTAAGGTTTTGAAGAACATTAATCATAGAAATTAATTATTAATAGAAATCTAGCTTTTTTTGAGTCAGATCGAAAGAGAGTTACATTAAGTAAAGCTTGATTAAGTTAAAAATATCATCCAGTTGGTTGCACAGTTAACGTCCAAGTGTACAAACTTACCACAACATGAGCTGTAATGAAATGTCATTACAGAGACATTTTTCTCCTGTATCCTTTCTGAATTGAAATAAACTGACAGCACTTTGCAAATGAATATATATTTGTGTCACTATGCAACTCAGATTAGACTCATAATGTCAGTATATATACACACACACACACACACACACACACACACACACACAACACACACACACACACACACACACACACACAACCACACACACACATATATATATATATATATAAAACTTTATTTTCAACCTGAAATAAGATAAATGTGTTCGATTTTTATACAACAGAACCGTTTTAAGTTAAATTTCTTCTATTTAATATTACACTACCAGCTTTCGGTTATCGAATATTGTATATTGTTCTTACTTTCTGTCTGAACTTGGTGTTCTATGGGAACCCTTTTACAAACTTATTTATTACGAACACGTTCTTTAATAATTAAAAAAGTACTAATTAAGAGGATGATAAACTGAAATTTTTCTTTCTTGGAATAGGTTTTTAAGTGATCAAGACAAAATTGTGGTTTAAGTATACATTCATTATGAATCTATAAGGTATCTGAAGTATCAACGGCACAAAATAAAATTATAAGTATATATCTAATACTATTACGCATTTTAGGTAATAAAATTTAGAGAGTGCATTAGGTAAGTTCTGTTACATTTACGGAGTATTATTTAGGATCAGATATATCACTTTATATTACACAAGGTAGGAGTAAGTCACACCACGTGTCCTGTAACTGGCTTCGTTGAGGTTAAATGTAAAATTTAAAGCCTTATTAACATGTCTTGTGGACAGACAGACGAACGGAAAATCATATTGAAAATTATAATCGTACATCCCACAAAGAAAGTAATAAAAATATTTGGTAGCATTGTTTTAGGCTTCAATGATGCTCCGCCACATATCCTGGGTTAACATCCAACTTCATAGAACTGATTCTTGAAATGTTTTGTAGATAGGTGGACAAACTTATACATATATAGATAGGTGAATAATACTGAAATTATATTTTAATCTCCAACATACAAAATAGAAATTGTGCCATCATACCAGGCTTACTATGATACTCAGTCACATCCCATGTATAGACGTGCAGCACCATACAAATCATTCTTGTATTATGTAGAATTACATGTTTCCTGAAAGATATATCCTCTATAGTTAGGTGAGAATCGGTAATTTTTTAGATTAGGACCACTAAATATTAATATTTTTAAGGAGGTTATTTCTACTTAAGATAAATTTTAATTTACAACAAAAAACATTTTAAGTAGAAACATTCCAAACCTCGTAATTTAAAATATTTTTGTAAAAATAACCTGTTTACTTGTTTGGAGAACCGCTGATTTAATCATATGCTAAGTTGAAGGTGCTGCGAAAAATAAATCCGTGGGCTATAGTGTTTGCTTTCAAAGTCATAAGATGAAAAAATATGATTAAAGATATTGTTTGTGCTATAACAAATGTATTGAAATGTATGTTTTTTTTTAATTAGTATACAAATTCACTGAAAAATTGCGGTTAAATTGTGAGATTAAATATTATTAATGCATAAAAGCTTTTATATTGCTTTTAAATTGCTAAGGAGCTACTCATTTAATTCTCAAACGCGTAACTTTCCCTGGTATTGTAAGTGTGTGAACTGGGATGTTTATTTTTTCATAGTTATATACTTTTCTACATTCAGTTTCAGTATGCGAATAAAATTCATCGCTTTTGTAAGAGGTAATGAAAAGTACGCAAACAGACAGTTTCCGTTTACCTGCTCTCTCATATTGACTCTGTTTCTTTTAAATTTAGCATTTACTAATTACAAGATTGCGGTTAGTTTAATATTATCTATCACTAAAAGTAATACAAGATCAAAAAATTTTCAAACCCGTGAGTCCTTATACATACAGACCAAAAAGTGTAGTAAAACTATTTTGCAATTAAATTTAAAGAAATAATTTACTACGTGTGGTTTTTAAGAAACAATCATATTATACTTTGCTTAATGCTATACAATTTATTAATCAAATTTACTCATTCTATTATTGAGGTTAATGGCAATGGTGAAAGCTGTATCAAATAAAATAGTAATTATAAAAACAAGCGTCTTTTTCGAGTTAAATTTAGCGACGTATTAATTATTTAAAAATCATATCTTACTAGTTTCATTATTTAAGGGAACTATTTACCATACAAAACTTGGTTATATCCTTTGTAACATGTGCAATTTATTAGTTGAAACCGTAAACAGATGGTAAAAAACCGGAGTGGCTATAAAATGAGCTAATTGAACAAATAACCTTCACAAGTGCTATGGTTATGATCGTTGTGGAAATAAAAATAAACGAACAATTTTTGTTCATTTTTTATTAAAGTAAATAAAAACAAATTACCTTAGAAAAGAAAAGGTAAACATTGTCTAAAATTATATATGTACTCAGCCTGGTTACAGGTAATTAACTAAGCTATATTTTCAAAATGTCTTTTAACTTACAATATCTATAACCTGCCTAAAAGAAAATAACAAGAATTTCTATTCAAACAAAATATGAGTTTTAATTTTCCTAATTCTAAAAGCTATTACCAAAACAGTTAGGTTGAAACATTGGCCAATCAGTTTTTGTTGCAAATTTTAAAATCGAATAACATGGGTTACTCGGTTTTGTAAAATGGAATAAACAATTGTAGTGAGTTATAATTTTGACGTAGCCCATGTTATGAAAAAACATAAAATCTATAGGTTCATGATTTAAATTGTTTTAAGACAAAACACAATACGCAGATCAAAAATAGGGATGATATGGTATATTAGGTGTTCAGTTTTCATAAGGACGTTTTTATACTCAATTTGTTTTTTAAGTGGAACGTGGGGAGGGGGAGAAGTCATACTGAAATAAAAGGCATAATAAATATTTATTATATTTTATTAAAATTACGATTTCATTCTTCAAAACATAGAATTTCGTAACAAATTTTAATTATAATTTAATATTACTTTTAATAATAAATAACTTTTGACAATGAGCACAAAGATGAAAATATTTTTGGTTGTAAACAATACAACAAGGAAAAAAACTAATGAAATTGGTTTGGAAATAGTTTTAATCAAATAATAATTCGTCTCTACTTTATTGATACCGAACTAAGTTCTTCAAAGGCAATAGATTTTTTTTTGTTGAAAAAGAGTTTGAAAAAACTTCCCCAACAGCCAATAATCTTACACGTTTGAAATTGGATGTTTAAAAAGTTTAATTCCATGATTGCAGTGAATAAGTTCGTTACATTAGAGTCAATTCTAGTAACACAGCTTAGTTTACACTATTGTTTAAGTGTAACATTAGCTTTTTGGTACTTATTCATCAAAAAATGAACAGCAAATAACTATGCAATTGAAGGGACTCAATGAAACGTGAATTTTCATTTTATAATCTTCTTGACCCTCAAGCGAGAAAATTACAAGTGTTTGTTCTATGATTACATTTCTGTAAAACATACATGTAACAGAACATTTTGCGAATCACCAAAAAATATAAAATTTGGAGTAAAACTATGTAATTTAGTCATGAATTACTATTATTTCAATGCTAGTTTGATTATTAATCTTTTAATTCTGGGTTTTGTGTAATAAGGTTTTATTACTATATTTACTAGCACATAATAGATCATTGGAATACGAAGGGAATAACAATACAATATGTATACATTGCTAGTTTATACTAAATTTATTTTTTTTTTTTTCATATGTTAGGTATATATTATGCTTAAAATGTAAATAAATAATGTTATTATTTTATTACATTTTTAGATTAAATGTAATAATACTGTAAATTAAAACTACAAACGGAGATTAAGTACGATATAAATACGTTTGATATTAAAAACAATTGAGTTGTAATATATAATTTACTTTCCTTATATACAACCAATGTTTAAAAACTAGTAATCACACGTGATATAAACCGGGGTTATGTGTTAATCAATTAAACATAATTTATGTTGAAGTCATTTCTCGCATATGCAATATGTTTATTATGCCGTAGCGGTTAAGCGGAAGTACGGGAACATATGCCAAGTATAAAAAAAACACTATTTATAATTCAATGTCTTCAATTTCTTTCTCGGTTTATTATTTTTAATTACTTTACAATTTTTTCAATGTATTACGCCTAGTTTTTTATCTCCCAATAACTCATAGTATATATCTTCTGTACTATTTGGTTTAACATATAAATTACTATACAAGACAATCTGCGAATTTCGTGAGTTAGTCCCTTGACTTAGATAGCAATAGGAGTTAAGGGTGTACTGTCACCTCACTATGTATTGCTTTAAGTGGATCTGCTTTCAATAACCACCCCCCCCCCCCCCCACCCCCCCCCCCCCCCACCCCCCCCCCCCCCCACCCCCCCCCCCCCCCACCCCCCCCCCCCCCCACCCCCCCCCCCCCCCACAGGAATCATCTATAGTTGGAAGTAGGTACCCGAGCTTGTTTGGTAGTCCCAAGTCCGGTTTTAAAAAGTATGTAGACAAACACTCCCCTACAGTAGTTTGGTTCTGGAGACGACCCGTGTTTTACTTCACTAAGTGGTATTACTGTCTGGTCATAGCTTGAAGCCACTACGGTTAAAGAATTCGGTATCGTTGGGCTTTGATGGTGAATTAGGCCTAGACGAATAGTTTTTTTTAATTAGATATAATCATCGTAGTCATCCTTAAACTAGTCTACTTTGCATCTTCAAGTCTGACATTTGGATATGTCAGCCCAACAGCAAGGCAATCCTATTTTCTTCCGAGCTATGCCTATAAGTGTTTTTTTTTTATTTAAAACCTTAGCATTAAGTCCGTATCTCATAAAAAAGCTTTTCTGAATTGAAAAAACTTTCAATTATAATTTGTCGTGTGTATACTCCTGATGGGTGCAAATGTAGGAGTCGCAAATAGACACGGGAACCCCCATTTTCCACACACGTGAAGGGTCCAGGAGTGGGGAATAGGGGGACATTGTCAGTTTTTCACCATTTTTCATGGGAATTGAGATTTACTGTCTAAATCTTCTAATTCTAACGTCCCATACAGATACGTTTCATATAATTTTCATTAGTTTTTTAACATGATTTTCAAGGAGCTTAGCTAAATGTTTGCTAATACTATCAATATAGTACTCCCCTTAAATCCATAAAAAATATCTTTTTATATTTAATATAAAATAAAAAATAGTAGGTTTACAACTCTTGTTTTTAGGAGAGGAAAAAAAGAGAGGAAATGTCAAATAAACATTATTCAAAACGAACGGAGAAACACGTTTTATTGTAAAAAGAGAAATCTAACATAAACTTTCAAACTATACGTACACTCAAGTAGCAAAATTGTAAACGTTAGTGATTATTGATTTTAACAGATGCTATTTATTGTAGTGTATTTAGTGAGTGAGAAGGTTACGTAAGTTGGTAGGTATCCATAGTGATCTATTAGTAATGTCTGCAACCAGGTCTGATTGTTGGCAGTTAAATGTATTGTCAGGCCGATCTGTAACTTATGACGCGATGTGGGTCTCAATAAGAATTAAAGAGATGCTCATTCGAGGCTTTGCTCTCACTGTGGACGTCCACATCACGCCCACTACCCTAGCAACCAACCGGTCCCCAAGCTGAGCCAGTGCGCCAGCATGTACCCACCCGGAGTCTCACTACCACACCAGACCACCGTCAATGATTAACCTCCCGCGGTACCCTGTCCGTTCCTTTACCGAGCTGGATCCCATAGAGCAATGTTACTCTAAATGTGTAGTTGTAATTATTCCTATCCACCCTCGACCCCCATAAGAGAGTACAGTGTCGCGACACCGCTTACATTACAGTGGCGACGAAGGGAAAACAACTGCCCAAACAGTGGAACGTCGCTTACAGTGGCCGAACGAGGAAAAATAAAATCACACAAAAAAACTGCAAACAGTAGAAATTACAGTGATTTAGTGCGGAAGGGGCAACAAAGTCGTAATGAACACGTGCTAAATAAACAACGTAACTGTGGCGAGGGACATTCGGGACATTGAAACAGTGATATTACAGTGGATATACGTGCGGAAGCGGCAACTATAGTCTAATGAACACGTTGCACTAATAACCGCGTAATGATGTCAAGGGAACCATTCCGGGGAGGCATTCCAGACGGTGTCGGGCAGTAGTAAGTGGTACGCCGTAGATCGTGATATAAACTATTCTACTGGTGTAAGCCAGCGCACACAAGCTGAGTTTTAATCGTTTGCAAATTAATGCCGTTTAGACGATTATCATTTTAACCGGGGAGCCATTTTAAAACAGTTTATTCTACGGAGTGTAACAAGCGAAAACAAAATGGGTCTAACTATCGGGTCTAATGGGTTTTAGTTTTGATAGTGCGGAAGAATCGTGGCAGTCTTATATAGAGAGATTTGAGTTTTTTATTGATTGTAATGATATCGATAATTCAAAGAAACTAAGCACTTTGTTGACAGTTATGGGTGTAAGGACCTATACGTTACTGAAAGACTTAATTACACCAGACAAACCGTTCTGACAAGTCGTACAAGGAAATTGTGGACACTATAGCGAATCATCTGCATCCCAAGCCTTCTTTTATCACGGAAAGATTTAAATTTAGTAGGCGGAATCAATTGGATCATGAAACGGTTAGCGATTATATTGTGCATTTAAAACAGTTATCTAAGTATTGTGAATTTGGTGATAAATTGCCAGACTAATGGGCAATTTATCACCCCCTTAAGGGACAGATTAGTCGCGGGTCTGCGAGACCAACAGATACAGAAAAGACTTCTCGGGGAGGAGAACCTCACTTATGAAAAAGCCGTGCAACTAGCTACTGCAATGGAATTTGCTGAGAAGGGGGCGGCCCAGATGACAACTGCAGGAGGACGTATTCACCGGATGCAGAGCAGCGGGTCGATACCGAAAAGGACACAGGCGGCGAGCATCGCAGCGAGACGGTCATCGGACGGCGGGAAGGCGCTGGGAGACATCACCTGCTATTGTTGCGGCAAGCGAGGATCACACACAGCATCGCAATGTCGGTTTCGTGAGTACACGTGTAATCATTGTAAAAAGAAGGGACACCTTGAAAGAGTTTGTAGATCGAAAAATTATGTTAACAAACCTAATGAGAACAAACCAAATGTTTTTACAAATAGGTCTAAGGAGCCTTCAGCTAAAGGGAAACAGTTTTACAGCAATAAAAAGCAATATGTTTATAAGGTAGGCAGGCACTATGTAGAGGAAAGTAAAGAATCAGCAGAGTCCGGTTTCAGATAATCACTGGAAACATAAAGACAATGACGATGTGTATGACATTTCCAATCTATTTACGGTTAAAGAAATAGAAACTAAGATTAATAAAATTGAGCCAATAACGGTACAGTTATTAGTGGAAAGTAAGGAAATTGTATTTGAAGTCGATAGTGGAGCTTGTGTTTCAGTTATGTCAGAAAAAGATTGTAAGACTAAGTTAGGAAATATAAACATGTATCCAACTAGCTTAGTATTAAGTTCATATACACATGAAAAGATCAGGCCTTTAGGTAAGGTTATGGTCAATGTACAACATAAAGGTAAAGAGAAACAATTAGCTTTAATACATCGTAGCTAATGGGGCTAATCCCTTGTTAGGGCGTGATTGGATGCAAGCATTAGATTTAACAGTTAGAGTGCCTAGTAATGTAAACAACGTACAGTCAGCTGATCGCACGAGCATGGTGGGGGTTGTGCCAACTGCAGGCGGCAGCGCGGCAGACGCATGCACGCCTGTCAGTGGAAGCCACAACACACTTGTAGAGGTAAACAAACAAACATCTGTCAATCCGTCTGTTGTCAACAACAACAAACAAGTAGAATTACTGTACAATGAGTTTCCAAATGTATTTACGGATAAGTTGGATGTTTCAAGGGTGCACCAGTTAAATTAAAGTTAAAAAGAAAATGTAGTACCAAAATACTTTAAACCTAGGACGTTACCTTTTACACTTAAAGAAAAAGTAGAAGCCGAGCTGACTAGACTAGAACAAGAGAAACGTTATTTCACCAGTAGATACCAGTGAATGGGGGACTCCCATTGTACCAATTATTAAGGCTAATGGGAAAATAAGAATTTGTGGGGATTATAAAATAACTGTAAATCCTTTCTTGGAGGTAGACCGACACCCGTTACCGAAAATTGAAGAAATATTTGCCAGCCTACAAAACGGAGAAAAATTCTCTAAAATAGATTTATCTTCAGCTTATCAGCAGCTTAAACTAGATGTAGATAGTCAAACGTATTGTACAATTAGCACACACAAAGGATGTATGCTTACAATCGCCTATGTTTTGGTATCAGTTCAGCACCGGGAATATTCCAGAGAATAATAGAACGAACATTACAAGGTATCCCGGGGGTAACTGTATTTTTAGATGACATTCTAGTAACAGGTAAAAACAATGAGGAACACATGCATAGACTTAGACTAGTGTGTCAAAGACTTGAAGACAATGGGTTCACAGTGAGCAAGAACAAATGTAAATTTTTCTGTGACAGTTTAGAATATTTAGGTTTTGTTATCAGTAAACAAGGGTTGCATACCGCACCTAGTAAGGTTGAAGCAATTGTCAAGGCACCTGAACCTCCAAAATGTGACACAGCTTAAAGCCCTTCCTTGGTCTTGTTAATTACTATTCACGTTTCATTCCTAGGATATCCACTATTTTAACCCCAATGTATCAGTTGTTAAGAAAGGATACCGATTTTGTATTTAATTTAGCATGTAAGAAGGCACTACAAGAGATTAAGCAAAAAGTTAATCTCTGCTGAAGTTTTAGCGCATTATGATCCTGCATTACCACTAGTGGTAGCCAGTGATGCTAGTCCATATGGCATTGCATCAGTTTTGAGTCAGATTCAATACGACGGTACAGAAAGACCTATATCATTCGCAAGTAGAGTGTTAAATAGCGCTGGAGAAAAACTATTCACAAATAGATAAGGAAGCATTAAGCATTGTATTTGGTGTTAAGAAATTTAGTCAATATTTATATGGTACACAGTTTTTGTTAAAGACTGATCATAAGCCTTTAGTGGCTATTTTTGGACCAAAGAAAGGGTTACCTGCTTTCGCAGCCAGTAGGTTACAACGATACGCTTTGTTTTAAGTGGTTTCCAATATGAGATTGTGTATGTTAAGTCCCAAAACCATGGCAAATGCCGATGGTTTATCTAGATTACCTGTAAATAGTGAGATTAAAGATGAAATCTCGGATGATGACCTTAATATTAATGTCATAGGTACCTATTTGCAGTGTTTAGCTGAAAATGACATACCATTAAGCTATGTAGACATAAAAAGAGAGATCAATAGGTAGATAGATGAAATCAAAAAGGTGAATATCCTATGTAGACATTAGGTTTGGGCCTTATTGTAACTGAAACCAGATCTAAAGCCATTTGAAATTAGACAGTTCGGAATTAACCTTGGAGCAAGGAATCCCCAGAATGTGGGGGTTACAGGGATGGTAACTCAACCTAAAAGGTTCAGAATAATAAACATTTTCGTGGAAACGAATTGCATACTTCACACATAGGGTATTGTTGCGCAAGAAGGCATTAGCCCGTGGCATATGTTATGGTGGCCTAATATCGACCGGGACATACGAACGAACTTAGCTAACAGCTGTGCAGCCTGTTTGGTAGGACACGAGCAAAAAAAAATCCGCCCAAGGCTTTTCCTTCGCATCATTGGAAATGTTCCGGAACGAGTTTCGGTCCTCGCAATTCATATTGATTTTATTATTGGACCTTTTTCAGTCCAAGTTTATTTTTGGTGGTTAAAAGCATGCGTATATACCTCTAACTGTGGCCCAGAGGTTGTTGCCCGTTGCTTGTCAACGGCGAGCTGGTTCTCACACGATTTGTGAAATTAAGGGGAATTATTTAGTAGGTTATGGTATTGGCTAGAACCAACATAGTGTCCCGACAACGGACCCACCTTTTAACCAGTCCAAGAAGAGTGTTAAAGAATTTTTGATGTCAAATGGAGTATCAAAACACACGTTTTTCAACCCACCATACCCACCCAGTAAATCCAATGGTTTGGCAGAAACGGTCAGTTCAGAACTATTAAAACATAAATTGAAAACAGCTCTTCATTAATTTTCCCAAGGATTTAGAATTAGCTTTGTAGTAACCCTTCCTGTTTCACTATATAGAAATACAGTGCATTCTACTACCAAATCCAATATCGCGTAGCTCAATTAATGTTGGGCAGTATCGCTAAAAGTCTAGGTTAGATTTTAATCTCGCCCCAAATGTTTAAAGCAATAATGTCCCAGAATAATCATAGAAAAAACAAACGTATGTGTACTATAGGGGTAAGTTAAAAACTAGACAGTTAGCTATTTGGACAACCCAATCATAGCCAGAGATCTACAGAGGTAGAAAATAAGTGGGAGATATACCAGTGTTGCTGTGCGTGGTAGTATTCACGATTGTGAGGACCAGTCACGTATTTTAGTTGAAACTGAAAATACGGGCATGAAGGTGGTAAACGAACATATCGAACGCAGTTGGTAGGTTTACAGTGTAGATCGGAAATTGTCCTGGAGTTGACAAACAATGCCCTAGGACTCCCAGACGGCATAAGCCGTGGCAACAGAGCACACGCAGGGGAAAACGATCGATATACAGTCGCGGGACAGAGCGAGACGCATAGGTCGCCTAGTACTTTTTAGCAAAACGACCTTGCCCCCCTCTTCCGCAAAATCCATAACAATAACAGAAAAACGCTCAGGGGCAAAGCCCCAGCCCCACGTACGCAAAATGTAATAACAATAAACAGATTCCAGTCGGTTTCACCCAAAACAAAATGGACACCTGTTTAAAGACTGATACCCACTAAGGGGCATCAGTAAACCTTTAGTCAAAAATATGGACCTTTGTAAAAATACAACCCAATTTTGACTTGCTCAGTATAAATTAATGATTCGTTTAAGCATTATTAATTATCGAATTTGTTAATTGTGTCTTCATTCTCAATGTGTTTATTAAATTTGGGCTATATTCTGATTTCTATTGGTTTTGATTGAAGTGGTTTGGTGATTTTGTGTTAAATGATTATATTGAGTTTGTAATTTTTGTTCTCTATAATCTATACTTACAAAAATAAAAGAGTATAATGTCAATTTTCTTATTCATTGTAATTGATTTAAAATTGGAGAATTGTAAAGAACAAATTGTAAATTGATCAAATTTCTACAAATTGTAGGGGACTTATGTATTTAAGAGAGTGGGAGGGATTGTAGTGTATTTTAGTGTGAAGAAAGCTACTCAAGTTGGGTAGGTATCCATAGTGATATTTAATGTCTGGCACCAGTGATGTTGGCAGTTAATGTATTGTCCAGGCGATGTAACATACGGATGGATGGTCTAAAAGAAATAAAACCCGGAATGATCATATAGGCTGGGGGGGCTTCTCCTGTGACGTCACATCACCGCCACATACCCTACAAACCAACGGGGTGCCAGAGCTGGCCAGCCATTCAGTCCACGCCGGAGTCCACCACCAGACACCGGTCATGTAACCTCCGCGTGCCACGTCCGTTCCTTTACGAGCGGTCCTAGAAGCAATTGTTTACTCTTTAATGTGGTAGTTTAATTATTCTTCCCGACCCATAGAGGAGTACAGTGTCGACCGAACATCCGCATACATTACAATTAATTATAATCTGTATTGTCAGATGTTTCATATTTCACGTAGCCGGTGTTTTATTTGTTTTTTCCCTTTTTTTCGCCCTGGTTCAAATTTTCGGTGCAGGAGCGATCAAAGAACTACTCGACTTGTTTACTCTTGCATTCCCGGTGTCCTTTATATATAAATTCATGTTAGCTTTTCATCTTAGATGCAACTTTGTTATCTTGTGGTGCAATTTCTTTAAATTTTTCTCCCACTCCAAACTTGTCAGGGACTAGATAATCAGAGCAGTCTTTTAGGCCCAAGCTATGAATAGCACGTTACTTGCTGCTGAGTAAACAGGTCACATGAATTTGCAGGTGTCTTGCCTGGGGTTAAATAACAAAAAAATCCAGACAATCGGAAAATAGTTGAAGTTTCTCGTTAAAAATCTCTCCGGTACTACTTGTCCGTACGACAACTAAATTCTGAGGATACTTCTCCGTGAGTACACCTACTAAAGACATTTTTGGAATATTTTAAATTTAGGGGTGGTAAAATACTTTTAGTCTTTAGGAAGCTTTAGAAGGCAATAGTGTTATGGCTTTTCACCCTTTGAACGAAGCAATGTGTTTCGTATACCAGCATCAACGTTTGTTTAGTAAGTATGCTTTTCTTGTTAGTAAATGCTTGCCTCTCGCCCATCAGTTGGTTGTGTCCTCCCCGTCCTTAATGTACATTTGAATTACCTCACAACCTATTTTTTGTTCTGCGATCTCACTTTTGAATTATGTGTGTAGTATAATATTCTCGCCCGTGAACGGTGGAGATCGTTACTACGGATCTATGGAAAACTGCTAGTGTTAGCTAATTTCTTGTAACACTAAGACGATGGCAAATGGTTGATAAATTCCCTGTTTCCCTTTCTACTGTCATTATATAATAATGTCCCTATTCCAAAGAAATTTTGTATTTCACGTGGTTTTTTACAATTTCGTTCAAGCTCCTTTGTTTGAAATTCGTATTTTACAGGACTGAATGACGGAAGCTTGATTGTAAAAGGAGACAGTATTTATTTTGCTAGGAACATTGTGGCCATCGTTTCATGTGAAAAGATCTGTGTAAACACTAAGTTTAGAGATCTGACAATACTTATCGCCTCTGGATTGTTTTCAAACAGTTTTACAAATTTTTTAAAGTCAATACTGTACTTTCTCGTCCACGGCGCAACAACGTCACAAGAACTATTGCTTCAAAAAACGACATTGTTATATTACATATTCTTGTTCATTTTAAATATACATTGAATACTATAAAAATGTTAGAAGACACGTTATAGAAAGAAGTCTATACAGACAAAAGTCTTGGAATACATAATGGATAAGGGGGTTTGACAAAGATATGTAATGATCACATTGATTCTGCATTTGCCAAAACCGTCACGTCCTTCAGACATTTAATATCGAGACTATCCTAATATGTCATGCGAGTTGGCATAGTTTATACTCCGGAAATAGCGTAGTAAACAGTGATTTGGGGGGCATACGCCAAACACAGAGGTTTTATATGAGTTCTCAGCTTCCGGAAAAAGCAGTTAGGTGAGTTTTGCAAAAATTTTAAAATTTAGAGTCGCTTAGGAAGCCTGTTAAAAAACTATAACTCATGATGCGTCGTGTAGACTATATAGTTTTCGAAACAAACCATGGTTGTGTAGTGTCTAAAATGTGACTTTAATTACGATAAAGGCCACAGCGACATACACAGTTATGATACGCGTAAAAGCGGCATGAACTCACTGAAGTGGGGAAACACATAACTTTGGTTCATCAACACTGAATAACTCACAAGCTGGTGTTCACCTTATTAACAAGATTGTTCACTGTAACAGAGTGTTACAATTATTTGGTATTTGACTGGGAGACCGCCCATAGGCTGACTAAACGTTTGCAAACTTAGTCCTGGGTTAAGAAAACAAATAAATAAAATACTGTAATTTGTACTTTTTTTGTATATATTTAGATGGAAAAACTTTGCTGAAACATGTAACAAAATTAATAAGTATCTCTACATTTTCAATACCATAGATACTATTGTCAACTAAAATAAAGATATTTAAATTTGAATACTGTTTTAAAATAATAATATTCCGCAACTACAATTAATGTTAAATAAATTTAAACAAAACTCACGAAATGTTTCTAATCTTTAAGGAATGAGTTGTAAATGACCAATGACAATAAAAGGGACAATTTTTTGAACCATGTAAAAAGGAAGTTCCCAAGAAAACTTTGTTAAATGTGCTCTATCGCTATGTTTACTAGAAGTTCACATCGGTATAAAACCAGTCCACCAAGCCCTACTACCAGCTTATAGCTGCTTTTTTTTAGTTCTCCAGCGGTGTGCATTTATTTCAATTTTTTGTTATGGAAATCTAAGGCTACAGTAGAAATTTAAATTTAACGTTACATTATTTCATAAGTACTTCCAATAAGTTAGCTCATTGATATATTTTATAAAACCGTACACAATTGTATAGTATCTTCTTTTTATAGTAAATTAAGGTTTCCTTAAAATATGTGAACCTTAAGATTTCACGAGGGAGTACACACCAATAAAATTTGTAAATAGAGTGTATATCACCTCAGTCCATAAGGTGAATACACAAACATAAATGACCAAGGGTAGCTCAAATTATTTATGGTATGATTTAAAAGTATTATGGTACTGTCATACCCCGTATGCACACGTATATTCCCCTCGTCCAAAAATTATATCATAAGTGTAATTAAATTTATATGTCGTGCGTAGAGTCCACCTGTTTAATACGAAGACCGGATTCCTTTTTTTCGGTGAAAGATTTAACAAACTAAAAGTTTTTGGTTGGGGAAACTAGCTTACCCCAAATTTGAACTTTTCTATAAATACTATACTTGCAATTTTAACTCTTTAGTCTTGCAATTAACCACCCTCATCACGAACATTGTAAAATACATTTGTAAAATAACATCCTTTTATACATAACGTTACAAGCCTGTAATGACTAACATAGCCAAACACTACATAATCTTTGTTTAAAAAAAATTGTCCTTCCTCATAGGTAACAAACTCGAGACTGCTCCAGTAGCCACGTAGAGGCAGATAACTGAGTGTACCTATCCCTAGGAGTATATAAACACAGGCGAGATATAATGCATGGCTTCTAACAAATGGGAGCAAATAACAAAATAGAAACATTTGTCTCAGTGTCTCGTGGTAGAGACAGAACTATCTCAGCCACTTTTAGTGAACTGCATACCATGAAGGAGCGACTCTACTGTCGAAACGGGCCAATAGGAAGTATTTAATAACAATAATTATTCTGTTTTCGATTTGTCCAACTTTAAAGATGAAACAAGTAATTTATTTAAAATGATTAAAACCGTTTTGTAACACTGACATAAATAAGTTCATGTAAAACACAATAACATACACACTCCTTGCACAGAGTTTCCCGCAGCTTTAATCCATGTCTCTAGCCGGGACTTAGGACAAAGAGAATGATGTGAACAATTCCCATTCGATCCTGCTGTCCTAGATGACGTAATGGCAAGCAGTTTTCTCACTGACATATTGAGCGTCATCTAGAATTTAACAACAGCGTCGTGTATTTCGTTTGTTCAAGCCTGGTGTCAAATCGCATTTTTACAAAAGAACGATATCACGAATATATTCCAAATTGATACCTTTTTAATGATAACTTATAATATTTTTCGTAAGGTCTACAAACCCCACCTTTAAATTACCATACTCTCCATAAAGTTTAATAAAGGGTAAGAATTCTGTTTATAACAAAAAATATTTAAACTCTATTATTGTTAGTGGAGTTATTTATTTTATATAATAAAGGTTATGATACATAATCCTAATACATAGCAAATCCTTTAATACACCGAGTGACAGATGATATAAGGTTTTTTCATGATAAATAATCCTAAAAAAGCCCATTGAAATAATTCTGTTTTAACTATTACAACACAACTTTATTTTTAAAGTCTTAGGCAATGATGTAACAAGTAATCCGCTTAAGTAATATGAGCTGGGATACAAATTCTGATATGATCTCGAGTTGTGTTCCTCTTTTCATCTTCCAGTACTAAAATGATCACAAATATAACATTTATGACATAGTACAGTAATAAATCCCACCCGAGTATTTTAAAAAATTTTAAAAATAAAGAAAAAGATCTAAAGTTCCTACTAAGCGTGCAAGGTATTGGGGTAAAAAAAGTAGCACGTATACAGAGAATAAACACAGATACTACCGCGTCTGTCGTAAATTGTGTGCTGATAATCAATTTTTGTGAGTCAAACAAATACTGAGTCTGTATAAACTTACTCGCGCGCTTATCTGACACAGTTTACTACCGGTAACATCAGAACAATTTTCATTTAAAACATTTCCCGTAACAGTATATTCTTTTTGTTTGCAACGCACTGCCTTATGTTTTTTATATTATAAATACGTACTATTTAAACTAGGATATTAAATAAGAAATAATTAGAAACATTTTAGAATTACTTATTATTAATTTCCAAACTATACACGTTTTATTACTAGAGATTTGAATCTTATTGTATAGGTAAAGAATATTGTATATTTAGTTTCAACGAAATTTATATTAATAAATTAGTGTGGTAACGGTATTTATTAACTACTTTCTACCTTTATTTGCTGTTTTCTAGCAAATTATTAGTTGGAGTACATATATAAATATTAGTTCAGCTTTATATTTTCTAAAACCCTACCACAATATGAGGAAAGTGAGTTTGATACTTTTCCTCTAGCTAGATTTATTTGTCTGTGATAGCATTAGTCATCGAAGCTAAGGAAGAGATCTGATGGCAGAATTAAAGTAACTGAGTTTTAATGAGAATTCTGTATATCAAAGACCAAGAATATTACTGAAAATCCGGGGTTTTCATCTCTTAATAACAAATCTAGGGAAAGAGTTATTTATATTATTAATGGAAATTTAGTGATACGTGAGTCGGGACATTAGCCGCAGGCGTACAAATATCAATTCGTTAGCGAGGAAGAAAAGGGGGGGTTCTAAAAACCGGTAAACAGAAGAGTTGTTAATTGTCTTAAGTCCGATCATTAATTCTATTATGTAGCAAAAAATGGCTTGAGAGTCAAAAACAATTTTTTAAGCCATTGCTCAATTTTTGTTTGTATTTGATCGAATCCAATAACGTGATAGAAACAGACACCTAAGACTCCAGTACCACAAAAAGAGTGTTTATAAACTGGATAATTAATTGCACTTAGACCAAAAAAATCTGTGTACGAAAGGGACTTTTTAGAAACTTGCGGATCTCTATATCTATATACTATATACGTCAACGCCACCCATAATATCCAATCCAGATTATTGTATTGAAACAAGCCTACTAGCAATAAGCTTCTAAAAAGGCTCTCGACGCCAAATTTTTCCTATATAGTTGAAAACCATTCACGGTCACGTAATGAATCATTGTTGTTTTTGTAGCAATTTTTAAATATGTTTAAAATCTGTTTTACACATTTAAAAAATACGTTTATAGCATTGTTTTAAATAAAGTCAAAATTTTCTGTCCATATAGGAAGGGGTTTTAAAATGATTGCAAGAGTTTTTTCTGAATAAAAATCATGTCCCAATAAGCTTATAACTTCATAACTAAGTTATGCGTGCTAACACAAAACTTTTCATTTCTACTGATTTACTGACACATATTAAAGAAACCCTTCCGTACTATTTGCTCAGATTTTCGAGTACAAATTGATTGTATAAAGTTTCCTCTTGTCCGCTCTCATGATTACCCTTATAGTAAACCAATGTAAATAAATTATTTGCCAATCCAATTCAAAAAGGGTTCTAAAACTCCGCCACGTGCGTAACATGCACTACCATCGGGTAATGTTGCGCCTATTTAGAAGTGGAATGGCTGGTTGCCCAAAATGTCTAGTCTAAACACGAACTCAAACCTAGTAGTAAGTTCGATTTTTGCGCGAGAGGATTTTACCAGTTCACGAGACCGAACAGATATCCAAAATACATAGAGAAATAAAATTTATACCATCCTCATTAAGATGACCCACCAAAGATTCCGGCTCTGTCTAAATGTAAACAAAAAAAATAAACTTTGGCCCCCTTAAAATTTGCAGGGTGTATTAAATACAGATTTTACGCTAGTGGATGACAAAATAAAAGTAACTTAGCAGATTATCCTTTCTATTCGGTTTTTTTAAAAACCTTGTATCTACACACAACAATGGTCGCGTACAAACAGGCTTCACAGATGACAATGCAAGTCTATAAACTCATTCAATATTGACAGATAGAACACGGGCAGGGGGCCCCACATATGGAAAGAAAGCGTTTATAAAAAACCCCTTTTTGTGGCGAAATAAAGTAAAAATGTGCGTGTGTCAGTCTAATGAGCAGAATTCCCGTTTTTTTATATTTAAAATGACGCTATTATGTACATTTTTTCCCAATCTAAAAATAAAAATTTCTCTCGAAACATATCTAGCACTTGAATACATTTTACTTTATTGTCTTTAAAAATTTGGGGTTTTATGAAAAGGTCTAAATACTAAATTTACCTAGTCTAGTTATTAAATATGATACATGATAAAATAAAATGATAATCAATTTTGTAAGTAACTTTCACACCATAATCATGCAGAATCTCTTATAAGGCGTTGTATCGTGTGCAAAAAGGACTCTAAATGAGCGTTTTCATGAATTGGGGAAAATTGCCGAGTCCGTGTGCAAAAAAACGACTCTAAATTAGTTTTCGTGAATTTAAAATAGCCGAGTCGGGGAAATTCAATTAGGGTCAGTGCCTCAACTCAGAAATGGGGAATTCGAACCTTGTGGGACTTAAACTACCTGTACGTGTAATATATCTATTTCCCTGAGGCTTCACTAGTATCTGCAAAAAGCGTCTGTTTTTAATAAACAGTTTTTAAAATTTATATACATTATAAGATATTATAGTATATATATATATATATATATAAATATTAATTTTATAAGTTTTTAAATATATTAAAACTCATAAAAACAATTACCTTTTTGGGATAATTCCTAAAACAAAACCTTAACATATATAAGACAACTAGGAGGTTTTTTTTATCTTCAAAAGGTAATATTAAAGCCCAGGCATGAAACGTAATTTCAAAAGAGCAAACAATATATAATCAATAAAAGCCAATTTTTAAAACTAAAATGAAAATATTGACAAGAGTTCTTACATAATCCTAGGCTGTCTCGTTAATACAGTGTTTTATAAATCAGTATGAAGGGACCTTGAACATCAAGTTCAACTATCGACATCTTAAAAAACCCAGTTTTTATTTAAATTTTATAGTACTGAATTTTTTAAGAAATTGAAGTTAGAACCCCTTTCATAATTATCTCAATGGAGAGCCATTAAAGGAGCAATCGGGTATAAAGTGGACTTTAACAAAGTTCGGAGAGAGGGCTTATAAACTACTGAAGGCTTCAGTACGTAAACCACGTAACACAAAGATATTACGGAGCAACCCAATATACGTTTTGGTAAATTTACCAATGCAACTATTGTACATTCATGAAAAATTAGCAATAAAGTAATGTCACTAAATCATGTATACAACACAATTTTATATTCAAGAAAACTGCAATACAACCTTTTTAAATTAAAAGCGTATTAAAATAATGGTTTGTTTTTACTCAAGAACGAAAATTTATAAATCTTAACCCTAATGATTACTGTGCCCATAACATGATTATCATTACGGTTTTGGGATTCAATACCTTATTGAAAACACTATTCAAGAGTTATTTCAAAACCATCTTATCCAAAAGCTATATTTCGTCAACAAGTGTTAATACAAACGAGGGAGGACCAGTAAACACATTAATACAGGAGAGTGCAGATTTATGTAGTTGACTTGACCAATCATTGAATCAACCCCCAACCCCAATCATTGATTATCTCTTACCTTTTCCTTTTCGTTCCTTTTCATATAAGGCATCTTAACAAAAAAAAAATCAATATTACCCTTACGCCCTGAAAATTTCTGAGCAATATTTCATCGAGGAAAAAAAGGAGTTATGAAATGTATATTCATAATGAACCATTGCGGTTAACCCACACTTAAGAAATAAGAATGTTTTAAAATGAAGGGGCTTTCTTGGCTGGCCCCTACAATTTCTATTTTACTTTAAAATTAGGGTTCACTAATGGGGATTATTACTTTTAAACTTTTGTAACTCACTTTCGTTCAAAATTTTCTGGAAAAAATTTGAAGGGGAACAAATTCTTAATTTACCGCATTCCCCTCGTTCCCCTAAAAATTCTTTCTTGTGAATTTTATAAATACAGGAAATGATCAATTAAAGGGGTTGGATTTAAATTGATATTAGAAAAATGAAATGAAATGACATTGTTGTGAAAAGAAATGTTATTTGAAAAAATGGAACTCGCTTTAATAGATCCTGGTTTTGTTATTAGAGACAGATTACGGTTTTTAAAAAAGTAACTGTATACAATCTAAATTTTTGCCATAAAAAAGAAACCTTTTTAACACGTAATTAAAATGCTGTTCCCACATCTAACCCGGGGAAAGTCTTCTTGTAAAGTAAGCATTTTGTGTAACAAACACTTTAAAATCTGGAAAACATTAGCCAATAGGAAAGTATTTGTAGGTATAGCAGATCAATGCTGTCAGTAAATGTGACGAACGTTATAACTATATCTCTGGAGTTAACGAACCATCCCTCACCTGTTCCGCCGAGACTGAACTTCTCCCACACAACGTTAACTATGGAGTAATGCTTGGTTCGATTGTTGTGAAGACTTTATTTCATCAAACCGGTCTTCAGCATTTACTCATGCCGTTATTAAAACACTGGGTAGGCTGAAATTAAAAGAGGCCCTTGTGAAAAAACCCCAAAAAAAATATCGTACCGTTATAGGTCTTAAAATATACCAATTCCATCTGTAATTTTGACATTGTCCAATGATTACCGTATAAAATACTACTTTCCCTACTCAAGTATTTACCTTTGTGTTTTTTTTTATGTATACGCGGTACGGAATAATTGATATAAATAAGGGAAACAAGTCGCGATACTTTTTTCTGTGATTTTTATTGAAAAATTTCCTACCCTACTTAATGATTTCTTGCATGTGTTTATGCACCGTTTTTAAATAAATGCACCTGAAATTAATTAATCACAAATAAACTTGCAGGAGCGTTCACTGGATAAAAATAAACATAATCGAAATTTACACTGGCATTAAATATATTTATGAGTCATTAGCTAAAATTACGCTAAATAGTTAACCCAAAAATTTATTTATTGTAAATTTTATATCTCCAAAAAAGTTATTAGCTATAAATTCTAGTTGTACATTAAATCTTTTATTAGTTTTGAAAGAATCGGTCAAAGTGCTGGACTAATTGTTAATCGCCACTTCAAGAGATTTTGAACATTAACTACTTTATACATTCTAAGATTTTCCATTCATTTTGTATAAATTTTAAACCTAAATTTAAATTTTGGCAATTTATGATTTTTGGATTCGAATAATGTCTTCCATGTCCACTTAAGCAGATCTCTGAAACTGAACAATAAGCCCCCAAAATTTAATCAAAAATCTTGTAAGACAGGGAAAACAAAATAAAATTCACGATTTGATCAACTTTGACTTGTAATAAATTCTTTTACTCATACCAATAATCCCTGAATACATCTTCGCTATTTCACTATATCATTAAAGAACTAAGTCTATAAGGAAACTCCTAATCTAAGTCTATAAATGCTCCATAATAAAAAAACCCTGTGTAGTCAGATGTCAAAACTTTAATCCGTAATTCAAAATATTTAAAGTTTTTATGAAGGTTTTCAAAAATATGATTTTTGTTTTTAAAAAGTCCTAATTTTCATGAGCTCTATGTTACTAAATTACCTACCTATTATTTTTGAGTAAATAATTACATCTTAAAGCAAAAATTTGACACTGTATTTGTAATCTTTTTTTGTTTCCATTCTATGTTTTAGATGTTTGGTTCTTTAATGGATTGTAAAAGGTAGAAGCAGTATTACAAACGATACAAATGTATATTTTGAGTCATTTTTTAACCCTTTTCTAACCTCACCTGGTCTGAGCCGCGTGCCAAAACAAGTGGCTAGACTTGTGGTAAACAGTTTTATACTTTGTTGTGAAAGTTTAAAATATTCACGTTTCTTCAGAAGTAGTGCGTTCCCCCAAACATAGAAGGGCTATTATACCTCCATTTACTGGAAAACAGAAACCAAGAAGCCTGACACTCTGTGCAAGGACATTCGAGTAGCCGAAATACCCGTGCGAGGCGGGAATTGAAATGGTTATTCTATGATGAAATATATTTTCCCAAAACTATAAAATAAACAATATAAATATAAACAATTCCCAGTTCTCAATGTAAGTAAACCGCGCGGTTGTTCTTGTATCTATTGTGCAAAATTTGCATGTCCCTCCCGACAAGTGGATAAGCAGGAGACTATGCTGAACTAATCTCTTTACTATTACTAAAGTTGAGAGATTCCCTTGATCTCACTGAAACACAAATGGGATAACTAAAATGAGCCTCAGGATAACTTTCCCTTTGTTCGAACAGAATATCTAATACCTCGGGGTTAGGGTGAGGATTAGATTGTATGTATAGTCCGCAGTCAATTTGAGCCTCAGTAACTAAAAACTACAATAGAAAGGAAAAAAATACCAATTTTATGTAACAACCCATATTATCGAGAGTTACTTATCAATATTAAGGGGGAAATTTAAGTAACATTTTCTCGAGGAGATAGGAAAAATTAATTTTCGCAGTATGAGTACGCACGATACCCACAGATGCTAACTGACTTATAATACCTGGGAATATTATATGAAGATGAAAATGAATGAAATTATAAATTTTTATTTCCACATATCTTCTTTACCGGTACAGAGATTACACAAATGCGTTTGCATTTTTTTTTTGCATTCGAGTTTACAATGAAGTTACATTTATAAATAAATTCATCGTTGATGTAGGGTGCATGTCATTCCATAAGAATTTGGGTGGAGCTTTAAAGAACATTTTTAGAATTGGTGTGTACATGGGCAGCCAAATGTGAGAAAATCATAAAATAAATTTTAAAATTTTGAGACTGAGGTCCATTAAATTACGTTGTACCATACGTGTATATAGTAAAAACTGTACTTAGTTTGTGCAATCTTCTCACCTAGTTAATCTGAACTCTCAAATACTATATTTTGTGTCACTGATAATATTCTATTTTGAGTGACCAAAATTTACCTTTTTTAGTCTTTCTCATTTCTCACGTTTAAAACTTTTGATAATTTTAAACACCTTGAAGATTAAGAAGAGCCATACAGGTACATCAATTTTTCAAAACATTGCTGTTTTGGAAAACGGCCCTGTCCATATAATAAATATAGTCAGGTATCTAAATAACATTTTATTAAGTTAGCTTTTACTTATCTACATTTATACTTTCAATTCCATAGAGAGTTTTGCTTTCGCCTTACTAGAAAGTTTTGGGTTTATAATTTCAAAAAACGTTCTTTTTTTGTTATCTCTTGATAACACCAATCGTTTAAACTTTACCGAAAATTAGCAGTATATAAAGCCATCAAGGAAAACCCAATACTTAGTCTGTTACTAGTTGTTTTCTAGACGTGGAGGTTTAGTTAAACTGATTGAACAAAGATGGATTGTGAACTGCAGATACAGTTTACATAACCGTTTTCAGAAAACCTCTCTCCAGATACATTTTGACAACAAACTTTAGATTTAAAATAACTGGGAGTTTACAATTAGTGGCGCGTTGAAAATCTATTATTCTATTATAGGAAATAATATAAATGCGGGAGGTTCCTTTTAGTGTGGGTCTATCTAATGTTACTTGTAATTTATTTGTATTAACAGAGCAGTTGAAATTCCATAGCAAGTTCTAGCGAAACTGGAAATATTTTAATTCAATATCGTACACAATTGTATTAAAAAACTATCGGATGTTTCTACTTGTATAAACATTTCCAAAAGCCATTATCTATCCAATTTCTAGTACAGTACAAAAATTGAACAGTCCCATTGAAAAATTGGATTACTGAAAAAGTTGCATCATGAAAATTTTATATATATTGAATGTGTAATTTGGGGTTTCTGATGTGCCAACCAAAGGTTTTCCGACTATTTTAAGATATAATTTTCCAAAATAAATAAACCCTTTTATGAAATATAACTAAATATCAGCACCTTTAAAAAAACCATAATTTTTTAAGAATTGCTTATTTATTCTATTAAGACTTTACCAGATTAGCTCCCACTCAAAAAGAAAAACAAATATCAATTAATTTTTTGAAACACTGGGAGAAAGCAGAGAAATGAGACTATTTGATTGTTTATGTAAAGGATATCTGTATGAGTAGAGGCCAAAATTCTCAGACCAAAGTTAGCACCACATCTACAGGCTGAAATTTATAAAGATAACATACTTTTAGTATTAAAAACAATAAGGTTATTTTTATAAATAGATATTTTTACCTCTTGCAATAAAAACTAGTCTATTATTATCAATAAAAATTATAGACGTGAAATAAACACGCTCTACCGTATTATTATGATACTTTCCAATTATGAGTAAATTATTAGAACTGGGGGTAGTCCGTTGACTTTGGCAGCCATATTATTCAACTCCTGCTCTTATTTTGATACCGCCCATGATCCCTGTACTATCCTATCCTCGGCAGATCCCAAGGATTTGGTGTTACAGTAGACGGCTGGTTTGGAGTCCTATTATTTACGTATGGGGATGCAAGATTAATTCAAAACTCTGCCCCCTTATTTGCATACCGTCATGTTTCATACTACCCTTGTCTGTTTCCCAGGTTTTGTGTTCGGGTGGGCGCTGGGGTTGAGTCTATTTACGTGTGTGGAGGCAAGATTATTCAACAACTCTGCCCATATTAGCGTACCGTCATGAATTTATACTACCCTTTGTCTGATCCCAGGTTTTGTGTTCAGTGGGCGGGCTGGTTGGAGTCTTATTTTTAGTTGTGGAGGGCCAGATATTCAACAACTTTCTGCCCATATTTGCATAACCGTCGTGTTCCCTATAATAACCATGTCTGATCCCAGGTTTTTGTGTATCCTATGGGTGGCTCAGAGATTTGAGGTCTCCACTTACTACGTAAAACAGCGCCAGAATAAATTCAAAAACTGCCCCCTTATCTTTTCATTACCGTCTTATTTTCCAGTTACTATCCTTGTCTGGATCCCAGGGGTTATTTTTATTTTTGTTCAGTGGGCGGCTGGTTGAAGTCTGTATTATACGTTTGGGGGAGCCAGATATTTCAACAAATCTGCCACTTAATTTTGTATACCGTCGTGCTTCCCTACTAATAAACCTTGGTCCTGATCTCCTCAGGATTTTGTATCCCTATGTGGGGTGGGCGGGAGCTAAGTTTGAAACTCCACGAAATTTTACGTAAAAAACAGGCCAGAATAATTCAAAAACTCTGCCACTTATTTTCATTTACAGTGCTTTATTTCAGTTTACTATCCTTGTCTGTGATCCCACACAGGTTTTTTGTTCATTGGGGTTCAATGGTGAGTCCTGTTACGGTAACGTAAGCCATGGCCAATTTATTCAACAACTCTATCGTTATTTGCGTAACCGCATGTTTCCCTGTACAATCCTAGTACTAAAGCCAGACTTGTGTGTGCATTGGGTGGGATGGTTGAAGGTCCTGTTACGTGTAAAGCAGGATAGATTATTCAACATAACTCTGCCCGTTTTGTGTATATAACGCGTCATGTGTCCCCTGTATGAATCATAGTTCCTGATTTCTCCTGATTTTATAGTGTACCAGTGCGAGCATGTGTAGTGACTTTATTTACAGCGTTCATTCCATTATAAGTGTTTTCGATTGGCTGGCACAGGTTTGGCTCCTAGTGTGAGGTACCAAAGTACTGTTTAGAATAGCAATAGAGAATATTAATAGTGGCTCATTAGTCATTTAGCTTTCCCAAGTTTATAATGGTCATAATATTTGCCTGAAATGTTCTACAACTAAGTTTAGACATTTATTCGAAAGAACTTATGATATAGAATCCAAGGTACACATAAAAAAGTTATAAACAGCTTAAATCAACAAGTTGTAGGTTTTTATATGTATTCCCGACGACAGCCCTAGTAAGTGAAATTTAAAAAACCCCTACTTTAATTTCCCCGACAGTTGTTGTGTGACACTTTACGATGTCCACAGGAAAAGAACAATGTTATAGATTACGTTGATATGCTGAACAGGAAAATAAAATTATTAATATCTGAAGATTGTAACAGTTACAATTTACATTCCCAATTCGTAACATGACTTCTCTATTATAATCATTCTTTTAAACTCAGGAAATAAGTATTCCGATGTTACGTTTTCCGTAAAATTTATATGAAGAGCCTACATAGTAACGATATATACTTTTACTATGACACGATGCGAACCTACCCAAAAACGAAAGGTGGATGTAGTTTTATTTCCCTTGTGATTTGGGCATGATGATTATTACACCCATAAAAAATAAGAAAGGGAAAGAGAACTTTAAATATGTGCTATCTGATTGAAAGAGTAAAATTTATACAGTAAAAATCATAACTTCAGGTTTACCCAAATTTTCGTGGATTTACATTGCTTGATAGTATAATGTTATTTTCATTACCTTTGTGTAAATAAATAGAAAATTAACCCTTTTTACTTCTTTCTTAAGCAATCGTTGGGTGCCTGGTATAAATTTTGTCAAGTATTAAATTTCAAAACTATCAAATGATTCCCATAAATACTAATATAGCAATTAAATATATTATCATAAATAACTTTAATGACATATTTCATTCTG